>NC_068314.1:27793765-28518765 GCF_025860055.1 Xyrauchen texanus | reverse complement strand
GGGAGACGGCCAGCAGTGCATACAGATGGTCATTACAATGCCAACTAATGGAATCAGTCTATATCATTTCAGATGAAAATGGGCATATTTCAAATCCTTCACATAAAGGCTTATTACTGGCCTCTAAAACACTGAGAGCTCTATAATGGATAATTGACTGTGATACCTGAAATTTCATTTTACACATGTTTTGCTTTTTTCCCTCCTTTTTTAAGCCTCATTGGAAGAAAATATGGCAAACAGCCTAAAGTATTTCCTTTGCATACAAAAGAGGCAATGTTTAAAATGATGCAAGGATTCAAGTCGAACTATAACTCACTTGGCAATGTCGATAGACTGGTTTAAATTTTCAGCTGTCCAGCACACACCAGAGCTCCACTTAACTACAAAAGGTATTACCCAGGTCTAAAAAGAAAATAAAAGGGGGGTAATACAAGACGACAATATTATTTGTAAAAATGGAATACTGTTTAATTCTGCCAGCTTTTTCCAATGTGGCCCATCACACACTTGCAGGTTTTTTTTTTTTTTTTGTAAATCTGACTCATTCATTCATTCATTCATTCATTCATTCATACATTCATTCATTCATTCACTTCTTTGCTGTCCTCCTCTTTACAGGAACTCTTGCAGGCATAAATGGAACCATTTCACATTCACATTTTTTAGCAGGGCTGTTTGCTTTTTTGGTCTTCCTTTGCACCTGTGGAACAGCCCTTTCTGCATGTTACACACGCTAGCACGCAGCCACCCATCTCAGTCCTTTTTTTTTTCCTTTCCAGCAGTTTACCAGATTAATAACTCTTTATCATGTTAAGCCTTATACAGGTCTATTTATAAGTCCCACAAAAGCTGTTTCTAGAGCCTTGCATCAGCTCGCAGGAATGCTCTTATTAATAAAACAAAGAAGCAGCCTACATGATTAGTGGAGACAGCCACAGTTGTGCCAGCACGTCTCACGTCCTCACCCTCAGGCTACTGAAACAGCATCAGTCCCGCAGAGAATTGAACACTTAATTAGGAGTGTGCCCCTCTGTTTGTCACCAAATCGTATTGCTTTTGCTCAGACTTGGGGTTAGGCACTTGATCGAACCCTTAACCCTAAGATTGATAGAATATTCCGGGTTCAATACAAGTTAAAGTTATGCTCAATCGACCGGATTTGTGGATATTGATAATTTAAAAAATAATAATATCTGGGTTACAATGAGGCACTTACAATGGAAGTGAATGGGGGCCAATTGTTTTAATATTAAAATGCTTTTTCAAAAGTATAGCCACAAGACATAAACAATATGTGTGTAAACGTGATTTTAGTGTGATAACCTTGATGATGCAATGCCAACAAATTCTAAAACCCTAAATAATTAATAAATAAATAAAATATGACAATTTAAACAACTTCACAGCTCAAATAATACATGAGTTTTAACAGAAGAATTAATAAAAGTGCTTTTATAAAATTATAAGCTTCTCATTTCTGCCTTTAAACCCTCCAGATATTGGCCCCATTCACTTCCATTGTAAGTGCCTCACAATAACCTTGAAGAAAAGGAGAAACCAGTCAAAATAATTTTTTTGGTAATCAACATTATGCCACAAATTCTGTAATTTGAGCTTAACTTGTTTTGAACTTATTTCTTTTAAACTTCGCGCTGTTTGTGCTTTGTTGAGGGAAAGAGCGCTATTACTTTTCTAAGAGATTTTATGAATTTTGCATGGCAAAAAAGCATGAAAATTCCCATATGCTTACATTGGACAAGCCCTTTAGTGTCCAGAAATTCATTGAGATTTGGGGTTGGCTATTTCGACTTGAGTCAGTAAGTACCCACTTAGCAATATGAATGGCAATCGCAAAGAAATTTGGATTACGATACCTTTTAATGGTTCCATTAATGATTTTCAGTTAGAAATATTTGAAAATAATATACAATGCAATTCTTATTACATTTTTTCTCTCACTAGCATGTGACCAAATTATGAAATGATCATTGCAAAAGGTTTTAAGAGATATTTTATTAATTCGTTCATTTTTAGAAACACCACTAATTACATCAAAACTCAATCAGAACTGGTTGATAAGCATAGGTTCAAAAGAACCGACTCATAATAATACATTAGCAGAAGAATGCATGTTCGAGAACAGAATGGACGTGAAAGTCATTAAAATCATCTAGTTCCAGTATTTTAAAAAAAAATGGTTTTGGGTTCCAAACCCTACTTAGCAATGTCCACGCAGCCTCCAGGAAACCCTTAACAACAGCATGACAACACCCTGGTAGCCATCCAAAACACACTGCACAGCAAACACCACTCACATTTTGAGCAACATACATTTCAGGGCCAGCTAGATCTTTACTTCTGTATGACATGACAATTCCTTTACACTCTTTCTGGTTCAATCCCCTAAATCCTCTAGATTCAAGTCTGCACCATAAACTCGCAATTGTTGGAATTGCAACGAAAACACACTCATTATGTTTATTTATTTGCCTCATCAGGAAGAACTGCTGTCAGGACACAAACATTCAGGAACGCAGTCTACGGAAGGATAGGGTGTTTTTGTGTTAGCAACTCCAACAGCTAGCCCACGGGGCAGAGGGCAGGTGTGTGTGTCCCATCGGTTAGAACACAGTTTGCGGCTCTTCCTTCATATTTGTCTTTCCGTGGAATTTGGTTGGTGGTATTTTAAGGGGGCAGGGCAGCTATGACTCCATCTAAAAGGCTGGGCTCAGGGGAAGTATGTCACTGTCTGCCAGCAAGACAGATACCAGGATGACCCAGAGTCGAGAGAGAGCGTGAGAGTGAGAGAGATGTAACAGGCAGGGCAACCGAAATAAGCCACCACAAGAAAGAGTCCAAATAAATGAGTGTTACTAATATAATAATAAGAGAAAGTCTGAATTTCTGGGTGTCTCTTGGCAGGTTTACCCTTGCGCTTTCCCTCAGCATCCAGCGGCGGCCACTTCAAAGGGATCAACTACCCGCCTCTCCTTGGAGGCAAGGCGCACTGAAATGTTCTGACGGATGAAGAGATATTCTTCTGAAGACTGCTTGAGCAAGCACTTTTGCATTATCTTTTTATAAGCTGAGCTGTAGTTGTTTCCCTCTGTGAAAGTGGCACACTGCTCCACTTGGCATTATGACAGAATCCCTTTGTGTTGCCACCCACTTACTTACTCAGTCAGGGCATTTAAATTCATGAAATGGTGTTCACGACCTATTTTACTTCAGTTATCTGATGTATTTGGGAGTGATGTGACTTAGATTTTCTCTATAGGGAATTGATTGGATTCTGCTAACTGAAATGAGTGTTGAAAATGGGTAAGAAAAATTACATCAAATTATTTTTTTCTGTTAGAAGTAATTAGAGTCGACTTTGATTTCATGTTGACCTCAAAATAATGGTTCTCCCAAAACAAGGTAATTGTCAGAAAATTACTTTAGGGTGAGTCCATTTTTTATTTAATTTGTATTATTATTATTTTTACAAAAAGTTCTTTAACAACAAAGAGGTGCATATTTTTTTTTACTATTTTATAAATATATATATATATTCATATTATAGTCCAATTTGGGTGGGCCCAGGTCCACCCCAGCCTACCCTTAGCTATCCCACTGTCCCAAAAATGTTAATTCTGTTATTACTTTCCCTCATATTGTTCCATGACCTGTATGACTTAATTCTGTGGAACACAAAATTAGATGTTAGGCAGAATATCAGCCTCAGTCACCATTCACTTTCATTGTATGGAAACAAGGTGTAGTGAAAGTGAATGGAGACTTCCTTTTGTGTTCCATGGAAGACAGAAAGGATTAGGGGTTTGGAACAAAATGAGAGATAATGATGACAGAAATTTCATTTTTGGGGGAATTAAAATAGTTTTTTAAAAAACTTGCATCACCTTACATACTATGTAAGCCACTATGACTTAGCATATTAATCAATGTGCGTACCTTGAATGAAAGACATGTTCTAATTACCAGGTGAATACAAGCATGTACAATATCAGTATAACATGCCGTTATTTGTAAACGTATAATTGCCCTGTAAAGATATTATGTATTTGTTATGTATTCCCCTTTTTCTCAGTTCTCAGGCATATTTTCAACGGAAAAATGGTCCTTTTGTACAGCAGATGAGCTGAAGATCCATCCGAACTCAACAGCCTCCTCTTGTGATCACCTGGAATAATTCCAGCCTGAGGAGGTGAGCTTCATTACTAAACAACACACAGAGAGAGTCACACTCTTTGTAGGATCACTGCTTGGCTTCAAAGATGATTTAAATACATGTCTGACTCCAGGTCTCAGAGAATAGAATTTGTGAAAGTTTGCTGTTTGCAAGGATCGTCCCATCATGCTGATTTAAAAAGCACAAATTGTAAATATTTTGAATGGGTGCTGCTTAATTGACCACTAGTTTGCCTTTACTGTCACAAGAAAGCCCCCTCCCTCCCACTGCAAAAACTTAGGACCACCAATGTGCAAAAATAACCAATATCATTTCCCCATATCGCAGACAGAGACAAGGAGCACAGAAAAAACGGGAGCATGCAAAAGCGAAATGTAATGAACAAAATCAAACAACTCTGATCCTGTGATAATGATGTTTTTTCATGGGTTCGGTGTCCCAATTGCATTTTCAGGTTTTTAGCTGAGCTTTTCCCTTTCCCTCCGATCTTTACTATGGCAGATGACACTTAAAGATATAAATGACCCAAAAATTTTAATTCTGTCATCATTTCCTCACCCTAATTGTTCCAAACTCATTTAACTTACATTCTTCAGTGGAACCCGAAAGCAGATCCTCATTCACTTTCATTGAACATCAACATTATGCAATGACAAGTGAATGGTAACTGAGGCCGTCATTCTGCCTAACATTTGGAACATCATGAGGGTAAGCAAACGATGACAGGATTAAATTTTTGGGATGAGCTATCCCTTTAAATAGTTGCATACACGCCAGCTGTCACAAAAATAATCAGATGCACATAAAGGACAATTCAATTATCAAGGACATGCCGATCTAAAAGTAAAAAGTAAGGAAGATTCTTGTGGGGAATGAAAAGGAGGCCAAATAAAAGAGAGGGGATCTGGCTTGAACTAAAAGAGACAATCTTAGACACTGTGTGTGGGGGAGGCAAAGAAGAGATATGTTTGTATGACATGTAATGTACCATATGGCGATCTGATGTGTCCCTGCTGTAACGCGCACCTGATGCAGAAGGCAAAGTCCTGTTTGCCGAGCCCATAAAGATTAGCTTCAATCAGGTGGGTTTCGTTGCAATAGGTAAACACTGCCAGCATTCCCGACTGGTGAGATCGCTCCTGTGTGTGTGTGTGTGTGACCGGGGCAAACATTTACTCTCCCTGACACCACCACCACTCTCTGCTTTTTTTTCTCTTCTTTTTGGCCCAAAGTAAGTGATTTTCCAGTCTGCTCTTGACTTTTAAGAGACTGGAGATTTCTATACGAGGCCTCCTCTCCATCAGATGCACACAGATCATGGCAAATATTTGGAATAGGTGCAGGGCCTTTGCAAATGGACCATTTGTCAGCCATCGAAAACACACTCACATAGACCCATTAAGATGTTGTAACAATAAAAGTGTACTGCAGTTGACAAATAAAATGTCCATTGCCTTTTTATTAACATAGAGATTTTAGGTTTTATTGAAATTGAAATTTAGATGCATGTATAAGGGAAAGTGCCTACTTTATGTACTTAAAACTGGTCACCAATTATTTTAAGTTGTTCACTGCTTTTCATCACCTATTTGCCTTAACTACATTTAAAAGTCCTGGCGGTGTGCAAGTACAATTATTTCATGTAGTCTCAATTATTATGAGGTCATGCAAACAGCATTTAAAATAATTATAAAATAATAAAAATTGTTTTAAATGGAGTTAAGCATTAGCATGAAAAGCAGATGGATGGATGGATGGATGGATGGATGGAAGGATGGATGGATGGATAGAGGGATGGATGTGAATTCTGTATGGTGTGTGTGGCGGCTCTTTAGCAGTGGAGGTCGGCAGGTGCTTGTGGGTTGTGTTAATAGCCGGTGGTTATTATCCTGTGATCATCAAGACGAATAAACCCATTTCTCATGTCCTGTAATGGTTTAAGAGGCTAATGACAGGGCAAGGGCAGCTCAAGACGACCTGATTCACTAATGCCCAAATTGTATTTAACATGGTGGAACAGAGGTGGAACTTTATGGCTTCCAGGAGCCAACAATCCAACAATCACCCAAATGCACCCAGGGCCTGATGCAAGACCACCATTATGAACATGACCTTAATAAGCAAGATAATGTTGACGGATGAGTTACAGGGATTACAGTGACAGAGGAAGGGAAAGGGCAGAGGAAAACAGAGACCAATTAAACACTTGGGAGTCAGCTGATCTGGATTAAAAGAGAGACAGTGGAGACAGGGTGATCAGGAGTCAAACCAGTTCATCAAAAGGCATATTTGCTTCATAGCCCACTCAACAAAAGAATGCCACTCCACCAACAGCATGGAACAGAAAAAGTGGGAAACATTCCAATAAACAAATGCATAAACAGCAACCAATCTGAGCCATGGCAAAGGCCAAGGGATGTGTGTAACAGAGAGTGAACGCCAATGGAATCGAGCCAATGGCAGCAGTCTTAGATTAATGTTTGTAAAACAGATATTATCCAGCATTAGTGCTGTGAGAGAGAAAGAGAGAGACTACAGATAGCTTGGATGGAGACATGACAATGGAATTTGAAAGTGTACAAGATTTACCAGTAGAGTTATCAGACAAGTAAAAGGAAATTTTAATTATAAAAGCTGCAGAACATGTAAAATGTGTATATACTGTACTGTATAATATATATATATATATATATATATATATATATATATATATATATATATATATATATATATATATACACACATGGAATATGTAGGGAAAAGAACTCTGATAGTATGATAATCCCTAACGTCTAATGTAAAAAATTAAGGTATTTTAATTTATTTTATAAATATCAAAACATGAATTATCAAATAATGTAAAATCATGAATATTGCATATGTAACTATTATTTTGGTAAATACAAAGCACCATTAAGCCAATTGAAGGTTTGAATCGAAGGTTTGAATGAAGCTTTGAATTTTTCTGACTAAAAATGATGAAAAAGATGGATTAAACTGACCTGAATTGGACGAAATTTGACTAAATCAGTATTAAGCGACGTCTTAACAAATTCAAAGTGGACATGATATAATTTTATACATCTGCTTTCATGACTGGCTCTCTGGATTTCTCTGGAGTTAATTAATTGATTAGATCAGAGTGGGCATAATCAAATAAAATTTAATAACTCTATAATAAAAACAACACTTTAGAAGGAGGCACGTGGAAAAATGATAGCATGTCCATTTTTCAAATTAATTGAATTTGAGCACTACTGAACTTGGTCCAAGGTGCCTCATAAGTAATAACTTTACACCATCATATAAATGGATCCATGACTAGTCCTATAAACATACGCACACGCACACACACATACGTTTTTGTGATTTCTGGGAGAGAGCCACAACTGTTTATAACTAGTTACTAAAACCAATCAGTTGCTAGAAAAATGTTCCAGTACTTGGACTGCTTAATAAAGTTTTAAACTAAAATATTAATTCCTTCTTCAGTGGTGCTGATTGCATTAAAAAACATCTGTTATATTATTTAGTACAAAAAGGAAAATCTTTGTTAAAGTGACTTGAATGCAAATTGATATCACTAGAATGAACCGTAGAAAAGTATCTAATCTGAATCATAATAATATCAATAGAATAATTCATAATGTAATATTAATAAATTAAAGAGGTAATTCGTTTGAAAATGGATGCTTTCAATTAATGCCCCACCCTCTCTTCACCCCAACCAAAAAAAAAGAGGGCACACATACAACCGTTTCACAGACAAGATCATTAATTGCTGTATAACTACATTAAATGTAGTCATTGTTGTGAGGTGTCAGAACTAGTGTAGAATCAGGGAAGAAACTAAACATGCAAAGTTCGCTTTAATATTGCATAAATCTTTCACTGCATTAATTCAATATTCATGAATAATGCTTGCTCTCACTAACTTGTCTTTATTTCTAGCATGAAGTGTTTTTTCCTGGTATGAAAACAGCAGCTTGCGTCCCAATTCAATTAAAGTGAAGCTGATTTTAAAATCAGTGACACATCCCGTTCACATTGTTCATTTTCTGTTCCTCTCTACGGAACAACAGTAGCAGCCTTAGTGTCATTATCAGCCTTATTACATGGCATTAAAATACTGGAAGAACATTCCTGAGGATATATACATACTATGCCAAGGCATTCGCTCTCTCTTTTTCTCTCTCTCCTCTCATGTGACCATGGGCGTAGATTCCAGGGGGATGGGGAGGTAAACACCCCAATAATAAAAACAAGCAAACAAAACCCCCCAACATTTATACCATGATCAATGGAAACATGTAAGTTCTTCACACTGTAACCCCCCCCAGTGTTCAAGCCAAATCTACGCCCTTGCGTGTGTCACACTTTTCGGGGTGAGCGTGTGTGTGTGTGAGAGTGCATAGAAGTGACAAAAAAAGAACAATATAATTGGAGAAATGTACGCAGTAATAATAGGTATTCAGAAAATGATAATTCATATTAAACAGGGTGCATAAAGTCAGCCTCATTTGCATGTTTTAGATTATATGCATTTCAAAAGTAATTTCCGCAGGGCATATGAATGACATTAATTCCCGAGTGGTTTCTGCTATAGACCTCAAACTATCAAACACTCAAACATTTAAAAGATGAAAAAAAGAGTACTGCCACATTTGCGAGGGGAGATTTCAAGGTTAAAGAATTTGAATGCATGTTTTAAAGTTCTGTCTAGGTTGTTTAAAGTTGTTCCTAGCCTAGTTTATAGTTCACTAAGCTGCTTTTGGAACAAAATGAAATTAAATTAAATTGATGGATGGATACTTTAATTTCAGTTCACAAATAAAAAATATGTTTTATTGACTTACTAACAAATGTATGCCACACCACTCTATTCAAAACTAAGAGACAGAATATGTACTTGCAATAACAAAAAATATAAATGATGGTCCTTGAAATCAAATGCACTAAATTCTTTGCTCCCATCTGGACAGAATGTGAATGATATGTGTAAGAACACCCTGCTCAGAAATGTCTTCCCAGTGCCTAAACACGAGCAAGCCTGCTATGCCAATCATATCAGTATGGCACAGAGATGACTGTGGATATTCAAAGTGCCAATTTTAATATGGCCCTCCAGCTAGAAGATGGGAGAGAGAGTGAGTGGGAGATCCCTTTTAGCCTCAATTCGTTTAAAGAGAAAAAAAATTGGAGGAAGACTCAAGAGTAGGAAAACCTTCAGATTAAGTGGAAAACAGGCTCTGGATGCAATTTTTCTTTTATAAGACAAGTTTGGCCGAGTGATACAGTCAGGGTCGTGGGATGGGATGGTGTGTGTGTGTGTGTTATGGGGTGGGGGGTTGTTATGTCTACAGAGTATGCCAGAATTTGAAGGAAATTTCTGAACCAGTAAATGAGCAAGAGGGGATCAACTTGTTTTGGCCAACTCACAATGATTATGTATATAAAAATCAATTTAAAACAAAACCACATGGGGGAAGGGAAGATAAGGCCTGCGCCTCCTTCCTTTGTGAAGTTTGTGTTGTGTCTGTCTAAATATTATGCTATGCATATGTTCCTCTCTGCATGATTATCTCATTATGAATTAATGGCTTGCACGCTGCAAGATCAAACTGATTTGTTTGTGCAATGCCTAGTTTGTGCTCACTGTTTATTTGCCTCACAATAAGGAAAATAAAACACGCCACGACAAATGCTGCGGTGGGCCAGAGGAAGTCTCGAGCCATCATGATCATGAGTCCACTTGTTATGGCATTTGAAAGTCAAGCAGACATTAACAACTTGGGAGGTGAGCGGTGAAAGAGACTATAATGAACAGCACATAGACTGTACATAGGGGGACTACTGTAATCGCCCTGACGATCGAGTTTCTTCCTCTTCGTTTTACAAGTCTCCCGTTTGCAGGTGCTGACAAGCCACACTTGCGAGATTTAAAGGAAAGAAAAAATTATTTTATGGCATTATCTTGTACTACCGCTCTTCCTGTTTTGTACTCATATGTAAGACTAGCCTCTTTGTCCTTCTCCAGAGGAGGATATGTGGACAAGTTCAATTATACGGAGAGAGAAAATGCTCCCTGAAAGTGAGGAAGACAAGAGAAAGAAAGGTAGAGTGAAAGAGGGGAAGAGAAGACAGAGAGAATATCTAGGGGGAGAAAGATGGGCTAATTAGGACCTGGAACATGTATTTGTTAGTTTTTTCCTAATATTTTTTCTTTCTCCTTTTTTTCCCCAGGGAGTTTTTAAAGAGTTCTATTTCTCTTCAACAAGGGAGGCGGAGTGGAAAAATTGGAAAGAGGCTTATGTTTCTTAAGACAAAAATCATGACATGCACACACACACACACACACACACACACACACACACACGCAGACACAAGAAAAAAGGGGAGCTACGAAACATCTTTTGGGCTCAACAAAGGAATTTAAAAGTATTTGCAAGTATTTTTTGCATCGCACTGCCGCATCATTAACGCACTGTCCAAACATGCGCATTCATGTATCATTTCAGCTGGATCACAAAACACCGGACCCAAAACAGTTCTGTGAATGTGGAAGTGTTTTATCAAAAGAATGACTTCCATCTTCTCCAATCAAACCTCGGGCAATAGCACTCTAATGAAGTGCATACTAAAAAGGCTCATTCCAATCTCCTTACTTCTGACACCAAGCACACTTGAAAGGCCATCTTTAGAGGAGCGGCTCTGTAATGATACTAGTGGATAGACTGGACGTGTAAGAGGCAGATTAATACATTCGGCTTTAATTGGAGAGCTCGCATGACTGACTCAGAAAGGCTGCTAGCCTGGTTCAGAGCTTCCGAGCCTGAGCCCAGGGGCAGCCAGGCAGAGCTAACACCCACAGTCAGGAGGAGGTGAGTGCCAGCACAAAGCCAACATCAAGCTTGACACTCAGGCTAAAAGGTACGAGCATAGTGGGTGGGGAGAAAATGAGGGGGGCAGAAAGGAGTAACCTGTTGCTTACTTACAGTACATTCCTAAGTATCACTATATTTAACCACCGTATACCCTGACTTTTACAGAAAAATACACAATACTACACTTGCTGCTGGTAGAAATTAACTTTATAAAGCTGTCTGCTTAGCCTTAAATGATGTAGCATTTAATGGTTCAAAAACAACTAGATGCTTCCAAGCTGTGTTTTTTCAAGAAGGCCTGGGACGGAAAAGGGGTGGGGGGGTAGGGGAGGCCAAACGCCATCTGCAGTCTTTCACCGGAGACTTCTGTCTCAGACTTCTCATTCTCCTCAGGTTTGTCTGTGTTTTTAATACCTTTAAAAATAAAGGAATGGAAAAAAAACTGCATATTTGTCATTTCTGATTGTTTACCTTTTTCACGGCTAATTGATTTTTACATCTCCTTTTCCTGGAAGCATCTAGGTGCAGGCCTGCCAACCCCTGTCTCTCTGTTTTATGGACCTAGCCCTCTGGAGAAGTTTTAAAGCTTTCAGTTCAGAAGTCATTTACATGACACAATACCGCTTTTGTCCAAGGCACCTCTGTTTCTTTCTTTTACTCTCTCTCTCTCTCTCTCTCTCTCTCTCTCTCTCTCTCTCTCTCTCTCTCTCTCTCGCTCTCTTCAATCACCCAAAATTCCAGCATGCATTTTTTTTCTTTCCTCTATTCCAAGTTCACAACAGCATGTTTTTAAAGCCTCTTTTCTGTCATTTCTTCACTTCTCTTGACTTTCACCTCAAAAACAAAAGGAGGACTCATTTCATCAGGACCATGTGATGATGAAGTAGGATGACATACGGTTATAGCCTATGTGGACGTCTGGTTTTACATGCACAGAGGCACCCATGTTACTGGGTTGTTTCAGAATTCAGAATCAATCGTTTCAGTGTGAATCGTGTTTGGCATTTTGAAGCAGTAAGGCAATTCCTATTGCTTAGACTTGTGTTTTAAGACCCCATCTTCACATATTGTGCGTAAAGCAGAGGTAAGTGGGAGAAGTGGTTCAGTGTCTATAGCAAAAGTTGTCAGTGGGCATTTTTTGCAAAGCTAGTTTATGTATTTATTTTTGAAAGAACAATCAGGCTCAAGATTAGCCTGCAAATTTTTTCAGCCTTTCAGGGAGAGGGATGGAATAGAATCAGGACCTTCCATAGGCTTGATTTGAACCCAGGTCCCTAAAAACCAACAGCTCTTTCATATGTCCTGAGCAACTGCGTTAGTTGCTTACAAAGCACTCTCATCTGTCTGTCTTAAGTTTCAAGAATTAGATTAAGCATATATTCCTCCACTAAGTTTGGTTGACACATTGCCTGTAGGATGACCACATTTTTTTTTAAATAAATACAAATGCCACTGGAAAAGGTATCCAGATGCTGTGCGTAAACCAGCAAACGTCTAGAATCCATATTGAATGTCTGCAGGCCTTGATGGCTTAAAATATGGCACAGGCTCAGCAGATGCCACCCATCAAGCTGTGAAGAATTTTTAATGTGTGTTTGTGGACAAATCCTACAAAAAATGAAGGGGAATTTTTTCCCTGAGATCTCTAAAAGCAGATCTCAAAAACCTGTTGAGCTGGAAACATCAGCCCTTAGAACTTTAGCAGAGATTAAAAGGCTAAATGGACCGGAATGACTAAAAATGTCTCAGAGCAAGATGTTCAAAGGCTCTCAGGGAATTAAAATCCTCATCAATGCTTCAGCATAGACAAATCCTTATTTATTTGATATAATAGGAACACCATTTTTCCAAAGAAGCAGGACGTGATAACCTCCTCACTTTGGTTCTCTGCATCGTGATCAAACACATTTTGCTACTGAAGGCAATATGCTGCAAGCATCTGGTTCCACCACATATATTAGCTTTGGAAAAAATGAACTGGACTTAAAGGGTTCACCCAAACATGAAAGTTCTGTCATCATTTAGGTACCCATGTTCCAAACATGTATGTATTTCTTTCTTCTGTGAAAGTTAACGCTTATCCTTTTTTTAGAGTAGCTCATGACAAAATTTTCATTTTTTGGTTGAACTATTGCTTAAACTGAAATTGAATTGATATTAGGACTAAACCTATATTAGAGTAAAAACATGCATTCTAATCAGAAACAATCTTCTGTCACTTTCAGAGCTCTAATTACTTCTTGAGGACAGTCAAAAGGTGGTCTAAACATCTTAGGTGCATGTGTTTCTCTGGTTATGATTATTCCATGTGCATCAGAGCCTAAGCATTCAAAAATTTCCAAATACTTGCAATATTTTGGGCAATGCTGCCTCACTAATTATAATCCTTTCATGCTTGTCGGATGAATTACAGCTGTATTTATTATAAAACTGTTACTCTACAAATAAGCATTGAGAACACACAATTAAAATGTAGTTAAGTGATTATGTGGGTCTGTTTGCATGGAAATGGAGACTGAACCTGAATGCTGTAATAATTAGGCTAAATAAAATTAAAATGATATTTGCGGCACTCATTGGTACAGCTGGGAATGGTGTCACCAGGGTCTGCTCATCGTCAGTGATTGGATCAAATTGTAGGGCGATTTACAGCCCCATTCCCCCTCGATGTCAACCAATTAACATTTCCTTAACAGCCCGCACCTCTTTGAAGTTAGGTGTCTCAATTGTAATGGGAGGTTTCCAAGGTCAATGTCTTTTATGGAAGCTCTCCGTCACATTTCTATCTCCTCAGCAACAGCATTTAATTGTATTTTCACATGTTAGATTTACTCTAAAGGTGAATGCCAATTCAGCAACTGTACTAGACCAAGCCAATCCTGAGCGGAGTTGAAAAGATACAATGTGTCTATTCAGAGGTCTGAAAAGCATTGAGATGACACACCGTTCTGTCTTGATCTGCAAGTTTGAGAATTACAAACAAAACATGTACAGTGAGTCTACAGAAGCACACACTAAATGATAAGACAGATACTGGAAACCAACAGTCCTTTTGTCCTTCTGTAGACCCACAAGTGTGAACACACACACACACATGCACACATACACGCACACACACACACACACACACACACACACACACACACACACACACACACACATCATGAGCTCGATTTCCCAGTATTTTGCGGTGGCGGTGAGCACAGCTGGCAACATCTGGAGGCATTTTGAGTCTGTTTACATTTCCAAAACACTGAAAAATACTGCAGGTGCCAAAAGAGTAATAAGGAACCAGGTCACAAAAAGGGATTGTTTAAACTCTAACAACTCTCAGCTTTCTCTGTCGCTCTCCCTCTCTCTCCTTATCCTGGAACTTGCCTTCTCTCTGCTCATTTTTCATCAATTGCACACCACTTGCCTTTCAACAAAAAATAAGGCGCCGTAACAGTGCTCCAGCAATAACAGGAAAAATGGATTGAGAAAGAAAGAGAGAGAGAGAGCGAGAGAGAGAGAGAGAGAGAGTGGTGGTTAAGTATCACTCCTTTACACTATGCCCGAACTCCAATCAAACAACAAGAGAACATTTTACACCTTATTTCTCCTCTTTTATATATTCTCATATAAATGTATCTAGTCCTATTTTTGGGTTTCTCCAGTAAGATAAATTTTAAACAGATTTATATTTGTATATCCACATTTGATGTGAGAACGAGGCAGAATAATGCCCCACTTTTTCTATCTGGACTACACCAGTAGAGGTCGACCGATAGTGTATTGTGCTGATATCGAAAAGTAAGGGTTTAAAATAGGCCTATAGCCGATTAATCGGCCACAAGTTTTTAAAAGTCGATTAACAGATTAGTAAAAACATTATTAGTCTAAACTTACCTTTAAGGCCACAGGCACTGAGGCTATAAGAGTCCAAAGTGAAAAGAAGAAAAAAGCAGTTTATTGTGCACCAAAATCCCAATAATAACCAGAAAATTTCAGATTGGTGCATATGTGGGACTTTCGACTACTATCGGCACAAAATTAATCGGTGAAACCAATATATGGGTCTACCTCTACGCACCAGACATGTCTTTATACTTTTTAAATAATTTCCTTAACAGATCAAAAGGGGCTTATCACATCTAACAATTTCTACTCTGCTGAAGCAAACCACAAACGTTTACCATTACATATCTGCAAACTACACAAATATTCACCAGCTCCTCCACACAGTCTTTCTGAAAAGCTTTGAATACACATGAACGCACACACACCATCTGCGCTAAAGATTTTCCTTCCCTTAAATGTAGAAAACAAGCAGGAAAAACACTTGGATTTTGCACAGCTTAATCAAAACAGACATAAAATAGCCCAGAACGTTGACATCATTTCAACCGCTTCCCCAAGGCAGGCAGAGAAGGGTCTGCTTGAGAATGTGACACAAAGGCACATGCTGTGTATGATGCAATTACAGTGATTGAGTGTAATTTACCCATGTAAGATGAAACCGGCCCGGCAGATGGAGGAGAAGCCATGGATCGTGTTCCAGCCAGTCTGCACATGGTTGGGATATGGAGCACAGCTTCTCACCTTTGAACTGACTAACATTTACCGTGATGACATAACATGCGAACAGGCATTCCACATTATCATGGGTCGATGTATTAACCTGGATGCATGCGTGTGCTTGTGAGTGTGTGTTGTTAAACAGATATAGATCTGGGGAATATTATTGATACTTTAAAATATGTGCAAACTAATAAACCTACTAAGAGCTTAATTAAAGAAATGTGCTTTAAAATTTTTGCGCCACAAAAAAAAGGTTTGTAATCCTTTGGCTTTGTTCACCTCTTTCTCATGGGAGGAGGAATGTTGGAACAAAAATTTTGGTAGCTTTTGAGACTTTCTCAGTCTCAAGGCGTCTCGTGGCTCTTACGGAGACTGACTTTTCACGGATTAACATCTATACCGATTGTTACCTTTTGAACTAAGCAGCTGAAAGGGAAATAAAGGGAATTACAGTCTGTGATGGGCAGTCACATGGTGGTGCAGCCAGGAGACCGAGCCCTGGGAAAGGTCCAGAAATGGGGCCAATCAGAATGCAGAAAATGCGTGGAATTCCGTTAGCATCAGGGGCCATCATCAAGCCAGACAAAAATCCCAGATGGTAAGTGAGAATCTCTGCGTTTGGCTAATACAGATTAATCTACTGTACTTGTTTAAAAACATTAAAATATTCCTTCCACTGTCTATAGACAATTATTTAAGTTAAGAAATGTTTAAAATGATTTAGAATCCAACACAATGAACAGCATCACAACATGAACTGCAAGAGCTATTTTCTAGCCATCCCAGAAAATGCTAATTATATTTCTTCTATATTTTTGCTGTCATTAACTTGTCACATAAAGTATCACTGTTGTTTGGACATCAAGCCTTTATAGTTAACAGCTTGCAAATATTTTTGCAGATACAGCACCAGAAAAAAAAAGTAAGTGCTGTTATTAATTCAGTTACATGCATCAGACAACTGGTGTCGTAAATCTGAATTTGCTTACATTTTCAAAGATACAATTTTTTTTTAAAATGGATTAAAAAAGTTTGCTTTTACACAAACTTCGCTCTGTATGCTTGTTTGTTTATTCATCAATTAATCCTAATTAAGAACAAGCTTTGTTTGTCTTTCCATTCGTAAGAATATCACAGTTACTACAGAGCGCTGACATGATTACCACAGGCTAGACTGTAAATAAGACACATCTTTAGTTTAGAATGAATTTTAAGAAAAGACAAGCTCCCTGAAGATATGCAATCCCATCATTAATAGACAGTGGGCCATGCATATGTAATAAGCACATGCATTAACTCCAGTCTATAATATCAGTATCTGATGTTTTGGTTCCATACAACTACATTCGCAGGACTCAAATAAAAAGTTCTAGAGGCAGTGCAGGATTCGCTACAACTCCAGGAAGAAGAGGTCAGAGATTGCTAAAAGCAGGCAGGCCACTCCTTTTGAGGGTCAACTTACTGTTCACACAAGCTACAGCTCACAAATCAAACCACTTTTTCCACTACTTAATCTTATCGGTCATTACTCGCCGTGCGAGAGGAACCGAGTCCACGGCTGGCCGGCAACTCTATAAACATTTAACAGCCATTTGCAGCCATTCACAGCCACACTTCAGCTTGCCCTCTCGGCTGCCCTAATACCTGCCTGCCAGGACCCTGCCTTTTAAGCTCAGTCGTTACTGCAAGTGCCTGCCAGGAGGGTTACATTTTCAGCCTGTGTGTGTGTGTGTGTGTGTGTGTGTGCGTGTTCTATTTTCTCCCTACGGGCTTTACCTCTCTATGAACAGAGCAACTCGGCTCATTCACTTGTGTGCAAAGGAAAAAACTGAATGAGAAACAAAACTGAATTCTCTTTTTGAGGCTCAAAAATGCAGTGCCTTACAGTCACTGTCAGCTGTGTGAAATTGTTCCTCCACACACACTGACATCCATCAGAATTGTGGGATTGTTAATGAAAGCATTGCTCAGCAGACAGGCCCACAACTGAGCACATAAGAGCAGTTTGTGCAGACTTGTTCACACACTTTCGCCCAAACTGGAACAATATCCCATCTGCCAAAGAGTGTCAAACCAAACAAAAAGTCTATGTAGGGTATAAACACAATGGGAAAGACAGGAATCTGGATCCACAAGGATGAGCTGTTGATCCTGTTCATATTATTAGGCCCAGACAGAATCTGCAAACTTTCTCTCACATTTTCTACACTGATTTTGAGAGAATAAAACAGATCTGAGCGATCTACACACTTATTGGTAGCTGAAAGCATAATAAAATTAGACTAAATATTTAAAGCTGCACTGTACAATTTGTGTTTAACACTTAGCGATGTAGATGCAGCATCAAGCAATAAAAGTTATTTTACCATTGTTAACTCAAAATAAATATTTTAGCATATTTTTACGATTTTGGCGAATTTCAATTTCAAAACAAAATTCAATCAAATAGAACTGTGTAATGTTTAACTAAATTAAAGTAATAAAACTAAAGATATTTTGTTTTTTATTTTTATTTTATTAAAGATTACTCAATTCAAATGATCTCCATATGGCGACGCTCATTAATGCGTGCCCAGCACCATATACTCTATGTAGAATAAATCCATTTATTGCTCCAAGACTGATAGGACTTCATCTCACATGAGAGTAAATCATTTTAGACATACTTAAAGAAAACACTATTCTACTATTACCATTTCTTTCTGGTTAGTTTAGCCATTTCTGTGGAAATCTGCAGAAAGCTGTGCAGATTTCATGTGGAGTTACTTATCACCAATCGACTCCACCTCTGCCTTTGGCTGTACAGCGATGGGCACATGGCTACAAGGAGTTCCAAACCTTTTCTATTCTCTCCCTTCTTCCCCCTTGTTCCTTTGAAAGATACAGGCAGCATTTAGGCAGGGAGTGAAAGAAGTCAATATCCTCTGGGGATCCAAGTGGATTACAAAATGTCACTCTCTCACAGTGGATAGAAGTGTGCACACATACACATTCAGTGTGTAATACACACTCACAGAAGTGATTCTGCATTTCTGACCACATAAACGTTCCTCAAGCCCTTAGTATTAGAGAAAAGCTTATCTTCCTGTCTGAAGTATCAAACAATCATCTTGTGGTGTTCCAGCAACCATCTGAGCAGCTAATGGGCATGTGCATATATGTTTTTAATATGGTATCACATTTTTTCCCCATATTTTATAATTTTTCTGTGAGTTTTCAGACTTGTTCTAGGAACAGTTTCATGTTTAAGCTTTGCTAACAAGTTGGAACACTTATGCAGAACCTGCGAGCGCTGCACTGGAATGCCTGTAGCTGGTCGTCGCACATGTCTGCACATCAGAGGAGTGAAAGACACACTGTGGAATGGTACATTTCACATCAAAAATGTCTTCAGGGAATACTGTGTGGAGGATACACCAGCTTCATGCTCTGCGAGGTCTCCACTGACCTTGTTTCATGTACTAGCTGCCTTACAATAATGCACACAGTACTTCTGTACCGAGCTGAACATATTCCTGCAGGATATTGGATCGTGTCAGCTGTGATGCTGAAGACCTGCTTTTGAAGACATTAAGCTTTAAAGGGATATTTCACCATTTACTTACCATAATGCCATCCCAGATGTGTATGACTTTCTTTCTTCGGCAGAATAAAATTAAGATTTTTGGAAGAATATTTCATCTCTGTTGGTCCTTACAATACAATCATATGCCTTTATGTAATACTTGGACTTTCAGAGTTCTGGCCACCATTCACTTGCATTGTTATGACCTACAGAGCTGAGATATTCTTCTAAAAATCTTTGTTTGTGTTCTGCAGAAGAAAGAAAGTCATACACATCTGATAGAATGAGGAATGATTTTTTTGGTGAACTATCCCTTTAATCTTGTTAAATAAAATCTAATTTACATGCTGTTCGATACATGTTCATGCCATGTATGTATGATGATACAAAATATTCTCTGTGTTGAATGCATTTTCTGCTTTTAGAGAATGATTTCAAATTCTGTTAACCTCTCTCTTCCTCTTTCTCTTTCTCAACAGGCAGAAGGCAATTAAATATTCAAATTTCTTTTAAAGAAAAAAGGGGAAAGCTAAGTTCATATCATCTAAAGAAATTTCAATTAACACCCTTCCACACGTCAGTTAACTATTAAAATAACTGATGAACAAACTGAAAATCCAAGGGACTTAAGATGCAGTTATTCTAATTAATTCCTGAATGTTCAGCATCACTATATAATGAAAGAAATTGTTTGTTTGACAGCACATCAACGTCTGGACAGGGGCAAATAAGTGTAAATACAAACAAAGTCTTGTTTGTGGCCTTGTATTGTCTTGCACCCACCCAGACTGAATTTACCACGATTCTAATTTTCACTTATTTCAACAAATGAATTTTTTTCTGCTGTCTTTGAAAAGCAGCAGAAAGAGACGTTGGACATTACAGAAGGTAGCTGACAGCTGTGGTCGAAGCAGGAATGTGTGTCTGTGTGTGCGTGTATGTGTATGCGTTGTGTGTGTGTGTGTGTGTGTGTGTGTGTGTGTGTGTGTGTGTGTGTGTGTGTGTGGAGAGACTCCTCAAAGGGAAGCTAATTAATAGATAGCATGCTCAGGACTCTGTCAAAGTTTTCCTGTCAGGTCTTGCATAATGACAAAGAAAGTAAAAAAATAAGAAAGAAAAAGGGAAAACAGGACAAAAAGTGTGTGTGCTGAATTTATTATTCTATTTCACAAACGGCGTACATCAGAGGCAGCTTTGATTTTAACCTTAAGACTGAGGTAAATACTGACGCAATACCCCCCGCCATTTGATAAGACATTTATTACGAATCGTAAATGAAACTTAGCTGAACTAAACACAAGAAAGAAAAAAGGTATTTGTTTTTAAAGTGGGAAGATGGACACAAGACAATGAGGAAATTAATTATGTGTGGAACAAGATTGTGTGGCATTCATTTAGTCATAGGTGGGTCCGTTCTTCATAGTGTTTTTCTTTCTTTGTCTCATGCCACGTTTCCCGGGATACTTGGTGGCACAGTAACGTCAGTAGTGGCTCTATTAAAACAGTATGTGTAAGGGGCTGCTCTGTTCCCCTGCTTTATATCAGGCACTTGCTCACACTGCTTTAAGGTGAACTTATAACCTCTTTGGATCTGAGCCTGGGCCTGCATCACTATGCATGTGTGTCAATGTCACTGACTGCAATTTCTGCAATACAAACTAGATTTTTACATTTTTTGAAGACAAAAAGTGAGATGTGTTTGCCCATGCAAAGGTTGTTGCTAAGGTGTGATTTGCTAACTGGTTCAAGTCTATATGATATTCTGGTTCCTAGATATATCTCAGGTCCATTCCTCTTTTGTAAGCCAATGGGATTTTTTTGTATTTTATCGTCTGCCAGGCGACCAAATTGCAAGGGTTGCACAAGATCCATCCATCCATCCATCCATCCATATATCTATCCATCCATCCATCCATCCATCCATCTGTCCATCCATCCATCCATCCGTCCGTCCATCCATCCATCCATCTATCTATCCATCCATCCATCCATCTGTCCATCCATCCATCCGTCCGTCCGTCCATCCATCCATCCATCCATCTGTCCATCCATCCATCCATCCATCTGTCCATCCATCCATCTGTCCATCCATCCATCCATCCATCCATCCGTCCATCCATCCATCTGTCCATCCATCCGTCCATCCATCCATATATCTATCCATCTATTCATCCATCCATCTGTCCATCCATCCATCCATCCATCCATACGTCCATCCATCCATCCATCCATCCATTATCTTATATACAGTATATATAAACTTTAAAAATGTAATTTCTATTTGTATAATCTACAACTTAAAATGTTTTTACATTTACACTTTTTTCACTTTTTTATTTCAATTATGTAATTCGCAATGCTGCATTCATTCATTCTCTCATTAAAGATGTTAAGTTGTCTTGTACCTCATTTTCAAATACTTTATTGCATTAATCAAGTTTATAACAATGTGATTCACCTCGGAGCAGGTTGGTTTGATTCATAGCTTAGAACTATTTTATTAAGAATTTGATTAAATCCCTATGGGAAAAATACTTCTAGACTGAAGACTGCTGAAATAGTGGTTGAGCACTGTTGCACTATATAGTGAATACAATAATTGTTCCCAAATTCGAATACAACGTTTCATGAGAAGGTCATCGAGTTCTCAATTACAAATGATTAACAGTGTTACAGAATGATTTAACATCCCATTCATAACACCTAAATTATAATGCCACAGGATCCGTAAGAGATTCACAACTCTGTCAATCCTTTTATTCAAATGTTCAAAACGGCAGCCAGCGGCACCCAGACACTTAGTTGCATAGCTCAGACTTGCCTGCTCGCTGTGTGTTAGTGTGACACCTTAGATAGCGAAGGCCATCGCTTTTGAATTTTCCTCCATTTTAATATAGTGCGATAGTCACTGAGAGACAGAGCACTGATTTTACAATCCCTAATACTTAAGCACTTTATCCGGCCAGGATCCGACTCTTGTCAAGTGAAACTGTGATAAAGTCAGTTTCTAACTACACCAATCGATGAAAGTAATTTATTTACCTCGGGAAGGCAATTTCAGTTCCGTCTTATGGAGGCCGGAGCTGGTGGGAGAGAGAGAAAGTTTGACTTGGCTGGGCTTTGTATGATGGAGCCCAAGATTAATATTCCTCTCATGAAACGTTTTTAGACATGTGAGGTGACTCCATAAACCGTGCCGGGGTTAATGCATGGTATTAAATCTACACCAAATCTTAGGCATGGCCCCTCAGCACATAACACAGCATGTCTATTTTTCACACCTCTTCGCCTCACCTCATGGTTCTTTTGGAAACTCAGCACAGCAGATGCTACATCAAAACTTCACATGGAGCCACGGCCCATGTCAATCTGGCTAAACACACCAGATTCGACTTAATCTGATTGTTTTTTAGATTTGATAGCAAGTGCTAGATAACTTGGCTGGGTAGAATAAGTAAAAAAAAAAACATGAATTACACATAATAATCAATACAAAATGTGGTCACTCAAGTCTCATGTTCAGGTGTGGATGAATATTCTCTTTCACTATGCATCAGGAATTCAGAGCTGACAAATGTTTAATGTGGTTGTAAACCAATAGTCAGGAAATGGGCAACCCAAAGGTAAATCAGCATTATCAAAATTAATATGTGAGCGTTTGTATTAAGGATTGTATCGTAGTGCATTCTGTGTATTTTCAAAAGCGGTAAATGTTGTTGGGTGTATGGGTACGTGTGAAATCCATTTTCCAGGTGAATTGTCCACGGAGAGGCACCAAAAGCAAGTTGTGAAATTAGTTGTTTTCAGCTGTACAGGCTGTAATACAGTGAATAGGAATGCATATTTTATAAACTGTAACACAACTTCAACCAAACAGATAGCCCCTCCCAACTCACGGCATTGGTTGAGCCAATGTTCGTGTGTCAGGCCACTCAAACAAACAGAGCAATGTTGAAAGCACCTTGGTACACTCACAGTTGTTTCTGCACATTAAACTGGGATGGTTGAAAGTATTTTAACATTGAAAAAAATTACACACATCGCCATTTAAGTATGTGCATGTGAGTAAGAAAGAGATATGAACATGCAATACTTATATGGCGCATATGAATTACAAAGCAGTTTGAGCTGACCGTGCTTTTTTGAGCTGATATAATCCTGGCAAGTGCATTAATTCATCACATCTCTCAAGTTTATTCCCTTTACTTCTCTCATGCATGAATAGATCTTTAACTAAGGCATACGTTTTTGCATTTCTATCAAGCACAGCCATCCATTCAAAGAAACTACAGTACATGAAATCATTCCCTTTCTCTACCCAGTCATTTACATGAAATTCACATTGCTCTTGCCAACCTCCAGTCAGACCCCATTTAGAACACCCTTTTATTTCTGAAAAAGACTACCAGAATCTCTGACCCTCTATCTTATGTCTCTTGTGGAGGTTAGAACAAACACCACGGCTTCAGCCAACGTTTGAAACACGCATTCTTTACGAGAGAGGACTTGCCTTAAAAGGTGGACAATAAATCCAGCCTCAACTAAGCACAGTGCTAGGGCCTGTTATTAAACTGTGTTTAAGTTTGGGATTAACTGACAGGACAGTTCGGTTTCTGCAGCTACAGCTGCTGTGATTTTGTGGTCTTGACAAACATAACTCATCTTTTCACTATTGTTTTTTTCCTCTACAGTTCTGCTGCTCTAACTCTAATAACAATGTTATATGGGGTGATTAAAGCAGCTGCATATTTGTTACCCCTCCTTTCTCCCCCTCCACCCACCATTGTATGTGATCTCAGTATTTGGGACAGCCGGTTTGATCCCTTTGCAGTTGGTAATTTGGCAGTAGCCTTCTGTTTTTTTGAGTCGTGATAGGGATGTGCCCCACCTGCTTCACTGAAGAAAAATGGTCTAGGACCACCTTCTCTAACTCATGAATTTACATGAGCTATAATTAGGGAATGAATTATAATGAAAGAGAAATTGTATGTAATCCCGACAAACTTAAGTCATCCAAGTCGACTGCTCATGGAAGCTGTAGTTCAGTGTGCCAATGTTGTCCTGTCATTGTTTTCTGTATGTAGTCAACACAGTGTATGGAATCTGAGCAATAGTCCTGGCATGGCAAAGGAGAGCTTGCACTGCCGGCAGCATTAATTAACTCCTCATGCTTGTCAGAAGTAATAAAGAGCAACGCGTTTAGACACATAAACAGGGCGGCTGATCATAAAGCAATAAAGTTGAAGAAGACACGAGAAAAACAGAGTAGTAACTAGGCTCTACGTGGTCCACTGCTAAACTAGCAGTCAATGAGTCATTTGCCTTGTTAAAACAAGGAAGGGCTCAGATTTCACATTCACTTCAAAAGCATAATGCAAAAAAAATCTAAACCTGGTTCCTTTCCAGGAACTATATAAAGGTTGAGTGAACCTGAAATGTAGTTTTGCAATTAAAAGGCAGCATTTTGTATGGGTGGAGCGATGTCAGAGGTTGCAATATTAAAATAATTTGAGCAAACTCTCACAGCTCTAAAACTTTAACCCCACCCATTTTAAGGATGTCAATCAAAATTGCCCTCTTTTTCACCTACAGCTCCACCCTTCCTGACAGGCAAGCCAAATTCACAGCTCTACTGTAACTAAAAGCAAATCCGCCTGAAACCTGAAGCCGTATGCCACTAAAGACACTAAGGACATTTTTGGGCTGCTCTGTTCACAGTTAGCTTGTATGTACGTAAATCGAGCTTGGCCCCAGCATCCTGAGGGGCCCCCATTTTACACAGACTTAAGGCCTCAATTAGAGCTCTGTGAGTGCACTCAGAGCCAACACTGTTTACCATAATTTCTCAACATTTGAATGGGATCCAGCGCAAATTCAAATAAATATGCACTTCAAATGATGCTTCCAGGCCTTCCTACTGTTTATCTACTATGGCCTCTCTTTTGACATCTGTGCCATTCTCGTCAGATAGTCATCCACAACTTTGTCTGGTACAAAACAAGAAAGGGGAATAAAATAAGTCCTCAATGTGTGGTCACTTTAAGAAAGCTAACGCTTGACAAAAGCAAAGCTATAATTTATACTTGCCTGCCGGACAAAGCCTGGAAAGGCTGGTGGAATGTTTGCTAGCTGCCTAGATACTCGTGGAGAAGCAGGATTCCTTATTGACGCAAAGGCTGAGAAAATAACACTGGCTTGTGTACCCAGCCCATGGCCAAATATCCTCAAACCCTTTTATCAAAGAGTCGCTTAAACCCCAAAAAAGATGTAGGGAAAACAGATGATCCAACAGCAAGCTAAACAAAAGGAATTGAGTGAAAGACAGATAAATGGGAGAGCGAGAGACCTCCAGTTCTCTCCTATTCATTTCATTTTCATCCTGTCCCTCATGTTATAAAGTGGCTGCATGATACTATTGGAAGCAAGACAAACTTCAGCCTAAGTCACAGTGTGCATCAACAGTCTGCATCTGGGACTTAATAAATGTAGAAGAAACTTTCCATCTTCTATGAAGGAAGGGACATCTGGTATTTTCTGCAGAAGGGTTGAGGTACAAGGTTTGAAATGCTAATTCTTCCCTGGTAAAAAATGTGGACCAACCTGGCCAGACACATGGAGGCCTAGAATGGCTCTGACATGTCCCTGTGCGATGACCTCATCATACAGTATGCAGAGCCAGGGCAGAGAGCGGTGAAATTCCACTTCATTGGTAAGGCCCAAGATGCTGTGTGCAGACACATGTAAGTTCTTGGCTCCCCAATATGCTCTCACCTTTTTGATTGGTACTTGAAAGCAGGGCGTGGATGACACGCGTCGCCAGCCCACTAACGTGACAGGTAGTGGGGTTTGTAATTGAAGCCGATCAGTAAGCCATATGCCACTCCTCTCCTAGTGCCAAATCCCCATCCCCGCCCTCTCTCGCCACCCCGCTCTGATGCCTGGCACACTCTGGCTCCCGTGAAAAAAAAAGGCCCTCCACTTCATTAAGAAAGTAAACACAAGTGCTGTCTGAAGTGTCTAATTAGTCCCCTAATTACTCCCTGCTTGTTACTAATGCAAATTAGATTATGCTGCTTAACTTCATCGTGTCCACAACGGCGCTGTTAATTGAGGCCTTTTGAAATTAAATTACTCGCTAATTAGCATATCAAAACCATTCATTCTGTGCCAGAGAGAACGAGAAAAAAACAACAACAAACGCCAAGTTTTGCTAATGAGTTTTGCTAATTGAATATGTACGTTCAATATTGAGTTTTTGCCAGACGGCCCCCGTTCAAGAAGCTACTTAGCCACTTGTGTGAGTGAGATCAAATGGAAATGAAAGGCGCCTTAAAAGCTGCACGTCGTTTAAGGCACCACTCAAATGTTTTGTCAATATTTTCTCCTTGTATGCAGCACGTGGGTAATGCTCTGTGAATTAAACAAATCGTATTTAACTGCTGTGACAAGACTGCTTTATTAATAGACATAAAAGGCAACAAAAAAAAGCTTTCACTCAAAACTACAGTATGCACAATAAACAAGTATTTGGTTGTGAATTAAGTTTGAAACAACTTTCAAAGACTTTCCTAAATAGAACCTGTCAAAACATACAGAATTGTGCATGTACAATGACAAGTTAAAAGAGGATTTTATTCGAAAAAGCTTGGATCAAGATGGATAAATCTCAGAAAGCTGAATTTAGCGGAGATCTGCTAAAGGAGGAGAGAATCAAAAATTGTAGATGATCAACTACCTGTTAAAAAAAAACACAGCGTAAGCTTTTCTATTTCTCTCTTTTGAAAAACTGAGAAAAGTATAATTGAATGTGAAGATCTAATCAGTTTCACCGACCTGGAAAACTTCCCAACAATTTCGCAATAATTTTCTCATACCTTCACAAGTCCATTCAGAATGAACAACCCTTAAGTAAAAGTTCATGCCATTAATTTCTGTAATCTACAGAGGCGAAGAAAGGCTTAAGAAATCTCAAGAGTAGTTTTTGCTTTAAATGTAAACGACTCCGATTAAATTTAACACTTCCCTTTTCAGCGCCCCCACCCCGCCTTCCACTTAAAAACCTTGAAATATTGATTTCTGAAATACTTCATTTCAGTGTTCTGAAAGTCTTATTTTAATACTATCTTCAACTTCTTATTTGAATACGGACCTAATGGAAGAGGTGAAGAAGAAGACAAAAATGAATACTGAAATTGAGAGGTAGCCACACAAAAAAATTTAATAACCGTGATAATTAGATGTAAAGATATTATAATTTCTACAAGGATGCATTGAAAATGCTGCTCTACAGCATTTGGCCTAATTGCCAGAATTACCATATTAACCAGTTACCATTTGAGCAAGTTGATTCAAAAATTGATTATTCGTCCATTTCTTTTAGGACTTTCTTAATCAAAATCTAACATCCTTGAAAAATTAATTTGAAGCCCCTCTTATCAGTTAATTAAATCTGGTTGGAAGTCATTTTTCTGTGAAGCGTGATTAGACAGCGCACTGTTCTGTACTGTTCAGGCTGCATGACGTTAGAAAACTTTTCAATGTCTCATCAAACATTCCGAAATAAGAAGAATAGAATTTCTTTGAAGGGCTGTCTCTTTTTTCATTCTTTTTTTAAACCTATGCCTTTCTGATAAATTACGCTATACCCAAAAGATCTCTCACTCTCATTAACACATTCTCATTACCAGACAGAAATACGAGGAACAAGAGAAAGAAGGAAAAAGAAAAATTGAGAGAAAAGGAGTGTGTGTGTGTGTGTGTGTGTGTGTGTGTGTGTGTGTGTGTGTTTGGTGTAGAGAAATAGAGAATACTATTGTAGGATGAATGACTGTATGGAATTATTATACAATCCAGCAGAGTGTGTGAGGACCAGTGCATACTGGTGTGTGTGTGAGGCGTTGTTAAAAACAGGACTGTTCTCCATGCTGGAGGTCAACTTGTAGAAAAAGATATAAATGTACTTTTCAGATAGAAAAAACGAATTCTGAATCTCCAAAGAAAACTCATACAACTCTCCCCCCAAAAATTCTTTAAACTGAAATACAAAAGCATTTAGCATGAAAAATAGACAGGAAAAAAGCAGCTCTTTTTAGGACCCTTTTAGGTTTTCTAAACAAGTCTAAAAGTTAGGAATCCCAGATTCATCAGACAGAAGATCTAAGGGGGCCGATAAGTCAAATTTGACAGAGTAAAGCTTTACACATACTGTATTTCATTACAGTAAAATACACTGTACTATCAATATCTTTGGAACGTCTCTGTGGACAAAGTTGTCAAGAAGATAAGACGAGTGCGTGTCTGAGTCGGTGGAAGGAGGATTCGATGGAGAGGCACGTCGCTCTGAAAGTCAGCCAACACACACCGAGCTAAAACAATTTCGCCAGACAACCTTGAGATGAGCTGCCTAGGACGACACATTAATATACCAAGATAAAACAGGTGATGAGACACTAATTCTATTTTTTACTGGAATAGCCACATATATTTTCTTTCATTTTTCCCCTCCTCGTTTTTCCTCTTTGCATTAGTCATTTTGTATCTGTAAAATGGGGTGTCTGACTAATCAGAGCATTTATCAAATTCCTCACATTTCAGCATTTATTTTGGGGGGTTTCCATAACATGAAGTCCACAGCAGAGTTTCCAGAGCTCTACTTACAAAATGTCTTTCTTATCGCAATACTAAGCACACACACAACACCATTTTGGTTAATGAGTCTTGCTGACGACATCGCTGGAGAATGAACCACTGTTCAGAGAGTGGAGAGAACTACAAACATACAATCAAACTCAAATCAGAGAACCATCTTTCAATGAGTTTCAAAGACCAGGGATATAAAGTGACCTTAACAAAGGGCAGCCTGGCCAACCTTATCTGGCCATTTATCTGTTAAGGTCCACTCTATCTGTTCAGCCACATCCCTCAGGTTTGAGTGAAGCTGCGGAGTTTGCTCAATTAGCCTGATTAGGTGTTTATTGAATGATTGGGGAAATGCTGATTACTCCACTGAGGGCTTTGGCTTACAAGAAGTCAATCAAAACCTGCTCTAGTTTCTAATGGAGCCCACTCATGTTTTTTTTGTTTTTTTCACTATTCACTTTCACTCTCTCGGTTTTTGCTATTTCACAGTCTGCTGTCCACTCTCCCTCCTCATCTGACTCGATCGTTTGTCTGGTAGAGATTTGTAAAGTACTTTGTTTGAAAGAATGAAAGAGGCAGAAGAATACAAAGTAAAGAGATATAGCTTGAAATTGAAATGGCTGAAAAAATGTGCTACTGTCACAATACTTGTTTGGTGTGCTGATAGATTTTAGGATATAAAAAAAAATGCAACAGATATTTATTAGGGCCCTAGTTAGACCCCTAATGTACATATTCAAACCAGTTTTTCAAACCAGAATTCACAATGCAAACTAGCAAACAACACTATAATATTAGCATGTTGACTATAACATGGTCTTCTGTATGGTGCATGCTTTATTTTCTACTTTTCATTAGGGGCTTTCTTTTGTAAGGGGGGCTTGTGAGAGACAATCCATGGTTGTGTTTTTGAAATTAGCCATGGCAAGCTGGTGTGCGGAATGTGATTACTCTAACCGCCGAGCGTTACTGGGAGGGACGGTGGAGGTTCACACTCACAGACTTCTCTCAGCCTAATAGCACCCAAGAGATGGGCCGCAACGTAGGATTTCTGGAAACTTCTCTTCGGCCAGCTTTTACAAACCCCCCAGCATAAAGCCTCGTAAAGACACTGACTCCTTCGCCCCATTTCCTCCTCACTTTTTTCTCCTTTCCTTCACTCCTCGACTCTAAAACAGATTGTCGTTTCTAGGAGAACTATCAAAACTGAGAGGAAAAAAATATTGACACACACCTACACATTAGAGTTTTTAAATGAAAAAAATATATAAATATTACTCTTTAAAGTTTCTGTGTGTATGTTAACAGTTAAGAAGTGTGCGTATGCACTGGTATTGTGTGCTTTTTTTGCTGAGAGCTGATTGATTTAAAGCAAATCATAAAATTCTGTTAGTCCTTGAAGAAATACGCCATTTGTCTTTGATCCATTACTAGCAGATTGTAAATACTAAATCAAAAATAACAAAATCAAGGGGTGAAGCAAAATGAATAAAAAAAAATATAAAGCAGTGAACTAGAAGAATAGCTTGCCTGAATGAGAAGATTGGTCATAATGCCCTGTTTTTTTCTTATTAAAAGATTTCTAAAACTACTATCTCCAATTGTTCTTCCACCTGCGTGAATCGAATACATATTTTTTCCTATGAACCGAAAGCCAATTGTGGCAACCAAACACTTAACAAAAGATCAAATTAGAAAAACTCCTTCTACACAACCTATTCAAAAACGCAGGTGAAGCCATAATAGCCAGCAGAAATGTTTGAATGTAATAACATGCTGCATGCAAACTCTTTCTTCTTCTTCTTCTTCTTCTTCTTCTTCTTCTTCTTTCAGCTGCTCCCATTAGGGGTCACCACAGCGGACCATCCGTGATCCGCATATTTGACTTGGCACAGGTTTTATGCCAGATGCCCTTCCTGACACAACCCTCAGTGGCTGGGGGACTCTCACTCACACCTATGGGGCACTTTTAGAGTCTAGAATTCCAAATGCAAACTCTTTAAACATATCTAATCAGGCTTTAATACAAGGCATTGGTTTACATCTAAGGCTTCAGCCTTTCATCTCAACATTTTATCTGATAAAAATGATAGTGTGACTGAAAAGAAATAAGGTAAAGATTAGTTGTACTAGTTACAAAATTAACCATACAATCTTTCTGGAGTTATCTGCTTTAGTTTTATCATTTAGATTCCTTTAATAAGATCTGCTCACAGGTCATGTCAGAAAAGGTAATTCAAATTGAAAGTGGAAAAATTACCATAGAATGGCATGTCATCCCAATATCACAGCAACTTAATTCTCACCAATAAAATAGATAAATGTGTAGGGGGGGAACTAAGGAATATGTATTTGGCCATCATTCCTCTTTTAATTAAAGAATTCAGTCCCCTTTCACTATGAGTTCAAGGTTGCCAGGAGACAAATTAATTTGAAAAGGTAAGATGTCTCTGTACAAATGTCTTCCGACACACAGACTTAAAGAATATGGAATAAGATTGAGATTGAGGTAAGAAATAAAACGATTGAGAGGTCATACCATATCAAGTTGCCCTGGTGTCATTCCAGTGATCAGCGAGACAGAGTTGAAAACAGAGCCGTGAGACCAGTGGCACTGTTTACCTTTTTGGTATATGGGTGGGTGCAAGCTTCAGAAATTGCATAAATAGCTGTAGAATTGCTCATTGCATATTTATTTATTTAGCTAAGCCATTATTCCATTCCAAAGCATTGTCTGTTTAGTTGGAACACTCATTGAAGCTCCACTAAAGCTATGCTATAGGCTATACACAACTCTGCTTTCTCTGAATGTGCTGTTATAATACTGTAAAAAGCTACATGCTTTTCACCCTGTCTCCTAACACAGACACACACTTTCATGAAAATAAGATTGCATCTATATTAAAACATTAAAACAACACAAGTTACTGCATTTAAAAAAACTATTGTAATCCATATTTATTGCTCACTCTGGTGCAAAAGCATTATCGTAAAACCAGAAATACGAAACAAGATTTAAAGAAAAATGCCTTCAACAATTAATGCAATAATTCTTCTGCTATCCTCAAATTAAATGAGTGCTAATAAAAAGTACATTTGACATTTTAAGAAGTTTACATTTCTAAGCATTGTAAGTACAAACACAGACCCGAAGCCGGTGCCACACAATGAAAAAAAAAGTGTGAGAGAGCGGGAGATAAAACAAAGCACAAAGCTTATTCACTCCTGTGGAAAAGTCCTGGACAGGAGTGGTAATCCTAGGTTTAGAGACTGGGTTATTTCCCAAGGAAGAGGGGGTACGGATGTAGAATCCCATTATACATGTCAGCTGCCTGGCAGTGACCGTGAGGGCAGAAAACATACCAGTACAGCACCCCAAACTATCGGCAAGAAAAGCTCAATCCGAATGAAGTCTGACCAGCTCCCGTAACCCATCCACCCCTCCTTCCATCTGTGACCCCTCTGTTAGAACTGAAAAAAATACTCTCCCTGACGTCTCCCTCTTAAGGCTCCGATGAATGGGGACTAAGGGGTTGTCTGTCTGTGTGTATATGCGTGTGGGGAGAGGGGGATATTACACAATTATTCAGATAACAGCTGGGGATAATATAGAGGCAGATGTCCCCTGGTCAACAATGCTCACAGACCACAGCCGGAGTGCAAAAGGCAAATAGCAGCGTGCATCACACACAATGTAAAACTGACAACCAAAAATCAAAATCTTTATATTTCAGAATTTTTCTAAAAATTAAAAATATATATTTGCAACATTTTCTTCTCTTTCTGAGTTCTGTTAACACTGTTGGTTAATGAAAAATTCAGTCAACAAATGCTCTTTACATTATCAGCAATATCAAGATTTGGACCATTTATTCAAATGTACAGGATTAAAAAGTGTTTCAATATTACAAATGCTTACAAGAGCTTTTCAAATCAAATCAAATACATTTTTCAATATTACAAAAGCTTTGTGTTTGTTTTTATGGTTATAATAATGTTCGAAGTCTGTTCAGTCCATGTGTTAGAGCCCTCGCGCAGTTGATGTGATATGATGGTTAGTGCGAGATATGCACTCTTTTTTTCCTGCCACGCGAGTGTGTTGTGCTTTCGCGCACCTCACTCCCCACCACGTCAAGTCACTTCACCACAAGCGCTCCATAGAATGGAAAAATATATATAAGTCCTTACACAACTCTATGACATTTGTGTATTTTGGTATTTATTCCCTTACATACATTTTAAAATGCTAATGTTTTGTCTTGAACAAATATGCATTAAGTTGGGATGTATATACTGCAGGAGGGGAGGAAGAGATAGGGGCTTTAAGCTCAGTCGCATCAATCAAAAACAGAGAGGCGAATCAGATTTGGTTTTACACATGGTTAAAAGATAATTCTGTCAGATGATGTATCACGTTCATCCATTTCAAATGCAAATAACTTAAGTAGGCATCCCCTTGTTACCCATTACTAATACCATAAAAGAAACCAACACTTCTCCATTCCACTGGTACTTTACGGATTAGCGAATGAAAATTAGATGCATTTATATGGTTATTACTTATATGGTCACACAGTGGGGAGAGGGAATTATCCAAGCGTACAGTGCAGCACAAGAAACTCCCTCAGGAATGAACCACTAGCACCTTCAGCAGCTGGGGGTGGATTAGAGTTTTAAACCCGGACTATGGTTTACCCCGGCCGGCAACACTGACAGGAGTTCTTCGCACTGTTGCCACTAAACAAAGCAAAAGGGAGCCAGACAACGTGGAGAAGAATAAAAAATAAGAGGTTTTCTTCTCGATGCTGCGGAGAATGTTTTGCCAGACGTTTTCAGTAATCGCCATCACTGTTGCGTGAGTTTAGGGAGAGGTGCAGGATTTGATCAATGATAGAAGTGTCTAGAATAGTCATGTTGAACAATGCTGGGCTTCTCTGGCAAACTTCCTAAGATGCATTCAAACAAAGTCACAGTCTGCAGCTGTCATTTCGACATCATGTCACATCTTTTAAGACAGCGTTTTAAAGTGCCAAAGTTTCCCTAAAGAGCTTTACTGATGCGTCTACTCTCCGCCGCTCGGACATGATGGCTTGTCAGTGTTTCACTGGGTTTTTTTAAATATACAGTGACTCGCATTATAAAGACCTTCGTGGAGGGGGGAAGGAGATGTAAGGGGTGGAGGCACAAGGAGGGAGACAGAGGACTGAGAGAAAATCCATAACACAAATACAGCTGTCAGTTGGAATGTAAAGTTATCAGAAGCAGCTTCGGTGGCCAAAAGGAACAAGTTTATGACTTCAGGTGCCACCCTTCCTCAGACACTATCTATGCAAAGATGTGCTTCATCAAGCCAACAGGTACTCGGGTCAAGTCAGAAAAAGTGAGCGCGACTGCCCAGAAGAGGTATCATTCCCCAACTTTCTCTTAACGCCTCTGTCTCTCTCTAGCAGGCTTCAACATGCATAGAGAAGTCCACTTTCCACCAACGTCTGCAGCTCCAAGAACCAGTAATCTCTCCTGAGGTGCTCAGCTAATGAATATAGAGGAGTAATGATCAATGCCTCAGACTCAAGTACTGTCATTTCCGTCCAGTGTACACCCTGCTTTTCCCTCTACCACATTTCCCCAACACATTGGAAATGAGCCTTTCCCTAAGCAAACTTTAGGGTCATTCTTTAAGACAGTCATCACCTCACATAACAGTCTGGCACTCTCCCGAAACACACAGGGAATCTTGTGTGTGAAACAAACAAAAAAGAAGCAGCAAATAAAATGTGCAATTGAGGTGAGGGGAAAAGAGAGAGTTCTAAAGACTTCAAAAGGGAATTCAATTATCATTTGGAATAAATGTGTAATAAATACCCCATCAGAAAATAATGTCCTATTAATGCCTCACTGGAGCTGATGGACTGCCGAGACGGCACTTCCGTATTCTTGCCTGGTCTCTCTCCCAAAGTTGAAATAGTCAATGCCAGCCCTATTCAAATTCTAGTTCATCTAATCAGATCAACATTGTCATCTGGAAAACCTCCCTTCTTTCCAACGAGACTCTTTTTCTCTCACTCTGTCTCTTTTTTTTTTTATTTACAGATGGGCAAGATACTGCAGTTGGTTGAAATTGCTTAAGTGTAGAACAGTTCAGCTCCTTTTTTTCTCTTCAGGGCTCAGAGTTTAAGGAGAAAATGACACCACTCTCCGATTTGTAATAAAAACATCCCTCACTTTCTAAAAACGTGCATAATTTATTATTCACACACACGGAAGAAATGCTCAGCCTTGCCGTTCCACCAAATAACATCTTCAAATAAAACCACATGTTTAATCACCATACTCTCTGGCTAGTGGTGGCCGCTGGTCAACACTGCAGGTGATGCGTTCAAAGATGCAAACGAGCGTAAAAAATTCCAGCCTGACCTTTCACTTAAGGTCTGCTGAAATATGAATTAGAGAATGCAGCCATGACATATTTCACAAAAACATGTTTCAGAGAGCACTAATAGAGGACGAGAGTGGTGAATCTGATACACAAGGGCAAAAAGTATGGCATGCAAAAAAATAATAATCATCATTTGGAGATGGATGTGAATTCCTCTTCAAAATGCTTTGGTTAAAAAATGCACTCATGTGAAAACTAACATTATTTTTGGAAAGGTAGAAGAGCTTAATGGTGGAAATGCCATCTGGGGGTCTAAGGGACAGTGCTTCACAAGAACCAGAGTGCTTCGTGTTAAAACCACCAGTAATATTGAAAACTTAATTTTTACCTCCATATCACTTGACTGTCGCTTATCTGAATTTGAAAAGAGCATGCATGCACACGCACACTCTAAATGCTTTTTGCACTGTACACACGACATACTATATATTTGCATTAACTCAAAACTGATTGAGAGGTTAGTTGAACAATCACAAACTATTCCTAAAATATGCATCAAAAAGCAGCATGTCTCCTGGCATCAGGTTAGTCTCAGTAATGCACAAACATACAACACCGAAACAAACCCATGCAGGCGCACACACACACACACACACACACACAGTAACTGATAAATACCCACAGAGTGGGCATTCATCAAAATACAATTTTTGAATATCTCAGAAAGTGAGGTTTGTACTCTGTAAAAACATGAAATGAGGCAGAGGCATAAGGAAAAACATGAAACAAAATCATGGATCAAGTGGTACATCAATGATATCCTAAACTCCAAACATTTTAACCATGTTATGTGTTTGTTGTTACAGAAAGAGTCCTAAAACTATCGTCTGAGTTGTAGCTGTTGCCGCACATAGCTGCTTGATGGCCATGCAAATAACTAAATTACTGTACCCGCTTTACTGCCATTTGCATGCCCTCCCAAAAAGAAATGACTAATTATTTGTCAAGATGATCAACTTTGTGGATTACCACTTCTTTTGTAGGGCAATCAAATGAATTTGGACTCACCCCTTGCTTTTGTTCACCTACAGATTTACTTTATTTACAGTAACATTTCAATTAGCAGTGATGCAATACTATTAACAAATGGTCACTGCAAGACCAAATGACCCAAAAACGAAACACTGTGATGCAAAAAAATTATCAAACAATAAATTTTCAGCTCATGAAAAATTATTTGCCTCCACAAAAAATTAAATATAATAAAAAAAATTTGTAGAATTAATCTATATTTTATTTATTATATTGAAGCATTGTTGCAATGAATGTGCAATTACATTTAGCACTATTGAATATAGAGTAGTAAGTCTAATTAAACGACTTAAAGCTTTAGAAGAAAATCATGAAACCACATAGCAAAAATAACATCTCAATAATTCCTCTAGAGTGTTTTTCCCCCTCTTTTTTAATTTAGCATTGGGGGAAAAAAGTTTGCATTATGTGTAAATCCCAACAGTGAATAAAACCGATATGCACCTATACTTTCAACCAGAAGAATACCTGTGACATTGTTCAAGCAAACTAAATAAAACTCATGTCAAAAGCCCCATCATCCATTAATCAATTCTTAATAACATCATGAGAGTTATACACACTTCCCTATATTTTTGCTGTTGTCTTTTTCTCTCTTTAGTAGGGAAATGTGGCGGGTGCGACACGTACTGTCCTAGCTTGAAGTGGTGATTTATTCTTATAATATAATGCAGAAATGTTATTTTTAAAAGTGGTTTAAAAATGAAAGAAAGGCATTGGTCATGTTTGATGTGCAGTTTCAAGCATGTCTATCGAGTGAAATCTCTAAATAAAAGATATAAATACATCAAATAAGTTTTGCATCACTTAAGGTTGTCTGCAATGTGTCAAATCGCATAAGACGAAGTGAAAACTTAATTAATTTTACCCTCATCAAAACGATCATGTCGTGAACACTTTGTTCATTTTATTTTTTTATTATAATTGTATTTGTTTTTACATTATTTTCTTTTTGCTGTTGTGGAAGTTGTACAACCACATTCACCCATGTTTAAAAGCGATTATATAAAAACTGTTCTAACGTGAATGCAACTCGCGTTAATTGCGGCCTTTGAATTAGTGGATTTAAATAATCATGCATGCCGCGTTATTATTATTTTTTGAATAAGTTGCATTATTTCAACATTTCATTATCTCAGTAACACCGGTAGGCCTACAACCTGTTCAACAGAGGCTGAAGCCATAAAAAGCTACATTTCACTACGTTTCTTTCACTTGTTTTTTTTTTTTTAAATTATTATTATTTTTATCATTTTGATATTTCTTTTTAATTATTATAAAAGAACACTTCATTTTACAGGACGCAAAACTATCCTGAATCACAAGTAGGCTGATGGGTTATTTGCATTAAAGAAGATCACTATTGTTAGCCTATTTGCTGGGGCCTATTAAAAATGTAGCACGGAGAACACAAATAAATGGGTGACCAACATACAGCAACATGTAGTTTGACATAATATAGCCTATACAAAATTCAATGTTGTTTTTTAACATTAATTGTTTAAACAAGCAGCGGATCACATCGATAGATTTAGTTAAGGAAGAGGGTTTAATGTTTTCAAAGGAAGACTAATGTAGGCTACAATAACACAGCTATTAAAAAACTACGATTATGGTTTATGAACGACAATAGCAGATCTGTCAAAAATCTTAATTCTCAGTTTGATGAGTTAAAAGCAGGTGAGATTTTTAGCCGTTATTTGCATGTAAATGTATTGAACTCGTGTATAGAGTTAGCTGAGTAGATGGATCTGACACTAAATGTGGCCGATGGTTCGATGCTCTGTGCATTTCCACGAAGTGGCACATGCTCAGTGAACTTTTGTTTTAACCTTCTTTATAAAGTCCAGTTATGTCTAAAACCCCATTATTAATTTTCCATTGATAAGTCCCCTCATTGATCCTCAATAAAATTCCTCGTGTACAAAGAACTTTTCCTCTTCGTTGAGTGATAATAAAATAAAATAAAAATAATAATAAAGCTTTCATCTTCTGGTAAAAAAGTGTCAAGTAGAATAAAAGTTACTATGTCTAATTCATTGTCAAACTAAGGTCCATTTGCAGAATTGTTTAGGAATCCTGTTGATTTTGATAGTTTTGTTGATTTAAGAAGTGTGTGGAATAACGCGTTCATGCATTCACGGGTCAAATTTGGAATATATATTTCGTACATATTTCGAGACAAAAGCACACTAAGTAGCCTAATGCGAGGAGCAAAGAAGAAAAAAATATAGAGAGAAAAGTAAAAAAAAAAAAAAAAGGAGTGGATATCAACCTGTTAGGATTATTTGAAGAACTCTACTTTCACTCTACGGACTGGACCATGTGGATCTGTCGCTTCCAGCTTTGGTGAAATGTCCCAGCCAGCGATTCCAAAAACGTTGAGAAGAGCAACGCAAAAGAAGAAGAAGAAAAAAATCCTGTTCTATGAGTGATATCTTCGGACCATTACTTTCAACGACAACTGTCTTTATTAGTCTTCCTTTCCTTTTTTATTGGCTTCCTCTCAAACTGATCACTCAGTTGGGTGATAAGTGGAAACAATAATCTTGCTCTAGCTTACAGGCTGCATGGTCACAGCGCTCCTGAAAGTTCAAGAAGAAAAAGCACGCCGCTTCTGCTGCCTCCCCGTAAGGCTCAAGTCTTCTCCCTTTCTCTGTTATTCAAAACGCGAGTTTTCCAAAAGTCCAAATAATGCGTCTTGCTGGAGTTTTTGGCATCTCGTCTGTTCCTCGCTCATTCGCAGAGAAATCAGTGTTGAATTACTCAGCTTGTGTCTTGTGTTGGCGGTGTGTTAGGGGACAATTTAGTCTACCGTAAAATGTCTAAAACAGGTGCGCGCACATCCTCTGCGCTGCATCCTCTGCGCTTATTGTAGCACAATAGCAAACCCCGCGCGCTCCAGGCACTGATCTTTTCACCTCCTCGCGCATCGCGGGTTTAGTTTGACCATTGTGGCAGCCGACGAGCAACAGATATTTTTTCAAAAGACAGATACACCACGGGAACCATTACATACTACTCATCTATTCTTCAGTAAATAAGTTTGATCTTGTTTTTTGTCATCATGGCTTCAAGAATAATTTGGCTTTGTTCTTAATAAGATCATAACAATAAAATAAAATATTGCTACAATAATTGTTTGAAAAGTACATTATTTTAATTTTAACTACAATAATATTAACAAATAACCAAATAATAATAATCACTCTCATTATTATTATTATTATTAATGTTGTTGTTATATTATAATAATAATAATAAGTATTGTTATTATTAGTAGTAGTAGTAGTAGTAGTAGTATTATAAAACCATCACTTGTGACTATGTATTGTGGGCTATTTGTTGCAGTAATGATTTATTAATTTTAATCCAACTTTTTCTGGATAGTTAAAAATCTGCCTTCTTAAAATATTATTTCTTTTATGATCAGCAGAACCCTTCCCTCAGCAAAAAACCCTCTTTCACTTGAACCATCAGAAAAAGGCGATCACTCACATCTCCGCTGGACAATGGGATACGACCCCCATTAGTCAAGACATATTCATTAGAAAAATCAATAACCCAAGATGTAGCCATGCTGGCCTAAATTGAAGGCAGCAGGCTCATAAAACAATGCTGACTACACTTCTGTGGCCTGCCGCCATATGGACCTCCAAGTCTTAGCCAAAAACCACAGTCTGATTGCACTTTAAGACAGCGTTTATAATTTAAGATTTACTGAAAAAGTTATTTGTCAACTTTTATAAAAGTTATGTCAGAATTCAGGGAGAGAATGACTGAGTTAAAATAAAAAAGTTTTTAGTCACACTATAACTAGTCTTAGAAATGTGCAATGCAATGTCCATATAGTGAGTAAACATGTAAACCACTTTATGTCTTCTGTGTACATTGCAAAATAAAAGCAATACAAAATTAAAAGGTTTTAAAGGAATATTTCAGGTTCAATACAGCACCTGTGGCATAATGTTGATTCCCACAAAAATGATTTTCGACTAGTCCCTCCTTTTCTTTAAAAAAAGCAAAAATCGGGGTCACAATGAGGCACTTACAATGGAAGTGAATGGGATCAATTTTTAGAGGGTTTAAAAGCAGAAATGTGAAGGTTATAATTTTACAAAATCACTTATTTCCTATGTTAAAACTTTTGTAATTTTTACAGTCATTTTAGAGTTTTATGGTTTGTTGACATTACATCGTCATGGCAACACAGTTGTAAAATTGTCTATCCACAATATTTTGTAACATGGAAGTAAGCAGCAGCTGCATTTCCAACTAATGTGTAAAAGTTCTGCTGTTATTGAACACAATGTAAATAAATAGAAGGATGTACTGCAGAATAATGGCCTAATGTCGGATAATTTTCTGTCATCAGCATTTATAGTAAATTAGTAAGTAAATCATTCACCTGTTGCTGTGTGTTGTATTGTTGAGACAGTAATAAAATCTGCTTTTTCTTTACCAAGATTGTGATGAAAAAGTGTTTCTTGTCTCCATGTAAACCTCCATTTAAATGTACCTGCATAACCTCCAATGATGCCTTTATTTGTTTATTTCCAAAGGCGATGTTCCATAAGCCATGCTGAATGTTTGATCTGCGTGTCTGTTTACTATACACTGCTAAGAAAGGGACAATGTTCTCTGATAAGAACGGAGAGTAAAATGTGTTTACTCATTTGCCAAGATGAAACAAGATGCAGTTTTGGTGCAAAGAAAGTTGAACCAGCATTTGCCCAGTGGCTTTCTACTCTCTGCTGGTTGTGTAAAATTTGCCAGACGACAGAGGACTGTCCTGTCGGCACCTGATCTCTCATTCATTCTGCCTGTGAAACAGTGTGATACAATGATGCCAAAATGTAATATACGGTAAAACTATATGCATACAAAATCAATACATTTATGAAAATCATAATTAATGATAATAATATGATGACACATATTGCCAGCCTGTAATATAAATCAGCATATATTGTATCGCTAAAATAGCTGGAAGTGGCTGATACCAGAAGCGGCCCACATTCAAGTTTGACAGTAGCGGATCCTAGCATAGGTGATTTAGGCAGGCACCTAGGGCGGCAAAGCTCTCTGGGGCGGCACAACTTCTTCTGCCAAGAATGTAATGCATTTTAATTATCTGAATATTTGTTTATCTTATATATATATATATATATATATATCTTTTTTTAATATTTAAAAAGATAACTATGTATAATTATTTCATCATTATATATTTAATTATTGTTATATGAGGGGCTTTCTCAGCAAATATTTGTATATGAGATTAGTCACGATTAATTAATCGGGACACCATGTAATTAATTCGATTACATTTTTTTATCGATTGACAGCCCTGATATATATATATATATATATATATATATATATATATATATATATATAAGTATTTTATATATATATATAGTTACTTCATTTCTATATTCATTATCTATTAAATCTATGTCTTTAGAAGTGATATGATAGGTGTGGGTGAGAAATAGATAGATAATCCCTTTTTACTCTAAATCTCCATTTACACTTTCAGATCTGAAAGTGAATCTAAACAGGCATCACCTGTGACTTTAAGATGTGAAAGTGGAGATATGTTGCAAAAAAATATTTATAGAGTTAAAAAAAAATTTAAACCTATTATGTCGCTTCTGAAGATGGATTTAACTACTGGAGATTTATTGATTACTTTTATGCTGCCTTTATGTGATTTGTGTAGCTTCAAAGTTCGAAACAACATTCACTTGCATTGTATGGACCAAAGCTGAGATATTCTTCTAAAAAAATGTAATTTGTGTTCAGCAGAAGAATGTATGTCATACACATGTGGTATGTGTTGAGGGTGATTAAATGAAGATAGAATAAAAATGTCTGGGTGAACAAACCTTTTTATATATTTTGTGTTAAAGCATAGTTCTATTAAAAAAGGTTGTTATCATCGTAAAATCCATAATTTTGTTGTGGAGTTTTTTTTGTGTGTGTAAAGTGGGTCGCCACTTCGATCTCGCCTAGGGCACCAAGTAAGCCAGAACTGCCACTGAAGGTTGATAATGGCGGCGCCCTAGTTTAGCTTAAAAATAATGTGGATATAACATTACACAGAAGAGGTTTATGTCTTGTAAACAATACGTTTAAAAAAGTATTTTAACATTCAAACATTTGCCCCATTTTCTTCCATTGTCTCTCACTGTACAAATACAATACAGGTTGTATTTTAGCTTCTTTTTTTTTTTTTAAGAAAAGGATGGGCAAGTCAAAATACATTTTTGTGGTAATCAGCATTATGCCACAAATGCTGACTATAAAGCTTAATTTGAATTGAACCTGGAACATTCCTTTAATATGCAAGGTTCTGTGTCACAATCTATACTAAGTGAAACTAGACAAAAGTTAAGGTCATGTGTACAAAGCGATGATGGCCTACATTGCATTTCCCCAGGCAGTGGAATAAAAGTCTAAGAGTCTTATAAGTATTTTTGTGATGGTTCTGTATGTTTTGAGGGGGAAAAAAGTTTTTTATCTTTCTGAATGTGTGCATTTGAATGTGTTTCCAACAACATCCCCAGATTAAGATGATCCCACACACACACACACACTCACACACTTGGTCAAGGATGACAAAGATTGCAGTCTAAAACAAATACCTTGACCCTGTGGTAAAAAGGACAGAAGGGGTTTCGGTCTGTTCACTGTCATGGGGTTAAGATTAAACACTATTGCGGTTTGCCATCACTGGCTAATGAGGCACCCAGGAAGGATTACATGAAGAACCTGTAGGATGGCTGACTCGCTTTTTAACTCTCTCACTATCCTATATAGAGTTCACATCACACAAGCATACATAGCTGCAAACAGGATTACAGAGAAATTATACATCTGCAAGGTTTAGGACAAATCCAGTGATCAAATGAAAATTAAACATGATTTTGTTAATTATAGACCTTTACATGTCTACTGTGCCAGAAGCATCACAAATACTGTAATAAATAATTATCAGCCCAATTACTAATAGCCACGTAGATGAGATATACTATAATGTCTTTATTTCGCAACATAATGGCATATTTGCTAATGAACTTTCCGAATCAACTTTTTAAGTGCCAAACTGGGACCATAAAGGTCTTACTTCAGTTCACACAGACCATGTGTACACAGACTCTCTCACTAAGCCATTTTGATTCATACTGTTGTGACATGCCATCATATGACCATAAAGCAGGTGAATTTTCACTCGGGCTAAGATCTGAATGCTTGCTACTTTATCAGTCCCAAAGCTGACATCAAAGCTGCGGATCTGGTCTAAAAGTGTCATGGCTGCACATTTTTACACTCCCTGACTGCCACCCATGTGCACACACAAACATGAAGGCAAGCATACATGCAGAAACTGGATTAAGTAATTGTTTGAAATGTTCATCAACAGATAAATAGCATGAAAAAATAAAAATGAACCTGGTGATCAAAACAAAGACATGTTGTGTACAGGGGACTCTCTCTCATGTATTTCCAATCTCCTCTCTGGCTGGTTGTTTCAGGAATACTGCCAGTGCCCAGGGACATGGAAAACAACGCTACTATTTACTGTTTGTTGTTTGTTTACTCGCTCATCTGTTTGTTATTTTCAATTCTCTCATTTGCAATTTCTGTCTCTTCCTCTCCATTTCTCACACCCTCCCTGCCATGGAAAAATGTATGTTGATCTTATCTCTGTGCGTGTGCCTTGCTGGACTAATGCAAGGACGCTGCAAGCCATACAGCTCTTCAGATATATTAAAGTGTAAGACAAAGGTAAGTATCTTCATAACTGTAATCTAATAACAGTCTCTTTTATGAATGAAAAAATTAAAACTCCTCAGAACTTTCATCCAACACTTACGATTAACATTTAAAAGCTGGCTTTGTGGTTAATCAGGGGCAATAATGATCAAAGTCGACAGGTGATTAAATTAAACATAATTGGCTACACGAATTGGCTGTTCTACAACATTTTCCCCCACATAATTAAAGAGAAATATGTCAGCATTCAGGGAGAGAGAGTTAAAAACAAAACAAAAAAGTGTGGTAACATAATTTAAAATAAGGTTCTATTCATTAACATTAGTTAAAGCATTAGGTATCATGAACAAACAATTAACAATATACAGTATTTTTCCACAGCATTTATTAATATTTGTTCATGTTAGGTAATAAAAATATAATTGTTAGTTTATGTTAGTTCATAGTGCATTAACTATTATTAAACAATACATCTTTTAACTTAAAAATGTGTTAGTATATGTTGAAATTAACATAAGATTAATAATTGCTGTTAAAGTATTGTTCAGGTTAACTAATGTTGTTTGCTAATGTTAACAAATGGAAACATATTGTAAAGTGTTACCAAAAGGGTTTAGTCAGACTTTAGAATTCCACTAAACTAAAGTTAGTCTTGGACTCAAGCAATGAACGTGAGACGCAAAATAAGATGCAATGTAAAATCAATTCAGAGGATAAAATAACAACAGGTAAATAAGAAGAAATTTGGCTTTGAAGAATGCTTAGATTCTTTTAGAGGTTTCTTATCATTGTAATCCAAGGTAAAATTATGCAGTAATATGCAGGTTTTGTGTAATAATCTTTAATAAGTGAGACTGGACAAAGTTAAGGTCACTTGTGAAATGATGGCCTAAATTGCATTTCCCTAGGCAGTGCAATAGTCTAACCACTGACAACAGATCTGTCATCTCACACACACACACACACACACACACACACACACACACACACACACACACACACACACACACACACACACACACACACACACACACACACACACACACACACACACACACACACACACACACACACACGTTGTGTTTCCATGTTTTATGGGGACTTTCCATAGACATAATGGTTTTTATACTGTACAAACTTTATATTCTATCCCCTAAACCTAACCCTACCCCTAAACCTAAACCTCACAGAAAACTTTCTGCATTTTTACATTTTCAAAAAACATCATTTAGTATGATTTATAAGCTGTTTTCCTCATGGGGACCGACAAAATGTCCCCACAAGGTCAAAAATTTCGGGTTTTACTATCCTTATGGGGACATTTGGTCCCCACAAAGTGATAAATACACGCTCACACAGACCAACTCAGTTACACATGACACAGGCCGTTGCCTGAGGATGTAGAGCAGAAATTGTGTGTGTGTGTGTGTGTGTGTGTGTGTGTCTTGCTATGTAACTGTGTTTGTGAGGTATTACGCTAAACAAAATCAACTTTATCTGCCACGTGGAAGCAATCTATTACAAAATTATCCCAGTAAAATAAAAATGATTACTGTTAGTGTTTACAAACAAACCCAAAAGTTTAAAATGGCAAATATTTTTAAATAGAAAAGGCTACACTCCGATAAGAGATAGGATAAAATGATGACAGCTGCAAGCCACTGTTTATGCCACAAGACAGTGGCAGTGTACACAAATTACGCAGCTTGATTGGTGAGGAGGATCACAGACACAGCAGCATGTTTTCATTAAATTGTCATAAACGTGTTTACAGGCCCAGCTGGCTTTGGTTAGAGGGTGTTAAATAAGGCAGCGCTGTACTGTTTACTCCTCTGCCACCATGTTCTGTCTCTCTTTCTCGCACAGGTCTTTCCCCTCACACTTGTCTTTTTGTCAACACAGTATCCATCCTCACATAAACCACATGGCCGTGATTTCTTTAGGGAGCGGTAACTGATCTTAATGGCCCATGTAATGCAAGGAACTTCGTCTTGAATAAAGCTGCTGGAAAAGAAAAAAGGGACCAGGATGAGGCCGGCGTTTAACGAGCTGTTTTAAGTTGCCACGTTTTTCAAAAAAGAGAAAAAGGGTGCAGATCTAGCCCAAGGGGCAGTCGAAGAGTTGACCAACAGTCCAGCTCGATGCAGCTGTATCCCGGCCACAGAGGCTCTGCGAGTGGGCTGAAGTGTCACCTGGCTACCCTGAGGATAGTGAGGGGGTATGGTGGGAGCAAAGGGCTGCAGGGTTGTGGGAGGGGGAGAGGTGTTTGCTGTTTTTATTCACCGAGAGCACTCAGAGGTGGGGCCAGTGGTGGTACATTTGAGGAGAGCTGCCTATTGTACAAAACGAAGTGCCAAAAGGTCTCTTGTTGAGGCAGTGTTGAGACACACACATACACACACACACACACGCACATGCATGCATGCACACACACACACACACACACACACACACACACACACACACACACACACACACACATAACCCTGCTTTCTTCTTCAGGTGCAATCTTGTATCAAAGCAAACAAATGGCATGCTGTCTTCTTTTTTTTTGTATCCTCCCTCCCTTCTCTTTTTTTGATCCTGCATTCACTAAAATGACACGCCATATCTCAAGCGACTGACATTATCAATCCGCAGTATGCCCAAATCTTTCGGCCAAACTTGCAGTTCCCAAAGGAAATCCAGCAGCATTGTCCTTTGTTTGCTAAGAGATCCCACAGGAATCAGCTGTGACTTTTTCATTGCATGGGGAGAGCTGTCATGTAGGCAACCTGGCATGCAGGATGCTGGGTTAGGATAGGCACTGTCAGCCTGCTCAGATTTGCGCCTCATTCAGGCACTATTAGACAGCACAGGCCATGGCATTTCCACTCTCAATGCTGGATTCCCTTTGAATATAAAATATATCATTTCTGTCTTCCTGCGCCGGTGTGAAAGATACATCTGGATCTGATATGGGAGAGCACAAGGGAGCATTTATCGTTGGATTTACTTATAGATAGTGTCAACATATTCTTTATTTTAACATTTTTCACAGGATACATTTTTTTTTCCACATCTTTGACTGCATCCACAGCAATCTATATAGGAGGAAAAATTGTTTACAACTTTGGCTCCAATATTAAAAAGTCAAGTGTACATTATTATTATTATGGTAATACTTTATATTATGTATCTAATAACTGTAATATTAAAAACAAGTTGGCATTATTATTAATATTGTTAATAATTATAATATGATACAACCATATATAAGGTATCTAATGAACTTAATATTAAAAAACAAGTTCACATTGTTATTATTATTATTATTATTATGGTCCTACTTTATATTAGTCATCTTTAATGACTATGTATTTACACTAAAATACATCTAATACAAAGTACTTTTTGTGTAACTACATTTTGGCACAGGTAGGTTTAGAAGTAGGGTTAGGGTTTGTGGTAAGGTTAGAGTATATGGTAAGAGATAGGTTCAGGGTTAGGGGTAACATTAACAGTGTAGATAATTAAATGCAGGTACTTTAAATGTACATAAAATGCAACAACATGCATGTTCATGATGAGTACACTTTATGAAATACTTAAGTTCAAAGTAGCTAAAGACACATAATATAACGTATATCCATTATATATAATTAATTTATATATATATATATATATATACATTGTTTTAATTATGAAATATTTATAATTATTATTATATATATTTATAAATTATTATTATCATCATTATTATTATGTAAGTCTCTATAATTATATTATTATTACAACAACAATTATTAGCCACTGTTCAATGTCTTTTTGTTTTGTTTACTGTAAATCAACCTTAAATTAGGTAAATATATAAATTACACAATTTTTACTTAGTAGTAGTAGTTGTAGTATTAGTATATTAGCATTATTACATTTTCTCATTGAAAATACCAATTGTATTAGTACATAAAGTATTAGCAGTGTAGTAATTGGTAGTTTTGTGTAATATTAGTATGATTACATATATTTCAAAAGTTTTCATTTGTGAGAATTATGGGGGTGGGGTGGAGTATATTTATAAAATCTAGTCTGTTTGACTATCTCTGTTATATAGTGTGGTTTGTCTGTGACATGTAGTTTTTATCATGATGCCAAATAATTGTTTCCTTACACCTTTATCACTAAAAGATCTGGCCCTTTAACAAATCCATTTTATAATCTCAAAATAATTTCTGAGCGTGACTCGTCATAATTTTGATGTGATTCTGGAGTTAATCCTGGTTGAAATTTTAATCAAAAGATTTTCTTCCATCTCTCCCTCTTTTTTTTCAGAATTCATGACCTCTGCAATTCTGCTTGTCCTTGAGACCCATAATGAAAATTCAGCAGATTAGCAGAAAGACATTAATGTTAACATTAGCCATATATTTAAAATCCCATATTCAGATAATCCGCATATTTGTCAGAATCAAACACAAGAGAATATAACGAGACAAATGACATAATGAGAGGATGGGGGAGACGTCTTGTGGACAGGGAAGACATGATTGGTTGAGTATGAATGATGTGGAAATGTCCTTGAAGATGATTTTTGAAATCTTGCCGAATTGACAGTGTGTCGTGACCCCTAGAAGTTTCGGGGTAGAGTTAGGGTATAGAAAATATTGTTAGGCCTGTATTAAAACAATAGAAGGCAAAGGAAATATTTTGCAAGTGTAGTAATACTAACATATGAGAGAGAGAGAGAGAGAGAGAGAGAGAGAGAGAGAGAGAGAGAGAAAGGAAAAAAGTACATTTGAGTGTCATGTCTTTCACTGAGGGCACACACACACACACACACACACACACACACACATACACACACACACACACACACACACACACACACACACACAAGTTCAAACATTTGTGACTTAAAGCAAACGTCATCTGTGTGTGTGAGGTTGTCTGGATTTTCACTTAGCACTGATGCCAGCAATAACCCACCCCTCCTCCCCAACTCCAAAATGCGGAAACATGCATTATTTTCTCCCCACCGCAACTTTCTTTTCTTCCTGTCTTTCTGTTTCACCCTCCCTCACTCACTCACTCTCTCTCTTTCTGACCCTCTCAATCTCTCTCGCCCTCTTTTTCTCATTTACGACTGAGCCATTACCTTGAGCACTGGGATGAAAGCTTAGGATCTGGCCGACCCACTCCCTCTGACTGACGCATATTCATTTAAAAATGAGCCACTTATTACCATCCAAACTTTTTACAGCCCCACAGTGCACAGTAGAAGACAGCTTTATTCCCACTGAGCCCAAGTGTGGGCCAGAAAGCCCTGCAGCCTTTGATGGTTATATATGTACACAGGCCGACGCCTTGGCAGCCACTCTCAGAAAGCCCGCCATGATATGTAATGTTACCTTTACAGCTTTTAACTCCATCAAGCAACTCTGAGACCTTTTTTATTGGGCTAATGGTTATAACATATCATTAACAAATAAATTAATAAAAACATAGGCACATGGGTAAACACTTTCAGTACAGCGGCAGTGTTTATGTGAAATAAAAAGTGTAAGAAGATAATAATCATGGCAACTTTATATTAGTCAACACCATAAATATCTAAAAACATTTTTGGGGTGAGAAAAAAAAGAAAGAAAACAAAGGAAAATTGATTATTTGTGTGTGTGTGTGTGGTACTTTGTATTTAAGTTGTTTCCTTGAACCATTAATTTTCTTCTCTCCCTTCATCGCTCCATGAATTTATTTTTCCTTTTTATTTCTTGCTGCATTAAATGTCTAGCATTTGCAGCATTGTTTGTGTAGACTTTTAGGAAAACATTACAGTTGAAAAATTTGTATTGAAAAAAATACCTTTTTGATTTTATATATATATATTTACTGTACACTCAACATCAAAAAGCTAAATTTACTGTCTACAGTATTTTTTTATATTTAAGAGCTATCTGAACATCAGTTCAGATAGCAGTGTATGTGTGTGTATACACATTATACACACACATACACATGAACTACTCTAAAATCTCTAAGTCCACTTTAGAGTCCCCTCTAGAGGCTGGATCTGAAGGAGCTCACGAGTGAGTCTGGTGAGAGAGAAAAATGAAGACACACTGAAAAAGACCATCCTCTGGGTGCGTTTGCACGCGTGTGTCTTTTGTGTATGTAATGATAAAAGGCCTTGTGATTGGCTTGAACAGCCGGAAGGCTGGCAGATTGATTGGTAGATTTATGTAAAGCCCTTCTAGGTGCTGTACATCTGTGCTGACTAATGTTGGCCAATCAGGCTGATGTAAACCAATTTGATTTGATTGAAAAGCCGATTGATTGAGGCTAGGACATGTAAGCCATCAGCCAGCGATCCACAGGGGAAAGAAAACGGATGTAAAAGAGAGATTTGATTGATTAACTGATAGATTGATTAAGTGATTTAGATGTTAAGTATAAAGGGCCATCCGCTGCCCCTTTATATGTGTTTAACCCTGCTCCTGCACTAACCTTCACTCTGCAAGCTGCTCAGCAGGGTCCATTACATCTAGGTGTGAATAATTCATGCCCCGGACACTGTAGCATGGTGGGTAAACACATGTATTCATGTATAGGTGAATAGAGCAATCTACAGGTGGCAAGGCAATATTCTGACACATTCAGGGCTGCACATAACCACTCAAGGGATTGTTTGTTTCAAGGATGTTTTCACACATAAACAAACATGCACTCAAGCACACTCTCTCAAGCACACTCTCTTGGTTTTTGCAGCATGATTAGTACTGAAATGTCAGCAATTTGTACTTAAGATACCAGAAATAAAGATTAAGTCATTAGAACAAAAATTTTAATAATAATTTAAACTCTTTATAATGTCAATAGCGCATTGGTTATTTCGCTACATAAATGTAACTTTCAGATTGGTGTGACATTATTTTTACTTTTTTTTTTCACGCTCAATTCACGTGCACATACTTTCAAAAACATGCACACTTATGCCTGTTTGGTATCATATCCAGAACTTAAACTATAGTGAATTGTAGCTGGTGGCAAAAATTACCTTTTTACGCAAGAGCGCTGAGGCTCATATCTTCCAACTAGTCGGCATTCACACCGAACATGTTCTTGTGACCTGTTTTTTATTTGTTTTTCTATGTAAACATATGCTAGTCTGATGTTTTTGACCATTGCACCATTCCTCGCTGTTTTCTCAGCATCTCATGCATGAGCGTTGCATTTTTAAGATGCCATGTCAAGAACATTAACTTTTAAAAATGTTTCTCAATACGCCCTCATTCTGCTCCATTTGGCTTTACTTGGCTTTTAACACACCTCTGACATGCATATATATATATATATATATATATATATATATATATATATATATATATATATATATATATAAAACATCAGAGCAAGAAAAAGAAGATATTGCTTATTATGTGCTATTATTTTATAGTCTGCAAGTTCAGATGTTCTGGCGTAGCATGTGGTTAGTGTGAGAACGCTGGCAACTTCTTAACTCGTGTTTGTGTTCGGTTGCTTGGTACTGTGCTGTCGAGAGGAGACCTCAGCAGCCGTCACATCTGCCTATGCCACATCATGGATTGTTCAGTTTTTTGCCTCTTGCAGTGGATTGTGTGCATTAGCATGGGGTATGGAGAGACATGGAGACAAAAAGAGAAAGAGAGAGCCAGGGAAGGGTGTGTACATGAAATGGCAATTAAATCGCGATGACCCTCGTCGCCTGCACAGGTCGCTCATTGTCACCATGTCAGCTGAAGAGCGGGATGCAAAGTGCACAGTGTTGGATATGATATGATATGTTTCTCCAACATCTCTTCATTTCAGACACAAAACCTGTAACTCTTTCTATGTAAACATGTGCAATATATAGTCTTTGTGTTGTGTCTCACTGTTTTTTTAGCATCTTGTGCCATGAGCAATTAAATTTTGTAAAAAAAAATTGGAATGGTTTGCAGGAAATAAGTGTTACACTGAAATAACCATGTTTTGGAAAGAGGGGGCGTGTCTAAAAGGGTGGCTAAGACTGACGGCCGTCATCGGCATCATAAAAAAAAAAGATGCTCATGTGCAAGACATTGAAAAAACAGCGAGACGCAGTGCAACACACAAATATGGCCATCTAGTGCATGGTTAAATTGAAAAGCAATTAATAAACAGTGCAGATTAATGCCCTCTGTGTGAATGGCCCCTTATGTCTCAAGACACCTGCATTATGTTCCATTCGTTGCACTGCGTGTGGCTTTTTCATCGCAACAATTCATTCTGTGTGAACAGCCCCTTCACACAGGGCAGATTCTTCTGCTCACGGAGAGCACGACATCAGACAGTCCCAGACAGCTCTTCAAATGTGCCACCTTACCTGTGTGTACTGACAACAGTGTGTATCCAGGGAAGCAGGGCATGTTGGGACGCAGAGGGGCTGTACCAACATTGCAGACTCATCCTTAAATACTGCAACAAGCACTTAGTTTGACAAGCCACTGACAGAACCATACACGACTCGAGCTTAACGGCGTGACAACCTAAACAAAGGTGTGTTCACTCCTTCAGAGTCAGAAGACACTTAAGTGAAAAAAAAAAACCATTGCACTAAACACGTGTTATGATGCTATTTGTGCATGTTTATTAGGATTTATTGAGCTGCTATGACATCCTGGCAGAAAGCTCTCTGTTACTAAACGAAGAAGAATTAACCATTGCATTTAAAATCTCTAAATAGCACTCAGGAGGGAGGGGAAAGCATGGGCAAGGACTTGCAATATGGGTGCGTGTCATATTGAGAGTACAAGTTTAAATGTGCACTAATGAGTGTGTGTGTGTGTGTGTGTGTGTGTCCAACCACATCGATGCAGTATAAGGAGACCTTCAAAATTCTGCACTGCCAAAGAATAGGGGATTAATGAATGATCCATGACCTCATTGGCCTTGAGAGAGTTTTTCAAAGTGACTAAATGCTCTGGAGCACAATGGTGCACTGGATGCTTCTGCATTATTAAATTATTCCCTCCAATCTGTTTGATGATTTTCATTATTTACACTCAACTGAAATATTAAGGCCTTGAAAAGCCCTTCACTCTACTTCAACGTGCGAGGAAGAAATGTCTGAAAAGACAGAATCAGAGAACTGGGAATGCTCAGGTTAAACTTTGCAAAGAATCAGATTCCTGATTCCTCACTAAGGTGTGATAGCTTCACACAATGGCAAATCTAATTAAATATATGGGGTCAAAACGAGGGCCCCTCAAACAGACAAACAGAACTATAACTGCAGCACATGCAATCGAAGATGTTCATGTATTTACTAAAAATGGCTATTTACTTCAAAAAGAAGAGAGAGTGAGAAGTGAACATTTATTCTTAAACATTTAAACTTGAGGTAATTGCATGATGTCGTATGAGCAAAGCCTTAAAGAAATGAATATAAATTTTAAATAAATAAAAATGCAGCACCTATATTCATAACACATAATAACAATAATTGTATTAAGACAAACAATATCATGCATCCTTTAAATTTGAGCTGAGCAGCCAGGTGTATTAGGGTAACGTGCCAATCCAGATCCTCCCGTTCTGCCAACTTCTTGTTGACAACGTTGATGCTGATCATTTAAATGTGACATGTTCTCAAGAAGAGCAAATTGAATTTGTGAAACACTCAAACAAATGTGCCTTCAGCAGTGGCGAGCCTGCTATTGTGCCTTCCCTCAAGGCAAAAGGGAAAATGAAGCTCCATGACCTCTCTCTTTTTTCTCTCTTTCTCTCGCTCTCCCCTGAGGAATATCAGCATGGATCATCCCCAGTGCTGTGTAGATTCTACTTAGCAATCAGTCTGTCCTCTTCCATTGTCTCTGCATTTCCCTGTTTAAAAGGGGCTTGGAAAAGGTTCCACTCGCGACTCTGTAAAACATAATCCCCCAAGGCCTTTTTCAGAAACATGTCCAGCTGATCCACAGACAAATAAACAAACAGAATTCTGGAGCGCTGGGCCAGAACACAGATGAATAAAAAAGGACTCTGGGATTTACAGACAGTATATTTGGAAGAGGAATATCATCAAAACCCTGCAAATCAAAACAAACACAAGCAGTTCACCCAGTCTTGTTTAGGTCCAAATAAGGGTCAGAAACAAACTAAAATTCCTCACGTGAATGTCCATGGAGACTAAAGCTGTGCTTATTTATGTAATGAGAAAACTGTCATTATTCTTAATTGATGTCTGACCGTTTTATGCGTTTGCTTTTCCGTCACCACTTAACAAAGTATTCTATTGGATAACCCACAAAAAACGATATACCTATTCCCCTTTTAACACTTGCTTACTGGAATTTGGTTAAGGACCATAGTTTGCTTTAAACTAAGGGGATTTAGTCCTGCCTCAGAACAGTGAGATGGGCACAGGGGGAGATTCTCTGTGAGCCTAATCAGGCCCTCATGCAGAGTCTTTGTGGCTGGTTAGAGCCCAGCTTCCTGTTCTGAGAGGCAAAAGGTGCCTCTCGCTATTGATGCAGGGCACTCACACAAAAAGGGCACGTCGGAAGAATGCAAAAAATTCAAAGGCAGAGTGGTAGATCTCTACTGGTATCAGCTATTCAATAGAACTGAGAAGGAAGAAGCCACAAGGAAGCCACTCCAGATACATTTAGAATGAACCCCTCTATTGTGAATTAAGGAGGGGTGTAAGGGGCCAAAATGTTTTCCCTTTTTTTCATTAGGATTCTTTCTGCAGAATTATAGTTAATAGATGTATATCTAAATCAGTCACTCAGTCAATCAATCAATCAATCAATCAATCAATCAATCAATCAATCAGTCAATCAGTCAATCAGTCAATCAATCAATCAATCAATCAATCAATCGACAAATGCAAAAAGCAAAATGCAACTAGACATACAAGTAAGGGATAGTGTACATTCAGCCAGTTGTTATCACAAAATAAACCTGACAGGGTGTTGAGGGCCCTGTTGCGAAGTGGGCAAGATTGTCAAAATTTTATTCTGAAGGGGTTTATTTTTAATTTTAAATAAATAAATAAATGGATGGGAAACATTTATTTGCATTGAAAAAGAATGCAATTATGTGAGAAGAAAGAAATCGTTGAACAGCTAAATTCACTTCCTGTTTGTGTCGGAGTTCTTTTGGAGTTTATTTTGTTATTAACGACTGCTCATTATTCAGCCCTTTAAAAGACAACTAGCCAAATAAATAAATAAATGCCTATGAAACATTTATTTCAGTTTAAGTTATTTTATTAGCTTACTTGTAGAGATCGCACAGTATCCGAGTTGTAAATATGGCTCGCAATACCCAGATGACCAGTGTCATCCATGTAAATGTGCAGTTGTTACTGAGAATTATCAGACCGATAGATGGCGCCATTGACCAATCAGAATTGAGAATTTCAGAGAGTCTTTCACTAATCATGTATATTGCATTTTTGTGTGTCTAATCATATTTTATGCAACAATTTTAGTGCAATTGAATCTGTTATTTGTAGATGCTGGCCAAATTAGGGTTTGCATAACTATTTTTGTATTTATTACTGGCTTATTAAATATAATAAACAGAGAATAAAATTAGTTTGATAGTTTGATTATTGATAGTTTGAATGACATTTCTATTACTTTCGAGTCTCTGTTTTGTTACTTTTGTTTCTCAGTTCACAAGCTGCTGTGCCAGAAAATTTCCTTTGCCAATGCATTGGAGGTACCAGATCATTGACAGGGTGAGTTAAGCTATGACCACTAAATTTGCGCAAATTAAACTAGGCACAGACATACTCACTCAGTATAACAGCCAATGCATTTCCAGAGGAAAAGGTCCCACATATAGAAAATAGTGTACCATTATTGTCTAGGGAGGTCTAGCTGCATAAACGTTGCACATAATAGAGACCCTAATTACAGGCAAATGACTGGATGAATTGCAGGTCGAGTTTCAATTTATTGTATGTAAATATTCACTTCATCCCATGCTCTTTTTGCACTGTTCCAGTAATTCTGTTGTATAAGTGAGTGAGAAACCTTTCCAAATTATTCAGTGCATGAGCTGTCCAAGTAATCAAGGGATTAGCAGCCTCTTTAAACTCTTTCAAATTCTTTAAAAAAGTGATTTTTGTCCCTTCTCCAGGCTAAACCCATACCGAGTACAAATGGTGGATTTGTATCTTTGTGTTTTGTTACTTTGGGTTGATTGATCGACCATCCAGCCAATCACAGGTGAGGTTAGAGCCGAAACAACCCTTACGTAAAAGGCCGTCAGTCAGACAGTATAATAGGACTAAGGGCAATCGGCACCCGGACAAGCTGCAAACCCCAAAGACAAAAGCAAACATAATCCTTCAAAATGAGACTTGTTCATCTACTGACATCCCGCTCCACCACTCCCAGAAGCTAAAATTCTTGATGATGTGTGCCTCACTGTTCCGAAGTACATTTAGTTACACTGTGCGTCGATGCCCTCAGAAGTCAAAGTCGATTTCTTTCTTCTCCCAGACAGATACAATCTTGACTCGCCTGTTGAAAGGCCACTGGCTGCTCCTCGAAGTCTGGCCTATTATGAAGCTATAATATAACCTCTGGCAACATCATCACTGTAGTATCACAAAGGTAATAGCCAGAATTGAATGAAGAGATGGGCCTTTATGCTTTCTCACTCAAACATAATTCTCTTCTCTTTGCCATTTTGACACCATCATTCTTTTTCTCCCCTTCCTTTCTCTCTTTTCTTTCTCAGTCAATGTCCACACACAATACTTTTATTTATTTATTTCCCTGAAAACATACACAATGTTTAACCTCAATTTCTTTTTCATATGCATTTTATATGCCTATTTTTTGTCTTGCTACCTGTCATTTTTTCATTCTTTCCTTATTTTCTTTTTTTCTTTTTTCAAACTTCCAAGGTCAGACAGGACAACGGATGCCACTGGTGTCTGCTTGAATTGTGAACGCCACTGGCGGCCATCACCTTGGTTTCCAAGGCAACGCACTAACCATTAATTTTCAATTAAAGCAGACAAAGAGCTGACAGCTCGGGCTCTGTGGAAGATGTCAAGAAGCTGTATTAATATACGACAAGTGAGCATATTTGTGTGTCCTTTTTTAAAAACCTCATGCTATCATTGAAATGTGAAGGCTGTTGATAATTTGAGGGGTGTGCTCTGTGTTTTTCCTTTATCGAAGACGCATATGTGCATTTCAAAAATAACATTTGTCTCTTGCCTATTATGAATTTTTTTCTTGAAGGTAGCAATTATTTTTATTGTTTTTCTGTTATTCCCTGGCACACTGACATCTATATGCACGCAGTTTGGATTTTGATTGGTGGACAGATGGGCTGATGCAGATTTGAACAGTTTGTAGGTAGTGATTTCCTGTCTATCACTACTAGACATGCAAGAGCTTCTCGCATACATGGTATGACAGCCGTGTCAGGTAAATTTGCTCCTAATCATTACTACATGAAGAGAGCAGTTGCTCCTGAGAAATGAGGAGACAAATCATACAGACATGTCAGGGACAAACTTAGCAAAACCACATTCTCAGTGTATTGGGCTAGTTGATAACGTCTTGAACATGGTTACTTAAAGCTGATGCATGGAATTGCAAAAATAATTACAGTTTTCAAAAAGATTCCTAAAACTTCTAAGTCTACTTTAACAGAAAGTGCTGCCCCAAACTCAAACCAGTAGTCGAGCCAATGTTGGTTTGTTGGGGTAAACGGGATGCTTAAAGAAACAGAATATATATTTTTATATATATATAGTGCAACTGAGCCACAGTTCCAAGGATAAATGTCCACTGTGTTGTGCTAAAAGTGAGTTAATACTCTGTGGAGTTTATATCAGCAAAACTACAGTACCTCCCTACCCTAAACCTTAAACCTAACCGATAGTGTCATAAAAATAAATGTGAGAGGAAAAACAGATTTTTTTATTTTTAAGCAACCATGTCAGTTTGTGATGCTTTTATGCCATTTTTGTCTCTCGTGACGAAGCGTGCTCTTCAGGACTCGAACCCTCTATGCGTTTACCCTCAGCTATTCTGTACAGCTCGGTAGAGGACAAATAGCATGTCCAATAGCTTTTTTTCCGAAAAGTAAGATGTTAGGTTAACATGCATGCTTAAGGAAACGTGTATTTTAGGTGCTGTGAGAAGTCACCATTTTATCGCCTTATTATGATTTCCTTTCAACCTTTTTCTAGAAGTACAAATAAACTAGTGTCATGGAAACTGCAAGAAAGATAATTATTGGGTAACATTTTACAATAAGGTTTGCATTATGTATCATTAACAATTTATAATAAAATTTTCCAGCATTTATTAATCTTGGCTAATGTCAATTTATTATGATTTGCATTATGAATAAATTATGCAGATTAGTCTTTACTTCTTGCCGATTTTAGATAAAATGCTGTTATTTTATTTGTTGTAACTCTCAGGTATTTGTCTTTTCATGATTATTCAGAGCTCATTTTATATGTAAAATAATGTTTTTAGTTTTCACCATCATTGTGAAATGTTAAATGATCAGGTCCACCCATGTTGTACGTTCTCCTGAATGTGTGCGGGATGGAAACCACTGGACCGTGGAAAATTTTAAAATAACATTTGTCAATGTTTCTTAATTGTATGACTTGATAATAAACAGCCCACCCAGGCAGGTTGGGCCCTAAGCGGCTGCCTGTTTAGCTTGTAGGATGGGCCAGGTCTGCCAGGAACAGCCATATTAAAATCATTTTGCAAACACTTCAGTATTGTAATATGATTCTATGAGACCAGGTTCAAATTGAGACATTTGAAGGGGTAATTTCTGCAGCAGCATTTCATACAAACACTTTCCCCCTATTTTACATACTGTACAAACTTATCTACCAAAGATATAATGTAATTAATTAATTAATTTATTTTTATTAGAAGTTGAACTCAGAATCACTTAGCTAAACAAATCTGAGTAGGCACTGAGTTTGAATGGGCTTGACACATCTGTGTAGCTGTGTTACAAAGCCCTCTTGCTGTATTTATAAAACCTAAAGCGCTGCCAACCTTATCGGCTTCGGCTGTTTGTTTGTTTCAAAGAATTTGACCTCTTTTAGAGCAGAAAAAAAATTGGTCTGTGCTACAAAACGTTATCAAACTTTCACCTACTCTACTTAATTAGGCCTCTGTGAAACAAGAGACCTTTTAAGGAGCTGTTATCAGGCGGGCATGCATGTGGGCAAAGCAGGCAGGGAGGAAGTAGTGGCGCCCAAGGCTTATTTTCAAAATCTCCACCTCTGCATTTGTGTGTTACTGTAGATAACAACCAGAGAGGCAGGCATCTCGCAACTAATGACGAGGCCAGACAAACACAGGGAAGGGAGGGTCAGACTGGTAAGTCACCAATAAGACACTCTGGAGGGAGTTGATGAAGAATGAATTGTGCTTGCTTACTTGTACGAACTGTCAGTGTTTTTTTAGCACAACACAAATATGGCCAAACATTTAGTGCTGGACATTTTTGCATGTAACTATTCTTGATTTTGCGGGTTGGCTTTGCCTGCAAGAGTTTGGCGGATGCAGCAGACTACTGCGATCTGGCATACTTTATCACTCCATACTGTATCACTCCATCATTGTGATCCAGACACCTGCTCAGCTGTATATATACAGAATGGGTGCTCAACTACACCGTGGATCTGTTTGTAGGCCTGAAACTGTTCTCTATCATTTGATCCTTATTTGATACATTTCTGCTGCCACGATCAATAGGAAACGCACACAAACATCTCTTTAAAAAGATCTATTATCTGTTTACCACCTGTTTTCCATTATGTTCACATTCCTGCCTTTAAATCATCCAACAATTGGCCCCATTCACTTCCATTGTCAATTCCATTCTATTACTTATTGATGTTTTATTTCCCCAATTGAGATTGTAACTTCTGTTGAAATGTATATTAATGTACTTTTTCCTGTTAAAAGTATTTGGAGTGTAATGTGTGCTGAACTTGTGGAAAGGCTGTATAAATAAAACTTATTTTAATTATTGTAAGTGCTTCAATATAGCCTAGATTTTTGCTTTTTTACAGAAAAGCAGGGCCAAGTCAATACATGTTTGTGGTAATCAACATTATGCCACGAATGATTTTGAATGAGCTTATCTTGTATTGAACCTGGAATATTCCTTCAAGGATGTATTTCTACATGATTTGACCATTAAAAGTTTCTTTTATTTTTTGAAAATGTAGATGTTACCACCATGAGGATAAAAACCAGATAAATGCCTTTCTTACAGTTTATTTCAGCACATTTAGCTGGAATACATTGGTGGTGGTTAGTATATAAGAAACAGAAGTTTTCACTTAAATACCACATGCAAAATTTGATTTATAAAAAACTTTCATAATTTCCCTTACTACAGTATATGGCTCAGGAAACAAGATGATTGAAGAGTGATGATAATGGCGAGTGATTCAAGGGAAATTCTCGCTGTCATTCTCGAGAAGGATTTAAGAAAACACTGATGAGGGGAACACAACAGAGCCAACAACCATCACCAGGTTTCTCAGAGACTGAAAACACTTGTTTTGCAAAACAACTTTTTGAATGTGGCTTAAATATATTTTCCAGGAAGGAAAAGAGATGGTATGTCATCTACGTAACCCTCACTGTGCTGTTGCTGCCTCATTAAATCTAACAGTTCCAAAATTGGTCCAAGCAATTCTAGCAGTTATTTTTCTACCAGTCTTACTATATTAGAGCTTATTATTAAGGTAGTTACTTCCCAAGAACTTATTCCTATTTTTTTTTTATTCCTTGCACGGCAGTGTAAATACAATTTATTATGTGTTGCTTCTTAAACCAAAGACTGACCCACATTTCTCAGCTGTTTGCTGCGGCATAGAGTGACTCAGTTGAAATAAACTATAATGAGGGAGGGTGAGACAGAGTAAAGGCCAGAATGGCAAAGACGTACTGCTTCATAATTTATCAAAAAACAAAACAAACAAAAAGATTATGCAAAATGTAAGGTAAGGGGGTTTGATGATTAAAGTCTGAAATGAAACCCCTCCCAACAGTTTGCTTAATATTTAATCACCTATTAGCTCCTCTTCTTCTTCTTAATTAATTTTATTAACAATCATTTACAATTCACATATTTAATTTCTTGACAATGTACCTTTTCATTTAACATGGTTTGAGTGTTAATCTGAAAGCCCCGGAAGTGCAGAAGTGGTGATAATATTAGCAGATTGTGAAGTACCTGTGTTTGTTAAAAAGATTGTAAAAGGTTTTATATAATCTCTCTCTCTCTCTCTCTCTCTCTCTCTCTCTCTCTCTCTATATATATATATACACACACTGTATAAATATGAAGATTTAGACATCTTTGTCATCTGCCCTTTATAGTTCGATACAGTTGAACTAGTTAATCATTAAATAAATATGTATTTACCTATTACAGACAAACTTATGACTCTTTTGACAACTGAAATTTCCATGACCAGTCATTCATGATTTCTGGATAATTTTATACAGATTATTGGGTGGATTACCAATTGTATTCTACATACAATCCCTGAAAATATCAATTTAATTATGTTTATTATTGTAGAACGATTAAATGAAATAAAATTAAAAAATTAAAAATATAATAATAATAAAAAATTAATTTGGTATGGTTTCCATATAAGGAATAGCTAACCCAAACATTAAATTTATTTCATTATTTACATCATCATGCACCATTTACTCACCCTCATGTTGGTCCAAACCCACATTGTTTTGTTTTTTCTTCAGTGGAACAAAAGGAAATATAGATAGAATGTTTGGGAATGACAGACTCAGTCACCATTCACTTAGTAGAGGGAAAAAAGAGAGAAAAACGGAGACAGACTAATATCTCATTCTGCCTAACACATTTTGTGTCATGTGGGTTTGGAACAACATGAGGTCTATCCCTTTAAAATAAGTTATTAGCTAGTAATATTTGCTGCCCAAAACTAGAACAATTGTAATCTCTACAGAAATGTCTATGATTTAAGGTTTGTTAAAATTCAATGACATTTCTTAGGCTTGGAAATTATACATTTAAAATTCCCATATATTTCCAGGTTTTCCATCAATGTGGAAACCCACACAGGTAACCTGCAACTGTAACCATAATGATCTATTTTAATTTGATCTAACCCATAAAAATGACTTTCATTGGTGTAACCTAATTTGTCAGGTAAATTAAGTCAGATTCATCTTTTTGAATTGAATAAAACCAGTTATTAAATGTCACTACATGTGGTAACACTTTACAAAATGGTTCCATTTGTAAGTTTTTTATTTTATGCCTTTTTGCTCCCCAGTTTTGGAATGCCCAATTCCCACTACGTGTAGGTCCTGATGGTGGCGTGGTAACTCACCTTGATCTGGATGGTGGAGGACAAGTCTCAGTTGCCTCCGTTTCTGAGACAGTCAATCTGCGGATCTTATCACGTGGCTCGATGTGCATGACACCGCGGAGACTCACAGGATGTGGAGGCTCATGCTACTCTCCATGATCCACGCACAACTTACCACACGCTCCAGTGAGAGCGAGAACCACTTAATCATGACCACGAGGAGGTTACCCTATGTGACTCTACCCTATCTAGCGACCGGGCCACTTTGGTTGCTTAGGGCACCTGGCTGGAGTCACTCAGCACACCCTGGATTCAAACTTGTGAATCCAGGGGTGGAAGTCAGCATCAATACTCGCAGAGCTACCCAGGCCCCTCCATTTATTAACATTAGTTAACATGAACTAACAAAAAGCAATACTTTTACACCACATATTACTCTTAGTTAACATTTATTTCAACATATACTAATATATTTTTAAAATCAAAAGATGCATTTGTTAACATTAGTCAATGCATGAAGAGCTAACATGAACTAACAACGAACAATAGTTTTTTTTATTAACTAGCATAAACAAAGATTATTACATTATATGCTGTATAAAATTATACTGTTAATTGTTTATTCATGATACCTAATGTATTAACTAATGGAACATTATTGTCAAATGTTACAAGTAGCACATGTTTAGATTACCTGACAATGTATTCATTTATATACAGTGCAGTCACACATCAAGTATAACCGATCAGTCAAAATTTAAATGTAAAGTTCGGTCCTTTAAGAGAAGTTTCTTACAATGAAAATATATATTTTTAAATGAATCACAGATATGTCAATATATGAATAGAGTAAAGACATTTAATATTAGCCATTGCACAAGACTGATAAACTGTGCTCAATATTATTCTTTTCAAGAGCCATTAAAAGCAGCCTACAGCAACTGGTTTAGGGCCACCTTCAGCTTTAAATGATTTTGTTTAGCTTTATCTAAAGCTCACCTGAGGAGTGCCTTACAAAGAGACAAACAAATACACACAAAGCCAAACCTTTCTTTAATTCAACCTCTCACTCTATTTCCCTCTCTCTTTCTGTTTCGCCTCTTTCTAGTCATCAGGGACACTAACCATACTCTGATTTGCATGCAGGGCCTGGAAGTGGTGGAAAGTGCTGTCAGGCCACAAAGGCACCTTGCAGATAATGAGTGGCGTGTTCCAGGTACAGCCTCGGAGTATCACTCCTCATCAGGGAATTTTCAAGGGATGCAGATTAATAAAGAATAATTGTGATGCTCAATCTACCCGTGGCGAGAGTGGGAGTAGGAGGACACGAACGCACTCCACTGGCAGAGCCCTCCAGACAAAACAGCCTCATCCTATGCAGCAGTCAATGAATCCGTGTGGCAAACGTTTAGTGATAATCTACAGAACAAACACCTGCGGTTATGTAAGACAATGGTTTGAATGCATGCATTGAGGTGATGAGTTTTAGGCACCATGCAATCTTGTCTTGTTTATCTTGCATGTTATTAGGCCTGTCTGTTTTTATAACCGTCTATTCGCAGTTATTTGATCTAAATGTGGTTATTCGAGAAATATACCAATATTTCTCGAAAGTATATTGGCTTTTATACAGAAAGCAATATACTGTATAAATGCCATGAAAAGTGCATTATGTTTCAAGTTAAATGTTTAAAATTAGCTTCTTATGTTGTATGAAGCACACATGCAGAAAAAAGCACACCTTAAGAAATATGACAATTTTATGACAATATATCGTGAAAACCCTTAAAGAGACAATTAATCATCATAGCCCTAAAACAGACAGTTAATCATCATAATCGCAATTATTTGTTTGACAATTAATCGTCAGCCAAATGTAATAATCATGACAACCCTATAGGTTATCAATGAAAGGATCAGACAAGGATCAGTATGCATGTTTCAGTTACACAGTAAAAAGTAAAAAACATTAGAATGCGTTTATTCATAACTGACTCGCATGCACTATAAAAAAATTAAATAAAAAATAAATAAATGCGTCATCTCTGGTGAGACTGGAAGAATGTTGCATCAGAAACGTGGGAGATCCAGGTTCGGATACTCCATCGAAACCATGAAGTAATCACGTTCCCATAATATTTGTTTGACCTATTTTGCCATTTATCAGATTTCAGTAATGGGTTCATTGCACTGTATATGCTCAGAATCAAGAATCTGATTGGTTTATAATGTGTAGAAATAGATTTTGGCATACAACTTACTGAAAGGGGGTTCTTTTGTAGTCGAAAATCAAAGAAGGTGCTCTGTGGTTAAAGGATTATTCTGATTTCAATAAAAGTTAAAGGGTTAGTTCACCCAAAAATGAAAATGATCCCATAATTTATTCACCCTCAAGCCATCCTAGGTGTATATTACATTCTTCTTTCAGCCAAACACAATCGGAGCTTACGCTACGCCCACGTCATACGCTGGAACTCGACTCTTTTGTGAACGTGCGGATGGCCGTTACTGGAAGCCAATGATTATAATTTATAAAGTTATTAATATGGAATAATATAAAATATAAATATTTTACTTAAAAAAATGCATCGCTTCGCTCCAGAAGGCCTTTATTAACCCCCTGGAACCGTATGGATGACTTTTTTTATGGATGGATGCACACTTCAAATACTCACTGTGCTCATTACACATGAATCATAAGCAACATTAAAGCAATATGGATGAAATCTGCACCAGTCAATGCATTACTGTTTACTGCAAATGCAATACTATACTATTTTTGGGCTTCAAATTCTAAGGTATCAGCTATAAGAAAGTCATGTACATCTAGGATGGCTTGAGGGTGAGTAAATCATTTTTGGTTGAACTAACCTTTTAAGCTCAATCAACAGGATGTATGGCATTATGTTGATAGTGACTTGTCTCTCCTTCCATAAATAAAAAAATAAATAATTTTTTGCAGCGTTTTAAGTTGTAATATTGGATATTATTTCACAAAGAAGATGTTAGCAAGCAATTTTATCTTTGTGTTTATGTTAACGAGCATATTGTTTAGTCTTTTGGTTATACTTTTTATTGTCCTTCGGATGAGACGTTAAACCGAGGTCCTGACACTCTGTGGACATAAAAAATCCCAGGAAACTTCTCGAAAAGAGTAGGGGTGTAACCCCAGTGTCCTGGCCAAATTCCCCAATGGCCCTTATCAATCATGGCTTCCTAATAATCCCCATCCATTAATTGGCTCTATCATTCCACTCTCTCCTCTCCACCAATAGCTGGTGTGTGTTGGGCGTTCTGGCGCACTATGGCTGCCGTTGCATCATCAAGGTGGATGCTGAACACTCGTGGTGGTTGAAGAGAGTCCCCTGTTCACTGTGTAAAGCCCTGTGAGTGTAGTGTCAGAAAAGTGATATATAAATGTAACTTTCATTCATTCATTCATACTTTTGAACGTTCACTGAATGGCCCCATTCACTTCTATTGTGCCTCACTGTGACACAGATAAACACAGATAAAATAAAGGCGTAGTACGTTGTTCCTGAAAAGAGCTATGGACCATAATTGTTCTATATTCAATAGTTTATCATTTGTGTTCCCCAAGATGTATGCGTGGATTAAGACAGGTTAAAGCATCTTTAGGCGAGAGTCTTTTCTCTCCAAAAGCCTTGTCTATAACACCTATGAACAAAAAAGCCAACTGACTCTTTATCTGAGTTTATCTGTTATCATCCACCGTTCATCCAGAGAGAACAGAGCTGGGTAAACATTTAACACCTTCAGCAAAGCTACTTGTGCACTTAGTCAGAGGTTTATCAAGAGGACAATTTGTTTTCCTTGTTGGTTAGTACAGAAAACATTCCATTCCTCTCCACTCCCTTGGCCTGTCACCGAACAATGTTTGCTCTAAAGTTGTGATTTATCTTACCACTGCAACATACACTGCACAGGCTCTCTGCTCTCTGTGTGTGCCTGTGAGTTTGCAGACAGAAACACACCCCCACACATGTACTCGTAAACACATTCACACATGTACATGCACATCCTCATAAACAAAGTGACAAAAACCTGTGCAGCCTTGCATCAAACTGTTTTATGAAGATGACAGATCAGAGATGAATAATCAAACCTTCAATGTGTCGAGCTGATAGATGAAAATCTGAAACAGGTTTTGTGTGTTATTTTTAAGGATTATATTATGAGAACAGACATGAGCTGGATATATATATATATATATATATATATATATATATATATATATATATATATATATATAGCAGCTACAAATGCCATTACAACAATCCTTTTGCAAATATGTGTGGGTTTGTAAACATTTGTGGTCCTATTGCATGGTCTGTCTGCGGTGTTTGGCATTTTACAGTGTGCTTTGTAGGGAAGAAAAAAGAAGGGATCTGATTTTTATGAAGGGATGACACATGGGTGCACTCACCTCTGCGTGAGAGGTGCAAGTCTGCATGTCTTTAACATGTTTTCTCTTACCATGATTTATGAATGCATGTGTGTATGTTGTTGCCCTTCTGTGTGAAAGGAAGCACTTCAGAGGCAGGGGAGTTGTGCAAGAGAAAGCATCAGGCATCTTTTTTTTTTTTTGCCCTCGGGACATGGGGCAGCTGAACTCAGATGAGACAACGCTGCAGAATGAGTGACAGGCATGCCGGGCTGCTCGGGTTGGGGCTGGTTTAATTCACTTCTGTGCAGATGTAAGTGAATGTACCTCTGGGAAAGCAATGCCACACAGCTCCAGTCATCTTATCTGAAACCAGTTTTGCAGTTTATTATTTTTCAATAAAGATTTGAAAAACTTTATAGTTGTGAAAAGGCTTCTCTGCACTTCCTATCTACTGTGAGTCCAAGGTAATGATGCCCGTTTAGTCCCAATTTTCATAATTTACATTTGGCAATCCATGCCTAGGTCTGAGATTTCTGAGAGCTGGTAAAATAGCATTTTAGACCTCATTTTTGGTTCTATACAGCTTTCCCCAAAGACACACATTCTACTGCAAGTACATTACTGCAAAGGTGTTTTTTTGTTGTGTGGGTATTTTTTATTTTTTTAAATTAGGGATGAGTCAAAAGTGACAGTGATAATAGACAGCATGCCAGAGATGCTTTTGATAGAATCAAAATCAAAATAATTAAATAAATAAGAAATGTAAATAAATAAATAAATGCATACATATGGTAGGTTTATATGCCAGCATTAGTTAATGCATAACATATCATGAGCAAACAATGAACAACATTTAATAGCATTTATTAATATTGATTAATGTATTATTATTGTTATTTATTAATGTTAAGAAATTAATAAATGTTAATTGACTGTATTGATTTATTAATAATGAAAAATATTTTTACAATATTTTTACAATTAATGTTAATTTCACCATATACTAATACATTTTTTAAATCAAAAGTTGTATACAACATTAATAAATGCACTATAAACTAACATTATTTAACAATGAACAACTGTACTAATATCAACAAATGTTAATAAAGATGAACAAATGCTGTAGAAAATATACTGTCCATTGTGAGTTCATGATACCTAATACAGTAAATAATGCTAATGGAAACTTATTATAAAGTGTTAACAAAAGATTCACTTTCATTCATAAAGATTTAATCAGATCTGTGAGAATCATAAACAGATACAAATATCATTCAACACAAGCAAACAAGTCACAACATCTGTGTTTTTATCAGAACAGCTGCTGGAGCACCAGTGACTGGTGTGAGCTTGTCTTAACACTCCTGTTAAAAGAGAATTACTGCAGATCTTAAGAGGTGACGGAATGCAGACTTTCATCCATACAAGCTGTTGTGGCCAGACTCTAACTGCCAAACACAGAGTGCTGGGAACTGAGCAAATGTGTAAAACTCAGCATGTGTAGAACTCTGAGCCACTGATTTTTGGTGTATCAGGACAGCTTCCTCAAGTGCAACTACAATAAAATTGCATAGAAACTGTAATCAAATTATTTCTGGTGGTAGCAATGACAAATGTTCTGGATGTTGTGCTATGCCTTACACAATTCATGAACAATATATTGTCCACATGTAATATATTGTTCATGAATTGTGTAAGGCATAGCACTTTGTCAATCAATTGTGTAAAATTGTGTAGATGGGTCACATCTGCAATTTGTTGTGAAAAGTGAACTCGTGTTTATAATGTTTATTCTTCTCATTCCATCTAGTTTTATGTATATAATGTATGAAGTAGAAATTGTTTCGGATGGATGGATGGTATAGTAATGCATTTGCAGTAAACATTAATGCATTGACTGGTGGAGATGTCATCCTTATTGCTTTAATGTTGCTTATGATTCATGTGTAATGAGCACAGTGAGTATTTGAAGTGTGCATCTATATGGGAGAACACTCAAGCACATGTACGTACACACACACACACACACACACATGTTGGTGCAGCTATTATTATGAGGACTCTCCAGAGACATTATGATTTTTATACTGTACAAATTATAGATTATATTCCCAACACAACCCCTAAACCTAACCCTCACAAAAAACTTTATGCATTTTACCATTTTCAAAAAATCATAGTTTAGTATGTTTTTTATGTGAATTATGGGGACACTAGAAACGTCCTCATAAACAACATTTATAGCATAATACCCTAGTAATTACCAGTTTGTACACACACACACACAGTCTCTTTCGCAATCTTTTTCGTTCTGTCTACACAAGACGTTTAGATAAAATGGTTCCTTCTTTCAGCTGAAACATAATTGTGGCTTTCTGCTCATTTTTTTATCACAAGCATCAAAGGAAAATTATTTCACCAAAAGAATTACATCACACCTCATGCATGCACGCACAGACCAACAAACAGATACAAAGACAGCACACAATATTAAACTAAAGCAATCAATCTATTCAAGTGTGATGAAACCAAAGAGATTGTTATCTTCAACAGCTAGAATAATGCAAACCATTCGTATCCATTAAAGACTACTTAAAGTGAAAGCCGCAGCAAAGAAACAATAGTTTATGCCAAGCTTTGTCCTTGATTCTTCAGTTCTTTCAGATCATCTTTTACAAACCAGCTCAATGTGTTCAGACAACTATTTAAGCCATGTGGAGGTTGATTTCTCTGAAGTGTTACAATTTTGTCTCTATGGCGCTATGAAAACACTGCTCTGTTTGCTTGAGCATCCCAACCAGCCTAACACAGTAACATAAGCTCAACCAATAGCATGAGTTTGGGGCAAAAATATTTGTTCAACCGACCAATGACAGATGGAGGGAGTGTTTGGGAAACCTATTTGAAAACAATAATTGTTTGTGCATTTCTGTTTGGTGATGCGAGTGGCACAGAAATGACGCGCTTCACATTTATACAAGGATTAAAAATTAAATGTATTTAATTTCGGTTCATTCTGAGCAAAAACTAGATTTTAAGTTCCAGTTATGGTGTTAGAATTCAATAAAAGATTGGTTAATAATTTAAAAATGGCTTCAATCACTCTATGCTAAAGGTGGGTGATATACCGGCTGCATTGTTGCCAGATCTCGCAAGAGAAGCAAGGGACCTGGTCTGGAAAAACAAGCTAAAATAAAGTGACTTTCCTCACACAAAATAGGGAAAATAAGCAATTTATTATTTCCCCATGTGGGGAAATTATCAGCATAGAAATGATAACAAGCATAGTATACAGTAGCTATTACACAATACTGTATTTTCAGCATTTGGACTAGACGTCAGCTTATGCAGGCTGAATTATTTGTAATTATTTTTAAACCTTTGTGTACCCACATACAGCACATACACAGACCGTGTTCTTCTGGAGCTAATAACATCCTGAATTAACTTTATACAGTACTTCTTAAATAATCAAAATTGGGGTAAAACTGAAAGGAGAAAATACTCTTGGGCTCTTTAGCAGTAATAAGCCATATGGAACTGAACATTATCATTGTCATGATTCCCCGTTGTCTGCTCAGTGTTTCTCCCCTGTCACCTGTCCCGAACTACACTTCCCATAATCCCCTGCCCTCATCACTGCCAGTGTCATTGTTCTCACCTGAGTTTAATTTATCATCACCCTTGTGAATTTAAACCCTGTTGTTTGTTCATTCATTGTTGGTCGTTGAATGTTATGGTTGTCCTTGACTGTGTTCCTGCCATGCCCTTCATCTATGTTTCTCATGTTTATATTTTGTTATCCCCTCGTGGATGTTTTGTTTGTTCCCTGTGTTGTTTAGTTATTTTTAGTTATCTTAATCACCTTTTTCTCCTTCACTAATACATGCTGCATTTAGATCCTCACTCCTCGTCTGCCCTCGTCTGATTCATAACAATCATAAAGACCTAAATAAAGATAAAACAAAAACTGTATAGATAATTTAATTTTAATCTCAGTAAAAACCTGACAGCATCAAATCACTATTAATGTATCATATATAACAATAATTCAGTGAAGAATTAGAAACCAACGAGAAATGGATTAACTGTGCATGCATCTGTAATAATTATATACAGCTGTTAAAATATCTTGGGCTGTCACAGAAGGCTAAATGGAAGGAAGGAAATGTGTGATAGAGCAGTTTCGTTTCCTATAAAACACACGCTTAAATTCGACTAATAATTGTTTTACTCTGGAACAATTAAAAGGGATTTCATTCCCATTTTCGGTTACACGCTTTGAAATTTTGTTCATTTTTGTTCCTTGAACTATTTTTAGTCCCTGACTTTTACCTCCTGAGACCCGAGTGTGACTGCTTTGTGTATTTTCCATTTCACTTTTTGATTTGTAACTAGTAACATCTAATAAACAATCAATCAATCAATAAATAAATACAATCTAGAGCAAATCGTTTTCTTAAAAATTGATTTCCACATATGTGGACAGTGGGACTAAGTTGGGAAATTTTAAATAATACCAAGCTATAGAAAGTCAGATTCTGTTTGTCATCAAATTGCTTGTGTTGGTTATTAATGTTTTTGAGACGATAAAGACATAACAGCTGATTTTCTCTAAAGCTGAATATTATTATTTTATTATTATTTATTTTGGCTCCTGCGATGGGTATGGGGGCGTCCCATCCCTGTGCGTTGAGCCGACCAGATGAACCAGTTGTTTCCATTGCTGACGGTCTTGTGCCATCTGCTCTGCATCCTCCACAGCAACTCCATGTTGTTGGAGGTCGCCCACAAGGACGTCAAGCCATCGGGTGCGGGGTCAACCTCGTGGTCATCTCCAGCCTGCGACTCTCGGATCAAACTGGAGAATGGCTCTTGTCGGGTGGTCAGGAGGCAAACGGAGGACATGGCCAAGCCAGCGGGTGCGACGTTGCGCAGCCAGGCAAGATGCTGTGGGCTGGCACGTGCGGGCTCTAAGCACTTGATTGGAAATCCGCTGGGGCCACCTGATCTTCTCAATGGTCCTGAGGGCCCTGCTATCAAAGCCATCTAATCTTGTAATCAGTGTCTTATTTAAGGGCCAAGTCTCCGAGCCATAAAGCAGGATGGAGAGTACTGCTGAGTTGTAAATCCGGAGCTTCGTCTTGCGTGAGATGGACTGGTGCCTCCAAAGTGGTTTCCAGAGAGACTGCAGAGCTGACGCAGCCAGGGCTCTTCTGCGGGTAATCTCTGGTTTTAGGTCCCCGTTGTCTGTCACTAAGGATCCCAGATACACAAAGTTGTTGACAGGCTCTACAATATCATTGCTAAACTGCAGGGAGGTTGGATGCGTCCATCACCGACATACATAAACTTGGTTTTTGTCCAGCTCACCTGAAGGCCAAGCTTCTCAGCCTCTTCACTGTATATGCCCAGAGCATCTCTCAACTGGCTGTAGGACGTGCTGAGCAGGATGGTGTCATCAGCGTACTCCAGGTCAGTCAGGTGGTAACTGCCGAAGGACACTCCGGGGACCCGCTCACAAACCCTACTCAGTGATCCAAACATCGCCACAGATTTCAGCTGCGCCATCCGCCGCACCTTTGATAACCTGGCTACCGACAAGGTGAACGACTGGCAGACCTTCAAGGAAAGTATCATCCAGTCAGCTCACAATGTCTTCGGATGCTTCCGACCCTCCCCGAAAAAGCCCTGGATATCAGAGAGAACATTCAACATCATCGACCGGAGACGTGAGGCCCGCCTCCGAGGTGACATGACGGAATATCGGCGACTGAACCGCCAGCGCAATGTGGCTATAGCTGAGGATAGGGAGAAGTTCTGGCAGGCAGAAGCTAAATACCTAGAGTCCGCAGCCAATAACAATAATATGAGCCGTGTCTTCAGTCTGCTGCGCCAAGCCCGTAATGGTCCACGCATCAAGACAGCCCTGGTGAAAGATTCCGATGGCAATCTTATAGCAACTGAAGCAAACTGCCTTGAACGCTGGAAAGAGCACTTCGGCCTCCTTCTGCAGCACGGTACCTCCCCTGCTGATACCGCCACCTTATCGACCGTTAATGCTACAGCCCTTAGTGCTGTCTGCAATACAGACCCTGTCACACCTGAGGAAGTCTGAGCCGCTCTGGAAAAACTAAACAACAGGAAAGCCCCCGGCATCTGTGCAATAACCGCTGAGATGCTAAATTCTGGGGGTGAAACCATTGTCGAGTGGCTTACCCACAAAGCTGAATAAGTCATTCTTATTCAAAGGAATGGCCAGCTTAATCCAATCACTGTCAAGTTGCCAACCATGTTAAAACACAATTTTGCATTATACATTCTGAGTCTATTTACTGATTACCACTGAAGTTGTCCAAACATCATCTGCAGCTTGAAACTGAACTTGGTGTTGGTCAGATTGTGAATGAGTGAATGAACTTAGCTGAATAGAAAGCTATAGGATATCCCCTTGCTCCTTTGCTCCCTATTTAGTGAATGACTTAACCTCCAGTGTGCTGTCTGACTGCACTGGTCTAAGAACAGTTCAAAATGCACTTCATTTTCAAACTAACTCCATATAATGTTTCTGAAAGCAACATTTGTCAGCTTTTGAATGAACCCATTGATTCTCAATGTGAAAATGCACAGAAAATATAGGAACGCATTTCCTAATGTTCCTAATATAATGTTCAAGTTCCTCCTCACAACCCAACTTTTTAATTTAGATTACTACAAATAACTCTTATTTATGACTGTATATATTCCTATGATAATGCACATTTTTAGATGTGATTTTAGGTTTTTATCTTTTCTAATTATAAAATGTATTATGTCTGTAAGGTGTCCTTGAGAGTCTTGAAAGGTGCCTATAAATAAAAGTTATTATTATTATTAATGTTAATGAGCAGAACCTTATTATACAGTGATAACAATATAAAATATAACGTGAAATGACCCACACATGTGTTAATGTTGGAAGTTATAAAATAATGTCCCAAAATCCACATACGTGGACATCATGTTAATCAGGTTGAAAAAGGAATGATTTTTTTTTAAATAGTAGATCAAACAAAACTAGAGGCATTTTTGTTGATACTCTGCCCGTAGAAGCATTTCACAGAAATCGACAGCAAGCTATTTTGTCACGTGACTGTGCGCCAGAATTTTAAGCATTAAATGACAGTCTAGATTGTTATGAACAGTTTTCAGTCAGTTTAAATTAATTTAAATACAACACATACACATGGGCGTGGGGTTTCACAAGATTAAATACTCAGGATGAAATGTATGCAATGGTGACTAAGACAAATGAGTTGGCAGTTAAATGTTGAGGCTCAAAAATAACATTTTTAAATGGAAAATTCCTGTCATGTTCTGCCCAGCATTTCTGTTTATGTCCCACAAATAAAGAAAGTCAAATGGGTTCGGAACAACATGATGAGGGCGAACAAATAAAGAATTTTCATTGTTTGGTGAACTATCCCCATTATAATTTCAGTCTTAAGAATTCTCTCTGTAGTCAACCTTGAAATAACTAGCAAATGCACTTGGCATCCTAAACAAGAAGGGCGAGGAAATCGTAACAGGAGGATGGAAGTGTATAATCAATCTGGTTCTTCAGTGAGCTCTCAATTACATATTCTCAAGCATTCTCCATCATTGTTAGTGTTTAATTAATTTATAATATAGAAACAAATTACCTTTGCATGAATGAAACTTACACCTAAATGTACCGTAGCAGTTTTGCATTTGATGATTAAATATTCCCCCCAGATTCAGGGATGTTTGCCACACTGCACTGATGAACTTGTGTTATGTTATGTTATTAAGTCAGCAATAATAACAACTGGCTAATTTCCTTGTGTAAACATTTGTTTAAAGGAAAAGACAAAAATAGATGTGCAACAACAAACACTCTTGAGAGAGGTAATTAGTGTGTGTGAGACAGAAAGTGAGAATGTGTTTCATCATGGTTAATTCCAATCTCTTGTCTTGCCATGGCTCTTTAATGCCCCTCTCATGCACACTGAGCCAAAATGTTACATCTCAATTGACATCTGGGAAGCTTTATACATGACTGCCTGTCTTTTTGCCTGTCACATATGCTTTCTTAATCCTGCTTTTAGTCTCCAGCAGTTCAAGATGATATCTTACTCTAAAAAGCTTATTATAATAACTTTACTTATTATGAACTCACAATATCAGCAGCCATTTAAAAAAAACACCTGCTTTCTCTCAGAGATCACTGACAAAAATATATGTTTAAAAAAGGAAAGAAAATCCACATAACAGAATAAAGCAGTGAGCTAGCACAGATAATATAGAAAGAAAGATATCTCTATCAGATGTCTCTATTCTCTTTGATCAGAGGCAATAGATTATAATAATAAGTTAGTTGGACTCAAATGTCTTTGTCACTGAGGCCATGCAGCTCCTCTACTTTGAGGCTTAACCAAAGAAATGAAACCTGACACCTTTCAAATACACTATATGCCGACATCTCTTCTTTGTGGTGCAGTTTGTTTTATTTTTCAGTAGAGAGGACAGTACGTCAATGGACGGGTATGAAAGAGCCTTAGTTTAGTATTTAGAGAGAGGGGGATTTGGAAATGGACTGCAGTTTACAGATAAATAAGCACAAAATGGCATTTTAGACTCAATAACCAGACAAAGATATCCACCTATAACTTTTATTTATAAAGTGCTGACCCCAGTTCAGTTCAGGTTTGATAACATTAGGGAAAAAATGAAATAAATTGAAAAGAAAAGCACCCACAATGTAGTCTTCAAGCTAGATTTCAGGATGACCTGCACTACCCATTAGTATCATATGTATTGGCATATATGTTTGTTTTCTACATACAAATATCCTTCATTGCAACAAAACATATTTGTGAATGTATATATTTAACTAGACATTGTCATATGAACAACAAATTAGTGATTTAAGTCCATTAACTCACAAAAATGTAATACAATTCAGCAATTTAATCACTTCTTTAAAAGTACACATTACACCGTGACAGTTATTGGTGAATTTTGATTCTCGTTATTCTCACCAAACCTGTCAAGAAAATAAAAATAAGATATTATATTTTGCTTATAAAAAAACGTCCTGGTTACTTTCGTAACCTCCATTCCCTGATGGAGGGAACAAAACATTGTGTCGATGTAGTGACCCAATCATCTTTGAGAAAAGGACAATGGGAATTGGCGAGTGGAATTTGCATGCCACTCCCCCAGACATACGGGTATAAAAGGAGCTGGCTCGCAACCACTCATTCAGGTTTTGTGCTGAGGAGCCGAGACAGGGTCCCGGCCATTTCAGCGGGTAGTTCAGTGTTGTGGCAGGAGGGACACAACGTCTTGTTCCCTCCATCAGGGAACGGAGGTTACGAAATTAACCAGGAACTTCCCTATCTGGGACTTGATGTTGTGTAGGCATAACAGAGCCCATTACTCTTCAGACCCATCATGTTGAAATCAACTCATCCAAACCCTCCCAGCTCTGGTCCTGGGCATGCGAGGATAGGAACTGGCTCCCAAGAAGAAGTGCGCTCTGCGTTTTAAAGACAGCAGCGATGAAGCATTATTCACATCAGGTGTGCTTCATCCACCGCTGTCAGAACGAAGCTTATTAATTGCCATCATGAGTCTGGCTGAAGGGTGGGCCTAAGAGGTGTGGCGACGATGACGAGACAGAGGTGCGGATCATTCCACCACAGTATATTGATGACAAACTTATCTACTCATCATCCATGAGTGAATACATTCATCACGTCAAGCAGGTCCTTACAAGTAAAATACAAGAACATCAGTTGTACCTCAAGGCTGAGTGATGTTTCATTTATCGGCAGTTCACTTCTTTGAATATTTTATTTCCCCCCAGGGGGTGAAGATGGACACCAAGAAGATACAAGCAATCACCTCCTGGCATCAACCTTCCACTATCAAACAGTTTCAGTGGTTTCTCAGCTTTGCAAACTTCTACAAGAGGTTCATTTGTAACTTCAGCAGTGTTGCTGTCCCTCTAATCAACCTACTGAAGAATAAACCCATAACCCTTCCATGGTCTCCCTCACCCAAACCCATTCTTCCTCCCTCCATGCTTGTAAGTCCCATTCGTTGAGACATCGACCAAGAGATTGCTCGGGCCACTGTCACACATCCTGATCCCCCAAATTGTCAACCTAACCATACCTATGTCCTGGGACCCCTTTGGTGCCAGCTCTTGGAATGGTTGCACTCGACTCTCGAGTCTGGCCACCCGGGAGTTACTCAGATATTACACTGATGTGAAATTGTCACTGGTGGCCCTGTCTCTCTCAAGAGGTAACAAAATATGTCCTTGCTTGCCCTGTGTGTGCATCGCCAAGGTTCCTCATCATCTACCGGCTGGGAAGCTTGAACCTTTATCTGTCCCCCACAGACATTTACATTTACATTTATGCATTTGGCAGACGCTTTTATCCAAAGCGACTTACAGTGCACTTATTACAGGGACAATCCCCCCCAGAGCAACCTGGAGTTAAGTGCCTTGCTCAAGGACACAATGGTGATGGCCGTGGGGATCGACTCAGTGACCTTCTGATTAACAGTTATGTACTTATCCCACTACGCCACCACCACTCCCTTCATTCTGGTTGCAGCAGATCCATTCTGCTGCAACCAGAATGATCTGGTCCGGTGAGCCTTCAGTGTTTCCATCAGTAGATCACTGGTTCAACCACAGTGAAAGACTCAGTTGTTAGTTCTTCAATACAGAATTTGTTCTACTTTGTCCATTTTAATTTTTCATGCTCATATAAATGCTTTGGCAATACAATGTACAAATTGTCATACAAATAATGCTCATTTAAATTGAATTGACTCTAAATTGGAGCCCGTGTCCACCTTCAGCGAGCCATTAGAAGTCCATTCGGATGCACCAGACCTTTGTACGGGCATGAATATTTTCACCTGGGACATCAGACTCCGGCTTCCATCTAAATGTCCCCATTATTTAGGCCCTTTTACTAAAACACATCAAATCAACCCATTCAAATCAATGTTCTTCATCTACTATTTAACAGAATACTACTTACACACACACACACACACACACACACACACACACACACACACACACACACACACACTCCACACATTCATCGTCTAGTTTCACAGACAGACTCTTCCTCTCATCCAGCAATCATTAGAAAGACTTAATTTGGAAATATTTCTGTTTGTGTTGAACTTTGTACTGTTGTTGTTCTATGCTGTATTTGGATCAATAAATCCCTGCGTTTGGGTTCAACTTACCTCTGTTGTCATTGTATTCATGATAACATCACAGAAGTACTCCCTTGGTACTACTTTTCATTTCAATGATTTTAATGAAGAAAATCACGAACACTTTACAATAAGGTACCATTCGTTAACACTAGTTAATGCATTAGTTAATCATGAACAAACAATTAACAGTATTTTTTTACAGCATTTATTAATCTTTGTTAATGTTAGTTAAAAAATGTAATTGTTAATATTTAGTTCATGTTAGTTCATATTGCATTAACTAATATTAACAAGTACAACTTTTGATTTAAAAAATGTATTAGTATATGTTGCAATTATTAACTAAGATTGACAAATGCAGTAGAAGTATTGTACATTGTTAGTTCATGTTAACTAATGTTAACAAATGTAACCTTTTTGGAAAGTGTTACCAGAAAATCATTGTACAACCGCATCTTTTATTTATTTGTATTTGTTGTAATACAGCAAAATAACCTGACTCTTAATGTTAAGCATGTTACGCTAATGAGAATCATAATTGAAAACAATAGGAATAGTGAAAGAAAAATGCAAATGCATTACAGTAATGAGAATTAGGGGGTAAAAAATGTGCTGAAGTGTCCTGAAAATAACACCACTATGCAAAAAATCTCAACGGTCCTAAATGAAGGCTTTATTTTCTTTATGCAAAATATTATTAGCTATTTTTCCATGTTGATTTGAGGTTAAATATGACCAGGACATTGTCTTGAAGGGTTTCACAAAAATCACCCAAGACCCCTCTCTCTCCTTCCAATTTCCTGTCAGTTCTCCACTTTCCTTTATAATCTAAAAACTAAACCAAGACCCACCTCAAAAGGTGAATCAGATTTCACTAGCTGAACAATGTTGTAATGTATGTTGGTTGTTGGCTATGCATGCGACAAGAGAGGACAATGTAATAGAAAGTTTTGTTTCTATTTAATGTGTCTTTCACAATGGCCAGTTTTTCCTTTCTCGTCACATTTAATTCAGACAGCAAGCCAATGTCCTGGTTAAATTTATAGTTGTTTTGCTGTGGGGCAATAGATTCAGCAGCAGCACACTTCAGGAAACACTGAGCGGCATTATCTTTGTAGTGTAAAATAAAGTGAAAATGAATAAATAGAAATTAACACAGCCATCAAATTAGTGCAATAATTAATTGACATTGCTGCTCTTGACAACAGCTTTGGCTCGAACTAGTGGCAGCAAAACCACAACAGAAAATCCATGGATAAAAATCACTGCTGTAAAGCTCCAGTCCATAGGAAAAGCGCATGCCACATATGACAGCAGCAAGAGCGGAGTTTATTTGCTCCAGCAAAAGGCATTACAAGGGAAAGCCCCACTCTGAATGAGAGCATCTATGTCAATTACTCTCCCCTGATCCCCGCTCACTATTTACATGCTCACTTGAAAGCTGCAGCAACCTAATGGGATCGCTTTCACAGTGCGATGATAAGCCATATTTTCTGTGTCACCTCAAATTGAGGCGCAGCTCTGTTGAGGGGAAGAAGATTAAGGAAGCAGATGAGAAAAACAAATCTTCCCAACAGGGAATTTGAATATGAAACAAAATGGGCTCCCATTGGCAGGAGCTGACAGGTATTAAAGGCCCCATGGCAAGCATTGTTACAGCCTTGAGAGGAACATGCGATACAAGAGTGTTATAGACTAATAAACAGCAGCAATACAATACAACAAGCAGCTTTGCACGGAAAAGACAACAAAGCCTGGAAGAAAAAAGGGCAAGATATGTTTAAACTGTCAACACTGTCACAGAAAATGGCCTTCAAATTAAGCGCCATGTGGTGGCGAGGAGTAAGCGGGAAATTGCCTTTTATCACCTCCCCAAACAATGGGCGGGCTGATAACTTTAGCATCCCTTTACCCAAGCATTCCTATTTAAAATGTTTTTCCTCACTCTGTTCTCTATCTTTCTCTTTAATGCTCTTTTAACTTGGGCAACTTTTCATGGTTCTCGATGGCTGGGCGCTTTTAAGTGTTTAATATCATGCAAAATAACTCCAACCCCCTCCCTCCACCCCTTCCCCCCAACTCGCTGTGTGGCTAAGCGCTACAAAGCCACGTGCCATTGCTGGGGCTTCTCAGACGACTGCACCAGTTTTATCTCCAGTCCTGTTTATTATTGCCATTATTATTTTCTGCATTATTATGTTTGACTAGAGAGGACAATAAGACACAGGGCAATAAAAGAAAAACACTTGCGGCTGTTCCATCCATTTGACTTCTTAAATAAACTGCCTATTTATGCCACTGACAAAACAAGACTATTTACTAACGTGGAGTATTACAACAGCAGTACTGTTAATCCTCCTCTACCCTCATGTAATTGAGGTGTTGAGGAGGAACCGAACACATTTTAGAGGGAACTTGAAATGGCCACAAGCAAATATTTTGTCTGCTGACAATTGTAGTGGTTCAATATGATATAGATTTAAACAGACTCCATTGCAAAATACTATATAAACATTTTTGGCAAGATACATCCTGTTTTATTTTTGAGCGAACACAATTTAATGTCAATCTTACCTATGTAAGAACAGCATAAACCAACCATTCACCATTGTGTGCAGAACAGGGCAAAAAGTGTATTTAAGAACCACTAATCTGCCCTTTTACTTTTGATTTATATGAAAGTGAATAAAAGTAATTGTTGTTGTACTACCTCTAGCAGTTTACCAGTAATCTTTCACATTTTATAAGATCCTTAAATAATTCGGATGTCATCGATATATTGGCTAAATTTGTTTTCCTGTTGCATTAATCACAAGTAGGCAGTCTGAAAGCTACAATAATTGGCTTGAAATGTTACCTCGGATAATGATTGCTTATTAATGTGGAAGAAGGCAAACTTCATTTTTGGACAGAATGCAGGAGCAGATGACGTTGCAGCATTTGAATATCCATTCTGATTGTTGAGTTTACTGGTAAGAGGAGCCTTTATGCTGACAACCTCCTTTGGCATTCATGCAGTGACTAAAACACATCTGGGTTACCGTGCATGAAAGAAAATGTAAATTTTAATTTTATGTTGCCAATAATAATGAAACCTAGACAAAAAAAGAGCATCATGTCATGATCATATTCAAACGTTTTTAATAAAAACATACTGTTGACAAAAATATTTTAAGGAACAAAATACATTATTGAAGATATTAACAATGCAATGCAAATCAGTTTTTTTATTTTCAAGTCAAGTAATTTTTTTTGCATAGTGCTTTTCACAATGCACATTTTTAAAGCAGCTTTACAGAAAATCATGTTGTAATGTATGTAACATTTGAATTGTGTTAAAGTCCCCATTGCGCTGTTTCACTGAAGAAAAAAAAAGAAGAAAAAAACGTCATGTAAAGCCATGCCTTTAAATGTGTTAGAGAAAAAATTGCAGTAAGAAATTATTCAAATAATCCATTCTGAACACCTGTACAGTGAACTTTAATAAAGGGTTAATTACCACACTCAAACACATCCTATACAGTACAGTATATCTGAGATGAATCAGATAGATCCACAACATAAATGTAGTATTACAACTTACATCTACACAGACGATGAAGCAAATGAACAGGTAAACTTGAACTAGGTTATGCGCTATACTGTTTAGAATGCATAACTTCCATTGGGAATATGATGGTTCCTTAAAAACGCACTACACGCAACGCAATTTCTTAACTTCTAAAAAGTAGCTAATACTTCTGTATATTCATTATTTGATATTTCAGGAGTTTCAGGACAGTTTTCTCATGTTGTTTAATCTTACACATTAAACATATTCATCTTTAATATGTTTGATACATGTTTAAATAAGTGCAAGTAGTTTATGTGTGTTTCACAATACTTGAGTATTTGTTTAAAAAGAGAGTTCTCTTTGGTTAAAATGAGTCCATGCTTTAGTCATATTTCTCATTATCGTCATCTAAAGCGTTATTTTTGTTGACTAAAATTAATGAGAAAAATTGACAAAAATGTATATATGATTAAATATTGACAAAATGTAAAGGACATTTTCGTAAAAAAATTTAACTTAAATAAAAAACTGTGTGACAATTAACACAAGGTTCAGTCTCCATTGACAGACCGCTTGTGTTTCACCAAGGGGACACAAGGTGACAAGTTCAATTGTCAAAATGTACTGAAAAAAGTTGTCTAATCAGACAACGCTCCCTTATCTAGGAGCGAGGACTACTTAAATCAGGTGAAACACAACTTCCCAAGTGAGCATCGGCATTATGTAGAACACTGCAATGAGGGCTTAAATCCCCCTGTCTACATACAGAATAAGGCTTCCTGTGGCTAGAGAAGTGGGATTGCATTAATAGAGTCTGTCCTCTGAGATTGGGCTTAAGGTATTATGATATATCTGTAGCTAAGTGAGCAGGTAGATGCTAAGAGCTTAAATAGACAAAACAAACTTTTGATTCAAGGCAAACTGTGTTATTATACATGGCACTGTTTAGAAGCATTTGTGTATATGTGTGTGTTTTTGCTGAGCTATTTTAAGTAAAGTTAATACCTAAAACAAATGTGATGCTCATTGTCAAAGTAACTTTTTAGCTGGTGAAATGGAAAACAGACCAATTTCTAAACGAATAGCTTTTATAAGCTGTTTGCTTTAGTAATTCTTTCATAAGCCCTCATGTTCCAAAAACAACCAAACAATAACATGGTCAAGAGATAGTAACTAAACCAAATAGATATGCACTACTTGGCATCTATTGACTAGCTCAACATGTGAGATCATATTAACTTGACTTGACATGCTAACTGCAATTCTCCAACTATTAATGTTGCCTTTCATGTGGTGGCAGATGCTGGTTTCACACAAACACACCTGGTAACCAAACATTAATAGAAACTTGCACTGACAAAAACCTGATTCTTACCCCATGTCTTCTCTTTCTCTTTTTCGTGGAGGAGTACTGTGGATACCTTGGAACATTTCTTAAGGGTACATCATTAGACTACTAATGTTAGCATTAACAATAAAATAAATCAGTGCTGAATAAGTTTATGGCTTTTAGTCATTTCAATCATGAGGCTGTCAAAGGCAACACTAGTTTACACTAATGATACACTAATGATTTCATTTTAAATTATGCATATTGCAAAATGTTTTAATGACGATTACATACACTGTAATTCCTGTTGTTTTTACAATGAAAAATAAATTGCAGCTGTGGTTGCCAGAATAATTATGTAAAAAATACAGTAAAAATGTAAACTGTTGTAATATACATGACCACGCTGGCACTGTAAAAAAACAAAGCTTTATAGTAAAAAACATCATAAACTTTCACATTAACCTTCTGAAACTGTAAATAATTAACTAAACATAAACTAAACTACATTAAATATAAAACAGAACACCCCAATGTATGTAACTGATATTAAAAATAAGAAGAAATATAACTATTCCCATAAAATATATTTATTAATTAATTTTGATGGGTCATGCAGGGAATTGTGGGAATGCCCAATTATTGTTTTTATGGTCATTTTAACAATAATTTACAGTAAAAAGTACATGTATTCTCTTGTTAAACATAATGTACATTTTTACTATTAATGTTACAAATTCTTTTTTTTTTTTTACAAAATTTTATTGTAAAACTACTGTACTGTACTGACTATTTTATAGTTTAAACTCCTTAATAAATTACCTTTTTTTTCTGCAGCATATTTACAGTCTTTTACCATTAAAATGACAGACATTTTTAACAGTGAAGGTAAACTGTGATCAAATCACTTTAATGTACAGCCTCTCGTGGCAACAGCAATATGTTATGAAAGACACCAATGTTCAATAAATAGTTGTAGATTTATGAACAACAATGAGAGTAAACAATTCTTACTTCAAATAATATAGAACATTAGCCTAACTGTAGTTTGTTTACTGCCAAGCCACATAGCAAGTTGGTGCAGTAAAGGAAAAGTTCTCCTAAAAATGACATTGTAACTAACTTATGTCGTTCAAAACCAGTATGACTTACTTTCTTCTGTGGAACACAAAATAAGTTATATATTACATTTATACATTTGGAATGTTCATGCTGCTCTTTTCTATGCAAAGACAGAATGGTGACGATGGCTGTCAATTAAGAATTTCAAGGATAAAATCTTAGTAAATAACAGCTTAAATTAGGCTGTTTCCACACTAATGCATTTTCAATTGAAAACTCACTGATTTCACTATGTTTCCGCCTCTCTCACCTGAAAAGCATTTTTCTTCACTGAAATTCTCTCAAATGAAGGACACAGAGTTTTCAAATGAAAATGGATTAATGTGGATGTGACCTCATGGTGTGTTCACATCATGTCGTAATTACTGTAGTCACAAGATGGCAACTCAGAGATTCTACTCAGGGCATGGTCCTGGGACCTTGGAAGTTATTTGTTTCTATGACAACAGCAACGTATTTATCAGTTCATTAATTCACCTCTATATGTTACTGCAAAATGTTTAAAGTGATAATGACATGAGGAATTCAATTCCATTTAAAAAAAATATTTTCACATGTAAGTGTTCATCGTAAACAAAACCAAAAAAACATTGTAAGTTTCAGAAGTCAAAACTTCCTCCTCACTGCTAAAAGACTGCTTAAAGATTTGTTAAACCATGCTGCCAAAATCATTCTCTACTTCCTCAACAGCTTGAAGTTACACTGTGGTAAACATTTGCATTTCAAAGCCTAATTTACCTTATCAATTAAGCAGTGAGATGGCAAGGAGAGAGCAAAGAGCCAACCGTAACAGTGGGTGTTTACATTCAAGTCTTTACAGTCAAGTCCTATAATGCCGTGTGTATCAAATATGATTTACAACGTTTGACGGCTCCTGTTTCACTCTCTGTTCAAGCTGAAGAGCCAAGAAACCTGTGGTATGTAAGATTCACATGTTTATGGCACCATCTAGTGTGGGGGTCGGCAACCTATGGCACACGTGCCAGCATTGGCACACTGAGGTGTAATCACTGGCAGCAACGGCAAGAGAGGAGTAGACTATTTTATTATATGAAATTCCGCACCTGTATACCAATCTACATCTTGATGTAATCCTTCCTCATTATCACGCAGCATGTTTACATAAGCTTAATGGCAGGCTAAACAAAAAGACTTGTGCAGCACATTGTGAAGCCATTCATGCATCACAAGCTGGCAGCGCTTCACGTTCGGTTAATCGCTTGAGTAAACGTGCCCGCTTTGCTTCAGTTAGTCTGTGCCGATGACAGACTACATTCAGTGTTTCATTTGTTTCTTTTTGCTTTCAGAACAACAAGTGACGTAATTAGGAAAACACCACTATTAGTCCTTGAGATTTCCAACCCAGCAAAGGGGTACACCCTCCATAAACCATGGTCACACTAAAAATGACATTAAACGATTAAAAGAGAAAGGTGACCAGGAAACCAGGAAAAAAAATGGCACACCATGTCAAAAAGGTTGCCGACCCTTGAACTTGTGGTTATTTGTGAAAAAAGTGGTTTCAACCTATTGAAAATGGCAGCAGCTTGCACGAAAAGTGACTCTTATGTTGGGCTAAATGTTAGGTTTGCAGCCCATCAGCTACACTATGATGACATTTCACAGCTGTACCATTTAACATTTTATAATAAAGTGTATTCAAATCTAATATTTAATCACAGGATGGCTCTATATGTATCCACAGAGGTATGGGCAAGGCCATGAATATCTACTGACCACAGAACCGCCCCTATTATCATGACATGATAATTCTGTTCCTCACACAAAGTTTCGTTTGTCTTGAGAAGGCTTTGAATATAGCGCATGTGTCTTATGGACTACTTTTATGGTGCTTTTTGGAGCTTTATATCCCCTGGTCCCCATTCATTTTCATTGTATTGTATTGTATGTGTTCCACCAAAGAGGGAAAGTCATATGGGTTTGAAAAAACCTGATGGTGAAACAATTATGCCAGAATTTTCATTTTTAGGTGCACTATAACTTTAATATGGAATGTACGGTCACACTTGTGTTTTTAGTTGCTTTTTACAATACATTTCAATGCGGCGCATCCAATCCGAACCTGTTTATAATTATCTTTATTTGTGGTACAGAGGCCATTTCCAGCTGACTGCCACATGAGCACAAATAAATCCACACATACATACGCATGCACACACAGCTAATAAACACATGTTAAGTGGCTGCACTGGCTTTTTCCATCTAAATGTGTATGCAAATATTCTATTCATCCTTATTTTGCATATTTGCTGCCCAAAGTTCCCCATCCTGCTGTTGGTTAGGATTCTATTAGAGATCCCTGTTTAATATTAATACCCAATGCTTCAAGTTGCCCCACACCTGTCTATTTCCATGAGGACTCCATTGAGATATTCTGTCTAAGAATCTCATGGATGACAGTGTGCCCGCGGTTTCTCCAAATTGTTTTGATGGCCTTTCCCACTGGGAGTCTTTAAAGGGGGTTTCATAAAGGCCTGCCAGGCATGGTGAGCTGTCTTATGTGGAGGGGAAGGAGGGGTCTCAGCAAGGCCGTAACCATGTCTTGAACATTGGGGGGGACCAAACCATTTTGAAGATGGGGGTCACAGATGTTGAGGTCACAAATATAATGGTCCTCCTTGGTCCTTTAATATAGTAAAGGTGCTGAATGCAATCATTTTCTGAAGAAATGCTTGAAATGTGAAGGCCCAAAATGTTTTAATTTTTGGTTTTAAAATATATATTTTTTTAACTTCACACAGTACAAGATAATCACTGTGTCTGCATTTGCTAGCACTTTTCTTATTTTTTTTTTTTTTGTGTGCTGTCTCAAAGAAAAGATGAATATAATTTATTCAACATAACATATTCATCATCTAAAATGACATCGCAGTCAGCTGGCTAGCAAAAAAAAAATATACAAACTGCCCCAAGTTGTCCCTCATTTTTTTTCCTGTAGAATTATAACATAACATTTTATTCAAGAATCCTAATGCTGCTCTTTTCCATACAAAATCAGTTCATATTGACCACTGCTGTAGGTCCAAAAGAGGGAAAAAAATAAATATTAAAATATCATAAATGTAGTCCATACTGTAAAACACAAAGTTGTTGAAACCCCCGAAAGCTTGGAATATAATGTACAAGTCAAATGGGCTACTGTTATGATGTCTTTAAACTGAACCTTTAATAGAGCTTTATAGTATTTGTCCTTTTTGAAGCTCGACAGCTTCTGCTCACTATAAACTGTAATTGTATGGAATAGAGCTGCTTAAAATATCTATTTTTATGTTCAATTAAAAATCCTGCATATGGGTTTTGAACAACATAAGGGTGAGTAGGGTGAGTAAAGTACATTTTCCATTTGTAGGTGAACTACTCCTTTAACTGGTGGCTAATTTTTTGCATAATCACAATAGGCCCAGTTGCCTTGCCAACTAAAACATGCCCGAGCCAACCTCTTCAAGCAGGCCAAGGCATGGTTCAGCATACCGTGCCCAGGCACGGTACGGACGGATCAAACCGGTCAAGCGAACTGGACTTTGAGGGTCAAATGTGCTCGGGCACAGCACAGATTGCCTTGTGTTAGTACACCCTAACACTCTTAACCTGAACTGCATGCTGATGTGCGGCATTGGGATAATACACTAGGTTCCCGCTTAGCATCTTAAACTTGAGTCCCGCCATCATCGATTTGATTGGCTCATATGACATTGACGAGCATTTTTTTTTTTTAAACCATTATGTTATTCCTGAAACAACTTAATGACTGGTGCATAATGGACTGTAGCAGAACAGCAACAAGGATATCAATTATTGGGGGGGTAAATCTGGACATATCTGATTAGTGGGGGGGACTTGTCCTCCTCATTGTATATTGTGGTTATGGCCTTGGGTCTCAGTATGGTTTTGAACATGGGAACACCCTCCAGGGCCTCCACTTGCCATTGTAGGTATGTGGGGGGGTCGTCAGTCTGGGTTGACGGGTAGCTGACAGCTAGAGCCGCAACCTCTTGGCAGTGTACTTGCATAACTGTACACACTTCATTATGTTACACGATCATGTTCTGACAGATGGAATATGGGATGTAGTCATTTCACATTTGGGGGAAACCTTCATAGGGTTTTCTTTTGGTTTGACAGCATTTACATTATTTGGACAGTGGGTGGCTACTTTTCAGAATCTAAAATTTTAGATAGTTTTAACAAATGAATTTGTTTAACAATCTAGTCACTACAAACGTAGCATATTTCCATTTGCAATTTTGTAATTTTGATGACTTGACAATTATTCCAAAAAGGATAAAACAGGTCAAGTACAGAGGCTGCACTACAAATATCAGAGGAAGGGGTTGTAACATTTTAATCATGGGCTATTTTATCCATCCTATTAGTTTACATTTCCCTGATAAGTAAGATATTTCAAAGTCAGCATTTCAGACACTGTCTGATGATGAGTAACACAATGAAAAATGGTAATTTATGTCCCAAGGCTACATATACTGTAAGTTGTTTCAAAACCTACAAAGCTCCCTACTTCAACAGCACTCACAACTGTGTGTGTAACTGATGTGCAATCTGATAGTGTGTGTTATTGAAGGGTGTGTTAGGGTTGTGATGTTTAAATATGTGCATATAGGGCTGCAAGAGCTGTCACTCAGAGCGAGAAACAATTCCTAACATGATTAACAAATTGTAATGAATTCACATGATGGGCAAGGAGGAAGCTGGGATAGGTTTGACAAACATATATACATTTATTGCTTAAACATAACATAAATGATTATGATTCCCTCAGACACGGCGAACACACAGACACACACACAGCTCTGTGCATCTTTCTCTCCCGTCTGCCACTGTCTCCTCTCCTTAAATACCCTTGTTACCCCTCACTGGAACGCAAGACCGGTGTGGCACACAGGTGGAACTCATTCACCACTTCCCGGCCTCGCTCTGCCCAGACGCCGCTCACCACATAACCCCCATCGCCAAAGTCAGGCCAGTGGATTCTCTCCGCTTCATGCTGGACAGCAACGGCAAGGACTCCACGACAGCGCTTCCTTCCTGGGTTTCGGCACTGATGTAACAGGTATCTACTTAAATGGAAACAGCACAGTCTCAGTACATGCATGGCAGCTCTATCCCTCTCACTGGCATCCGGCTTGCTCTTAAAGCCCATCTCCACTCACACTGCAATGACAAACAGCTGTTAGAGACAAGCATTGCTAGGTTATGATCCTTACCATTCTCGTCTCCTGATCTCGCTCTCCATTCACAAGCCGGCGCTCAACCACGCCCCCACCACCACACAGATATTGAGGATATTCTGGAATTTTCTCTTGATTTCTACTATGAATGAGAAATAAATATACACAAACTGCATCATTTACAAAACCTTTCTGTTGCTTGCTATGCTGTTCACACACACTTTCACAATCTTCTGATTGTTGCATTTGATCTAGAAAGTACACACACACACACACACACACACACACACACACACACACACACACACACACACACACACATACTGACAGCCACACTCACCCACACAACATTTTTTTTTTTTACATCATTGCTCTCCACATGGCAACCAATTAATGTAAGGTTAATATGTTAATTATTATTAATCAAAGCTTATCAAAATGCTTGCTTGTCAAAATGGCACATCTGCATATTTTGATAAAAATTACATTGCAAAATGTACTTTTACAGTACACAATAAAGCCACAAAAGCCTCTCTGAATTACACACATGTGGACCTCATGTGAAGGGAGAAAAATGAGACCCTTAACAGAGTAAAATCAATAACTGCGGTAAACCATAAATGCTCCACGTGTGTGATTTATGACGGGTTTGAAACTATGCTAATCTGTTCACAGCAAAGGCACCAAATGGATCTAAACTACAAACATCATTAAGGCAACATGCTAGCCTTCACTCTTTCACAGATGATTTCATTTTCCACAAACACTAATAAATGACACATGTTGCTGACTGACAATTTAAATTAAAATAAGACCAAATGGGTGGACGTGCGGTAACATCTACAAGAGCAAGACAGAAAATTTGGTGAACGGTTATAAGATAAAACACTGCTTAGAGCCCTGAAGCATCATCACATCTGAAGAAAAGGCTGAATTTCAAATGACGACCTAACAAACAAGCCTTGGGCGACTATCCTCACAAAAAGAAGATAGTGTAGCATCTAATGGCGTGAACAAAAACATTTCCTGATAGTTTTTCTCAATGCCGTCTCGTTGACATTACCTCAACACCCACTGCTCAGCTCTAATAGCCACTGGCCAGTAATGGACACCCTATGAGTTGCACTATAGAGGGTAAAAAGACGAGAAGTTTGATCTTTATACCTGGAATACATTTTTGGACTTTCCGTAACAGCCAAACAGAATATACACAACCTGAACATTTTTCAGTAGGCTGAAAATAGTTGAACATTTCTGTGCAAACTAAACATCTATATGGTCCACATGGAATCTGTGAATCTTTTTGCAAGTGAAAATAGCATTTAAAGCAGAGGTGCCCACACAAGGGCCTGTGGGCCAAAGTTGGCCCGTGATGACCTTTGATTTGGCATGCCTTGCCTTAGATGTAAAGAGGGAAAAAATGGCACTGATGCAGCTCATCACTTTTAATTAATATTTTTGTTTGAACTTTTTGTTTTATTTTTGCATTACAAAAACTATAGCTTATTTGAAAAGTAGAGATTGTAAGTAATTACATTTAATAAAAATGTAAATGCATAGGCCTACTTCAATGATGTGCTGACTCTGCAAAACTTCACAGAACTACCATGTGTTCAGTGTGAGATGTCTTAAAGAGACAGTAACCGTGGTTTAAAAGCTGTTTACATATAGTCGTTTAGCAAACATTTTATCCAAAGTGACTCACAAATGAGAAAGAGACACAACATCCATACAAATTATACAATTATACTTGCATTGTGCAAGTATAGGGCACTTTTTCTTTTTTTCTTTTCTTTTTTTTTTTTTTTAAGTTTCTGAGTGTTTTGCAGTATTAATATTTAATTTTTAAATAATACAGTTTGATAAATGCACTCAATCAAGTTTGATTTTTGGCCCTTCATAGGAAAAGGATTAGGCACCTCTGATTTAAAGGAATAGTTCACCCAAAAATTTTTATTCTGTCAGAACTGACTCACTGTCATGTTGTTTCAAACCCGTATATGTGGAACACAAAAGAAGAAATGTTTATGAATATCCTGTTCCATCTTATCAGTACAATGGCAGTTTTGGGCAAGATACTATAAAAAAGTAATTTAATTTATCAATTATTAATTTAATCTAACTACTAATTACAACTTCTACAGTGAAATTAGATTACTGTACTAATTACTCTGTCTGAAAAGTAATTGCAATATTTATTACTAATTACTTTCTAAAACCCTTATTAATCTCTATGGATGAAAAATACAATTATAGACATGAAACTGTTCTTTTAATTCTTTCAAATAAACTATATAAAATCAAATAAATTCTTAATGATCTGGCCAAAGAATTTAAGGGGGCAGCATAAAATTATAAAACATATATTTTAACATTAAGACCTTAAATTTAAATTTTTTAATTCACTATTGTTTTATATAGAATTATTCTATAGTCTATACATTATTTAATGCAATTACATCAGAAGTAACTGTGATTAAATTACATACAAATTAAGAGTAATCCCTTACTTTACTTTTTTCAATGAAAAAGTAATTTAATTACAGTAATTAATTGCTTAGTAATGCATTAAACCCAACACTGCCCAAAAGAGTAAGAGTAATCCATTTGACTCATGCATCATATTCCAGGTCTTCTGAAGGAATACAAATGTAGTGAGAAACAACCTGAAACTTGAGTCATTTTTAGTAAAAAATCTTGATGTCTGTTGTAGTTATCCTCTGCTGTGCCAGGGAAGGTTAACAACAATTAAAGTGTGTATCAACAATTTTTGGTTATCGTCTGTTTAATCAGGGAAGGTTAACAACAATTTATATTATTATATGTAAAGCAATATGAATTACCATCGCGTATGAATTGCACTATATAAATGATCTTGCCTTGTCTTGCCTTACACACTATGCAGATAAAGGTGCACTCAGCAATCTTTCCCCATTAAATATGTTTTACTCCTAAAGAAATTAATTATAATTTTGAAACAAATGTATAAAATCATGACCACTCACTTGAGATGAGGACTCTAGTCTTATCAGTAACCTTATAAAAGTTGCTTTATTTTACATGGGGCAGGGGTGCCCTCATGGGCGCTGCCATTTTAGAATCACATGACCAGCTGAATATTACTCACTTAATCTTAGTCTTGTTATTGCACACTTTTACTCTTTGATTAATCAATCATGGCTGATTGTGAATAGAGCATTTATACAGTGGTATCTGTAACTAAAATCTGTTGGTTTTGAATTATGCTGCATCCACACCACTAGGTGTCACTGTAAGTCTGAGATGACACAAGAAACAATTTTATGTACATAGATTTGTAACTACTTGAACTTCTCTGCAGTGAGTTCGATTGAAGTATGTGGTTGTCCCATTTTGTGGTTGAGATTTTTCACAAAATAGAGTCGAATAAGGCAGTCTCCGCACGCATCATCCCACAGAATTTACGTAGATGATGTAATTGCCTTGCCTTGCCAATATGTCTAGTCAAGATTATAAATTATAGACCCCTTTTTATAAAAAAAGAATACAGTGCTACATGATTTGTAATGACTCATTAGGTTTATAGATAGGATAACATCGTATATGTGCTTTCCGACACACTCGTAAATGCAGCAAATGGATTTAAGCGCATTTAGACATTTTTAATGATGGAAACAATAAGAAATCTAAGGATTTAGAACACTACTGGACTTGAAGCACTTCCGGAATCATTACCGGATCCATTAAATATGGTTCCCCTTCTGTCGCTCTCTCCATGTTGTGTCGGAGAAGCGACACTAGGGGTCTCTCTTGAGCACCGATATCCACCTCTGATCTATGAAAAAAGGCCAATGAGAGTTGGCAGCTGGTATTTGCATGTCCCGTCCCCGGACATACGGGTATTTAAGCGGAGCAAATACTGGAGTTCATTCAGAAAATTTCTTCAGAGCCGATGGTCTGTCTGCAGTTTGCTGCGAGTTACACACCACTTTAAACGTTCCTGTTTCCTCTGACAATCTGCATGCTGTTGGATCTTGACGGCGCACAACAGCGGCTTTCTCCTTCACATTGCACGGTGTGCATTGTTGCCCCTGAGCGCTTCGACAGCGCAGACACACACACACACACACACACACACACACACACTGTGTATTAAAAGAGTAAATTCCTATTAAAAGAGTAATTTCTCTAAAAGAGCAAAACACAGCGGTGTTGTTCCTGGATGCGGTAGAGTGCTCTCCGCTTCAGACAGCCACAGGCGCTGTCTCGTGTGTTTGGGCCGCGATCACACCGAGGCGGCATTTTGTGGATGGCTCATGTTCTCACTGCGAGAACATGACCATGACCACGTTGCGGTCGCGGCTTGCTTTCTGTTGAAAGCTTTCTGTTGCTTTTCTTGCTTTCACCCCAGCTGCACCCCGCATTGCTCCTTCTTCCCACGGGATTGAGGACGATTCGGTTGGCGCTGGGGGCGATTTGGGGGCGGCAGCAGGTGCAGTTTCGGGGGGTAGCCCCCCGCGAACCTCCCGTTCCCCGACACGCTCGCTGGTCCCCGTCTACGGTCGCGGCAATAGCGGCTCGCCTCACCGCCCGGCTGTTTATCCTCCCGAGCCCGAAGCAGATGAGCTCGCTGCAGCATCGGAAAGTGTGATGTCTGATGCCGAGGACTCCCCTGGACTGCCGCCTTCGGGCCAGCAGGACCCAGGCTGAGGCCGACGCTCAGATGTCTGACATGCTTTCCCGGGCCGCCGTGAGCGTGGGGTTGGATTGGAACCCTCCATCCTCCCCACAGCCTTCACGGTTGGATGACTGGTTCCTGGGGGCAGCACACCGTTCGCGGCCTCGCATCCCCCCGGTCCCGTTTTTCCCGGAGGTGCATGACGAGCTGACGTCTACGTGGCGAGCCACCCGCTTCACTCTCACCACCCTCGACGGTGGAGAGTGCCACGGATATGGGGCGATTCCCCAGGTCGATAGGGCAGTTGCGTACCATCTATGCCCTGGTAGCCCTACCTCCTACTCCCATCCAAGCCCTGTAGGACAACATCCTCGCTCAACGCGAAGGCCTACAGTGCGGCTGGACGCGCTGCCTCCGCCCTGCATGCGATGGCCCTCCTGCAAGTCCACCAGGCCAAAGCACTCAGAAACATCCAAGGGGGTGGACCTGATCCTGATGTGCTGCAGGAACTGCACTCAGCAACCGACCTCGCCCTGAGAGCGACGAAGGCCACAGCGCAGGCACTCGGACAGGCGATGGCCACCCTAGTGGTCCAGGAACGCCATCTTTGGCTCAATCTGGTCGAGATGCGTGAGGCCGACAAGAACCGCTTCCTGGACGCACCTGTCTCTCAAATTGGCCTTTTCGGCGACACCGTCGAGGACTTCACCCAACAGTTCTCCGCGGTGAAGAAGCAGACGGAGGCCATCTCTCACTTCATGCCCCGCCGCAGACCTGCCGCTACGGGCCCTGCCCCGTCTGCCCGCCGAGGGCGTCCCACTGTGAAGAAACCAGCTCCTGCTCCGCCTCAACTCTCAGCCCCAGCGTCGAGCACCCCGCAGGCGGCGCACGCCCCCTGTCTCACGAACCCCCTCTAGGACTCCCTAGCATTCCTGAGACAGCCGACCCAGAGCCGAAGACATTAGCTCCGGAGGTGGTAAGACCGCTCCGTCCCCCGGTGGAGGGCCGGGAGGAGAATACTTTGTTTTTTCATTTGCCACACCCCCTGACAGGGGCTGTGGTACCCACATTGTCAATAAAAGAGCTATTTCCTTTGCCTCTGGGTCACCTGGCCTGCAAATGCCGTTCTCACGGCAATCTGCTTTCAGATTACGACAGTCCCGGTACACCAGACGTGGCGATCCCGCCTTCCGCCTGCCCACGACTGTCCCCCGGCCGGCCGGTTCAGACGAGTCCAGAGGACGCCAGCATCAGACCTCCTCCTCAGTCACGAACCCGCCTCCTGCCGGGTGCGCGGAGCAAGGTAAGTGCTTTGAGTCTATTCTCAGCACCTCAGCCTCAGGCCGCAACGAAGCCACCCGACGCTGCACTACCTGTTCCGCCCCGCTGCGAGGCCCAGCCGGGTACGTCCAAAATACTCGTCCCTTTGGTGCCCCTATCGCAGAGCTGGCTTTCGCTTCCCAAAGCATCACGCTGGCTGCACCGGACCATTCAACTCGGTTACGCAATTCAGTTTGCCCGGCTCCCGCCCCCCTTCAGGGGCGTCCGCTTTTCCGACGGAAACAGTTAGACTCAGTCTCAATGACAGCACGTCTCACGAGCGAGCGTGCTCAGTCGGTGCTGGACTGCATCGCTTCCTTCAAGCCAGGCACAGTGGTCCCTCTAAAACCTTTCCAGAGGCTCCTGGGGCATATGGCGTCCTCCGCGGCGGTCGCGCCGCTGGGGTTGATGCATATGAGACCACTCCAGCACTGGCTCCAGACTCGACTCCCGAGACAAGCATGGCACCACGGCACGCATCGGGTAAGGATCACCCCCGCCTGCCTCAAAACACTCCGACCCCGGACAGACCTCTGCTTTTTACGGGCAGGAGTGCCCCTGCAGCAGGTGTCCCGACGCGTTCTGGTCACAACCGACGCCTCCCGGTCCGTGTGGGGTGCCGTGAGCAGCGGGCATGCAGCATCGGCCCGTTGGAAAGGGGCCCCGCTGTGTTGGCACATCAACTGCCTGGAGTTGCTGACCGTCCTTCTTGCTCTCAGGAAGTTCCTCCCATTAGTTCGGGACAAACATGTCTTCGTGAGATCGGACAGCACCACGGCGCTGGCGTACATAAATCGCCAAGGCGGCGTACATTCCCGCCACATGTCACAACTCGCCCGCCGTCTCCTCCTATGGAGCCAGCAGCGACTCAAGTCCCCGGCAAGCTCAACGTGGTAGCGGACGCGCTATCACGAAAACGCCTGCCCGGCAGGGAGTGGAGGCTTCACCCCCAGTCGGTCCAGCTGATTTGGGAACGGTTTGGCAAGACCCAGGTACACCTGTTTGCCTCCCAGGAAACCTCCCACTGCCCGCTCTGGTACACCCTAACAGAGGCTCCCCTCGGGACAGACGCGCTGGCACACAGCTGGCCCTCGGGGCTGAGCAAGTACGCATTTCCCCCAGTGAGCCTTCTTGCACCGGTGCTGTGCAAGGTCAGGGAGGATGAGGAGCAAGTCACGTTAGTGGCCCCCTACTGGCCCACTCGGACTTGGTTCTCAGAACTCAGACTTCTCGCGACAGCTCCTCCCTGGCGAATTCCCCTGAGAAAGGACCTCCTCTCTCAGGGATGGGGCATGCTCTGGCACCTGCGCCCAGACCTCTGGAACCTCCACGTCTGGTCCCTGGATGGGATGCGGAAGAGCTAGCCGGCTTACCGGTGACTGTTGTGAATACAATCCACCAAGCCAGAGCCCCCTCTACCAGGCACCTATACGCCCTAAAGTGGCGCTTGTTCGCAGATTGGTGTTCTTCCCGAACTGAAGACCCACAGAGATGCGGTATCAAGTCAGTGCTCCTGTTCCTACAGGAGAGGCTGGACAGGAGGCTGTCCCCGTCCACCCTCAAGGTGTATGTTGCCGCCATTGCCGCCCACCACGATCCTGTAGACGGCAAGTCTTTGGGTAAGCACGACTTGATCCTCAGGTTCCTGAGAGGTGCCCGGAGGTTGAATCCCTCCCGGCCAGCCCTAGTTCCCTTCCGGGATCTCTCGGTAGCCTTGGCAGGACTCCAGAGACCTCCCTTCGAGCCGCTTGAATCAATTAGACTCAGGGCCCTCTCTCTTAAGATGGCCCTGCTGATCGCGCTCGCCTCTATCAAGAGGGTCGGGGACCTGCAAGCGTTCTCTGTCAGCGACACTTGCCTGGAGTTCGGTCCGGCAGATACGTCTGAGATCCTAAGACCGCGACCGGGCTATGTGCCCAAGGTTCCTACCACACCCTTCCGAGATCAGGTAGTGAACCTGCAAGCGCTGCCCCGGGAGGAGGCAGACCCAGCCCTTTCATTGCTATGTCCAGTGCGCGCCCTGCACATTTACCTGGACCGCACACAGAGCACCAGATGCTCTGAGCAGCTCTTTGTCTGCTTTGGGGGATGGCAGAAAGGGAATGCCGTCTCCAAACAGAGGCTCGCCCACTGGGTTGTCGACGCCATCACACTGGCTTATCACACAAAGGCTGTGCCCCTACCCTTGCAGGTCCAAGCTCACGCAACAAGGGGTGTTGTGTCCTCGTGGGCACTGGCCAAGGGCACCTCCCTAGCAGACATCTGTAGAGCCGTGGGTTGGGCACACCCAACACATTCGCGAGGTTTTACAACCTCCGCGTCGAGTCGGTTGCGTCTCGTGTTTTGTCAGGTCCGAGCCCGTAGAACTCGGTAACACGTAGACCGACCGGCCGGGTGGATCGCTTGCGCCCAGCGCCCTTTTCCTGATATCAAGGTAAAGTATTGCGCCTTCTTCCCAGGGCGCCCCACTCTGAGTCGGGACCCTGGTCGATTCCGAGGCTGGATCTACCACCACACCATACTTTCCACACGAGCCCTAAGACGGCCGTGTGACGTGTCTACCACTTTTCCTCCCCAAGAAAAAGGGCAGGTGTGGTCTCTGCAGGGTCTGGGTAAGACCCACTTCCCTATATGCGTGTAAGGGCCCCGGCCGTGATTGCTCTATGAGAGAAACATAGAGAGAAAAGAGGCCCAGCCAGGCTGGCCCGTTCCCATGTTGGCAAACATCGCCTTGATCCCCTTCCAGGGTAACTAGAAGGATTCCGATGTTCTTATGGGGCATTGGGGAAGGGTACGTGCAGCCAGGTACAGACGATGCGCGGCACTGGATGAAATCCCTGCCCGCCTCTGTATCGGCGGTTCACGTACACGGTTCAGCGCATGGCAAGATTGGAATGGGTCCCCTAGTGTCGCTTCTCCGACACAACGTGGAGAGAGCGACAGAAGGGGAACATTTGGTTATGTATGTAACCTCCGTTCCCCGAGGGAGGGAACGACACATTGTGTCTTTCCTCCGCCATGTCGCTGAACCGAGCCACTGTTGTGGCCGGACCATTTCCGGCTCCTCAGAAAAATCCTGAATGAACTCCCGTATTTGCGCCGCTTAAATACCCGTATGTCCGGGGGCGGGACATGCAAATACCGGCTGCCAACTCTCATTGGCCTTTTTTCATAGATCAGAGGTGGATATCGGCGCTCAAGAGAGACCCCTAGTGTCGCTTCTCCGACACAACGTGTCGTTCCCTCCCTCGGGGAACGGAGGTTACATACGTAACCAAATGTTTCCCTTCTGTCGCTCTCTCCACGTTGTGTCGGAGAAGCGACACTAGGGGACCCATTCCAATCTTGCCATGCGCTGAACCGTGTACGTGAACCGCCGATACAGAGGCGGGCAGGGATTTCATCCAGTGCCGCGCATCGTCTGTACCTGGAGTCAACAAATTTCCCAAAGACCATCAAATGTTTAGCTGAAGTGACTCATCCAGATGTGTTGTTCAGACTGAGTGTCTACACGAGAGCGATGAAATTGTATCATAATTTAGATGCTCACAATTCTTTCATCTGCGGGAATATTGGATTGCTCCTATTATAATCAATAAAGTCAAACATTCAGTAGAATTTACAGATAACCCCATCCCAAACCTACACCACTGGCTAGGCCAAAGTTGATGAGTCAGACTTGGAATTTTCTTAAAAAATTAATGAGTAATGTTTTGATAGTGCCACAGTTAAGGTAAATTCAACCAACAAACAGCAGAGTTGTCTCTGCTTATTATGCTGGGATGTGAGAAAGTACTTTAACATACTTTAACAAAATAAGCTCTTCATTTGACTGAGTGTCCATTAAAAATGGATTCTCTGCATAATTTGCTAATTCCTATAATGAAGCAGATAACACGAAGACGGTTCCCCTAATGTAGTTGGCACAGCACCCAACAGACAACAAAGTACTACAGACAGCAGCTATTATCCCCCAGCAATTATCGTCACGGTAACAATAGTATCTGTGACAGTGCGCGTATGCATGTGTGTATGCATGTAGGAACGCAGACTTCTGTTTAAGCCTTATCACAAATGGGAATAGAGGTTGCAAAGAAGACTTCTTATTTACCAAAAAAATGCAGTAAATGATGAAAGCCAGCACAGGAGAGAGAAACAGGCCTTATTATTTGTGCTCAAACAGCAAACTTTTTCCCAGGTTTAACAATTCAGCAACACGGAAACACTTTCCACTGAGGAAAGAATACACTCCCAATTAATAATTTAAAAGGATGTTTGCTTATCAGGCCCAAGTTGTGCAAACTTTTAAAAGGCAGTCAGTGTGTGTTTATCTGCAAGAGCGTGGCTTGAACAGGCTACACTAATGTTGCTATTGAACCAACAACATTCCTCTAAAACAATCATCTCTTCATTTCCTAACCAATCTGTCAAAGAAAAGTCTTTCGCACACAAAAAAGGAGAAAAATAACTTGCTTTCGACTTCCCAGACAGCCAGGGAGTCTTGCGTAGATGAAACAGAGCTGGAGCGTCGTTTCATGTTTTGTTTGGTTTACGCTGTTGCAAACTCTCACAAACTTGCATTACCTGCTCACAGCTGGCTTTGAGTTTGGAAGACCTATGGAGAGAGTTCCTGCAGGAAGAGCTGAAATCACAGGCCCAGCGTACCTTTGTGTCTTAAACCCGTCAGACGGGAGAAGAACCCTTCTCTAATCTACTGCTCTGTGCATTCTCTGTTTCTTTCTCACAAGTTGGGGTGAGAGCTTAGCAAAGTCACACCAGAGTTCTGAAGGGCCTGGATGAAAGAGATGCAGCCAAGGAGTAATCCAGCCAGCATGAATGAGACCAATTTTCCCCACCACAGTGCTCTTAAAGTCAACATGAAGTCAAAATGTACCCTATTTACTTTGCAGGTTCCTGGGGTTATTATGCACAATTAATTTGTGCACATTAATCCAAAGAAATATTTTTTGTCTTTGCATGCCTTAAAATTAAAATGTAATAACTTGCTCCACCTCTGACAACAGCTTTTCTTTTCGGCTGACATCACCAAGCCCTCCATGGAAAGATTATGGAAACAAACATTGTTGGCCAGTTTCATGAGCCAAACTATTCCCAATGGCAAAAGTTCCAGCCAAAATTTGTATTGTTGATTGTCCTGTTTCACATTTAAATATGTCATAATATGTCAGATTATGTAAGTATAATGAGTTGTGAATAGCATTTAATATTGACTTTATAACCCATACAAATTTTAATACATGTCTGTCTTTGTAATTTTGCATCAAAATGTAACAATTTAATGACTTTTCTTGTCATTACCAATTCCTCTTCTATTTCAAACCCTCCCATCCATCCACCTTGCTTAAAGTATTTGTGTAACGCCCACTTTTAATGATCAAATAATTTCCTGCTGAATAATATCAAGTTCTGTCCTACCCTCTTTTCAACGAATATCATGTTTCACTTGGAAATAAATCATATTACGAAAGAAAAATTTGTGAATCTGTGTGTGTGCACAAGCATTTCTGCTTGCTTGAAAATCATAAGTATATTGACTTTGCTAACACCCCCCTGCATGAGTGAATTGTTTTCAGGTTATTAGAAGGTCCAGAGGCAGTCGTTGATGCTAAACGCTGGGAGCGGTTGGGAAATTGTCATTAACATGCAAAAGCCAAAGCAGAAGCTCTCCAAATATCGTCCCAAAACAGCCTCTATCGACATGCCATGAGATCTCTAATGAGGTGCCGATACAGATGCATTCAGAGGCAAAAGAATACATGGGCGTGGGTGGATGTGTGTATAAAACGCACACACTGACTCTGACAGTCCACTTACACTGGTCTCTATGTGTTACTCTAATCAAGCACTCCTCAATGAGGACTCTCATTTGCATAGCGCTGGGACAGAGAGAGAAAGAGAGAGAGAGAAAGAGAGAATGACACCAGAGAGAGAATGAGAGATGGCACAAGCGATATAAGAAACTGGGTGGTGTATGGTGACCTCCCAGAAAGAAGTTTACTTATTGTTTCTCACCTTCGCAGTGCTGTCTATCAGGGGCATAAAATCAGAGATGAATGTGAAACGGGTGCCAGGTTCAGGTGCAATAGTTGACAGCTTTAATTTCAGATTCCCAAACTCTATCCATCTGGAAAGGTTGACAGCCACCACAGGGCAAGCACTGAAGTTATCATTGTTAAAAAAAACTATTACAAAGAACTAGCATTAACTAAAATGAAAATAAAAAGGGGAGAATGAAAGCTAAACTGACACTAAAAAGCTGCTGTACAATACAAATAAAAATAACTTTAGTCCCGTGTCTGTCACTCACTCAACTTTGTGTTGATGTAGTGACACTAGGGGTTTGCTAGGCTGTGGTGGCGAGCGCCGTGGGAAATTTGGATGCAGCTATGGGAGTCTATTCTCCGGCTAAGTCCCCGTAGACCTCCCATCCCCCAGCACGCTCATTCTGCCTGGTAGAGTTCTCGAGCAAAGAAGGCGGTCTGACTCAGAGCAGATTTAATGACTTGTTCAGGGCTTGCGATGAGGATGAGTTGATGTTCGCAGCATCGAAGGGTGGGCTGCTTTTTTTTGAAGCAGACGAATCTACTGAGCTCCCGCTCTCGGATGATAGCGCTCAGGACAAAGTGGAAAGGCACCTTTCTCCGCCCGTACACGCTTCGCAGGCTCGTCCATCCTGACTATCCTCGGTGGTGGGGCGGCCAAGGGATATATCAAGCTTCCCCAGGTAGAGCACGCTGCAGCGGTGCACTTATACCTGCAGAGTGCAGCCACCTGGAGGAACCGACCAATGCTCCCTTCCAAGGATTGTAAGTTTTTTCGTCATTAGTGGTGAAGGCTTACAATTCTGCGGGCCAGGCCGCCTCCACACTGCACGCCATGGCCATCCTACAGGTTCACCAGGCAAAGGCGCTTAAAGATCTGCACGAGGTTAGGACCAACCATGGACTGATACATGAACTGTGCACCATGACCAACCTCACTCTATGAGTGACAAAAGTGCACACCCTGGGTCGGAGGCCTCCGAATCCCGCTCTCTGTCTGCCCCTCGCTTAGGCCGTCCTCCTGCGGCATCGTCCCCAGAACCCGCACAATGACCTCAGAGAAAAAGTTCCTCCCGCGGGGAGGTGGCACAACCTGCCCATCAGCTGGCCGCTAAGAACCCAGGACAGGCTTCGAAGCTGCCGTGAGACAGGTGACCCAGGGATGAGGTTGCTGACACCGACTGGCCTGACCCAGGTGAGCGCACGGGCTCCACTTCCACCCCTGGGCCAGCACGAGGCGAGTACGTCTCAACTTATAACATCGCCATGTGCCCAATGGGCCTGGCACCCAACTTGTCGGTAAAACAGCAGTTTCCTCACTCCCTGGGTCATTCTCTTATGCTCAACCCTAACTCTCGTGACGGCCAGGCTCTGAAAATATTCCTGGTCAGCTCTTGTACCATTACCGCAGAGGCTGGGAAACTGGTTAGCGCTCTCCAGCCCGTCACGTTGGATTATCAGGACAATCGCCTCGACTACGTGATCCAGTTCGCCAGATGTCCGCCCAGGTTCAGTGGTATCCTCTACACTTCAGTGCAAAGCGACGATGCCACTGTCCTTTCTGGCGAAGGGAGCGATTGAGCCCATCCCTCTAGCCGAGACACACAAGGGCTTTTACAGCCCTTATTTTATCATGCCCAAGAGAGGGGGTGGGTTGCGCCAAATTCTGGATCTGCAGACCTTGAACAGTGCCTTACACAGGCTTCCATTTAAGATGTTGATGCAGAAGTGCATTCTGGCGTCAGTTCGACATCGGTATTGGTTCATGGCCATCGACCTGAAGGATGCGTACTTCCATGTATCGATCCTTCCTCGACACAGGCTGTTTCTTCGGTTTGCCTTCAAGGGGCAAGCATACCAGTACAAGGTCCTCCCTTTGTTCTGTCCCTGTCCCCTCACGTCTTTACCAAAGTCAAAGAGGCAGCCCTTGCCCAGTTAAGGGAAGTGGACATTCACATCCTCAACTCAATGACTGGCTGATTCTAGCTCACTCACAGCACAGGACACTCACAATCTTTTTTCTGTAATTTCAAACATTATGAGTTTACACTACTTAGACAGATAGAAAATATGGACACATTCTTGAAAAGTACAACAATCGATGATGGTTATGTGGGATAGTGGTGTGCCATGGGAAGTGTGCCGTAGCAGAATAAAGGTTGGGAAACACTGACCTAAACCATAAAGAATTCATATGCAAAAAACATCCAAAAGAAATCACACAGCAGTTTGTAAATTCTGTAATGCAATGTAACCGAGATGACTGGGACCACATACACATTTTATCGGCATTTTGAAAGGAAGCATAAAGAAAGATCAGGTTGGATCAGATTTACACACAAGGTTGGATCCGGCACTAGGACCCTGAAGCAGCCACCCGGCCTCCATTCACTGGTTCAGATGTCAAATGCGCTCCATGAAGATTACAGTCCCTCGGAATTTACACATTGTTTTGCGGTGGTTATTGAATTGTTTTAAAGTGAGAATTTGCTTTAATTATTCGTGTGTAACTCATCTACTGTTTATGTTTTAATAGAGAAATGCGACAAATAGGCCACATCTGTTTATAAAATCTGTAAATCTATGCTGTGCACAAATACGTGAGTAAAACAATACACCTGCTATGTTCTATTCTTTAATTAACGGTAGCTACTGTGGATATTTATGATATTTGCAACCCTCTTAATTATCCGGTTCACTGACTGAATGTTTTACTGCCTTATGGGCATGTGAGGAGTTGCGTTTGACAGCAGAATAGAGTTTGTTAGAACAGTAATAATGGAAAATATTCAAACTGGTTACATAAAATATTTTGTAAAAGCTAAATATTCTGAACTGGCAAATTTAAAACACTTCTACCATCTCTATGACTGATGTCATCATCTGTTTTGGTGCGCGTGTTTGATGAGCCGACATCAGTTTCAAATTAATGATGTATAGGTTAGGCCTAGAAATCGCTTGGACTATTAATCACAGGACCTTTCAAATATGTAAAAGAAATCACAACTTCGGAAATCATTGTATTTATTTACAGATCTCTAAACAGAGAATAAATAAAGGCCTAGTCCACACATCTTTTTCTCTCTGTTTTGGCCTTCCATCCACAGACAGCGTTTTTCTCCATGAAAACAGAGCTTTTTGAAAACACACTCCAAAGTGGATAAATTTGAAAACGCCATTTTCACGTTGTAGTGTGGACTGTGAAAACGTATATGTAATGGGAGCCAGCTGGTAGAGGCTGTAGCCTTTAGCCTCCTTGTTAGAGCACCTGCCTCCCATGCCGGAGAACTAGGTTCGGGTCCCGTACGGAGCGGGTAGAACAAGAGCGTCACATTGGTGCCGTGACCCGGATGGGAGTGAGGTTTAGGGGGGTGAGTACGGAGCGGGTAGAACAAGAGTGTCACATTGGTGCCGTGACCCGAATGGGAGTGAGGTTCATGTCCAGCGACGCGACAAAGTTGAGAAATGTTTAACTTTATTTTCGGGAGCGACAGCCAATACGAGAGAAGATGGTAGAGCTCACGTGATCCTAATATTTTAATAATAATATCAATTGTAAAAAAACAGTGATGTTTAGACTCATACACACCACTAGCGTCCTAACCGCAAGCCACTGTTTTTGTGCGTGTCTGTTCTGTTTTCCCATTGTTTAAACACATGCTGGATGAATGTCTCTAACATTTGATGTGTCTCGCTTTTTCTTCAGCATCTTGCGCAGGACCGGAACATTTTAAACACCATGTCAAGTTAAAAAGAACTTAAACGCATGTTGAGACACCTGCTCTCTGTCTCATTCTTAGCGCTGAAACTAGATCGTTTTTAGCGCAGATATCACAAAGATTCAATATTCTAAACATGTTAAGGCTGCATAGGTGGGACTGTTGCAGTGTTTCACTTTATTACAGATTGTTCATGAGGTTTCATTAAATAAACAGCAAGTCATTGCTTTTTCTCCCCTTCTGCTCTAGTGTACTAAGGGGCTGCTGTGACTTGTAAAACTGTGTATGTTTACTGTTTCAGTAGTGTTAGGAATGCTGCCTATATGCTTACATAAAATACAGCCTATTGCAACAGTACTTGCTAGGAGAAGAAATTAGATAGTTAGCGATTTTGGGTTCAGGCTTAAAATCTTAAATGTGTTACCGTAGTTTTCAGGCTGTGGGTCTGAATCACATCAAATACTCAAGGCTTCTTGGTTCAACAAACAGAAAAAAAAAATCAATCTACTCTGCCCAGTAGGTCTCAGACTGCAATTATAAAAAAAGTGGCAGCTAACAATGTCTACCTTAACGCGCACAAACTACACAAAAGGACAAAATAAGTAGAGAACTGGGGAAAGACAACATATATTGTGCGGCCACAATGTAGGGGCACAGAATAGTGCCCCCTGCTGAAATAACAAGCAGTTGTTGGTCATTAGACACCAAATGTGCTTGCTGTTGATCTCATAACTGGGACAATGGCCAGAGGTTTGACAGCTTTTGGGCGGCTAATACGCCATCATTTTTAGGAAAAATACTAATTTGTTCCACAATTCTTTCTTGAATACTTCACTTTTACCAAATAAAAAATCCTTGGTAAACTATGTATTTGCTGAATATTCACGCAGATAATGGGCCTTTACAAAAAAGTTTAGAAAATATCTGCCATAATGTAGATTGGGTGTGTGTAAATATACCTTGCATATCTCTACACGTCTGTGTATGCTTCCTGTGAGTGGAAAAAACACAGCTGCAATAAACACACTCTCGGTTACCTTTGCAAATAGAGGTCAAACCTCTTTCTCAAGAGCTGGGGAAGATAAAGTGTACCTGGGAGATACTCCCAATGACAGCTGTGTTATTTGTGTAGCCACTGAGGAAAAACAGACCTCCAAACTGCAGCAAAGAGGAAAAGAAGAGGAAACAGCGGCCAAACTCATGCACGCCATCTTTTGTTAACACACCTACTCAGAGGGTTATAATAGTTTTGAATTACTTTATTCAGTTGCTATCTCTAATGTATTTTTAATGTTTCAGTTTCAGTATTTTAGGGCTGTCAAAGTTAGTTTTATCGCTAGCTAGTGGTATTTTCATGTTTAATGATGGCAAGCTTAGCCGTTTCTGACCCTTTTGGCATCCTAGGCGAGATCTCTAATTGTCTTCCGGGTGGAGCAACCTCATCCCGTTGGTCTGTGGTCCAGTTTGCATTGGTGGTGGTGGTGCTGGTGGTGCCCTAGGTGACTGCCTAGTTTACCTGTGCCTAAAAACAGCCCAGATGGTGAGTTAGGTTTTAAATCTGATACCATCTATCAAAACCTAAAACGAAAATTTCAGAATTCATGGTCATTATTTTAGTTAGTTTTGGAATCGTGAAAATGCATTTTAGATTAGTTTTAACCAATTGTGTTTTATTTTTATTTCACATAACAAAAAAAGTTTTGTGTTTATCTTTCATTTAAAATAATAAAAGTGCTCCAAGCCTGCTTTGCACACATGCAAGTAAAAAAAATAAAGAAACAGTAATCATTCCTTATTTAGAGAACCATCCATCAGGGGTAGAAATATCTCAGTGTGTGCTTTGATGAGACCCAAGCAAATGTGAAACTCTAGTCAAGTGCTTTGTCTCCACAGCAGCCCAGAGGAGGAGAGGAGAGGCCAGTTTAATTTTCTGTGCTTCATTAGTTAGCGAGACCTCTGGAAGCACCCCCATTGGGCCAGCAGCCTGCCACCACACTCACAACTATACACACACAGCCCTCCACCTGTCTCTAAGGGTGTTCACTGCCGTGCTGATTAGCCCCACCGACACACGCATGCACTCGCACAGGTGCACATGAACAGTTCAGGTGTGGCTCGAGGCAGCACGCATGCTTCAACTCAATTGCTTTTTATCAGATTTCATAAGGGAGCCATTACTCTGTCTCTTTACCTTTTAGGCTTCGGTTACCCTGCTATCTTTCTCAGTTTTTTTTGTGCCGCTGGGCAGACACATGCATGTTTAACCATATATACATTGTGAGTGTGAGAAGGTTAACTGTATAAAGTTAACCTCCTGTGGCTCGCTCCAATTTGGCTGAATTGGAAATGCTGGAGCCTTTAACACCAGCAAAGATGTTCATATTTTCTTTTTTTAGCATTTGGCTACCTTAATTCTTTCAAACACAGAATGCCTCTCAATTGTTAGTAAAGCTTCCGATGCCTTAAAAATTAAGACCATTTTTTTTTTATATGTAATTATCCCAAATATGATTTTGCATTGGTTTATTTTGGCTTATTTTTTATTGATTTTTAATAGTTTTGTTTTATACATAATTGATATTTCTTATAGTCTAGTTTTTTTATGTTGTGTTTTTTAGAAATGTTTAAATTAAGCAATATTACATGAGCAAGAGTGCTGTTGTACTGAATGTGCTGTGATTCAGCAGTTAGAATGTGCTGATATTCCAAACAATCAGTGTTGGGAACCAGTTTATCTGATTACTTTTTGTAGTATAATTAATTTTAAGTTAAAAACTATTGTAATGGGGGGGGGCAGCTCAGCGAGTAAAGACGCTGACTACCACCCCTGGAAGCGCGAGTTCGTGCTCAACAAGCCATGTGTTAAGATGTGCGGATTGACGGTCTCAGACGCAGAAGCAACTGAGATTTGTGTCACTACGCCACCATGAGGACTTACAGCGCATTGGGAATTGGACATTCCAAATTGGAGAGAAAAGGGAAATTTTTTTTTTAATTCATTACATTTTAAATAATTCAAATCAGATCACAGTTACTTGCTTTAAATGCAAGTAAATGGTCTGCACTTACATAGAGCCTTTTTAACCTTAATGGTGTTCAGAGCACTTTACACTGTGACTCATTCACCCATTCAAACATACATTCATACACCAATGGCAGCAGAGCTGCCATGCAAGGTGCTAGCCTGCCATTGGGAGCAACTTGGGGTTCAGTGTCTTGCCCAAGGACACTTCGGCATGTGGAGTCATGTGGGTCGGGAATTGAATGCCAACCCTGCGATTAGTGGCCGACCCGCTGTACCAGCTGAGCCACAGCCACCATACATATATTTCTCAAAATAATATTTATGGAGAAACCATTTAAAACAGGAATTATGTTCACATGTACATCAGTTTGTTTCATTGACGACTAATGGGAAAACGACAATGAACAAACAGGAAATAGACATTTTGAAATCGTTGAGTGGAAAAACAAAAACTTTAGAAAGTAAAGTAGGAAAGTAGTTTGTAATGATTTTGCTTTTCAAAAGAAGTTATCAGTAAAGTAATCTGATTAAAATTTTAGAGAACTGATTAGTAATTTGTAGCGCATTACTATTTTTTATGTAACTTACCCAACACTGTGCACAAATAGTACAATTACGAGTGTGATATTGCTTATATATATATAACATTTCAGGAAACGTATGTAAATTAATATTAAGTGACTCACTAACAAAAACTCTCTTGCGAGCCCCAGACATCTCTGATATTTGAGAAAAGGCCAATGGAACTTTGCGAGTGGAATTTTCATGCCACTCCCCCAGACATACGGGTATAAAAGGAGCTGGAATGCAGCCCCTCATTATGTATATATGAAGTCCAGGGCGTTATATGCCATAGCGATGGCGTCAATGACCCAGTAGGCGATCCTCTGTTTGGAGACGGCACCTCATTTTTGCTGTCCACCACAAAGTAAAAAAAGAGCTGCTTGGAGCTTTTAAAGCTCTGCGTGTGATCCAAGTAGATGCACAAAGCATGCACCGGACAAAGCAACGCCAAGGCTGGGTCTGCCTTCTCCTGGGGAAGCGCTTGCAGGTTCACCACCTGATCCCTGAATGGATTCATGGGAACTTTGGGCACATAGCCCGATTGGGGTCTCAGGATCATGTGAGAGTAACCCGGACCGAACTCCAGGCACAGTTCGCTGACAGAGAACTGATTCTAGGGGCTCAAATTGAGCTCCCCGTAGGCCCCACAGGACTAAGGAAAGGTCCCATGAGTGAACGAGGCACAATCTGGGGGGGGGTTAACCTCTTCACGCCTCCCAGGAACCTGATGATCAAGTCTTGCTTCCCTACATACTTACTGTCTACTGCATCATGATGTGCCGATATAGCAGGGAACAGCCGCCCCTCCAGCCTCACCTGCAGAAAGGAAACACTGATCCGCACTGATCCGACTATGCATCATCCACTTAAGAATTCTGCATCCTGTCCAAGGGCTAGATGGAGATTCAAGAGGTCTGGTCATGGGTGCCAGATGGTGCCCCATCCCTCAGAAAGAAGGTCCTTCCTCATGGGAATTTGCCGGGGGGGAGGGGCTGTTGCGAGGAGTTTGAGGTCTGGGAACCATGTCCAGGTGGGCCAATAAGTGCCACTAGGATGACCTTCTCCTCGTCCCCCTGACCTTGCACAACATCTGTGCAAGTAGTCTCACAGGGGGAAGCGAACAGGGGCTAGCTGTGTGCCAGTGCATCTGTGCCGAGGAGAGCCTTGGTCAGAGAATACAAGAGGGGGCAATAAAATTATTCCTGGGAAGCGAACGGGACTCTCCCCTGAGCGTGACCAGCCATGACAGAGAAAACGAGGTTAGACATTGCACGTGGCTCCCCAGCCATTGCTTGGAGGCGTCCGTCCTAACCAGGATGTGCCTGAAGACCTGGCCTAGGGGAACTTCTGCCTGTAACTCCTGCCAGTAGCAATGCTAGGTCAGACCAAGGGCTGAACAGGTGGCGGCAGACCTGCATGCGGTATGCTCTGTGGTGCCATGCCCATCTCGTGACTCGAGTCTGAAGCCAGTGCTGAAGCCGTCTCATATTCATCAACCCAAGCAGTGTGACCGCCGCCAAGGATGCCATATGCCCCAGGAGCCTCTGAAAGTATTTCAGCGGGACCGACATCTTCTGTCTGAACATACGCAGTTCAGCACAGACTGCACATGCTCATTCATGAGGCATGCCCTCATTGAAACCGAGTCTAACTCCATACCGAGAAAAGTAGGTGCCACTCTTTTAGAAGGGAAATGTATTCTTTTTTACAGCATATGCTCTTTTTTCTGTTGCTGAAGCACCCAGGGCTGTTCTCTGCACAACGCCGGTGCAAGATGGGGAGAACCACTGCAATGCGCTGTAGAATCCAACAGCTTGTAAGAGATAAAGAGATGACCGCTTGTCTCCGAAGAAGAAATCTGAATGAGTGGCTGCATTCCAGCTCCTTTTATACCCGTATGTCTGGGGGAGTGGCATGCAAATTCCACTTTTCTCAAATATCAGAGATGTCTGGCGCTCCCAAGAGCGACCCCTTGTGTCACTTCATCGACACAACGTCGAGTGAGTGAGAGAAGGGGAACTGCTGTATAATAAAAGTTCCCCTTCTGTCGCTCTCTCCACGTTGTGTCAGAGAAGCGACACTAGGGGTCTCTCTTGAGCGCCGATATCCACCTCTGATCTATGAAAAAAGGCCAATGAGAGTTGGCAACCAGTATTTGCATGTCCCGCCCCCCCATGGCGCAAATATGGGAGTTCATTCAGAAAATTTCTTCGGAGCCGATGGTCGTGTTTGCAGACTGCTGCATATTACACACCGAGTTCCTGCTATCCTCTGCTGCATGCTGTTGGATTCTACGGCGCACAACAGCGGCTTTCTCCTGTTTGCACGGCTGTGAACTTCCTGCCCCTGAGCACATCGACAGTTGCAGATAAGAAAGATCTCTCACGAGTCTTTCATTCATAAAAGAGTGATTTTATTTAAAAGAGTAATTTCCTCTAAAAGAGCAAAAACACAGCGGCGTTGAACGTCCTTTTAAGGACGCGTCTTTTTAAAGATGCCTTTCCACCCCTGTGTTGTTTCTGGATGCGGTAGAGTACTCTCCGCTTCCGACGGCCACAGGCGTTGTCTCGTGTGTCTGGGCAGCGATCACACTGAGGCTGCGTTTGTGGATGGTTCATGTTCTCATTGCGAGAACATGACCATGACAACGTTGCGGTCGCGGCTTGCTTACAACCGTAAGCAAGCCACTCCAGCCGCCCCCCGCGTCGCTCCTTCTTCCCACGGGATTGAGGATGATGCGGCTGGTGATGGAGGCGATTCGGGGATGGCAGCGGGTGCAGCTCCGCCGGTGCGCCCCTCGGACCACCAGCGCCCGGCACGCTCGTTGACTCCGTCCCGCTCGAGGTGGCGGCAACTCGCCTCACTGCCAGTCTGCCTACCCTCTTGCGATGGAAGCAGATGAGTTCGCCGCGACATCGGAGGGCGTGGGCTCTGACGCTGAGGGCTCCTCTGGGCTGCCGAAATGCTGTCTCCAAGCAGAGACTCGCCCACTGGGTTGTCGACGCCATTTCCCTGGCTTATCACACCCAGGCCGTGCCCCCCCTTTGCGGGTCCGAGCCCACTCCACCAGGAGTGTTGCGTCCTCGTGGGCACTGGCTAGGGGCACTGCCCTAGCAGACATTTGTAGAGCAGCGGGCTGGGCAACACCTAACACTTTTGCGAGATTCTACAATCTCCGAGTTGAGTCAGTATCGTCCCGTGTTCTCTCAGGCACCGAGCCCGTAGAACTCGGTGGCACGTCCACGATCTGACTGGGTGAATCGCTTGCACCCAGCACCCTTCCCCCTAACCAGGGGAAACAGTGCGCCTTCTTTCCCAGGAGATCCCAGGTTTGGGACACTGGTTGACTCCTCCCTAGCCCTCGTGGGTCGCAGTTCTGCGGAGGAACTTGCCGACCCAAACCACTGCGGGTACCACTAGCTACCCTGTACTGGTATAGGTGCCCCACAGGTAAGGCCTCCTGTTCGGACTCCCCCTGTGTGTAAAACCACGGTTCTGTCCCCTCACGAGAGTTGACTCCGTGTTTTCCTTAGGCAGTTACAGCTGCCTCGGGTGCCGTGCTGTATGCTTCCCCCCTCTGCGAGGCTGGATCTACCACCGCACTACTGTTCCGCATAAGACCTAAGTATAGGCCATGCGATGTATTTGCCACTCAAAATTTGCCTCCCCTCCCGGGTAAGTGTGGCCTCCGCAGGGTCTTCTCCGCCCTACTAAGGGCTAAGACCCCCTTCCTTCAATGCGTGTAAGGGCCCCGGCCGTAGTTGCTCTATGTGAGAAACATAGAGAGAAAAGAGGCCCAGCCAGGCTGGCCCGTTCCCATGTTGGCGGCCGTCATCTTGTTCCCCCCTCCAGGGTAACGATAAGGAATCCTGATGGCTTAAATGGGGCATTGGGGAAGGGTACGTGCAGCCTGATACAGTTGGTCGTTCTGCACGTAGGAATACCTGCTCGCTCCTGTATCAGCAGATCACGTACACGGCTCAGCACATGGCTCCTTTTAAGTGGACCCCTAGTGTCGCTTCTCTGACACAACGTGGAGAGAGCGACAGAAAGGGAACGTCTAGGTTACGTATGTAACCTCCGTTCCCCAATGGAGGGAACGAGACGTTGTGTCTCCCCTGCCACGTCGCTGAGCTGAGCCCCTGTTGTGGCCGGACCATTTCCGGCTCCTCAGAAAAATCCTGAATGAACTCCCGTATTTGCGCCGCTTAAATACCCGTATGTCCGGGGGCGGGACATGCAAATACTGGTTGCCAACTCTCACTGGCCTTTTTTCATAGATCTGAGGTGGATATCGGCACACAGAGAGACCCCTAGTGTCGCTTCTCTGACACAACGTCTCGTTCCCTCCATCGGGGAACGGAGGTTACATACGTAACCTAGACGTTTTATTGCCAAGACATGTCGTGACCGGCACTTAACATAACTCCATACCAAACCTCAAACTAATATTGAGCTTTTTTTTTGTCTAATACGAGACTAATAAGATTAGAAGTTAAATAGCCAACATAATTCACCTCCACTAAAACCTGTAGAGAAATTAAAAGTGCTGCTTCAGGTCTGAAGAACTTAAGATCACTACCGCAGAATTATATAACATTTCATCAAACATCTAATAAGAGTCTGGGCCTGTGGCCGGTGGCTGGTGTGCATCTAGGCTGGCACAGAGCTGGATGATGGCCGGTGGTACAGTTTAGGCAATGTCAGGCATGGCCGCTATTTCTGTAATTGCTTTGAGAATAAACCACTTTAAACAGAAACCATTACCTAGTACAGCCATTATGTCTAATCCCATGGCCACTCTTTGGTGGCTAAAGAATTAATATTTGAGAGAGAATGACTGTGATGTTGATAATTGTGATGTTATTTTAACACGGGACACTCACCTTTCAGAGTCAGACAGGAAGTGTATTCAAAAGGTCACACTTTCAAACAAATGTCAAATGTAAAAAAAAAAAAAGATGGATAAATGGGATTGAAATAGATGTTTCCATACAGTATATGGGTGTTTCTTCAAATGCAGGCTCTTGTAGCACTATGAACATCTAGAAAGTGACGTCTCATTAAAACATTTTTCACACTAACGCCCTTTTTTTACTATTGTCTAGTAACAATATCCAAAAAAAATTGTATATGGATCACAGGAGATTTAGGTCATTTTTGCTGTTTTTTCCTAAAAGTTATGAAAATTCCCAATATAGTGACGCTTCCACTACATCTCAAAATCTGTAATTTGTTTAATAGAATTCCAAGATTGAAATGATGGTGATTTTTTTCTTAATAAAATGGCTGATTCCTTTGTCTTGCTGAGACCAGTTTCATAGTTAACATTTTGTTTATCCGAAATACACACACTTAACTATTTTCACACATTTTGCAAAATTTGGCAGAATTACAGCTTGATTGGAAATGGTGCAAAGGGTGAGCAAATGCTCACAAGAGATGTTTCCTTAGATTTTAGCTGCAACCCCCCCACCAAACACACATACCTTTCACACACATACAAAGATTGCACAGTGCATCCACAAAGCATGCATTTATCTCAACTGAATGCATGGGAAGGCTCGCAGCAATTAACTCTCACTCACACACACACATATGGGCCATCCCAACCCTTCTCCCACTATTGCAGAAACACACACTAATAATCTTACACAGACGCGTGCATTCACTCTCACAAAGAATCCCTCGCAAAGACAATGTGCAACTCTGCCAGTACGCGCACACACACACACAAACACACACTCCCTCTTTTGCTGTGTATGTGTGAGTCAAAGACAGAGGTGTTTATGAGTTGGCGGATGTGGAGCTGTTCTCTGACCCAGGCCTCAGGGGAAGGTCAGATCCTCTTGACCCCTGCGTTCCATAGGCCTTGCCTGCAGCAGTGTCAAGCACTCGCGATATGTCCCACTACCAGTAAAAGGCCACACAGAAGTATAGTAGATGCAATGAGTGAACTTATGATTATCTGATCTGAACAAAAACGGGCAAAAAAAAATCCCATAGACTTACACTGAAGAAGGGGATCGAGCCATATCTAGGGGACAAAAAATCCCAGAGACTTAAGATTGGGCTCTTTTAAACTGGGCCAGTAAACAACCATACAGAACCACACAGACACCTAGCTATCATCTAGCAATGATCTAAAAACCTCTCAGTATGCAAGTTTGCAAGTACGATTTCAATGCATAGCATACTTAGGAACTGTATAGCAAAGCAATGGCAAACCACATACAACCCTAGCATAACAACTCTCATTTCACAGAAAATGTTTCAATCTAGTTAAAATATAATAGTCAAGTGGGCATTAAAAACCTGCCATTAGCTCTGTACTGGCAATAAGTATTTACTAATACTGAACTCTCTAATCATATAATCATACATGTTTGTCTAATTGTTTTGTATATTTTGTCGTTTTCTCTCCCTCATGTTTCGAAGGCGTGAACGGCATGATTGATTTGCATTTCCATGGGAACCCTGATTGTTCCCAGGGGAACACTGATCATGCCACTGATTAGCGTGCCGAGCAACACCTGTTCTCCCCTAATTCACTCCCTTCTTAAGTCTGTTTTGTTCTCAGTATCTTTGCTAGATTGTTGTTTGATGTTGAGTACTAACCTCATTCTCTCTGTCTAGTTGGTCCTATCTCATGTATCTGATGGTTGCCCGCATGTTGGGTGTGTAGTTGCCTTCCAGTATTGCTGCATGTCAGCTGGTTTTTCACATAGGATACCTCGTCCCTGCCTGCATGTCAGGAGTTAAGTTCGCTCATCTCTGCTGGGCGTTGTTCTGCATTTCACTAAGCTTCAATGGAGGATTCTTCGAATCTGTTCCTGACTTCCTCACTCACCCTACGAACTAGAGACCTGCGCAGGATGGATTTTTCATTCCTGCTCTCGTGAGATGCTGTCCCGCTCCCACAAAAAAATATATCTTATCTTCTCCTGCCCGCAAATTTCATGTTTTGTCCTGCTCCCACCCGCAAAAGCCTGCAGGTAAAGGTATGCATGGATTTGATTCTGCCTGCTCCTCTGGTATCAGACAGCTTTTTAAAAAAGCAATTATACAAACACCACAGACATCGTCAGCTGAAAAAGAGGATCAGTAAAAACTTCCTTAGGCTTGAGGCAGCTGAAGTCCGCACCTGAATGTTCATCTGACCCAGGAAGACTAATGTTTAGTCCATAGCAGTTATTTAGGCTGAAGACAGTAGCCTACCAACTGCAAATATATAAAACTACAGTTAACTTCTTGAATTAATTAAGTTATATGTATTGTATTTTTTTGTCTTCTGTCAAATTAGCTCTTTTAACATAGGATTATAGCTGATATTATCAATATTATTCTCAGTTAAACATAACTATTGCAGGGTTTTTCCTGCGGCCGCCTCTGTCAAATTTCGTGCCGCCTCTGGCTGTCTACTAAACTCTGGCGGGTGTCTTCTTGGAAAACACTAACAAGCATTGTGTCTATTAGAAACACAGATCATAGGTTGCTGATATATCTTTATTTTATAACTAAAAAGTACATTTGTCACCGAAGACTAAATAAAAAAAACAGCTTACAAAATTAACACTAGTATTCAGTTGCCAGGTCATTAGGAGTGTATTAACGCAAAGCCAATGTTTATGTATTTTTAACATCACTTTTTTGATCAGTATGTTATCACCTCTGCTTCATTTTGAGCCAGGAAAAACCCTGTATAGGTCTGCTCATCTGCAACGTGCTAACATTGACAAAAGCAACTTAGTTAAGTCAAGCGTATATATCAAGCCCCAGATGCTGTTTTTCAAATTTCATTTAAACTTAAATAATTGAAAGAGGACTTGAATGTAATTGTGAGCTTATTTTTAGTACGTACATATGGAGTGGTGGTGGTGTAGTGGTCTAATGTACATAACTGGTAAACATGTAATCAGAAGGTCGCTGATTTGATGCCCACAGCCACCACCATTGTGTCCTTGAGTAAGGCACTTAACTCCAGGTTGCTCCGGGGGGACTGTCCCAGTAATAAGGGCTCTGTAAGTCACTTTGGATAAAAGCATCTGATAAATGTAAACATCATGATTACATAACTGTATGTGTTTATATTAAACATGTTTTATTCTGAAGATGAAAATAAGGTTTATATTAAGTGAGGTCTCACTTTATTTTAGGTGTCTTTAATACTATGTATTTACATTAAAATGTATGTCTCCAATGTATTAAATATGGAGCACGCTTGAAAGAGTTACGAATGAGCCACCTTGCTTGCGCATTTAAATCCTTTTTTTTTTTTTTTTTTTTTTTTTAGTTGGGGCAATAGATGAATAACAATGTATTTATTTTTAGATATTTCTAAATTATGCAGAGTCCAGCAAATAATTTGATTCTGCCGCACACACTAGTGTCTTACCGCTGCCCTCACAAAGTAAAACTTGTCTTGCGCCGCACTCTGAGTTGGGACCCGCGGAAGTGCAGACCTCTACTATGAACGCAATCTTCACGGATTGCTCCTTGTGCGACTAAGATGCTCACGCCATTGGAGATCACTTCCCGCTGCTGCGGCCGGTGTTGGGATTTTCTACTTTCCTAAAACCAGTGACTGCTCATTATTACGGTTAATTAATCGTTTGAAATGTTCCTCTGCTCTTGGGTCTGTTTGTCTCACTATCGTCGTTACACACATAAAATTGAACTTTTTTTTTAAATATAAGTGTATAAACCTTATGTTTATACCTGTTATACTGCTCAGTTGTGCGTATTGACAGAGAAAAGCCATTTGCTCTTATTGAGTTGACAAACTGTAGCTGTTTTCAACAGTTAATTAAAGCTGAGGTGTGTAATTTTTTGCAGAACAAGCATCTCAAAACAGAATTGCTAGAATAAACACTCCCTACATCTGAAATTGCGAACTGTCAGATATTGTATTTGATGAAGGATGCACTTAGGTATGCATCGGAGTAGTGTAAATATAATCCGGATATACTTCCTCTGGAGATGTATACATTGACCTGTGACCCTAAATATATGGCATAAAACAACAACCGCCAAAATAATCTATTCTGGTTTTATTAAAAAAAAAAGCACCATTTAAGCACAAGGAACAGCTTTCTTGGTACATGTATATGACTTACATTTGAAAAAAGCAATTCGACTCGCTGTTCACCGTTGTTCTTTTAAATTCAGCACTTTGAATGTGAAGTCTCCTCAGGTCCCATGGGATTATGGGAACGTAAAGTGTCATCAGGGTATTTCTCACTCACAATTTTATGAAAACGGAGGAATCGGACATACTGCTCTTAGCATACAGTTTTGGTGTACTATATAGTAGGGAAGTATGGCTATTCGGATGCCTCAGTAACACATTTCAGCACTAGATATTTAAATATTGTATGTATTATTTTGTGTGGGAAAATTAGGTGTGATGAATTTATGCTACATTTACATTTGGGAATGCATTTGGAGTATGTGCAGTTCCTTTGCTTAATCACCCCTAGAAATCTCACAGCACATTTTAAATGAGACAGTACATTTTTTAAACTCATCCACCAGCACCATCCATCCATGCCCTACAAGAGTACATACATATACAACTGTCTTCTCTGTCTTTGTCTCTCAATTTTCCCGCTCATTCACCCACCCCAACCCACACACAGCTCTTTCCCCCTGACATTCTTCTAATTTCAGAATAAACAATTGTGAATTGTGATCCAGATGCTACTCCTCTGCACCACTGCCCCCCCTCCCCCTCTCACAGTGTAGATTGCTTTAATTGGAGTGGCAGGCACAGACACTCTCTCAACAGATGCAATGCACCGGGGAGCTCCCACTCCTGGCAGCAGCCTTCTATTAGTGCTCCAAATAAAAGAAAGCTGAGAGCTATTTTTCAGGTGCTTATCGCTAACTCACCTTCAGGCAGCTACGAACTCCTTGCCTGCCCCCCCTCTCAGATCGTTACCTTGTATCTTGTTTGCTGCGATCTGCTGATGTCACTCAATCTACACCACACTATCATTCAGGTAGAACTATTCTTTCGACCTCTAAAGATGGCTTCACTAATAATCTTCCAGAATTGTTTCACCTACTCAGTAAGCCAAAAAGTCTAGAAGAACTTAATGTAAGTTTCATTACAACGCATTACACAATGCATAATAACAGTTCAAATTAATGCACAATGATGTGCTTATGTGTAAACAGAGTGCTTCAAAAGTGCTTAACTGTAAGATTATTGTGGGTGTGCAACATGTTGTTCAAGGCATTAAACAATTTTTGTTCTGCATCAGTTTAAAGCGATGCATTGTCTGTCAGACACCTCAACATAAAGAATTGGCAACAGACTCTAAATACTGTCCATAACACCTTACAAATAAACCTGTGGACTATGCATAATAATGGGAACATCCCTTACAGCAGGCAATTTAAAGTCCAATCATGACTAAAATTGACATTTGTCTTTGAGTGCAATGAATTTAATTAGGACGATTTAAGATGCAACTTTTTAAAGTTTACTTACTGATAGTAACTACATGCAAGCTGTCAGTACATTTAAACGTTACAAAAGTGGCATCTTTATACATCACTTTAAAATCACCACTGCTAAAAATATTTAACTTGGATGACAGGTGGAGCATCCTGTCCATTTGTAAAATGTGTGTCTTTCTAGGATTTCTGTCTGCTTGTTTAACATTCGTCATCTTCAGTCAGTCATTTAAATGCTGCCAAACAAGCGATTTAAGTAGCTTTTTTGATGGTCTTTTTTTGAGTCTGGTAGATCGAATTCCTTGGCTATATTTTGGAATTTGTGTGTTTAAGCTTCAGTTTCATGTGAATTGAAAGTTCACGTTCAGTCCGCGACACCTGGCCATTAAAGCACCATGCAGCCACCATCCATAACCACAGCAACAGCTCCAGTACCCACACAGGCATAAGAGTTTTCCCATTTAGGCTTAAAAATCTTACAAAAATCTCTTTTATATTATGTATTTCTACATTAGATATAATATTTTTCCACATGTAAATAAAGCATTTCACAGTTTTTAACCATGGATTCTAAATTCTTATGGTTAAATTAACTGTGATATTTTTAATTGTGGTTAATAGTAAAACCGTTTAATTGTGGCATCCCTACTTCAGTGCATACTCTTAAATATTTATACACTTTATCATATCAAACATTCAGAAAAAGGATTAGGGTTAAGGTTTTATAAAAAATGTACTCTTACCTGCTCATCTGAAATGTCTGCTTTCCTCACCATGAAAAACAACTGATCATTTCTGTAGACACCTTTAACATCTTCAATTACTCCACATATGACTCATGTGATGCATTTCACGTTTTCTAAAATCATACAAAGGTTTTGTGTGGGTTACAGACCTACAGCCCAAAATTGCACTTCATCAGCCACTGACTGTCTTGTGAGTTTTAGTCCTGAAGGGGACGCTTGACGCTCTGTACACCGAATCCTCCATGCATCCGCATTTAAATCTAAGAACGCTTTATATCCATTTGGAGACATTTTAAACTGGATATTTATTTTGATGAAAACTGATAATTGCAAGGATTCATACTGTACCTTTGAATTAAATATGCCTCACCATTATTTATAAAAGCATTTTTATAAATCCTCATCCAGAAATAATAATCTACTGTGAGTTCATGCATCCTGGCCAGCGCTGAGAAAAGTAACAGGTACTGCATGACACTGCCGTCAATTTGGGTGATACCAACTTGTACAACGGAGGGGTGATTTCAATTTTTTGTCTCAATATGTCAGACTCACAGCCAAGCGATTGCAAGGTATCTCATACAAAATTATTTTCAGCATTGAAAAAAAAAAATTGAACAGATGCATGATTAACCCCTTCACAACATTGTAACGTGTGCCCCCCTTCTCCCCCAATTCTATGCCAGTGACTTGAAGTAATAACATAAAATATAAATACAGTCTTCTCTAGCACTCTTGAAAGTCCCCATGATTAAAGAAAATTAAAGAAAAAAGCCCCACACCATGGTACAATGATCACACTCGGAAAATGGAGCGCAAGTGGAAGAATACAAAATTAGAGGTATTTCATGGTGCATAGAAGGATAGTGTCTGTAGAATGAGATGTAGAATGATATGAACAATTTCAGTCATGATTTAGGCACCATCACAGTATAGAGACTGCACCTACAAATGACTTGCTCGTATCATCTGATCACGGCTGCATTTCTCTTCTTGTGCTTTTAGATCTTAGTGCTGCCTTTGACATCATAAATCACGACATTCTCTTGAATAGGCTGGAGAATTATGTTGGAATTAGTGGACTTGCATTAGCATGGTCCTATTTATCAGACCACTTTGTATGTGTAAACAAGGAATTGTCAAATCAAACAAAAGTTAAGTATGGAGTGCCACAGGTATCAGTTTTAGGGCCACTGATTTTCTACACTTAAATGATTCTCCTGGGAAATATTATCAGGAATAAGTTTCCATTTTCACTCCAATGTTTGTAGGACAGCATTTTTCCACCTCAGAAATATTGCTAAGTTATGACACATGCTTTTTTGCTGATTTCAAAAAAGTAATTAATGTGTCCATGACCACAAGACTAGATTACTGCAATGCACTACTGGGAGGATGTACTGCAAGTTCGTTAAATAAACATCAATCTAGTCAGCAGCCAACACCAGGCTGCTGACTAGAACCAAGAAATATGATCATTTCAACCCAATTTTTAAAATTCTGTTAATTACATAGAAAGATTTGAATGCTCTAGCTCCACAGTACATAAGTGACATTCTACAATGGTATATACAAGTGGTGGTTGCTCTGGGGGGATTGTCCCTGTAATAATTGCACTGTAAGTCGCTTTGGATAAAAGTGTCTGCTAAATGCATAAATGTAAATATTCCAACATATTCATTACGATCACAAAATTCTGGCCTGTTAATAGTTCCTAGAATATCAAAATCCACAAAAGGAGGTAGATCCTTTTCCTATTTGTCTCCGAACACTGTTCGGGATGCAGACATAGGGCTGGGCGATATAGCTAAATCTATTATCACAATATTCTTTTTCATATCGTTCGATATCAGTATTTATCCATTCACGTGCATTATCATGCTGAAACATGAGGTGATGGCGGCGGATGACAATGGGCCTCGGGATCTCGTCACGGTATCTTTGTGCATTAAAATTGCCAATAATAAAATGCAATTGTGTTTGTTGTCTGTAGCTTATGCCTGACCATACCATAACCCCAGCGCCACCATGGGGCACTCTGTTCACAACGTTGACATCAGCAAATTGCTCGCCCACACAATGCCATACACGCTGTCTGCCATCAGCCCGGTGCAGTTGAAACTGGGATTCATCTGTGAAGAGCACACTTCTCCAGTGTTCTAGTGGCCATCGAAGGTAAGCATTTGCCCACAGTCGGTTACGATGTCGAACTGCAGTCAGGTCAAGACCCTGGTGAGGACAATGAGCATACGGATGAGCTTCCCCGAGATGGTTTCTGACATTTTGTGCAGAAATTATTCGGTTGTGCAAACCCACTGTTTCATCAGCTGTCCGAGTGGCTGGTATCAGATGATCCCACAGGTGAACATTTACATTTATTCATTTGACAGATTATTTTATCCAAAGCGATTTGCAAAAGAGGAAAACATAAGCAAATCAAAGGTGAAGAAGCCCAATGTGGAGGTCCTGGGCTGGTGTGGTTATACGTTTATCGCATTTTATCGCACTGCCAAATTCTATAAAACAACATTGGAGGCAGGTAGAGAAGTTAACATTAAATTCTTTGAATTGCCTGAACCTTGGATTTAGGACCCCACCAAACCTCATCAAAATGACCTGCCGGTTTAACTGCATTGCACCTACTTGATCTCTGCTTGCATCACCTTTGTTTATTGATGGACTACACTCTTGAAATGGAATACATAAACTATCAATTAATTGTCAACAAAAGTCTTCATCAGCCAACTAACAAAGGACAATGCATCTATGTTAACTTATGCAGTTAATCTAGGATTGACTTCAAAGTCATTAGTCAATGTTCTTACAGTTCATAAAAAATATTTGTTTAAACAGCGGTCCTCAACACTTCGTTTAATAATTTTAAACTATGACTTGCACTGCTTGCAAATAACTAATATTGGCATTATATTCATGCTGTTTAGCCAAAGGGGAACTGGCCCCAACAGTGAGCCTGGTTTCTCCCAAGGATATTTTTCTCCATTAACCAACATCTTGGGGAGTTTTCTGTTTCTTGCCACAGTCTCCTTCGGCTTGTTCAGTGGGGCACTAAATACAATTACTATTTAACTGTTTAATTTTTTATTTTTATACACAATTAACAATCACACAATAATGATGCTAAGACTTTATAGATATTACAGTTTAATTTTCTGGAGCTTTCTCAGATTCGCTTTCAGGGGCAAGCGTATTCATTCCTTTCAGACTTGCACAGGCAATATGCACCTTAAAAAAATACATACAATAGATGCAGCTTTGAATCCCCTTGAGGCTTCAAGACATCCGCATTTTTAATTATCTCGATGATTAGTTGGTGTTTACCCACTCTGAGGCTTTGGCTTTTCAACATCGAGATGTCATTCTCAGCCATTTGATCTTGGGCTATGTTTAACCTAGACAAGAGTGTCCTCATACCAGGGCAACAGAATCTGTTTCTAGGGGTGGAACTGGATTCATGAGCGATGTAGGCGTGTCTGTCTCCAGTTCTGTCATTTCGCCAGTGTCTAGCGATGTTCAGAGTGGGACACGTTCTCCCTGCGAGAACATTTCACAGGCATGTTGCAGGCGAGACCTTTTCAGTGCTGAATGAACTCCACAAAGGGACTTCAACCACTGATGCATGCATTCCATCTCTTTGAAGTGGTGCATGGTGATCTGTTACCATGGAAGCGGACCCACCTTTTGATGTCAGGTGTTCCATTGGGGGTGGTAAATTTATAAGGACAGACGCCTCCTCCACGCATTGGGGTGCTGTATACAAGGGTCATCCAGCCTACAGGGTTTGGATGGGCTAGCTGCAATACTGGCACATAAACTGTCTGGAGACATTCATGGCATTAAAAATGTTCCTCCTGGACATTCAGGGCCGCCATGTCCTCATCCGGTCAGACAACATGATGGTGGTATCCTACATCAATCGTCAGGGAGGAGTGCATTCTCATGCCTCTCCATGAGCCGTGCATGTCCCAAACCAGTCGAATTTGGGGGTGGATCTCCTGTCCAGACAGGTTCGTCGGTGCAGAAGTGGACCTGTTTGCTTTGAACGAGACGTCACACTGTCCCCTCTGGTATTCACTCTCACCCCCAGAACCACTGGGCATCAATGTGTTGGAGATTCTAGTCAGAACAGACATGTTGTCTCAGGCTCAGGGCAGCATTTGTCACCCCTGGCCAAAAGTTATGGAGTGGCCCCTAAATGGGGTGCCCTTTTGAATGAGGGTTTATTCCCACTGTGGTAAATACCATTTTGAATGCTAGAGCTCCATCAACTAGCAAGCTTTATGCATTCGAGTGGCGTAATTTTGCATCTTGGTATACAGTGCAAGGTGAAAATCCAGTTCACTGCCCAGTCGGTACAGTGTAAGACTGTTTTTGGGCCGGTTGCACCAGCAATGCTTAAAGCCAATTTTGCCGCTATATAGCTGATTATGTGCGTATCAATGTAGTCTCTGTTGGTACACATTCTCTTTTCTCTTGTTTTATGCACAGGGTGTGCAGGCTTAGACCTTCGTCCCGTCCTCAATCCTTTCTGGGATTTTTTTAGAGGTGCTCTCGGGTGCACCGTTTGAGCCCTTGGCAATTGTTGCTGATAAATTTATGACTCTCAAAATGGCCCTGCTTGTAGCATTGGCATCGTTTAAAAGGGTTGGTGATTTGCATGCCCTGTCGATCAATCACTTATGTATGAATTTTGCTCAAGGGTGTTCAAGAGTGGTGTTAAGACCGCATTTGTGCTATTAACCTAAGGTCGTTTCTACATCATTTTGCTCACAGACTATTCATTTTCAGGCTTCCTATCCTCCCCCATTTGAGTCAGAGGAGCATGAAAGATCGCATATGCTTTGCCCAGTTGGGGCGCTGCGAGTTTATGTTGACCGAGTGGCATAAGCCGAGCAGTTGTTTGTGTGCTTTGGTGGCCGCAGCAGAGGTGTTTCGGTGTCCAATAGGCTCAAAGGCTTATTGATGCAATTTCAAGTGCTTACGAATCACACGGTTTACCTTTGCCTTCGGGATATTAAAGTACATTCTACGAGGAGCATGGCATCCTCGTGGGCTTTGGCTAGAGGTGCGTCCTTGGAACAACATTTATATAACAAGGTTGTCCTCTCCGCATACATTTTTTAGATATTATAATCTGGACTAGTGTTTGATTCCTGCTTCCCAGATTCTCTCTGTTGGAACGGGAGTAAACTCATAATTCACTCTGTTTTATTCAGGCGCTTTAGCTCGTTTGTGTACCGCTAAATGCTTGCCACACAGGCATAGACAGTTGGCAGCTACTGTTCAGATGGCATGAATGTATATTGTTCCCATTGCGACTATGCAGCTCGAGTTCCTACGAAAGGAAACGTCTTGGTTACGTGAAGCGTAACCCTGGTTCCCTGAGTGGGAACGAGATGTTGCTTAAGCTGGCCAAACTCTCTAGCAACTGCATAGGCTAGATGGCACAAAAGTGAGTGCCTTGTTGGAGCATGTGATGCAGCCCCCTAGGGGGCGTCGCTTAAGCATCATCAGCCAATAAATTGGCATGATTGTATAAGGGATTCAGACCATGTGACACTCAGGGCGTGTCCCCAATGTGATTGCGCAGCATCTCGTTCCCATTCAGGGAACCAGGGTTATGATTCACGTAACTGAGCTGACTTCCAGCTTCCTCCTTTTTATCTTATATAATTTCAGAGGAGGGTTAAAAAGGGGGCCAGGGCTTTCAGGGAGAAGGCCGGGAATGCGGTGCAATTCCCTAGTGCTCCAATCCCTCTCCCTTTTCAGCACATTTCTAAACAGCACCTCTCCAACCTGATTCCAAAATAAAAGAAAACATGGAAAGAAAAACAAGAAAGCAGCACAAAAAGGCGGAAATGTTTTTTAAAGGTACCAGACCACATCATTTTCCACTGATATTATATACTCCCGGCTGTATCCAAAATATATACGGGCCAGAGGCCAATAATGTAAAAATAAATACATAGACTCAACATCTGGACAGGGGCTGAACAAAACTTCTATTTAATCACAGCTGAATAACATATTCTTCCATTTACTTTTGGCTCTTTTCTCTTTTTTTCAAACTCGTTTATTCTCATGGGGGTCTGATACTTCTGACCTGGGCTCAGTTCACGTTTCAGCCACGTTTCCTGCAACGCTGACAAAATGTTCATTTTTATTATAATTATCCACATTGTGCAATGCACACAGGGAAGACTCTGTGTTTCCAGAGCTCTGTTTCACAGCATACCTGGTGTGCTGATGGTCCAATATCTACTTTAGGTTTCTGTTGGCTAAATAAATGGGTAGACTTTGGCAGTGCAGTGAGCTGTAATAGTTGTTTTAGTTGCGTGTCTTTCTATGAGAGCTCCCTGGAAGTCTCTAGCACTTTGCCCCAATCCAAACGGAAATATTTACTCCCTTAATTAACTGGCCGAGAGGACTCAGACAGTCAGTGATTGCAAGAGTGAACGGTATGTGCAAGGTGTCTGAGGCAGGGTGGTTTGGCACTCTGGAGGGAAACCACAGAGTCAGTAGTGCTTAATAGAGTTTTCATGTGTCCTTGAGTGTGTCATGCAGTTTTGAAAACTAAATGCTGCATAAGAGCATTTTAGTCAACAAAATAACACTTTTTGAAATGCTCATTTAGACGCTTTATGTAAACATTTAGCTCTACTCTGCATAGACAAAATGTTTTGCCTGCTAAGTTTAAATGAGGTATTTAGTTAATTTCATTGAGATGGGGAGCAAGTTAAGTTTGGAAGAAAGGTAAAATGTTGCTACTTTTAATCCCAGCATTTCTCACATAGCCGCTTCGCTCACACAGACCTCTACAGCAGTGGTTCTCAACTGGTGTGTTGCAATGCAGAAATTATGCATAGGACTATTGAAAGGGTCATGGACAATACAGTAAAAACAGTGCTAATAATAATTGAAATTTATAAAACAAATAACCATATAATTGTGCATAGTTTGAATAGCAAAATAAATAGCTTCTCAACTTTTAAGTGAGAGAAGCTGCTTCCATTTTGTCGTTTTTTTTGGGGGTCTGCGACAAATCAAATTCTTTAGGATTTTGTGCACTTAGTAATATGGTAAATACTAATACAATATTTGGCCCAGTGTTTCTTCCATGTGTAAAGCTAGTAAATCACACTTCAGCTGTTGTTTATTTAGAAATATGAAAATTGTCTAGTAAAATGATCCATCAAATTGAACAGCGTAATCTTTAAAAAATTTAAATTTATATAAACTTCATATAGATTTTTTATTTTAATATTTTTATTTATTTTCAATAAAATTTGATGGAATGTTTTTTTTTATTAAATTAATATGCATAAATCTCAAGATAATTTTTTGAGTGTGGCATGCATGTCCGAGCCTATGTAGTTCATGGTAATGTTAATAAATTTGGTAACACTTTACAATAAAGTTCCATTCGTAAAGGGAGGTAAGGGATTCACATCAGGTGGTTCTTTGCCTCCACATCGTGCATTTAAAATCGTTTAACGCACTCCTAGCCATGGATTATCCCACTTATACCATGGCCACTTAACACAATTGATTAGATACAGCTGTCATACATTTTTTAAGGAGCAAATTTTTACTGGAAATATAAAAAATAACCGTTCATGTAATCTAAGGGTTGTTAGATCTACAGCTCTTCCTATTTTTCAGAGAAACGGCAAAGTCTTGCATCGCCTTGCCAGACTGCGAAAGACACATTTATTAGGTCCTGATTTCCTTCTCTCACACTCTAAGCTGAATTCCATTACATTAGCTATGCTGATGAAAGTGGTTAGGAAATGTTTTCAGTTGCTATTACTCACTCTGCTTGCTCTGTAATGTTATGTTGCTCGGGTTACAAACAGTGCATTAATATCAAACAGTGATTAAAACTGACTGGAACTACCTGTGCATTCAACGGTTTGAATCGCATGCATTCTAGCCAATCAGAATCAAATATTTGAACAGACCATGTTATTCACCTTATGCACCAGAGAATCTAGCACACAGCCATCTTAATAATTTTGTCTTTGATCTTCCAGTCTAGCGTATTCTATATAGATTTGATGTGGTTAGAATGGTGTTGATGTCAATGTCTAATTACCAATCGAAGTGGATTTACAGGTTAGAGAGTTGCAAAAAGATCTCATAAGTATTTTAAAGCGTTAAGGGGGTGTCATAAGAACTGGAAGCAGAGCGGAGAGATTTTAAAACAAGAGTACTTTATTCAAAAATAAAGATCATACATTCATGCTGTGGACGTACTGATATGCCTCTGTGCACACAAAACTCCAAGAAACAACACAAAGTAATTTAAATATCTCGTACGACACATCTGACCATCTTCTTGTGTCATTCACTCATCGCATTATAGTTCAGGGGCCGGTTGCACCAGCTATACGTACTTTTCCACTTTGCCTAGTTGTGGCGTAAATGGGCCCTCAATCCTGGGTAGGGTTGCACCAGCTGTGCGTAAGGTCTCAATTAAGATGAGATGTAAAGTTCACACTAAGGGCTTAGTAACTACTAGTTAGTTTGTAACAACAGACCTTAATTTGGTTGCACCACCTGTTCTTAAGGCAATACTTAACTAGTAGATTGTAAGCTCTCCGTAAAGTGATGCGTAGTCGCATACAATTACGTTTACCTTAATTGATCCAATAAGCAGCCTTCAAATTTGTACACAGATGTGTTAAACAGCCGTGAATTTCAGTTTGATCTTGTTCAAACCTTGTTTGCTCGTAACTGCCAGCGGTAATAAATGATACCCCCATTGAAATATGATACATAATAAAACAAGGTTTCATTAATGATATACAGGATTTAGCTTAAATAAATAACAATATTCAATAACTGTATCTAAAATGAATATGGGACGATAAATAAATACACAGGCTGGAAAAAATATACATTAATTCACCTTTATATCTATTTCGTCTATGTTGAAACTTGACAACGGGCGGAGTACACAGGAAAGAGCAATGTTAGATCAGTTTCATGCTGAAGAGGTAAGTTTTTACATAATGCTTTCTCCCGTAAATGTAAATGCCAACACCATCATATATGTCAAAAAGACTGAAGTGTGTCACGCAAAACATGAGCTCATTGATGTCATTAAGTGAGTCTGCTTTTTTATTCCATCCGTTACTCCTGGTCAGAGGCTTCCATAAATATTTAGTTAATACGTAGGGTTACGTCCTACCTAAATTTAATGGTGCAATGCTCAAATATTTAGTAGAGCATAAATTGTGACCATTTATGCCACAACTAGGCTAAGTTGTAGCATATGTATAGCTGGTGCATCCAGCCCCAGAGGGATGGAAGCTTCCGACCAGTAGTAACGTTTGGAATATAACAGCAGACTGATCACAGCAGTTTGCGAGTCAATAGTACACCGAACTGAGAATTGCCTCTTTCGGACATCAGTGAGCAGCTGATGAGCATACATGAACCAAGGACTTGAATGAGGGGACAAAACATTTCAGTCGAGAGATGTAAACAAATTTACTCTTGAGTGTTGTGCATGCAGATTATATCTGAAGTTGTGTTAAGCTGGATCAATGTTTCTATAAAAAAGGGTGAATTGATTAAGACTAGTATAATCATTTTTTATGCTTTAAACATGTGCAGAACATTCACGTTTGTATATCAGTGGCAGTATTGGGTGCTTTAGGTGCAAAACTTTAATGTAGGATGTATTGTAAGATCACTGAATTAAACACTGATGACAATAAACACACTTACTGTTATAACTTAATCAAATAAAATGTTATAATCAGCAATATGCCCTTACAAATGGCTTTATTGAATGTGTTTGTGTGTATTCAATGACGCCGGCGTATTAGCATTATATATAGTGACATCATTACGCAATGACATAAATTAACTGATTAATCGTTTTTTTTTAACCAGTTCATTGAAACGAAACGTCCGAAAGAACTGGTTCTCAGAAAAGAACCGGACTTGCCATCACTAGTGTTAACCAAACAGGAGAGGGGTGCAACTATACACACACACAGTATATAAATAAAAATGTATGTTTTATTTTTATTGCGTTTTCAACTATTTGTTGAAAACTACTCAGGTGGTAGAGTGGGTTGGCCACTAATTGCAGGGTTAGCGGTTTGATTCCTGGCCCACATGACTCCACCTGCCAAAGTGTCCTTGGGCAAGACACTGAACCCCAAGTTGCTCCCAATGGCAGGCTAGCGCCTTGCATGGCAGCTCTGCTGTCATTGGTGTGTGAGTGTGTGAATGGGTGAATGAGTCACAGTGTAAATCACTTTGGAACCGCTAAGGTTAAAAAAAGGTGCAGACCATTTACCATTTAAAAATGTGAGGGACAAATTAATAAAAATTATTAAATGTAATATAATTAATATAATGAACTTGCATATAAAATAATATGAGCTGTCCTGTTTGAAATTTCATGTCAACTACACATTTTAAACCAAATTATTAACACTTTGAAACCAAAAAATGTACAGAATTACACAAATAACAATTAAACGCTTGTATCATGAAAAAGTGCATTGTGCCATTGCTGTCTGAATATGATCTTTCATGTCCAATTTACATCCGTGTCAGAAAAACAAACATTTAGAGCGATGGAATAAACACCTCACCAGCATTTTCACATATAGTAGAGGGGTGGTGTAGACTCACACTATCAACTATTTGTGAAAAATACTTTGTGCTATCACAAATAATCCATTTTGATCGACTCTTCACAGTAGCTTCAATGCAAACAGGAAGTTAGATGACAAACATTGGAATAGCGGAGTGCTGAAAAGTGGTGGGGCTGAACATGGTCAATAAATTTTTTATTTATTTAGGTATCATGAGGGAACAATAAACAATGTGTATATATATATATATATATATATATATATATATATATATATATATATTTATTACAGCATTAAGTAATCTTTAATTTTAGTTCTCCTTTTTTAGATGCACCTGTGCCCACAGAACACGGCCACCTGGCGGGATCGCCCAACACTCCTCAGGACAGGCTGTCTCCGCCCTGCATGTCATGGCCCTCCTGCAAGTTCACCAGGCCAAGGCGCTAAAAGATCTGCACTTGGGTAGTCCTGATCCTGACGTGTTGTAGGAACTGCGCTCAGCAACTGACCTTGCCCTCCGGGCCACGAAGTTCACAGCGCAGACACTCGGACAGGCGATGGCCACCCTCGTGGTCCAGGAATGACATCTGTGGCTCTCGGCCTATTCGGCGACACCATCAAGGACTTTGCCCAGCATTTCTCGGCAGTCTGCTCACCGAGGGCGTCCACCTGTGGCTGCAAGGCAACAGGCAGCTCCGCCTCAACCCGGGCCCAGATCTCAGCCCCCCGCGTAGAGCGTCCCGCAGGAGACGGATGCCCCTCGCCTCCCGAACCTCTGCGATGACCCGCCGGGTGGAGAATCCTTGGTTTCCTTCTTTTTATTTGCCGCACCCCTCTTGGGCTGTAGTACCCACATTTTCAATAAAAGAGAAAATTCCTCATTCCTTGGGTCACCTAGCCAGTCCACACACTCACCGTTCTCACGGTGGCCTGGCACCAAACAGATTCAGTCAAAGATTCAGTCAGATTCAGCAGCATCTTGGATGCAGACCTCTAGCCTCCACGCCAGCAACTGTATCATGCGCAGACCCACGGATGGCTGGTTCTGACAACTCCAGAAGATGTATCCACAGGACTTCCTCCTCCGTCACCAACCCGCCCCCTGCCGGGTACGCGTAGCAAGGTAAGTGCTTTGAGTCTTCCCTCAGCACAGGCGCCCCGAGATACTACCTGCTCCCCCCCACTGCGAAGCCCCACCAGGTATGTGAAATGCAGTCATTCCCTTAGTGTCCCTCGCACGGTACTTGGACGCGTTGCTTTCGCTTTCCAACCCATCGCACTGGCTGGCCAAGACCGTCTGACTTGGCTACGTGATTCAATTCACCAGGCGCGTGCCCCGCTTTAGCGGCATCCGTTTTACTGGTGCAATAGAGCCTGTCTCTCCAGCCGAGATGAAGAGGGGTTTCTACCTTATTCTCGGCTCCTCAGTGCAAAACCTGACTAAACAGATGCACAATTATCTCTTTTTAAACCTGTATGACCATGGGAGGGACATGCAAATTCTGTTTGCCAATTCTCATTGGCCTTTTCTCAAAGCTCAGAGGAAACTGAGGTTCTCATGAGGTTCTCACTTCACCGACACAATGTCTTGTTCCCTCCATCAGAGAACGGGGGTTACAACAGTAACCTAGAAGTTAATAAAAATACAATTGTTCATTATTAATGTTAGTTAATTGTGCACTAACTATTGTTAACAAATAACTTTTGATTTAAAAAATGTATTAGTATATGTTGAAATTACTATTAACTAAGATGAACAAATGCTTACTAACAATTGTTCATTGTTAGTTCACGTTAACTAATGTTGTTAACTCATTCTAACAAATGGAAACTTATTGTTAAGTGTTACCCTAAATTTCATGTTTGATTATGTTAGATTAAGGAGATATATATAGCTTTTATACAATAAACAATTTTAGTTGTGTGGTGGGTCGTCAGTTAATGTAAAATAATACATTCTTGGTCCTGGGAAGTGAAACCGTTTGAGACCTGTTTAAGAACCACTGTTCTAGAGATCCACATCATCTGCCCTGCTCAGAACACTTTGTCAAAGTCTCATCTAACAGAGGAATGTATTACATGGACGATGTTTCATGCTCAAAGAGCCCCATGGAGAGAAAGAGGGAGATAGAGAGAGAGAGGGAGGAGGTATGTGTATGTGTATGTTTGAGGATAGGGAGGAATAAACTGTTTACAATTGTCTGTTTGTGTCTCCCCTGTGTGGCAGACATGGTGCATAAGCATCAGTCTGCACAATCTACATTAAATTTACCACAGATAGAACTGTTAGGGCAGTCCAGTTATCTGGTGAAAAAGGAGCTGATATGCACTTGTAACACAAACACATGCTGTTGAAGCCTTCAGACGGACTCGAGAGTCCTGTGGGAAGAGTTTACACAAACTTGCACAAACTTTACACATAGAATACATTTTCCCAGGAACTTGTTAAACTCACTTTTCATACCGACCTACAATAGCTTTTTACGTCAACCTACAAAATGTCCCCTAGGGAAATCCTATTTTTGCACTGCAAAAAAATAATATAAATAATTATCTATAATAGTATAAGGACAGGAAAGGAGGAGGCGGGAACCGGCTCTCCACGTTGTGTCAGAGAAGCGACACTAGGGGTCTCTCTTGAGCGCCGATATATACTCTGTTCTATGAAAAAAGGCCAATGAGAAGTTGGCAGACGGTATTTGCATATCCCGCCCCCGGACATACGGGCATTTCAGCGGGGCGAATACGGGAGTTCATTCAGAACATTTCTTCGGAGCCGATGGTCGTGCATGCAGTCTGCTGCGAGTCACACACCAGTTCCTGTTTAATCCTCTGACGCTCTGCATGCTGTTGGATCTTACGGCGCATAACAGCGGCTTTATCCTTCCTTGCACGGCTGTGCATTTTGTTGCCCCTGGGCGCTTCGGCAGTGCAGACAACTCGAAAGAGTTATTCTAAAAGAGTAATTTCGCTCTAAAATGAGCAAAACACAGCAGCGTTGAACGTCCTTCTCAGGACGCGTCTTTTTAAAGACGATTTTTCCGCCCCTGTGTAGTTTCTGGATGCGGTTGGTTTCTCCCCATCTCTGACAGTTATAAAAACTGCCTTGCATACCTGGGTGGCGATCACACGCAGGCAGCATTTTTATGAATGGTCTATGTTTTCAGTACGAGAACATAGCCATGACAGCATTGCGGTCGTAGGCTTTTTCTTGTAGTGAGAGAAAGCCACTTCAGCCCCGCACCTCGCCTCCTTCCTACTTGATTGAAGCAGGCGCCACGGGCGATGAAGATGATCTGGGGACAATGACGGGCTCCGTTTCGCCGGGTGAACCCCCTCGATACCCCCCGCCTCCTCGGCATGCTTGCTTGTTTCCGTCCGAGCTCAGGATGAGCATTCTCTCCAATGGGTTATGTTTTCAGTGTGAGAACATAACCGCGGCAGCGTTCGATCTCTGCTTTCTCTTGTAGTGAGAGAAAGCCATTTCAGCCACCCCCCGCACCTCGCCTACTTCCTACGGGATTGAGGCAGGCGCCGCGGGCGATGAAAGACGATCTGGGGAGAATAACGGCGGGTAAATCCCCTCGAAACCTCCCGCCTCCCCGGCACGCTTGCCTGCATCCCCCGAAACAACATTCTGTCTGGCGTCTGGCATCTAGATTGGTTCGCAGCGGTAGACCTGAAGGACGCGTACTTTCACATCTCGATCCTGCCACGACACCGACCCTTTCTGCGGTTTGCGTTCGACGGTCAGGCATATCAGTACGAAAGTCCTCCCCTTCGGCGTGTCTCTGTCCCCTCGCGTCTTCACGAAAGTCGCATAGGCAGCCCTTGCCCTGGTCCGAGAAGCCGGCATACGCATACTCAATTACCTCGATGATTGGCTCATCCTGGTCCCCTTGCGAGAGTTACTATGCACGCACAGAGACCAGGTGCTTAGGCACCTCAGCCGTTTGGGGCTTCAGGTCAACTGGGAAAAGAGTAAGCTCGCCCCGGTTCAGAGCATCTCTTTTCTCAGCATGGAGTTAGACTCAGTCTCAATGTCAGCACGTCTCTTCAACGAGCGTGCACAGTCGGTGCTGAAATGCCTCGCTTCCCTCAAGCCAGGCACTGTGGTCCCTTTTACGTTTCCAAAGGCTCTTGGGGCATATGGCATCCTCCGCGGTGGCCGCGCCGCTGGGGTAGATGCATATGAGACCACCTCAGCACTGGCCTCAGACTCGAGTCTGAAGGGAGGCTCAAAAGCAAAGCGTGGCGAGTCATGCTCCACCTCCCAGGGATTGGGGACAGTCTCGCCGCCCTCGCCAGCCCCCGAAGCAAGACCTCAGGACTATAAATTCTAGTAAGAGAAAACCCTGACGGTCTTGCACCTAGATTAGGGGGTAGCTCCCCTCGGGACGGGGCGCGTACTTCACTTCACCCCTCCCGGTACCCCTTCGAAGCCCCTCCATTCCCGCCACCTCTTGGTGTTTCGGGTTGCAGAGGCTTCCATCAAAATTGGGTGTTTTCACTGTTCCTGCATTTTATTCAGGACGCGAAACACTCGACAACCCCTCAACAGGAAGTGTTAAAATATAATACCCATCTCAGAGATCCTGGCAGCATGGAAACTTCTGCCAGATATATTCTTTTCTGTGGGTCTTATAAGGGCGTCAGGATTTAATTCACTCGCCGCTTTTCCGTGTTTCAACTGCGTTTTCTCACTACCGTAAACCAGATTTCTTTTTATGTAAAAACAAAAAACTCAATCTCCTGGTTAAAGGGGCCATGGTATGTGTTCCCCTTCCAGAGAGAGAGAGTTAGGTTATTACACTAAATACTTCCCGTTTCCCATGGAGGGTGAGGGGTGGCATCTGGCTTAGATCTTAAAGTTTGAACACCCCATGGGTGTTCAAGTTCAAGATGATGCCTGTCAAGACGGTCGTGTCTCAAGCCCTACAACTCATTTGGCTGGTCACCATCGATCTTATGACGCACTTCTATACTTCATTTAGTCTGCCACAACATGGAAAGTTCCTGAGGTTCGCTTCCGGGGGCGAAGTCTTCCAGGGTCAGGTTCTTTCACTCAGCCTAGCCCTTTTTACCTGCACATTCACAATGCATGATGTAGCGCTGGCTCTTTGCGACTCTGGGGCATCTGCATTCTGAATTATGTAGACGACTGGCTGATCCTAGCGCAGTTCCAGGAACTGGCAGTTCAGCACAGGGACATCATCTTAACTCATCTGTTTCTCTGGGGTTGAGGCTCAACGCCAAGAAAAGCGTCCTCTCTCCCACTCAGAACACTGTCTATTGGGGCATCGTATGGAGTTCAATCACAATGCGGGCACAACTGTCTCCCGCTAGGATTGAGTCCATTCAGATCACCCTGAGCAAAGTCAGGCTAGGTCAAGGTTGCACTGTTACCACTGTCACCACAGTGATCCCTCTGGACCTTCTGCTCATGAGACCGTTTTTGTTGTGGCCAAAAGCCAGGGGATTTCTTCCAAGGGCCAAAACCCCTAGGCTAAAAAGGGTTACGCGCCTCAGGCTTCGTTCCCTTTCTATGTGGTTCAGACCCCTTGGGTCCCACTCTAGGTGCGTCTTGTTGTCGCAGGCTGTTTGGCCCCTAAGGGTACCAACTGAGGGACACAGGGCTCTCTCCTGAGGTTATCGAGACCTTTTTAAATGCCGGGCTTTTTCCACTTGGAACAAGTTTGGGTGAGATCTTAGGGCAGATGAGGACCTCTTCGCCTCTATGAATAGCGCAATGTCTCCTCTACTTCTCCCTGAAATCACCCAGCTCCCTTGGGTCTGGCCGTTAAGACACATACAGTGTCTGTATGCGTTTCTTTCCCTGGTTTCTCTGCTCCCAGGAGTCTTGGCAATGTTCACCAGCAAGGGTCTTGCCTCCTATTAATGGCGCTGCGCTGGCCGAACAGGAAATGTTTCTCGGAGTTAATACCTCTCCTCGACGGCTCGCCTTGGGTGATTCCGAACAGGGAGGACCTTCTCATCCTTGGCCCGAATTGTGAAACCTTTCATGTCTGGCCCCTAAGGGTACCAAATGAGGTTCACAGGGTTTTCTCTTGAGGTTATCGAGACCATTTCAAGTGCTAGGGCTCCCTCCACTTGGAACTGATCTGGGTAGATTTTACAGGGCAGAAGAGGACCTCTTCACCTCTGTTGATAGCGCAATGTCTCCTCTACTTCTCCCCGAGTCACCCAGCAACCCCCCTCGGGAGGGGCTGATCGTAGTAACGCATTCATAGCACAAATGCACCTGCATGCGTTTCCTTCTACTAAAGTTCTTATTACAGAACCAGCTAACTGCCAGTTTGCTTCAGTTCTGGATTTTCTGTAGAAAGAACTGTCAGCGGGCACTTGCCTCGCCTCTGCCAGGTTCTATGTGGCCACTGTGGTTTGCCACGGCTTGGTGGGCGGGGTGCTCTCAAAGAGGCATCCTCATTATTGCCCGGGCCTACGAGGCACGCGGTCAAGCTTCACCAGTAGGTTTTAGGGCACACTCTACCAGAGGGCTCTCCTCCTCTAAAACCTTGGCTAGAGGTCTCCCTCTGCAGCAAGTTTGTAGAAAGAACTGTCAGCGGGCACTTGCCTCGCTTCTGCCAGGTTCTATGTGGCCACTGTGGTTTGCCACGGCTTGGTGGGCGGGGTGCTCTCAAACAGGCATCCTCATTATTGCCCGGGCCTACGAGGCACGCGGTCAAGCTTCACCAGTAGGTTTTAGGGCACACTCTACCAGAGGGCTCTCCTCCTCTAAAACCTTGGCTAGAGGTCTCCCTCTGCAGCAAGTTTGTGATGCGGCAGGTTGTCCTCTCTGCACACATTCATTACATTTTTATAGTTTGGATGTCCTGCCACTCCGGGCTCTTATGCCCTTGAGTCGACATCTCAAACTCATGTCTGGACAAGTTTGTGATGCAGCAGGCTGGTCCTCTCTGCTCACATTCATCAGTTTTTATGACAAGTTTGAGTTGCGATAGGGTTCTCTTCGCACACATTCATCGAACTTTATGGGTTAGATGCTTTGCTACTCCGGGCTCTTATGGCCTTGAGTCGACATCTCAGCTCATGCCTGAACAAGTTTGTGATGCGGCAGGCTGGTCCTCTCCGCTCACATTCATCAGTTTTTATGACAAGTTTGTGTTGCGATCGGGTTCTCTTCGCACACATTCATCGAACTTTATGGGTTAGATGCTTTGCTACTCCGGGCTCTTATGCCCTTGAGTCGACATCTCAGCCCATGCCTAAACAAGTTTGTGATGCGGCATGCTGGTCCTCTCCGCACGCATTCATCAAATTTTAATGGTTTAGATGTTTATGCAACTCCGGGCTCTTATGCCCTTGAGTCGACATCTCAAGCTCATGTCTGAGACCTCTCGCGTTTTTGTGAGTACACTGCACAACCATAGGGGTCCGGACAGCCCCAAGTGCGGCGGCGTGGGTATTGCGTTCCCCGTAGCGCTTAGCAGCGCAGCATCATAGTGAAGCTTTTTGTAAAGGGAACGTCTCGGGTTACATGTGTAACCCTTGTTCCCTGAAAAAAGTGGAACGAGATGCTGCGCTGCTTTGCCGCACTGGGACATCCCAGGACTGCTCTTCAAAAAGAAGTATCTGACGACACCTGATGACGTATCCATTTACAGCCTTGCCGCAGGTGCATCTAATGATTACATCAGCCGAGGCTATAAATTCCGGTCAATGTTCATTGACGTGTTATACACACTATTTCAGCTCGGTCACAATTAGGGTTGTTCCCCGTAGCGCTTAGCAGCGCAGCATCTCGTTCCGCTTTTTTCAGGGAACAAGGGTTACACATGTAACCCGAGATGTTTTAAGGATATTTAGATATATTTACTGGAAAGCAAGAAAAAATTACAAATTACCCCTCCTGTTATGTTTGGGTCATTTTGGCCCATTGAAGAGTTAAAAACAGTGAAAAGCTAATCTTAATCTAGAATATGGTCAAAATGTCACCAATTAATAAATTAATAAATTACTAAATGTATTACATTTTTATTACACAGTATGTTATAATTTGTTGCCCACGTAGCAAATGTTTAGATTCTGTAATAAATGTTCGAATGCATTTGTTTCAAACAAAATGCAATGTGTAAATATTCCAACCATTATCTTTTTCCACTGAAAAGGAAGGGTTTACTGTAAATCTATTGTAAAAGAATAGTACTACCACTGACAGAGGTGGCACTCTTTCTATATGAAATGCTACTATGAAAGCTTTTGTTCCACGTGAAAACCATACCTGTCAACATTTGGGTACCAAAATCCGGGAGACCTTTGAGCACAGGGTGGGGGCGGGGGGGGGGGGGGTTTGTTGTGCTGGATGGCAGAGGCAGGCTAAATACATATGACACACATTGTGCCGCTTTGATTTAATGTGCTGAGTAACGTCATTTTCCACACCGTGTCCGATATTAAAATCAGTGTGACACACATTGCAAAAGGTGTGAGCATTGTCGATATGGCTTCGAGATATGAAATTAAATTCTTCCATCCTGCTGTTGTTAAATTTACATGTGTATTTAGTTTTTTCACCGGAGCACCACCTGTCTTCTCCTCCCATCTACCAGTGATGCTTGATTCAACTTCCTTCAAATTCATATACTACCTGCGCAGATATCAACAGCACAACTGGGTTGTAGGTTGCCAGGTTGATGTCACACATGGACAACTTTGGAATAATATATTTATGTGATTGTTCATATAATGAGGTTTGGGCCGTACAAATTACGGGAGTTACCCGGGAGAAATGACAAAACGGGAGGAGGGCGGAAGATGGGTGTTACATAAGGGAGACTCCCGGGAAAAACGGGACTGTTGACAGGTATGGTAAAAACAAGCCTTTGTCAATGTTCATGTTTATAATCAATAGGGTTGTCTTCTGTATACTGTACTGTAGTCTAGCATTTTCTTTACCCGAACAGGGGTGTGTTTCCCATACAACATTTCTCTGTGCAGTCATTGCCTCTTGAGTTAAGCAAATGTCCCGATCTAAGGGGTTGACATTGAAAATGCACCCGGGTGATGCACACTCTGTCGCGGGGACGCTCGTCTCTCAAGCTCACACGCTTAATGCAGCTAGATTATAACGTGATGGCTTGCGACTTATTGAATCATAATATCTGTCACTGTGCATTTCATATCAATGACAATATTATTTTAATAATAGCTTTATTAATAAGAGGGAGTTGGTTTTTTTGTGAGTTATAGATGGATTGAAGTTAACAAAAAGGTGAGAGAGGGTAGTCTTCATCCCATTATACACTGCAACAAAATACGTTTTTGATTTGATCAGTATAAATATCTAAAACTCCTTTAAAACAATGTACATTTTCTTTAGCAGCTATACTGCAGAAGAAAAAAAGAATTCTGAGAAAGTTGAATATCATATTAAAAATGCTAATATTTTAAAATATCTAAACCTTTAAAAAAGATGCATTCACACGAGAAGCAGCATATAAGATATTTAGACTTGCTGTTAGATAATAGATCTTGAATATAAGTATATTTTGTCTTTACTGCACTCGCAGAATTATAACCAAGTGAAACAATAGTGAAACAATAGTTATATTTAAGAGACATTCTATTTAAACAAGTCTAAATATCTTATATGTTGCTTCTCAAGTAAATGTGTTTTGTTTTTTGGACAATTTTAAATGGAAAACAAGAGAAAAAACGTGATAGCAATAAGACTTCTTGCAGTGAATTTCTTTACTGAATTAAACTTAATAAAAAGTATTTTTTCCCATTAACTCAGTGAATGTCTTTTAGAGACATGTTTAAAAGATGATTTTGTCCTCTTTATTGTTAGTAAGCATATTTAATCCAACCTTTTAAGTCAGGCACAAGCTGAATAATTGGTTAAGATCTAATGATTAATCTTTGCAATAATCGACAAATAGTCGAATAATCTTTCTAATAATCGTTAGATTAACCGATTATCAAAATAATCGTTAGTTGCAGCCCTACAATAGACTTTGGGGTTCCCCTGATGCACTTGAGCACATATCCATATCCGCATTCTTCAGAAACATATAAACATCAATTTATGCGTTAACATAAACATATAAAAGTTGTGTTCTCTGACAGAAAGCATGTCATGACAAAATGCTTTTTCTTAACAGGCTTTAATTTCTTAAATGGCTGCATTTGCATTTACATGACATTTCAGAATGACTCTTTCTGCAAAACCCTAGAGTAAAGCGTTTTCTTAAATGTGTGTAAATGTTGTCAAAGTGTTGACAGAATGAAAGATATATACAGTATGGAATGAAATATACAGTATAGGCCTCGGTGAAGTCAATGTTTGTTGGAACTATGGTTTTGGGAAACAACAAATCTTTTGACAATGTCAGTAACGATGGAACTTGCGACCTAAAATCCCTATTGATGCTTTTGGCACCCCTGAATGGTTGTTTGGAATTTGCTCCAAAACAGAAGGTTTAAGAAAATAATATTTGCAGTGCATTTATTTCCTCGGCCAATCATTCTTTTATCATGTCTTTAAATCCACAGTTCATGGAGACATGCATGTCAGAGCCCTACTGAGCGTAGCATTATCTGTGTGTACACATCTCCCTGTATCTGATAACCTGGATGAGCTTGTGCTTTATGTGCTAACTCAATTCTGCTCTGACAGGGCGGATCAGAGATGCGGATCCGCTGACAGCCATTTACATGCTTCGAGGTCTTCAGTGCGCATCTTATCAGAACGCCACATTAAAGACCTCTGTAGGAGTCCCTCATGATAAGCATCTGAATATCAATACATCCCAGTGAGGATGCTTACACACACACACACAGCTTTCCACATCACGGTAGCTGACATCTTGACATGCTGATATTCTAACTAACAACCTCCAAAACATCCAGCTAACCCATTCCTGCAATGCTCTTTTTTTCTCTGTCTCTTACTTCCAGTCTAGTTGAAGTAAGTGAATACTTGGAACAGCATTATGTAATCAGGAGAAGGAAATAAAATCTCCTCTTGTTTCCATGTAAGAAAGAAAGTCATACGGGTTTGGAACGACATTACGGTGAGTAAATAATTCAAGAATTTTTATTTAATTTAAATTACAGAATTAAATCTGTTCTTAAATTCAGCTCAAATGACAGCATTTGTGGCATAATATTGATTACAGTTACAGTTAAGCACTTGCAATGAAAGTGAATGGGGCTGGTCCATTAACATTAAAATACAAACTGTTTCAAAAGTAAAGCCACAAGAAATAAACATTATACATGTTTACATTATTCTTGTATAATATAATCTCTGTGGAACATGGTTTTATTGTGCAAAATATATTTTACAGGATTTACCTGCGTTATATCATCATTGCATTGAAGTTGTAATATTAAACGTAACTTCATACAGATAAGGTAAGTGAGCGATTTGATCACACTAAAATTACATTAACATGTTAACAAATCTGCTGTTTGCATTTTGTGGATATATATTTGAAACAGAGTATAATGTATATTAATGTTTACAGACTGGTCCCATTCACTATCATTGCAAGTGCATTACTGTTACAGTAATTTTTGCTTTTATTTAAAGACACAAGGGAGGAGTTATAAATAACTTTTGGAGGAAATTAACGTTATGCGACAAATGCCAATGATTTAGCTTAACTTGTATATAACTGGAACATTACTTAATGTATAAAGAAACAAAATGGACTTTAAGTAGTGGTGTACTTAATATTGTGATATTAGGATTAGGTTTATAATCAAATTTAATTAGTCATTTGTAAATCCATTTGCTAAAAAGTAACCTTCTCATCTCTGCTTACTTCACACATACACACAAACATACTACAAGCAGCCTCACAGGGCACAAAGGGCAGTGGCTGATATAAATGTATAACAGAGGAACTGTAAAATGCACCACTAAACACCACAAGCAAACAATGCTTTAATGAGAAGAGGAAAATGTGTTTCAAGCCTGCATTGTAATTAAAACTCCCATTTAGCCTGAGTTCATGTCAGAAACTTCTGTTAAAAGCCTGTATTATAATAAGCCATAAACTCCAGTCTAACCACTCAATGACAAAATCTGAAACCACAAATGAGACGTCAGACTTGGATTTTAGTTGCATTTCATGCTTTCCATTGTCTAATCGAACAGAAACACCACATGAAACTTTATCCTAACAAACCAGGCCTGCATGGGGAAAATGTCCTGTGTTGTGTTTGTGTCTGAATGAGTGTCACCCATGTGTCTGAACACAGATTGTTTATCCATGTGGATTTATATAGATTTTTTTTTTTTTTATTCTTTTTTGGAAATGGGCTACTGTTTGTGAGGTCATTATTCCATACACCATGTTCTCTCCTTGTTTCCTCAACAGATCGAAGTAGTCCATGCGCTCTTACCGGGCATCAGCTATTTATAGACTCTTGTTTGTTTTCCATGTAAACATTAATTTCCATTTTCTGTTTTTCGTGCACTTTTATAAGCTGCTGATGTTATTGCTCAGACTGATACTCTGAAATGTCTACTGTAGTTCTTGGATATTTCAGGGTCAGAAGAAGAAAGAGAGAAATATATATAGAAAGTCAGAGAAAACGTTTCTAAGAAAATGTGTTTTTGTATTGTTACTTCATATAGCATAATTTGAGGGTTAAAAACTCACTCAGCAAAACTCACAGAGATTGTTCTACCATCCACCCTCCCCATCCCATTTATAAAAACTGAAAAATCTGCTGAAAAAACAAGTAATTCAGAAATCATAATAGATAAAGGAATAGTTCACCCAGGGCCTGGGTAGCTCAGCAAGTATTGATGCTGACTACCATTCCTGAAGTCACAAGTTCGAATCCAGGGTGTGCTGAGTGACTCCAGCCAGGTCTCCTAAGCAACCAAATTTGCCCGGTTGCTAGGGAGGGTAGAGTAACATGGGGTAACCTCCACATGGTTGCGATTAGTGGTTCTTGCTCTCAATGTGGCGTGTGGTAAGTTGTGCGTGGATTGCTGACAGTAGCGTGAGACTTCACATGCTGGGAGTCTCCACGGTGTCATCAGGGCTTGACTGGGAAGATAAATCGGCCTGGGATTTTACATGGCAACTGGCCCAATACTTGTTTGGGGGGGGGGTCGCTGTCCTTTTCTGCACATTGTGGCACCGTTTTGTTGTCCATTATGCATAACGCGTCTGCTCATTTAGCTTATCGCGACCCATTCAGCACATTTTCCAGAAAACCGACCCACCTGCCTCTCAGTTCTCCCAATGGCCAGTCCACCCCTGATCGGCCCCAAAGTGTGTCAGCCCACTGGGAAAATGCCCAGTATGCCATATTACCAATCCAGCCCTGGGTGTCATGCACAACAAGCCATGTGATAGGACAGTCTCCAGAAATGGAGGCAACTGAGACTTGTCCTCTGCCACCCGGATCAAGGTGAGTAACCGCACCACCACGAGGACCTACTAAGTATTTTGAATTGAGCATTCCAAATTGGGGAGAAAACTGGGTAACAATAAAAAAAAAATAAAAAAAGGAATAGTTCACCCAAAAATGTATATTTCGTCATTGGTTACTCACCTTCATGTCATGCCAAACCAAATTGACTTTCTTTATTCTGGAGGACACAAATAAAGATATTTTAAAGAATTTCACTATTACTGATTTTCATATAAAAGCAGAGGATAATGACTCATTTTAAAGCTTGTACAAGCACCCAAAAGTGTCCATCCGACTCATGCATCATATCCTAAGTCACTCTCAAAAATCATTCATCAAAATAAAAAAAGGAGACACATCAACAATATTACATTATATGGGTTCTTATGGCATGACATTATGACTCAACACAACTGAGCTACAGTACATAGCATTTATGTCACTTTTACTAAAAATCTAACAAACAAACAAATAAAACCTTTTCAAATGTGTTTAATTCAGTAGGATTTTCAATATGTGCCTTAATTCATCAAGTAAAGAAGATGAATTAAGTAGTCGTGAAAATATCATTACTGAGTATTGTGTCTTGGGTTGAGCGAGACTGTTGAACTTAATTCTAGAGCACTAAATCTGTTGCTCGCAGCATGTACTGAAAGAAGTTTGATGAAGGATGTCTTCCTCACTGCTTACCTCACACACATGAACAAAATGCTCTTTGTGCATGTTTGGGGACACTCAACTGTTTTGTGCTGTAACTGCACATACTCATAGGTCAGCTGGTCATTTTAACACTGAGGCTCACAATGCTTCAGTTGATTAATTGATTTGCTGTCTGAGGTAAATCACGATCCATTCCCACAGACAGAGAGCGAAAGAAAGGAGGAGTGTGGGACAATTTGAATAAGAGAACAGAAAGAGTTGAAAATAGAGTTGCTTTACAGCCCTAAAACAAGCAAAGAGCACGTCGGCAACGCAGCGTTCGGCTGACCCCTCCCTGCCTCTGACCACAGAGCCCTCCTCTCCACCTAACCGAGGACAAGCAATAAACTGTAATTGTGGTTTTGTAAACTATGATGTGTTTTGTGATGTGTAAACTGTCAGTACCTGTATTAACTGAGCTTCAGATATGATTTAAAAATGTGAGTGCTTTAAAAAAGATTGGGAAAAGGGAACTCCAATCATAAACCTGTTGCTCTGACTGTGGGGACTTTTATAGCATCTGATTCCCTGGAATTAGATCACCACCGTCATTGATCAACCAGTCCAAACAAGACAAAAAAACAGACCTTTATACTTTTCCAGTTGTCCAAATAGAACATGGCAAGAAATGTTTTAATTTGTAGGCAGATAGAAATTATTTATTTCTGGGCAGATTAGAAAGTAGATTGTCTGCAATGTTATGAGCGTCTAAACTAAAAATGGGTGCTACATATTTGCACTTTTGTGTATGACTATTAAATGTTATTAAATCAGTGAGGGGGAATTATTTAGAAATAGTCATTTATTTTGGGCATGGTGATTGAAGATTAATAATTCATATCACCTTTTCCCCCTTGACTCGTTAAAGAGCATGTTTGAGATGGTGTTCCTCTGTGCTGAAATAATAAAAGTGACAGATTTGAATGAATGTCTTTATAAATCTACAGCACAGAGGGGGACGGAAATAAAGAGAAAAGAGGGAGGGATTTAGAGACAGAATAGCACAATTTCTTGCCTTTGTGAGGAAGAAAGAAAGAAAGAAAGAAAGAAAGAAAGAAAGAAAGAAAGAAAGAAAGAAAGAAAGAAAGAAAGAAAGAAGTGATAAAGACGAAGCAACACAAGGGCAAAGGAGTCCCGTGTGGAAGGCAGAAAAGTGATGGACAGGATCAAGCCGTAAAAGAGAAAAGAATAATGACTGGAAGAGATGCAAATGTGTGTTTGTTAATGAGTGGTGTGGCGTGATCATGACAGACCATCTGAGCAGAAAAGGAGCCGGTCTTATCTTCTACCATTCAAGCACGTCTGGCCTCACCTGCCATCTGTAAGGCTGCCACATGTCACACACACAAACACACACACACACACACACACACACACACACACACACACACACACACACACACACACACACACACACACACTTCACGAAACAAAAGCCTGCACTGCTGCCTGGCACTCACTCGCAAACAGCCCAAATGAAATCTTTTAAATATGCAACAGCTACTGGCAATTAAACCTGCTCCTGCCTTTAGAGAGATTAGTGAGGCTGTGTGGAGGGGTGCCTCTTTGCGGTACCCCTCCACACAGAATTATTTTCTGTGTTCTATTCTTTTGGGAATAATTGCTTTTGGGTGTGTGTTGGTGGGGTTAGCGTGTGTGTGCGTGTGCATATTAAATTGAAAGGAAGATTTACTTCCCATTGTGACGAAGTGGGAGGAGCTGCTTTCAGAATATTTATTTTTGTTGTGTTGCCCCTCACTCACTCTCCTGTCTGAACACATACACCCAGACGAACAAACACAATCTGTGTAAGGAGTGGGCATGGCCTTCAGTCTCCCTGAAACCAGAGGCTTATCAGCAGACACAACAGGGCCGACAGAGGAAACAGGCCGGGGAGAAAAGACAGACCACCTCCCTGACACACACACACACATGGTTTGTTGAGAAGTGTTTCTTGTTCTTAGTGTGTGATTGAACTCTGCTCTCTGGAGCAGAGTGAGTTTATGCTGTTGCAGAGTCACTTCCACATCAGATCAACAGCTATATGTCTTCTAAAGCCACTGATAAAAGTTGCTGTTTTTTGTTGGTCCAAAACAAATGCTGTCTTCAGCTACTGTTCATCAGAAGAAAACGCCTTTGCTCAGAGGTTTCTAAAAAGTTCATTAATTATTATTTTATTATTTGGAAATAAATGTAATTCTTCTTGCATTTACTGTCCACAGCAGTATGTTTTAAAATGATGAAATAATTTCAGATTTTGACAGATATAACAAATCAGAAATATATACAATTCTTGTCAAATGCAAGTTTACACTAACTTTTTAGAGTAATATATGCAATACAAGAATTGATTCTAACTATATATTAAATACAAATTCAAAACACCAAAAATGTGATAACATTTAATTTGTTCATTATTTTAACAGGGAGCTAATATGATCATATTTCTTGGAACAGAGAATCTCCACTTGCTTTCATTTAATCACACTCCTGTATAAGATCAATTATTGCACTTTTAACAAGGTCTCCTTTATGATATTTCTTTCTTGTGGGATGTGCTACAGAAAATAAAATATCACATTTTGGTCTACAAAAAAGGCCAACTCTATCTCTCTCTGTGTGTACTGAGAAAAAAAAAATTTTGCTGTATAAAAGCTGTATTTTTAAAAAGCTATAAAAATAGGGCTACTAAACATTAGATCTCTTTCTACCAAACCACTAATTGTAAATTTAATTATTATAGATCACAGAATGCGCTCTAACCCGGTTGAATATATTAGTTTAAATGAATCTACTCCCCCATGTTATTGTTATAAACATGAGCCTCATCTGAAGGGTTGAGCAGGAGGTGTTGCTACAATTTACAGTGAAGTTTTTGGTGTTACTCAGAGGACAGGATATAAATTGAAGTCTTTTGAACTAATAATGCTTAATGTGACACTGTCAGATAAATAAAAATACTATGTTATCTTTTACCCTTGCTACAGTATATAGACCACCCGGGCCTTATTCTGATTTCCTTTGTGAATTTGCAAATGTTTTATCAGATCGTGTAGTTACTGTAGATAGAGCTTTAATTGTTGGTGACTTCAACATTCACATAGATATTGAAAATTACACATTGGGATTAGCATTTATTGATATTCTCAACACTCTTTTGGAAGATTTAATTCTGTCAAGTGGATTTGATGTTAATAATATAGAAATTCTACAGCAGAGCAAAGACATCTCGGATCATTACCTCATCTTTGTATGCTGTGATCAGCTAATATTACTCAATCTGCACAATGCTATAAATCAGGTAGAACTATTCTTTCGGCCACTAAAGATAGCTTCTCTAATATCTTCCAGATCTATCTCATACACTCACTAAACCGCAAAGCCTAGAAGAACTTGATGAGATAACAGAAAATATAAATACAGTCATCTCTAGCACTCTTGATAGTGTAGCCCCCCTTCGATTATAGAAAATGAAACAAAAAAGCCCTGCACCATGGTACAATGATCACATTCATACTCTCAAGAGAGCAGCTCAGAAAATGGAGCGCAAGTGGAAAAATGAGAAATTAGAGGTATTTCACGGTGCATGAAAGTACAGTGTCTGTATCTACAGACAGGCACTAAAAGCTGCCAGGTCAGCATATTTTTAGCATATAACTCATAGAAAATAACCGCAACAATCCTAGGTTTTTATTCAGTGCTGTGACTAAATTGGTTAGGAATAAAGCCTCAACAGAACCAGATATTACATCACAGCACAAGAGTAATGACTTCATGAATGTATTTACTGATAAAATTGAAATAATCAGAAATAAAATTGAAATTATGCAATCATCTGTCATAGCAACTCAGAAAAAAGGGTCTCATAATTTTACTCACGTGCAACTTCAATCCTTCGCTGTCATAGGTCATGAAGAGCTAACAAACCTTATCGAAGCATCAAAAGCCACAACATGTTTGTTAGATCCAATACCAACCAAGCTCTTAAAAGAGGTATTCCCTGTAATCTCAGAACCTCTTCTTAATATTATTAACTCCTCGCTATCCTTAGGACATGTCCCAATAAACTTTAAAATTGCAGTTATCAAACTGCTTATTAACGACATGGAAACCTAAGCCCGCGGACGGGCCCTTAAATGTACAAAATAAAAGTATGCGATAAACAAAACTGCTGTGTGTTACATTGGTACACATGCCACATATCTTTGGAAAGCTACATTTCTTGATTTTCTATTGATATAAACCATTTTAAGATACAATCACAACAGCAGGTACAATCTATATCTTTGTCAGACCACCAACATATAAACAACCAATAACAAAATTTAGGCAACTCACCTATGAAGCTTCATAGTAGTCCACTGAGCCATAACTTCCCGACAAAAACGGTGTTGTTTCATTGTCAAATGTCCAAATGATCAAATCAAGTAAAATGTTTAGTCCAAATCACATTATTACATCAATAAATATCCACAGACTCTTGTTGCATCATTTCAAAGCACCTGGCAGCTGTGCCTAATCTTTCACATATAATCGGTACTAACTTCAGTTCAGATGTAAACATTTCCTATATCCGGTATCAAAATGGAATCACGCACTCTGACCTTTCAATTGACACCTCATTTGACCCAATAGGAGCTTCCATGTCCTGTCCAAAGCCTTCAATACCCAACCACAGTCTGTGTCGAATGTAAGGGCATACCCACTTTCCTTTGTTTACTGATCAAACCAATTACATTGAAGAGTGTAAATGACTGACGCATCGTATAGCCAATGAAATTCTGAAAACAGTGATATGCGGCTTTAGTAGAACGATTAGAGCACGATTCTGTTATGCGTGTGCGCAAACTATAATCTCCTTTACCCACTGTTTTGCGCCTCCGTGCGTAAAGCCATTGGAGAGTTGTTTTGGAACTGTTTACACATTTGGCGATTTAAATATGGTGAAACGGACGCGAAAACAGGATTTTCACCTCAGGATGTAATATAAGAAGGCATTCATTGTGAAAATTCAGAGTTTGGAGATGAAATTTCTGAAAACAATACGGATGATTTGGAGGCAGAGGAAATATGGAGAGATGAGACATTGCTCTGGACAAGTAAGTGTTTTCTTGTGTTTTATAACATATATTACTGTATATTCGCATAAATAAGCTTTAGTTTGAATAATGAATACACATTTTGTAATAACCCTTTGTCGTGTGTTTCCTCAGTGAGTGTTTGAACCGTTTGTGCGTGTTTTTAGTTCATTGTTTGTTTCAGATCTATTGACATGCTATATAGATGTTTTGTATATTTACTGTAAATATATATTTATATATATATATATATATATAAATGGATACACATATATATATATATATATATATATATATATATATATATATATATATATATAAATCAATAAATATAAGTTGAAAATAAGAATATATGTTGCGTTTGAGAGTCTATTTGTTACAATGTGGGTAGGTGGGGGAGGGGTAGGCCCATCTATTTGTTACAATGTATATAGAATACAGAAAAGATGGAAAAGTTGTGTCTAGCTTTCTAAATTACATTTATTTATTCTCCCCCACTCAGCAAGCGGCCACATAAAGTGGAGCAGCAGGACAGCACCTCATCAAGAGAGGAGGGCTTTCAGAGAGACCCTTGCTGAGGAGCATGGCAGAGTTGGGGTCTCACTCCACAGCCAGACCCGTATCTCCTGCTCCACGAAGAGCACATCACAGGCCGTTGCACATCACCAAATCTTGCACCGCTGGTCGTCTGAAGTGCAGGCAGTGTCATGCAAAGACACCAGTGAAATACTCTTCCTGTGTTGTGCCTATGTGCTTTGTACACAAATGTGACTGCTACAATGACTGGCATGTTGCTAGAAACATGTAAAATTGTATAATGGTTTGTAAATACTTTGTGTAAAAATTCATGTAAATAGTTTGTTGTGTATTTTTTATATAAACAAATTGTCCACCATAGCACTAGTTTTGACTCTTTTATATGCACAACATTTAGTTTCAAGAAGGGAAAAGGCACTCTAATGTGTTTATGCATCAGTTACTCTGTGTCAGCAAAACTAATAGTGGATCTGGATATGGAATATGATAGCTCTAAGTGTCATCTTTCATTAGAGCCCAAAATTATGACTGTACGTTGAAGCGTTCAAAAGTAGTAGCCTTTTTGTCCTAGGTTACCAAAGGGTCCTTTTGGAGTATCCAAAAGGCACTTTTGTAAAACGCCTGGGTGTACCCTTAGAAAAACATGTGTAAAATATTCATTTTTTATGGTATTGTTATAACATTTGAACTTGGACTAGGTAAGGATTCATGCTGTGATCCCATTGTGTTCTCAAGCTAATAGCTACAAGTTATAGTCATCTGCAGGCATCTGTATGCAAAAAAAAATTCAGGCGGAAAAAAAAAACTTCTATTTCATTGTGTTCAAACTTCTATTACTCAGAATCAGTAGCACTTACAGTAATTCTGACTGCTGGGGAAAAATCTTCAGAGTGTCCCCTTTCAAATGTGACCAAAACCATGCATGTACTCCAAACGGTTCAAGAACAGCTTTAAATTTACTTTGGGTATGCCTTGATTAGGCGTTTTAGGCTAATTTTACAGGATTGGGAAGAAGCCACAACTTGATCATGGAGAAATGGCTAATTATAGACTGATTTCAAATCTCCCTTTGATGTTGAAAATACTAGAAAAGTTAGTAACCTCCCTAATATGTTCATTTCTACAAAGAAATAGTATATATGAACAATTTCTGACAGGATTTAGGCCTCAACACAGTACAGAGACTGCACTTATCAGAGTTACAAATGACTTGCTCTTTTCATCTGATCGCGTCTGCATTTCACTCATGTAGTGCTTTTAAATCTTAGTGCAGCATTCGACATGATAGAGCACGACATTCTCTAAATAGGCTAGAGAATTATGTTGGCATTTGTGGAGCTGCAATAGCATGGTTTAGGTCCTATTTAGCAGACCGCTACCACTTTGTCTATGTAAATGAGGAATTGTCAAACCAAACTTAAGTAAAGTATGGAGTGCCACAGGGATCAGGTTTAGGGCCTCTGCTTTTCTCCTTTTATATGCTTCCCCTGGGAGATATTTTCAGGAATCGTGGAATAAGTTTTCACTGTTATGCCGATGATAACTTTATATTTCTTAAAAACCTGATGAGATTTCACAATTCTCCAAATTAGCAGTGTATCAATGAAATAAATGATTGGATGGCCAGAAATTTCCTTCTACTCAATTTTGACAAAACAAAGGTACTAATTATTGGACCAAAAACCTCTAAAAATAAGCCGCTAAAATATAATTAGTCTCTCGATGGATGTACTGTTAAATCTTTAACAGCGAAGAATTTAGGTGTTATATTTGATACTTTGAAAATCGAATTACCAATGTTTACATTAATTGTTTTACATGAATTTTAGAACAGCATTCTTCCACCTAAGAAATGTTGCAAAATTATGACACATGCTCTCTGTTGCTGATGCAGAAAAATTAATTAATGCGTTCATGACTTCAATACTAGATTATTGTAATGCATAACTGGGAGGATGTCCAGCAAGGTCAATAAATAAACTTCAATTGGTTTAAAATGCAGCAGCCAGAGTGCTGACGAGAACCAAGAAATATGATCATATTAGCCCCATTTTATCATCATTACACTGGCTACCTGTAAAATTTCGAATTCATAAAAAAACTCTGTTAAAAATCTTTGAATGGTCTATCTCTGCAGTACTTAAGTGACCTTCTACCATGCTATATTCCATCCTGTTCATCACGATTGCAAAATTCTGGCCTGTTTAAACTTCATAGAATATAAAAATCCACAATAGGTAGATCCTTTTCATATTTGACTCCTAAACTATGGAATAGTTTCCTTAACACTCTTTGAGATGCAGACACACTCACTCAGTTTAAGTTTAGACTAAAGACTCTAAGACCTAATTTATCTATCAACTCACAATTAGGCTGCTTTTGTTAGGTCTGCCTGAACCAGAAACAGTGATCATGATCTATAACTCTGCAATAAATTGTATGGAATTTATGCTAATATTATTTTATTTTATTCCCTGTCTCAACCTCTGGACTCCTATCCTGAGGTCACCAGAACTGGCTGGATCCAGCTCCATTCCTGCTTTGTGTTGGACTCCACTGCTACGTGTCGCTGTGTGATGATGACTAATAGCAGCCGGTGCCAGCCAAACATCACTTCAGTCTATTACAATGGACTTCAGAGGATGAACTGATGCCAACCCCAACCATAAGATATGGGATACTTCATATGCCATTGCCTGAACCTTGGAATTAGGATAGACCTCACTGAAATTATCAGCCAGGTTGAACTGCGAAGCACCTCACTGATCTCTGCCTGCATCACCTCTGTCTAATGATGGAATACACTCTTGAAATGGAATACATAGACTATCAATGAATTGCCAAAAAAACCCTTCAACAGCCAACTAACAAGGACAATTGCATCTATGTGAACTTTTGCTGTTAATCCAGGATGGACTTCAAATACATTAGTCATTAATCTTACAGATCATAAAAAAAATCTTTGTTTAAACATTGACCCTTAACACTTACTTAGTTTAATAATTTTAAACCATGACTTGCACTATACATAAGTAATATGGCATTATATTCATGATGTTAGTCAGAGGGGAACTGGCCCCTACAGTGAGTCTAGTTTCTCCCAAGGTTATTTTTCTGCATTAACCAAAATCTTATGGAGTTTTTTAAACAAAATTCACAATCGTATTTTATCAAACTACACAATGATGACTCTAAGACGTTATTCGCTATGTGCACAGGTGACGCGACGAACGTTCGAAATCTGTGTGGTGGGCGGGGGGACTTCCGGTTTAGGTTACTACCGGTATTTCCGATGTAGATGTTGTGGAAGAGTGAGTGGCAAGCTATCAGTGAGTACCGTATGTAAAATGTTAACAGTAAATAAGAAACGTCTTACATATCAGTATCAAATTGGCAACTCTAAATTACATTGTAGTGTTCCTCGATGTGCCATTTCATCGAGGTATAATTCTGAAGTTTTCATCGTTTTCCGCATCAGCCTGAGGTACGAGCTCAGTGGCTAGTCAAGATAAGACGCGAGAACTTCACTCCTACCGATAACACCGGGTATGCAGTCGACATTTTAAGCTAGAAGATTTCATCATAACCACAGGACGCTTGAAAACTTGTTCAAGGAGCTGTGCCATGTCTTTTGAGTGGAACAATTTTTGTTTACCAGCGCCAAGGACTGTATTTTTCTCTATGAGCTTCCATATACTGCTTATATATTTTGTAATTTACTATGCTGTTTGTTTTTTTGTATCTTGTGATATACCTTTCAGAAAATTGTCTGAAATATTGACAGTGTTTACATGTCATTTATTGTCTTTTACACTGCCAGGAGGAACACAAATACATGAGTTAATTCAGACATTTATTATACAAAGACACATGCTGTCATACTGCACTCAACAATAACATGGCTCCTATAATTGTAACATTGTGATGCAACGTTTGACATTTTGTATGAGTTATGAGTTTGTAGATAACTAGTCCACATAACTGCACATAATACAGTACTCAACAGTACTTTAATGCTTCTTTGCACTTCTGGTTGGATGTCAACTGCATTTCATTGGCTCTGTACCTGTACTCTGCTAAATGACTATAAAATTTAATGTAATCTAATAACTACTAACACTGAATTCATAATAACAAAAGGTACCTCGTATAGGTTTGTTGTTTATGTACATACATGTGCATTTCTTAAAGAGAACTATTTACATTGATTTTCACACAAACACATGTTTTGTACAGTCTGATACAGTAATGCAACATTATGATTAAGGCTCTGCCAGCCACACAGGAGCACTCAACCTCATAGAGCTGAACAGGAGTGGAGTCTTCTAGGACAATCTTTCACAAAACAAAAAAGTGTGTTATAATCAGCAGAGATCACAAACTGATCAGATATCTCAAAGTCAAAAGTGCATTTTGCATTATTTTTCAAGTTAGCTACTATGAGTTAGAGAATGAGGTTACTTTAGGGTTAGTAAGAAAGTAAGTTAGTTAAACACAACACAATATAAACAGCAAAGCAACTGTCTCAACAACCAGCTTCTGGGGTTTCATATAGGAATGGTAGGTCTACTAGAACACTAATAGGGCAGGCAAGTGTCATCATAGTGTTACCTACTTCAAACGTTTGGCTAGCTAGATAGTTGTCTAAGATGTTCAACTTGTTTAGGTAATTATACATTTGTTTGCCAGTTTAACCCATCATTGCCAAATTGAAGCCCCAGAACAGAACTGGTTGGATCAGACGAACAACTGAACTGTCTTTCATCCTACTCTGATGGTGTGAGGTTTCTCATGTTTCCTCAAAGATCTATGACAGGTAGCACGGATGCTGACTCTCCCTGTCTGTCTTTACTTGATACTGGGGATAACCAAATACTGTCAATACATGTAACTGAACAACACAAGTCATTAGTATATGGGTGATTCTTAGACTATGGGCACTTTTATGTACTTTGTAACCAAAAATGTCATTTTTAAAAAATATGACCAAAGTACAATTGTTATGGATTGCAAGAGTAGATTTGTGTAATACTTTTTATATTATAATACATTACAATACTTTTTATATTTAGATTATAATATTATTTTTATTTCTAAATTATACTTTTATATTAATTGATTTCATTTAGATGAATGAAAATTCAATTTTGTTGCATCATTTATTGCTTATATTTTTGCCTTGCCATAAGTTGTGTCAGTTATTTACACGCACTGTAACCGTTCATCTTTGAGACAAATCAGTTGTATACATCAAACTCAGCACTACACTAAAAACAGTTGTGGTTATGTTTAATGGCTTTGTGAATTGAGTTTACTTTAGTATTTTGTAAAGGTTACTTTCTAGCCTAACGTCACCTAGCATCATCGCTAACGTTAGGGCTACAGCTAGCTAAAGACATAGCATAACTTACCGTCATAATTGTCAATGAATGAAGAGACGTATATCTTGAAACCCTTTTCCCTCTTGCTCTTGGGAGCCGGTGATGACGCTTGAATTATTCGGTGTACGTCATTTATCGTTATCCTTGGCAGATGTTGAAGGGATCTGGTGTAGAAAGCCATGTTTATCTGGTCCTAGTCTTACCTGACAGTTACCGGCGTCGTCGATGAACCTAACGTAGCGTTAGACCGGAAATACCATCGCCCACCAGTGACGTCTGACAATCATGGAACGTTCGTAAAATCAACTAGCCAATAGATATAACAGTTTTATCTTTTGTTAATGCCTGATCTTATTTAAGCTGCTATGAAACGATGTGTATTGTGAAAGGCGCTATACAAATAAAAATGACTTGACGTGTGTTTGTGTGTGTGTTTATTAATTAAAATTATATTTCAATATGCTCAAAGCCATTTAGGTTAGGTAGCACTCTCTTTTTAAATGGCACAATGACCAGCAAATAGCAATTAAATTATGTGCATTATGAGTTGAATGCATATGCGTGTATTGATTCTTTTGCAGTTTGCAGGCATTCAAGGTTGACTTGTACAATTAAATAAAAGAAGCAAAACTATTTAAAAACTGAAGTAAAAAAAATTATATATATGTATATATAAAAGACATGTAACAATTCTACGGGCTTATATTATGGAAGTCGGTACAATCTGTCCCTAAAGGCTTTAGAAATACAGATAAAGAGACTACAAAATTGATGTCTGTATTCTGCTTGCATTTTAACCTTGTCACCTGACAGAAAATAAATAAAAGCACTGGCATTTTATCTCCTCAGATACCGCATTGAGTTTATACACACTGGTCAATATTGTGCTTGTGTTCACTCGCTTGCCATAATCTTTTCAAACCCATACCAACATACCGGGCTATGCTAGAGGTCAACTAACAATATGAAGGCAACACTTTTCAAGATAAACATTCTCTGTCCCAACATGAAAAGCAATACAACATTTCTCAATGTCCAAAAGGCATTTCCTGTTTGAAAAGGATGCAGACATAAACACTTTGTGGAAATATATTGCATGGATCTTTTCACAATATGCATTTACTCTTATGTATGGCCATTCACTCACCACTGTATAGACGAAAATATTTGTAAAAAGAAATAGATTTTTTTCCACAAAGATTGAAAACCAGGAAACAGACAACTATTTGAACTTTAATACATTTTTGCATCTTGTATCCTTTAGTTTTAAATTCTTAAGACAAAGTATTTTAGGTGTGAACTAAAAGACGAAATCCTCCCTTGTTTAAGCCAATTAGTGGGTAGCAGGGGCTAGCACCTTGAGAACTTAAAGGTGGCAAAAAAATCAATGGAAGTTAAGCCTTAAGTTTAGATATAAACAGCTGGATAAGCTGAGATCAGTAGACTTGGATCCTGGAGCAACTGGTCAATATTTCATCACTTATTGGCGTACGAGAAGCACAAGGAAAAGATGAGATGTTGCTATGGGCCTAACATGGCTAGCAGATGTTAATGACTGCAGTACAGCGACCCCAAACTGATAAAGTGATAACGGCCCAGCACTGATTCAATGGCCGTGAAACATAATGAAAAACTTCTACTTTGTCGGTATTGATTTTCCTCCCTTTTGTTTGATTCCTTCCGGAGGCTAATTCACTTGTTGCCAAGTCTAACATAGACATCACAAGTCAGCCCGCAAAGAAATAGCAATACCTCTGCTCTGCTTCCTGAAGACAAGACATTTATTACTCTATTTTCTTGTTTCTCACACTCTTTTCATTTTCTTGATATTTTCCACTCATTTTTTCATCTTCTGCTTTACACACACACACACACACACACACACACGATGGTGCGGCTATCCTTATGAGGACTTGCCATAGACATAAGTAATTACTTTTATACTTTACAAACTATAGATTCTATTCCCTAAACCTAACACACACAAAAAAACCTTCTGAATTTTTGACATTAAAAAAACAAACATTGTTTAGTATGTTTGAAATATGGGGACACTAGAAATGTCCTCATAAACCACATTTATAGCACAATACCCTGTAACCTAAAAACATTTCCTCGTAAATCACCCAAACCCACCCACACACACACACGAGAGAGAGAGAGAGAGAGAGAGAGAGAGAGAGAGAGAGACATTACTCTGCATTTGTTTCTCCATGATGGTTGCATAAAATATTTATATGAAAGCAGTAACGCACACTGTTCCAGTGCTGCACATGGAAGAATATTCATTGGATCTTGTCGGACTGTTCAGCCAAAGCTTTAACATTACCTGTGTTATTTACAAGGCGGCAAAATACAGGCTCTTGCCACGAATAATTAACACTCGAAGACTCAAGCATTGATGTACAGTGAGGAAAATAAGTATTTGAACACCCTGCTATTTTGCAAGTTCTCCCACTTAGAAATCATGGAGGGGTCTGAAATTGTCATCGTAGGTGCATGTCCACTGTGAGAGACATAATCTAAAAAAAAAATCCAGAAATCACAATGTATGATTTTTTAACTATTTATTTGTATGATACAGCTGCAAATAAGTATTTGAACACCTGTCTATCAGCTAGAATTCTGACCCTCAAAGACCTGTTAGTCTGCCTTTAAAATGTCCACCTCCACTCCATTTATTATACTAAATTAGATGCACCTGTTTGAGGTCGATTAGCTGCATAAAGACACCTGTCCACCCCATACAATCAGTAAGAATCCAACTACTAACATGGCCAAGACCAAAGAGCTGTCCAAAGACACTAGAGACAAAATTGTACACCTCCACAAGGCTGGAAAGGGCTACGGGAAATTGCCAAGCAGCTTGGTGAAAAAAGGTCCACTGTTGGAGCAATCATTAGAAAATGGAAGAAGCTAAACATGACTGTCAATCTCCCTCGGACTGGGGCTCCATGCAAGATCTCACCTCGTGGGGTCTCAATGATCCTAAGAAAGGTGAGAAATCAGCCCAGAACTACACGGGAGGAGCTGGTCAATGACCTGAAAAGAGCTGGGACCACCGTTTCCAAGGTTACTGTTGGTAATACACTAAGACGTCATGGTTTGAAATCATGCATGGCACGGAAGGTTCCCCTGCTTAAACCAGCACATGTCAAGGCCCGTCTTAAGTTTGCCAATGACCATTTGGATGATCCAGAGGAGTCATGGGAGAAAGTCATGTGGTCAGATGAGACCAAAATATAACTTTTTGGTCATAATTCCACTAACCGTGTTTGGAGGAAGAAGAATACTATCCCAAGAACACCATCCCTACTGTGAAGCATGGGGGTGGTAGCATCATGCTTTGGGGGTGTTTTTCTGCACATGGGACAGGGCTGACTGCACTGCATTAAGGAGAGGATGACCGGGGCCATGTATTGCGAGATTTTGGGGAACAACCTCCTTCCCTCAGTTAGAGCATTGAAGATGGGTCGAGGCTTGGTCTTCCAATATGACAATGACCGAAGCACACAGCCAGGATAACCAAGGAGTGGCTCTGTAAGAAGCATATCAAGGTTCTGGCGTGGCCTAGCCAGTCTCCAGACCTAAATCCAATAGAGAATCTTTGGAGGGAGCTCAAACTCCGTGTTTCTCAGGGACAGCCCAGAAACCTGACTGATCTAGAGAAGATCTGTGTGGAGGAGTGGGCCAAAATCCCTCCTGCAGTGTGTGCAAACGTTTGACCTCTGTAATTGCAAACAAAAGCTACTGTACCAAATATTAACATTGATTTTCTCAGGTGTTCAAATACTTATTTGCAGCTGTATCATACAAATAAATAGTTAAAAAATCATACATTGTGATTTCTGGATTTTTTTTTTTAGATTATGTCTCTCACAGTGGACATGCACCTACGATGACAATTTCAGACCCCTCCATGATTTCTAAGTGGGAGAACTTGCAAAATAGCAGGGTGTTCAAATACTTATTTTCCTCACTGTATAATGAGCTGCTGTTACCCATATTTAGTGAGTATTATTCAAACAGGGAAAGTTCACAAAAAATAAATAAAAATAAAACAATTCTGTCCTTATTTACTCACCCTTATGCAGTTCTAAAACTTTAGGGCTTTCTTTCATGGAACATAAAAGAGGTTAGGCAGAATGTTAGCCTCACTCATCATTTAATTTTACTGCACACTATGTCATGAGCGATAACTTGGTAAATTTAACTGAACATATAGGGTAAATATAATAATATATTTAATAAGACAATACATGTAATTGTATGGTAAAATATTGTACACTCACCGAGCAGTTTATTGGGAACACTATGGTTCTATAAAGTGCTCAATGTGGTCACACTATTGGCTGATTAGATAATTGCATGAATATGGACAGTAGGTGTACAAGTGTTTCTAAAAAGTGCTTAGTGAGTGTATGTTTAAAAAAAGAATCCATTCACTTTTTACAGTATACTATTTTTAAAACTATGGTGGAAAATTATAAAAGCGTGTTCCAAGAAGTCCCTGTGTGACCCATCACATTTCATTATATTTTATGGGAATAGCTGTTTCTTCTTATTTTTACTATCAGAAAGGTACACTGCGGTTTTCTTTGTTTTGTTTTGTTTGTTTTATTTTTGTAGTTTAGTTAAAGCTTATTGCATTATTTTAGTGTCACATAAGTGTTACCCAGTGTTTTGTGACTCTCTGCACTGTCTCTGCATATGTATTAGTTATTGCTCCTGGAAGGGACACTCTTGATCTCTATATTATATCACTGTCATTTCTGGCAACCACAGCTGCCAGTATTTTACTATAAATTTAACAGATTTCTTTTTTTACATTGATCTTTCATTTCACTGCATTGAAACTTAGGCTGTCAGTCTATAACAGAGGTCGGAGCAAGTCACAAGCAATTCTCAAGTCTTAACCATTAAGTCTTGAGTCAAGTCTCAAGTGCAGTGCAGACAAATCAAGCAAGTCAAGTCAAGCTGAGTCTTGATGAGTTTCAAGTCAAGTCGAGTGAAGCCACAGTACTAAAATAAATAGAGGTTAATTTTTGCAATAAATATTTATTTATTAAATAAATATTTTACATAAATTGTTTTACATGAATTGTATAACAGTAATGTGTAATGTGTGTATATATATATATATACACACTGTGTAAATTGCATTAATGAACATGTATATTATTTTTATCGTAGGCATTAAAAATACTATGATACTTCTAGGTACCTTATTATCCGAATTGTTTATATTTTTAGAATTAACCGGTTAAAATGTATAACACTGCATATATGCTGTGTAGAAAAGTGGTCAGACTTTCACATTGATCTAACAAAAATAGTAGACAGGCTGAAGGAAAATGCAAATTCAAACTCTGACAGTAGGTGGCGCTTATGGAACAGCAGAATTTTTGCTGTTACCCTGGTAATGCCTGTTCACAAAGCAGCCTTATAAACAATACTTTATTAGGCATTATACAGAGGTAAGATGAAAAGAACATGCCATCGAAACTTTTCTGAAGACAGTTAGCTCCCTTCAGTGATACATTTATATAAAATAGTCATAAAAGTATTGCATTCAAGGGCTTGAGAAGTCATAATCACTATGAGAGCACTTGGATTTTGTCAAGAGTCATTCTGTATATTTTATACTACTTGTCATGTTTTAAATAAAGTGTTTTGACTGCAGATCTGCCTGCTATGTTTGTATATTGCCAACAAATGGTTATGGTATATTGTTGACTGTTGAGAAGGTATAGAAAAGGCACACACATTTAGAGGAGATGTCGGGTCATTTCAAACTTGTCGCGCTAAAAAACATGAGATTAATCATGAATCATTTTAATTTAACTGCAAAACATTTGAAGAGTAATTTTACACATTAATCTTCTTGGATAATCAAATGATAACGATATGATTCACTTACCTTTCCTTGTGGTTTTTGAAATGTCGGATGAAATTCAAGGTTGTGGTGGTTGTATCTGATATTTTTGCACTGCATATTATGCATCTGGCAAATCATCTGTCATTTTGGTGCTTTGTGAGCGCAGCGTTATCTGTGCAGATCAGTGGTGTAGACGGGCATACCTTTTTGCATATGAATTCATTTTTAAACACATTTCATTACTGTTTATAATAACTTATTGAAAATAATAATAATAAAAAACATTCAAGACATTGTCGAGTCATGCAGTTCAAGTCAAGTCAAGTCTCGATTCACTGGGTCTCAAGTCAAAGTCAAGTAATTTTCTTCATTTAGTCAAGCAAGTCACAAGTCCTTAAATTTGCCTCTCGAGTCAAGTCATGTAACTCGAGTCCCCAACCTCTGGTCTATGACATTCTTCCTAACATCTTCTGTTGTTTTCCATAGAAGAAGGAGAGCCATACGGGTGTGAAACAATATGAGGCCCAGCACATTTTGACAGAATTTTTGTCAACTCTCCCATTAAAAGTGTTGCAATTTCTGCTACACCTGGGTCTTTGGTGGTTAATACAATTTTTGAATTTACAGAATTATTGGGAGGACTGTTGTGTCCATTTCATCCTGTGCAGGAATTTGACCACCAGCTGTTCTCATATTCATTCCTCTCCCCCACCTAACACTTGGTCTACCAGCACCTCAATTCCAAAGCCGCCATGCCTTTGGAACACAGTAATTAATATCTGCCACTGACAGTGTTCGAAATTCTCTGGGTACGTCAGAAAAATTCTCTTGTCCATGTTCCACTGTCTTTGTCATCTCTCCGCAGCTCCATTCTTTAATAAGAACATTCTTTTGTCCGCATACAGTGGAGTGAGATCATCAGAGCGGCTGCCCATTGGAGTGAGTGAGGGGCTTTTGAACGGCATGTGGCGGATAGATCAGGGAGGCAATTACATTTTGAACAGTTCATTGTGTCTCTGGAAGGAGGAGGACAGGAATAGACCAGCTTCCCTTACACTTCAGAAGGAAGGCAGAGCAGGGCCACATGTGGCTAGCATCACAGCAGTATTAGGGTCAAGGGTACACGTCTTAACACATGACCCTCTGTGAGGCAAGTCTAGAAAAGATAGACTAAATGAATTGGACTGTTCGACTTACAAAATCAGGGGAAAATGAAAGATATATGAATATGAACAAAGTCATTTCTGAAACAAGTTGTTTCATTTTTTAGCAGCCATTTTCATATCTGTCTACTTGAACTGGGGAAGACACAATTCACTACAGCTGTTCATAAAGATTAAGTTTCAATCACATACTTCAAATTAGGAATGAAATTTGACAGCAGTGTCATCAATTATGCTTCTTTAGCTCAGAAAACACTAAGAAAACACTATTTTTCAGGCTGGTCCAGCTAATGCACATGTATGTTCTAGAGAAAAGGTGATGCCTCTACCAAAACATCTACTGTTAGGCAGGACTGCAGTAACCATAGATTTGGACCTTCTCCTCTCGTAATATGTCTGATATGAGTCAGTATTTGTTTATGTGATTCTTCAATTATCAGCTTCAGGCCACTTTGTTTTGAGGAGGGCATTTGATGAATTGTAATTTGCTGGAGGTGCCTGGTCCAGCATGGCTGCTCAGTTTGACCAATCCATTTGCTAACGGAGTATTTTCCTCGAGGATGTCTATGTGAAGAGCTGTTTTCCAGACAATAACATGTGGAGAGCATTAGGCACACTGTCTCAGAGGTGCGCGCCGCTCTGTCGGCCCTCACCTACTGCACGAGCAGACCCACCAGACAACACCCGCACCACCAAGATAGTTTTCACAGCTGGGCCAAATTGACTGGAAAAGAAAGGATGAAAAATAAAAGGGAATGAATGGAGCAAAGGAGTGAGGTGAAACACAGAAAAAGAGAGATAAGTAGTTTAAAAGTGGAAAATTACAGCACAGAGGCAGGAGAGAGGGTTCAGGAGACAATGTACCCAACACACACACATTAAAGTACAGTAATCCCTTCTTATGTCATTTTCAGGTTGGTATAGATGCTGTATAGATACAGTAAGCTGGTGAGTGTTACTGTAGCTGTTGTACCCCAAATAATAAGACATACAATGATTCTTTGCATAACATTTAAAGTCTGGAATATCTGGATAATAAAACCCCAAAAGGCTGCGAAGACAAATAAATATAGTCTGTGTGATATTTAGAATAAACACGCTGATTTGTTTGCACGCACGAGGCTAATAATGTTGTCAGCACTCTCAGGGCAGATCACGTGCATCGTGTAATCAAAGTGCTGCAGGTTCATGTATTCATGCAATTCCAAACACTAGTAATGGTTACAAGTTATTATACAAATCTATAAATGCAGCACAGTGTAACAGAAAAGGAGGATATGACTGTGTTTCACCAGATGTGGAACATTGTAAACTGCCAAATACACGTTGTAAGATAAAACACGTTTTATTTCAGTGTCAAAATAAAAGCTCCAGGTGAAGGTGAAGTAAATATCACAGAAATATCATATATTTTGTATTAAACAAATCTAATCCTCAAAAATATTTTGTCAATCCTGTATTAAATTATAATAATAAACTTGAATGGGTCCCACGGTAATAATTTATTATTATACAATAATTACTGGGTTCCAAAAAATATGTGTGTTAAGTAATTGCACACCTTGTTAATTCACACACACACACACACACACAAAATAGTAAAAATATGAAGATAAATAATGCTTTTATTGGTTACTATATATCATTTTATATGGAGCATAAATATAAATATAATAATAAAAACTTTGTGTTCGTTTAGTGAAATAAATGTTGGTGTCATGTTCACTGTTGGTTTTTGTAGTCCTTTTGTAGGTTATTTTATTTTGTCATGTTCAATGTTGTATTTTGTTTTGTGCTGTTATTTTGAAGTTTAGTTTAGTTCCTGTTTCCTGTTTGGTTGTTGTAGTCCTCTGTAGTTTCTTTTTATTATTGGTGTTCCCCTGATTCGTTCTCCTTCCCTGATTGTTTCCTCCCAGGTGTCCGTCATTCCCTTGTTTGTGCCTTCCTGTATTTAAACCTGGTTCTTTGTTCAGTCATTGTCGATCGTTGTTGAATGTTGATGTTTCGTTGCATGTTCTTCATATTCTCTGTGTTCGTTCGAGGTTTCCCTGTCTTTTATGGATGTTTCCCCCAACCTGTTTAGCCCCTTTATGTTTTCCCTCATTTAGGTAATTTGTTCCCATCATGGACTTTTCATTTGTTCCTGAGTTTGTTTATGTTTATATGCTTGCCCAATAAAGCTGCATTTGGATCCGCACCTCCTGTCTGCCTTCTCCTGACTTCACAGTCGTGACAGTTGGACACCCGCAATAACATCATTATTTGTATATAGAATTTATTGTAATGCGTATTCATATATATATATACAGTATATATAATATATATATATATATATATATATATATATATATATATATATATATATATATATATATATATTCATTTATTTTTTTGAATATTGAATGTGTATATAAAAAAATATATATAAAAAAATATTATTGTAGCCAATTTGCTCAGCCTTACCCTTACAGCTGAAGAGTGAGTGACAATACATTTCTCTCTTCTGACTGCTGCAAAACCCTCCCTCTCTATTTTTTCTCTCTTTTGGAAACTTATGGAAATTTTATAGTTGACTTTTTCTCTTTTTCTTTTTCTCATGTACCCCTGTCGAATTTAACACGGAAATATAAAAAAAAAGTACATAGCAAGCAACAACTGTAATAAACACATGACGGTATGGTTCACCCAAACAATTTAAATGCTTTTATCAATTATAGATGAGTATTATTTTCTATTATCTGGAGAACACAAACAAACATTTTTAGAAGAATATCTCTGCTCTGTAGGTCCACAAAATGCAAGTGAATGGTGGCCATAACATTAAATCTTCAAAAATCACATGAAGGCAGCATAAAAGTAATCCAGTGGATAAATATTCTGAAGCAATACTAGAGGTATGTTTGAGAAACAGATCAATATTTAAGTCTTTTTTTGCATCAGTCTCCACTTTAACTTTCACTTCCATATTCTTCTTCTTTTGTTTTTGGGTGATTCACATTCTTCATGCATATTGCCACCTACTGGTTGAAGGTTTATAGTAAAAAATTATAGGAGTGGTGGTGGCGTAGCGGACTAAAGCACATAAATGGTAATCAGAAGGTCGCTGGTTCGATCCCCACAGCCACCACCATTGTGTCCTTGAGCAAGACACTTAATCCAGGTTGCTCCAGGATTGTCCCTGTAATAATTGCACTGTAAGTCACTTTGGATAAAAGTGTCTGCCAAATGCATAAATGTAAATGTAAATGTAAAAAATTTATAAAATGTTGATCTGTTTGTCACCCACACTTATATATTGCTTCTGAAGACATTTATTTAACCACTGGAGTCGGATTATACTTTTAAGCTGCCTTTATGTGGTTTGTGGTGATTCACTTGCATTGAATGGACCTACAGAAGAAAAAAAAGGTCATAATATTTGGTGAACTATCCCTTTAAAATGAATTAACAGTAACAAAGCACCTCTTACCAAAGTACAACTAAATAAAGTTGGTGGATTTCTTCCACTTTGTAAAAGCATTTTTAAAATAGCTGAGCATGTACATTTTTAAGTTTACAGGTGCACAGAGGGACTAGAATATATGGTCTTGAAGCATCAAGCCTCAACTTCACATGGAAGTTCCTCCTTGTTATACAAACTCCCCTCCAATGTCACAAAACATTTAATACACTTATACATTTTTTACTCTAAAATGGTCAAATATGGCAGAGGCAGAAGCGAAAATTGTTGTGGCAGTGATGACATTTGCACTAATGAAGCACAAGCCACATCAGTCATCAACACATTATGAAGGGGAATGATGCAGAGCTGGAGAGGCAATCAGAGCACAGGTTTTTGCGGGAAGGACACACCAAACACATGAGCATCTTGTTCTATTTGGAGTAAGTACTGTGCTGAGTAAAGAAGTGGGTGTTAAAGTGTCTCTTTAAGAGATCTTGATCCTATGATTTAAACTCCATGGCTGACATTTCCTTAAAAATGAAGGGTACGGCTAAATGCAGAATCGCATGCTACCGTACTACTCTTACTATTTCTGCCATATGTACTGTAGATGTGATTCCAAATTTAGCTGCTTATTTCTGTGCCAAAAGAGGACTGTTTTCAAACGGGTTTCACGAACATGCTCCCTTTCTTCTATTGGTCGTTTTTCCACTTTTTGGATGAATTAACCTTCGGATGTCTCACAGTTGTCTCGGCATATTAAATGGGAATAGTATGTACAGTAAAGCTGAACATCAAAAGGATTTATAAGCTTCATCTTTAAATCAACAATGTGGTTGACATCTAACTTGCTTCAGTTGCCACGTGCTGTATTTACAAAACATGCCTTTGGTTGTTGAAAATAATTGCTTATCATCCGCCTTAGAAAATACCTGGAGAATAGCACATCTTCAAAGCTGTAGACACCCATGACCTTCACCAGATTTCTTGATGCCACTTAATCTCCGCACATGAGGCATGTTCTAACTATTTGTGGAATAACTAGCATGCTGGTGTCGTATCTTGTCCGAGCACGGTGAACTCTAGGTGGTAGGACTTGTAATTTAGTGCAGCAGTTAAAATCTGACACCTCTCTATGACTATCACCAGATATGCACATAAGACTAATTAAATGATCACCTCCATTCTGCGGTCATTTCTTCTTTTTTTTTACTTGCTCTTTCTGGATGTGGGGATAGGTGCTGGATCGGGAGGGGGATGGGGGATGGGGGATGGGGGCTCATTAATTACCACATAAGAAGCATTGATGACTCTCCTCACCTCCATCTCTATGAGAAAAGGTCACAGGAACAGTATTCTCCATTAATCTCTTCAAATGTGGACACAAACTGACCATAACATAGCACTGTACTATCAAACAGCCACTGTAAAGGTGCTCAAATTTAAAAACATTTGCTCTCTTTCACCTTTAAAGGAAAAAAACATGGAGCAGTTTTGATGATGGGAGTTAGCACTATTAAAAATGAAAAAAGAAGAAAAAAAAAGTGCTGTTTCAGAGCCACCATGAAAAATCTGGCCATTTAAGTTGGAGATAATGGAAATGCAGATTCAGCGTGTGAGCATAGAGGATGTTTTATTTTGGGTAGAAATAATCTGACTATGGAGAGATGTTTTGAGTGTAGATTATTTTGGGAAAACACCACTTTTCAGCTGTGTTCAAATTCTATACACAGCGGAAAACACAACATTGCATTTTGTTTGCGTGCAAACAATAACATAGATGTGTTTTTAGACATATTCACAAGCTTGTAAAAATGTTGTTGTCATATTAACAATGTAAAAATAAGGGTAAAATGTATTGAGGGTACAAATGCTATCACAATTGATATGTATAATGTTTTTAAATTAATTAATTAATGTATTTATTTTTTGCATATATAACTGAAAGATTTTATGCATATAAGCGATTATCAACTGAGTAATAGCATCACATAACAACATATAGGAGGTCACAATACATATTATAATCAAAGTTTCAGAAGTACACTAACATAAACCATTTTTTATAAAATAGGGGCATAAAGCCGCATATGAAAGCGGTGTCATTACCTATGCACATATATCTCTGTGTTTAACCTCTTTCCCTACATATGTGATTGGCTTGATAAAATTCCTGCCCTATGTCTTCCATGACCTATTAGTATGCTAAGAGCTCACTACATATGTCTAAACTCAACCATTAGCATATGCATATATATATATGAATCCCACTCAATATTCAAGAGGAGCCAGGGATGAATTTCTGATGTGGTTTTGCTCATTAGGTCTCATTTGAAACCCAAGAAGGCAATACAGACATTCTATAAGATTTGTTTACTGGTAAATTATATAAACATCCAGTAACAGGGGTTTTAATGAGAATGAAATAGAAATACATTTAATTTGAATACATATAACAGGTATCCCTGTGGAGCATGGCAGTGAAGAACCGATTAATCTAAACAGACAGCTTGGGGAAAGGATGATAAACCTATTTGTACACTGCGGTTAACTACTAAATTCACTTAACTAGATGTAAAGAGGTTCTTTAATTATTTATAAATAAATGAACAGAAAGTAACTCTGCCATATCGAAAACTGAAAAGGCAGAAAGAGAAAAAATAAAGTAAAAGGGAACAAAGGAAATGAGAAATCAATGATTAAAGAATTGAAGACTGAAGCATTATCCAGAAAAAAAAAAATGGATTGCCCTAACCCTGTCCATCTCATCTCCATTCAAAGTGTACCTACATTTAGAGTGATAATTGTGGTTAGACATTCATTTAATTCTTAATGACAAGATCACAATTCCCATCTACCAGAAATTAAACATTTCTGGACATTTTACAGTTCCGTCCTTTCACCATGTTCCAGCATTATTTAGACACATTATTCCTGATGCATATTAATGAGAAGTTATGAACAAATTAATGAGACAGAATAAAAGGGGGATATTGGGGATGGACTGACGCATCTCAATATGAATTGGAATAAAGTGAGATAAGTAAGTGGAGGTATGGACTTGAAAAAGACAGGTCATTAGAATACATTATATTCAAACAAAGGACAAACTTTTGTCATGCAGGAACATTAATTTAAAGAAGTCTTTGTATGAGTCCAGGTATGATATATTACTTAAGTAGTTTTATTTAAAAGAAGGGAAAAGAAGATGTGATTTAAAGAGCATGGAGAAAGTGAATGAGTGTGTGAAAGAGAGAAAGACCCTCTCAAGGGTCAGATATTATCTGTTTCACAAGACTAATCCTTTAGTTGCCTGTCCTTTTACACATACAAATCATGCAGCCATATATTCCACCAGTTAATTGGAAATCACTTCATCTCACTAGAAATAAAAGCCAGATTTAACAAAATGCAATTACTGCCGTCACAAACTGTTTTTAATTATGAGCTTATTCACAGTGTCTAATGGAGTGCAGTTTATCCAATAAAGGTAACACTTGAAGCTTCAGTGCGCACGCTGAGACCAACACAACCGCTGGTTTTTGTTGTTGTTGTTTTGCGTCAGTTACCCTGGCCCCACATGTACTGCTCTTTACAAAAAAGTGCCCGCTGTGGGGTCACCTAGCTCAGACTCATTATCTCAGACCCCAGCAATAAAGAAACAATAACCTCAAAAGAAAAAGGACCTTGGATTTATTTGCCAGAATATGACATTTGGATTCTACGAAGAAATTAACTAATAATAGCCCTGAAAATAGCGAATGAGATGCTAGAGAGAGAGAGAGAGAGAGACAGAAAGCTGAAGAGCAGTCCAACCTACAGAGAAAACAAGACAAACCAGCACAAACAAGTCAGTCCATGATTACGAATAATACTGTGAGTGAAATAAATGTACAAGGTTATTTCCTTTAGTGGACAAGTGAGAAACGTTTACTTTGGATAGGCATCACAAAAGGGATGTGATTGTAAGATTAAACTGAATAGAAAGAAGTCATTGTTGGAGGAATCTAAAAGGAAAAACGAGCATTTTCCCCTATAGAGTTCACATATTATGGGAAAGTAGTTGATGGCTACACTAATAAGGAAGAAAATCAGATCAAACTGACTCTTAAGGTGTGTCCAGCTGAGGAACCATCCATATACAGGTCCTTCTAAAAAAATTAGCATATTGTGATAAAGGTCATTATTTTCCATAATGTAATGATAAAAATTAAACTTTCATATATTTTAGATTCATTGCACACCAACTGAAATATTTCAGGTCTTTTATTGTTTTAATACTGATGATTTTGGCATACAGCTCATGAAAACCCAAAATTCCTATCTCAAAAAATTAGCATATCATGAAAAGGGTCTCTAAACAAGCTATTAACCTAATCATCTGAATCAACTAATTAGCTCTAAACACCTGCAAAAGATTCCTGAGGCTATTAAAAACTCCCAGCCTGTTTCATTACTCAAAACCGCAATCATGGGTAAGACTGCCGACCTGACTGCTGTCCAGAAGTCCATCATTGACACCCTCAAGCAAGAGGGTAAGACACAGAAAGAAATTTCTGAACAAATAGGCTGTTCCCAGAGTGCTGTATCAAGGCACCTCAGTGGGAAGTCTGTGGGAAGGAAAAAGTGTGGCAAAAAACGCTGCACAACGAGAAGAGGTGACCGGACCCTGAGGAAGATTGTGGAGAAGGACCGATTCCAGACCTTGGGGACCTGCGGAAGCAGTGGACTGAGTCTGGAGTAAAACATCCCAGCATTCCCCAGGTCAAGCCACTTTTGAACCAGAAACAGCGGCAGAAGCGCCTGACCTGGGCTACAGAGAAGCAGCACTGGACTGTTGCTCAGTGGTCCAAAGTACTTTTTCGGATGAAAGCAAATTTTGCATGTCATTGGGAAATCAAGGTGCCAGAGTCTGGAGGAAGACTGGGGAGAAGGAAATGCCAAAATGCCTGAAGTCCAGTGTCAAGTACCCACAGTCAGTGATGGTCTGGGGTGCCATGTCAGCTGCTGGTGTTGGTCCACTGTGTTTTATCAAGGGCAGGGTCAATGCAGCTAGCTATCAGGAGATTTTGGAGCACTTCATGCTTCCATCTGCTGAAAAGCTTTATGGAGATGAAGATTTCATTTTTCAGCACGACCTGGCACCTGCTCACAGTGCCAAAACCACTGGTAAATGGTTTACTGACCATGGTATTACTGTGCTCAATTGGCCTGCCAACTCTCCTGACCTGAACCCCATAGAGAATCTGTGGGATATTGTGAAGAGAAAGTTGAGAGACACAAGACCCAACACTCTGGATGAGCTTAAGGCCACTATCGAAGCATCCTGGGCCTCCATAACACCTCAGCAGTGCCACAGGCTGATTGCCTCCATGCCACGCCGCATTGAAGCAGTCATTTCTGCAAAAGGATTCCCGACCAAGTATTGAGAGCATAACTGAACATAATTATTTGAAGGTTGACTTTTTTGGTATTAAAAACACTTCTTTTATTGGTCGGATGAAATATGCTAATTTTTTGAGATAGGAATTTTGGGTTTTCATGAGCTGTATGCCAAAATCATCAGTATTAAAACAATAAAAGACCTGAAATATTTCAGTTGGTGTGCAATGAATCTAAAATATATGAAAGTTTAATTTTTATCATTACATTATGGAAAATAATGACCTTTATCACAATATGCTAATTTTTTGAGAAGGACCTGTATATGAACAGTCTCCAAAATAACAGATTTTCTGATTTTTCAGATTTTTTCTTGATCAGCCTGATTAGGGGCCGGGTGTGCAGAATCACGGCACAGCCCCACCCTCCGACCTGCCACATTCCTCCCTCATCCGTCTCATGTCATACAGTTCAATGGAAAGGAGGCGGCAAGAACTGGCTTAACAATATAAATAATATTTTAATAATAAATTAAACAAAAAGACAAACACACACAGGTGTTAGGTAGCTGCCGTAACTCTCTCTCGCTGTCGAACCGCCGTCTCCGGTTGCCTTTATCCCTCTCGGGCTTGATCAGCTTGATTAGGGGCCTGGTGTGCAGAATCAAGGCCCGGCCACACCCTCTGCCCTGCCAATGATCTAAATGACTCAAGAACTATATTCCAAGTCTTTTGAAGTCATACAATGGCATTGTGTGAGGAACAACCAAGTAGTTAAGTCGTGGCCCAGGATGTTCTTCAATCATTCCCTTTTTATTTCCACAGAAGAAACTCTGTTAAAAAACTGTTTATGGTAACACTCTAAAATAAGGTTCTATTTGTAAAAGCATTGGGTATCATGAACTAATAATGTACAATATACGGTCACCAAGCAATTTATTAGGAATAATTGTGGGGGTAGCCCCCCTCGGGACGGGGTGCATGTATCATCCACTTCTACCCTCCCTATACCCCCACAAAACCTCTCCATTCCCACCGCCTCAGGTGTTTCAGGAGTTAGAGGCTTCCAGTGAAATATTGGGTGTACCGTTGCTTCCTGCCTTAGTCCAGAACGCAGAACACTCGACATCCCCTCAACAGGAAGTGTCAAAATTAATACCTATCTCAGAGAACCTGGCAGCGTGGAAACTTCTGCCAGGTATTTCTATGTGGGTCCTAAGAACAGTAGAAAAAGGCTAAAGAATTACATTTGTTCGCCGTCCTCCTCGTTTCAACGTCGTGGTTCCCACTACCGTGAAACCGGGGAAAGCATGTCTACTGTTGAAAGAACTGCTAAATCTCTTGGTCAAAGGGGCCATAGGACATGTTCCCCTTCCAGAGAAAGAGTCAAGTTATTACAGCAGATACTTCCTGTGGGGTGGGGGGTTGCGTCCGATCATAGATCTTTGAGGCTTGAATCGCTCAGTCAGGGAATTCAAGTTCAAGATGCTAACTAGCAAGATGGTCGTGTCCCAAATCCAACAACAGGACTGGTTGGTCACGATCGATCTCATGGACGCAAATTTTCATATAGAAATTCGCCACAACACAGGAAGTTCTTGAGGTTCGGGCGAAGCCTTCCAATATCGGGTTCTTCCATTCGGCCTAGCACTATCACCCCGCACATTCACGAAATGCATGGATGCAGCACTGGCTCCTTTGCGACTCCGGGGCATCCGCACTCAGAATTACATAGACGACTGGCTGATACTAGCACACTCTCAAGAACTGGCAGTTCAGCACAGGGATATCATCTTCGCTCATCTGGTTTCTCTGGGTCTGAGACTCAATGTCAAAAAGAGCGTTCTCTCTCCCACTCAGGGAATTACCTATCTGGGCATTGTGGCACAATTGTCTCCCACTCATATTCTCCATTCTGAACACCCTGAGCAAAGTCAGGCTAGGCCAAGGTTGCACTGTTCGTCAGTATCAACGAATACTAGGTCTCATGGCATCTGCGTCCTTGGTGATCCCTTTGGGCCTTCTGCACATGAGCAGTTCAGTTGGGTCCCACTCTAGTGCGTCTTGCCGTTGCAAGTTGCTAACGACAGACACCTCCCTGACGGGCTGGATATGTGTTTCCCCCGGTTTCTCTGCTCCCGGGAGTCTTGGTCAGTGTTCGCCAGTAAGGGTCCTGCCTCTTACTGATAGCACCGTGTTGGCTGAACAGGGTATGGTTCTCGGAGATAATGTCTCTCCTCGACGGCTAGCCTTGGGCGATTCCGGACAGGAGGGACCTTCTGTCTCAGGCACAAGGGACAATATTTCATCCCCGGCCCGACCTGTGGAACCTTCATGTTTGGCCCCTGAAAGGTACCAACTGAGGGACAGTGGGCTTTCACCTGAAGTCATCGAGAGCATTCTAAGTGCTAGGGCTCCCTCTACTAGAAGTTACACCAATAAATAGGGTATCTTTGAAAGATGGTGCAGTGCACATAATGCAGATCCAGTTAACTGCCAGATTGATTCAGTTCTGGACTTTCTGCAGGAAATATTGTCAGCAGGCACATGCCCCACCACTCTCAGGGTTTACCTGGCCGCTCTCAGCTTGTCATGCCTTGATTAACGGGGTGCCGTTGGGGAGATATCCTCTGCTTGCTCACTTCATTCGTGGAGCCATGCAACTGAGACCTCCTGCTAGGACCAGGATCCCCGCATGGGACTTAGCAATAGTCCTTGAGGTTCTGTTTGAGACCCCCTTTGAACCTCTAGAGTCAGCATCAGCAATTACTTTATAATTGGGGATCTGCAGGCTCTGTCTGTCTTGCCAGCCTGCTTAGATTTTTCCCAATGGCTAAAAGCAATATTTCACCCTCATCCTGACTACCTGCGTAAGGTTCCTTCTCGACCGTACATCCAGTCCCTCTTGAAGCCTTCTACTCCCCGCTGTTTACAACGCCGGAGCAGGAAAGACTTCACAGACTGTATCCAGTCCGTGCCCTTCAGACTTATGTCCACCGCACTAGCCAGTATCGTAAGTCAGGGCAACTATCCGTTTGCCATGGGGGCCGCAACAAGGGGCGGCCGACACCAAGCAGTCAATTTCGCATTGGGTGAGGGACGCTATTGCCCTGGCCTACAAGGCGCGTGGTCAAGCTTCGCCAGTAGAGATCAGGGCTCACTCTACCAGAGGGGTCGCCTCCTCTAAAGCCTTGGCTAGAGGTGTCCCTCTGCAACATGTTTGTAATGTGGCAGGCTGGTCCTCTCCGCACACATTCATAAGATTTTATAGTTTGGATATTCATGCCACTCCGGGCTCTTATGTCCTTGAGTCATCATCACAAGCTCATGTCTGAAACCTCTCGCACTCTTGTGAGCACAACTACTCAACCGTAAGGGGTCCGGACATCCACAGTGCAGCGGCGTGGGTATTCTGGTTCCCATAGCACTAAATCAGCGCAGCATCAAAGTGTAGCTTTTTGACAGGGAACTTCTCAGGTTACTTAACTGTAACCCCTGTTCCCTGATAAAAGCGGAATGAGATGCTGCGCTTCATTGCCGCACTGGGATGCCCCAGGACTGCTCTTCAGACAAAATACCTGACGATGCACCTGTGACGCATCTATTTATAGCCCTGCTACAGGTGCATCCAATTGATGTCACCAGCAGAGGCTATAAATGTTAGTCAATTTCACTGACGTGTTGCACACATATTCACAGCTGGTCACACCTAAAACTGTTCCCGAAGCGCTAATTTAGCGCAGCATCTGTTCCACGTATATCAGGGAACAGGGGTTACAGTTGAGTATCCCGAGACGTTTCCTGTTCATAATGCATTAACTTATGTTAATATACACAACTTTTGGGGCATGGGTAGCTCAGCAAGTAAAGACGTTGACTACCACACCTGGAGTCGCAAGTTTGAATCCTAATCCAAATCAGTCAGGCTTCCTAAGCAACCAATTGTCCCAGTTGCTAGGGTGGGTAGAGTTACGTTGGGTTAACCTACTTGTAGTTGTTATAATGTGGTTCTTGCTCTCAGTGGGGCACGTGGTGAGTTGTGCGTGTATGCCGTGGAGAATAGCGCAAACCTCCACATCTGCTCGGTCTCCACAGTAATGCGCTCAACAAGCCATATAAGATGTGGGGATTGACTCTCTCAGACATGGAGGCAAATGAGATTCGTCCTCCGCCACCTGGATTGAGGCGAGTCACTATGCTACCACGAGGACCTAGAGCGCTTTGGGAGCTGGGCATGCCAAATTGGGGAGAAAAGGAGAGAAAATATTGAAAAAAAATTTTACACAACTTATCTTTTTAAAAATGTATTAGTATATGTTGAAATTAAAATTCACCAACATTAATAAGTGCTGAAAAATTATTGTGCATTGTTATTTCATGTTAGCTAATGTGGTTAACGGACGTTAAGTAATACAACCTTATTGTAAAGTGTTACCGGTTTAATTTTTGGTTAACTATTCCTTGAACATTTATAGTCAAATGACTAGTACTCACAAGATATTCTTTCTCACAGATATTTATTTGTGGAGTGCTTCAGATCTTCATATCTCTGTCAAATGATTAGGCTCTTAGTGAGAAGGAGAGCAACCTCTCTGTTTGAGCATCTCCCTGGTCTCAGTGACTCTCCCCCTCTATTACAGCTGAATGGCAGGCTGAAAAGTGCCTGAAGGAATGACTTCTCACTCTAACAATGGCCAGAACGTCTGTTTAATTTGCAGTTGAAGGGCATTAAGATAATAAATTCATTTAGTAAATCTCACCAACAAAACCCTGGCCATCCTTGCTTGGCTGGTTTGAGAGAGAGCGAGTGTCTCATTGTAGGTAAGGCACATTCATTTTTATTGGACTTAATTATTCATATTTAACTTAATAATTATTCAAATGATCCCTTTTAGTGATTATGAGGCATTGTATTAATTTGTCCGTTTTTACTTTATTTTTACTCTGACTTGTTTATTCATGGTGATCTCAGGTGGATATTTGAAACAAGGCTGAAACCAGTAAATAAATCAAAAGAGTTTCTCTGGATGACTTAAAACCTTAGAGACAGATGCTGAGAGGTACAGCAAACAGATTATTACAAACAAATTAATCGTCAAGTCGTATTTCCATAAACTTACAATTCCAAAGTCACTTTGTCCTTGAACTGAACTGTGGAAACTGGTTTAATACCGGGACAATAAAACAAAGATGTGACCGGTGAAATGACAACTAATGGGTTCTGACTTCTAAACCCTGGGAAAAAGGGGTGGAAAACGATAACGCATCTTTAAATATTGTGATTTGACTTTGAACAAAGTGACTTTTGAAGTGAAAGGAGCCTTTTCCCCCATTTTCATTTTTCCCCCCTATATTTTAATGCTCCCCCGCTCTATCATGCAAATCCCCATTCAAATTATTCGAGTATTAGAGCCCTCAGCACTAATGTCACAGAGACAAAATGAGATGGGGGACTTAAGCACCTAACGAACAATGAAATTTCAAAGCCCTGGGACAGGACAATTAAGCAGCAGGCTTAGCCAATGATGAAAATTTATTGCTATCTAATACATATTTCTATTTTCTGAACACTAACCAATTTGAATGTGATTAGGGGTGGGGGGTTTGTTCATTAAAGCACAACAGCTACAGAGGTCTATATTGGAGTGTCTTTTGAAGTTAAATTACAAATATGCACATGAAATCTTATTTATTGTCTTTTTTGGCTAGGCATTGTTTCTGTCGGGCCTCTTAAATGGCTTTTTAACCCTGCTCGCGCTGATTCAATGGGGAAGTGTTAATGAGAGAATCTGAAGAGGAGACGCTTTTGGAGGTCTGGGATTGAGAATGTTACGTTATCATTTTATTCTCTGTCTTTTTCCCCTTTCATCTAAATTAAATTGGCTCTCCATTGTTCAGTCACTGGCCGTTTTGCTGTTATCAGAACCCAAGGGTTTGACATGAGCAGGGGCCTTATAGTGCAAGAGAACCAGGGGTGTCTGGGAACGACCTTTGTGTTCAACTGAAGATATTCCTGATCTGGACATTTTCCTCTTTATTCACCCACTCAATATTAAACCTGTAATTCACTCTTCATGTGCATGTTTTGACATAAATATGATCGAATGTCACTGAAAGAGCAGAGAACAATGGCTGAAAATGGAACCTGTTAAGGGTGCACTGCGGGGCATCTGACAATAGCGTCTTTCTGTGGAAAAGTACACATGTTAATTGCACACTTCTGATAATAGACCTTGTGAATACACTCATAACAGTGCTGACCACTTAGATGGAGAAACCATGATGGCCAAATCAATGCCTGTGCTGTCAGAGCCAGCATCAACAAGGAGGTGAAAGACAGACATCTTCTCTTAGATTTCTTTAGCTACAGAGATGAGCAAGAAAGAGAGAGAAAATAGAGTGTGAGAGAAAAGAGAAGGAGAGAGAGGAAAATGGGAAATTTAATATGGAATGCAGGAATTTGGGGAACGAAGGAACAACGAGGGCTTTGTTATTTACCCGGCCGTTAAAAAAGAGCCCTAATTTTCTATGCTATGGAACGGACCAATGTGCGCACACATCTCCCTCTCTATGCGCAGAGGGTGTGCCGATTAATTCCCTTTAATAAATGCAGTCTCAGGCACAGTTTAACAGGGATAAAGGACATTTTCATTAACTTTCTTTATATTTAATGTTCAATTAGTCCTGGGTATAACTGGACACTAATAAGATGGAAATATGGGCAGGAATTAATGTTCCTTCAGGAATAGACCCCTTGATTGGTTTTCACCCTGTGGTTCCTCTGAACCCTTGGTCCACGCTTAGCATGATTGCCTGTATTAAAATGCACAAGTATGTTTACCGATGCATACATATATTTACATGCATGCACAAGAAGATATTACTTGTATTTATAATAGAATTTAGTGGTGCTGATTGAGGCAGCGTGGTTTGATTAGATTATGCAATCGCGCATTAAAGATGCAAGATAAGAGGGTATCAGTTTGCTGATGAAATGTGTTTGCATGTGCATTTGTGGTAGTGTTAAATCAGCCATATTAATGCAGTTAAGAAATGTTTCTGAAGGTAATTTGATGTGTTTATGGGATTATAGAAATACCATGTAGTGCACCACAGTTTGTTCTGTTCTCTGTTGTCAAGCCTGCAATAGTTTATGGGCTGCATGTCTCAAGGCTTTATTGTTCCTCTTTACACTATTTTCTTGAAAACCCTTTTAAGATATCAATTTCACAGAGATTGAAGACAGAAAGGAAATGACATGCAAGAGACATGCTTTTACATTAAACAGAAAAATATAATGTCAGCATCCACAGAAATTGTTGCCAGTGGATTCTCACTGCTTCATTGTTTTTGATGTGCGGTAATGGCGATTATGGGCCATATTCAGAGAGGAAATTGAAATGGCATGAAGCACGGTGTCTGTTTTACAAATAATCCTCAACAAACACACACAGAGAGATGATTGCGTGTAGCAGCACAGAGGGAGTTTGTGTGAACGGCGCGTTCTGCCACCTCAGATAGCACAGCCAGGCACGCAAAGCCACATCCTCTCGGATGTCTTCTCTGTCGTGCTGCCAGAGTTTAAGAGACATGGCAGCCAAAGGAAAAGGCTGGCGCAGGGAACATATGAGGAAAGACCCACCGGAGAGAAAGAATGAAAGGGGAGTAGAGGGAGGGAGGGAGAGAGGGCACCAAAAACAACTGGAAAGAAACATGGGCCAAAGGAAGCACGACCCTCTGCATTCACTCAAGTTTCTGGCTTGTGGAAAAGCTTTGAGAGTGTTTCTGAATCCCTCCCTGTGTCTGGGAGAGAGACTGAAGGGAGGCGGAGGGGGAATCCCAACGCAGCCTCTGAGAGGACCTGTTCTCTGGGAGAGGAAGTAAGAGAGAGAAAGAGAGAGAGGGAGAGACCATGCTGTTCAGGGTACAGAGACAATGACCTCATCACTTTGTGCCATCACGAATGGAGGGTACAGGCACTTCAAAAACACACACACACACAGAAACCCAAAACCCTTGTGTTTACACCCACTCAAGGTCAGGACGGGGCAGGCAAATTCCAGCTAAAACTTTTGAAACTTTGCTGTGTGTGTGTGTGTGTGTGTGTGTGTGTGTGTGTGTGTGTGTGTGTGTGTGTGTGTTTCTCGTGCACAGAAAAGTCTAAAAATGTTAGAGTTAGAGATGAGCAGCATCCCCAAAATTTTACTAAATTATAAATAGTGGTAACCTTCAATAGTTACATTAAAGCTGTATTATGGAAACTTGGGGCTCTCTATTGACATGTGGTTGACACCTAAATTTTCATGTAAATTTGTGCTGGAACATTTTAATCAGTTGTGTTTCAACACTGCTCTTCTGCGTGGATGAATCTCAGGGTTTCAGATTACCTGGACTTTGCCTTTGATCATTAGGAAATTGTGGCAGGGTGGAGGGCGGGGCCGGGTCGTGATTATACACACCCGGCCCCTTATCAGGCTAATTAAGCCTCCGGGAGGAATAAATGCCGATTGCGGACGGTGGTGCGGGAGAGAGAGATCATTTACGGACATGTCCATCATGTGTGTGTGTGTGTTTGTCTTTTGTTTAAGTTTTAATATTAAAATATTATTTATATTATCAAGCCGGTTCTCGCCTCCTTTCCATTGAACTGCGTTACAGAAATATTTACATGTGTTCATGCATTCAAAATAGCTGGAATGCAAAAGCATGGCAGAAAATGCAGTCAACTATTGACTTGATACATGGACTTAAGACACGTTCACTCAATACTGTTTTAGTTTGAAAACTATTTTCAGAATTGTTCAAAGTATGTGTTTTTGAAAGTCTACGTTTTTGGTTCTAGTGCAATGCCATTCTAATGTGGATGAGCGGTGTAAATGTAGCAAACAAAACAAAAAAAATCTTATTTTCTGGTAAAAAATATCTTAACATTCTTAAAACAAAGGAAAACATATTACAATTATGTTTTCTTTTCAGTGAAATCTAACAAACTTTACCGGAGTTTATGCTTAAAACAAGAAAAACTATTTACCATTGGGGAAAGAAAAATAAACTGGTTTTCCCTTTGAATCAAGTTTTTTCTTTGTACCCCAATGGCAAATAGTTTTTTCTTGTTAGAAATGTAAACATTACTAAATGTTCTTAAATTTCCCTAAAAAACAAGACAGTTTTATTTTATTTTGCTCTTCAACTAAATTTATATTGTTTTAAGAATATTTAGATATTTTTACTGGAAAAAAGACAACAATACTCACAAATTATTTATTTATTTATTTTGCAGTGCATTAGTGTTGACATGGCCTTAAAAACATGCTAAAGCTATGTAACTCAATAAGAGATCAAAGAACAAATGGGTGAGATGTCACATCGAACCAAATCTGGACAAAATTAAGTTTAAGGAAAACTTTGCACCGTCTGTTAAACGCCTTCTTACTGCCATTGGTCCACATCATCGGCTGGTGTCTCACATGTCATGTGATATATTTGTTTATTTAGTCTGCAAATAGAATTAAATCTACTAAAACACTCACGTGCCCATTTACTCTGTTGTTTGATATGCTTCTTGAGTCGTCTGCAGTCGAAAGCCATTCACACATCTGACCAAAGTGAGATACAGTATGCCTCTTATCATTCTATTCTCTGTATTCTGCCCATTAACACTCTTTTATACACCCTTCTTTGCAGTCGTGTCAGTGTCATCATAAATTACAAAAACATAAATTTATTATAATTATAATATAATTTATACATAAATTATTATGGTCGCGTATTACATGTTAGTGCATAAGCGCCATGAATGCAGAAAGTAAGCATGCAAATTACACATTATCTTCTGCATATGTCTTAATTTTAGTCATCATCGAGTGGTTAAAACTTCTTATGCTGAATAATCATGTGAATTCTGCTCATAGAATGAGACATGAAACAATTGACAACACATTTTATTGTCATATTAGTTGATGTTTTACATGTAGTCTTGTTGCTCCTTATATTTAAATGCTCCTCCAAATGCCTCACCCTCCCTAGATTTATATATATAACATTTAGATTAATTGGCAAGTGGGTTGTTGGACAACTAGTCGACCATCATGATCAATCTCAATTTGAAGTACTGTTTCCCAAAAGCAGAAACTTTCAAAGAGTGGGAACGGTATAAGGGGGCATCCTTTCTTTAAAAAACACTGAGAACTGTGACTTCCTAAAATGGCCTTTGGGAGTTCTGTAAATTCAGTATGTTGTCATGCGTCACTGTACCAACAAAGCACAAGTGTTCCCCTGGTTTTATCAGAGATACACAAGCATTCAGCAGCAAGCCTATATTCCTGACCGGAGTCATAAATAGCTCTAATTGAAGAGGCGCTCATGGGCAAAGGGAAGGGGGGAAGTGAAAAAAAAACTAGGATTTACCACTTTAAAGACACCTCAGCCTCACTCTGGATGAGTGATGTCGCTATTTAGCGTGTAATTTCGCCCAGTGAGACGAGTGGCCATCTTTAATGTGATTATTAAGGGAAATGAGTGCGTCAGATCAGATAGGGCCGCGTTTTAATTTGCCTCCCATTTTGTCTGTTAGCGAGGCGCAAGGCTCCCTCGGGGAGTAAGACGGTGATAAAGAACTTCAGAGTAAATAAGCAATCCCTCTCCTCGAGCAGAACCAATAAATAACACGCATAACAATGCACATTTCTGCGTGCCTGCTGCTAAAGAGCTTTAGGAAAGGCTGATGCCTGAAAACTGTCACCACTTAAATGAATTAAAGTGTCTATATTATTAAACTGTTCCTTGGAAACTTAACAATCAATGGTTTAACAATAAAAAGCATCCACATAACTTCACTTTGAACAACATATCAAAAGGTATCAATAGTAAAACAAAAACTGTGTGTTATTACCATATTTTAATATTACCATATTATACATTGCATTTATGTATACTATATATGATTGTGAGAAACCTAGTGACAATAAAAATCCAAGCACATAGTGTAGCCATTTCACTTCAAACTCAAATTCAAAATGATTCTGCTTGTGCATCTTGTTTATGATTGTCATCATGAAAGATATCACTTTTTGCATTTGAAAGATCAGTGGATCATATTTCACAAAAAAACGTATGAGTAAATTTAATTGCAATGTTTCAATACACAATTCGATAATTAACTCCTATACTTTGGGGCTTAATATTTTGTTCTTGTAAAATGCAAAGCACCAATATCTGTGATTATGGGGCTAATTTGTGTGAAATGCCATCTCAACTCTGAAAAGCATAGTGATTTTATCAGTTTTACAATTAACTAACAATAACAGATAACCTTGGAATCCTCCTACACTCACGGCCGCAGTAATCGGCCTCCAGTTGTTCCCAGTATTGTCTCTGGATAAGAATGTACTGATGAGATTTCACTGCAATTAAAATGCATACAATGCCATTTAGAGCAGAACAAGATGTTTTTGTTTGACTGCTTCTGGGTGATTCCTTCCCCCTCCAGATTTTTATGGAGACAGTCAGGAGTCGGTGGAGGGAAATAGGGCTGGTTTGCAAAAAAGTGGAATGGATTTCTTGATTAAAAATGGCCTTTTCCCCCATCTCTTTGCTTGCGGGCACAAGGAACATAGACACACGGAAAGCATGCCGTGAATCCAAATGCCTCAATATAAAGTGTTGCATCATTGTTAATTCCATTCATTAGTCTCTTCCTAGATGGAGGATTTAATTTGTGGTTGTCTTTATGAGAGCTGGTGAACCAAATTGAAATTGCAGGCACCTCTTCACATGCCGACGTCTGTGTTGTCAATCTCACCTCAATTCATTTTTTTATGCTGCTCAATAAAGTTAGATTACAAATAAAGCTAAAGATAGATAAGTATATAGGGACTCATCAGTTGCTCCTTTATGCTCCTTCACTCTCCCTTCAGTTTCTTGCTCTCATAAACACAATGTAGTGTGTATACAGGATGTTTTATTCACTATTAAAAAGGAGAAATTAAAACATAAATTTTGTTGTGGGCAGACTGTATCTCAGCTATAGTATAATGACAGTAAAACTAATTATAAAGTACAAATAGCTGAAAGCTATTCATGTTTCAAATTAAATAAGACTGACCAGTGAACTATCAGGTTAAAATCCCACCTCTAATGCTTAATACGGCTCACCTTAATTATGATATACGGTATACACCGATCAGACACAACATTAAAACCACCTGCCTAATATTGTGTTGGTCCCCCTCGTGCCGCCAAAACAATGCCAACCCGCATCTCAAAATAGCATTCTGAGATGCCATTCTTCTCACCACAAATGTACAGAGTGGTTATCTGAGTTACCTTAGATCAGGAGTAGGCAAACTATGGCGCGCATGCCAGCATTGGGATGTGGAGGTGTAATCACTGGCACGTCAGCAACAGCGAGAGAGTATTAGACTATTTTATTTCAATAAATTCTGCACCTGCATTCCAATCTATACCTTGATGTAATCCTTCATCATGATCATGCAGCGTGTTTCACGCTTTGCTTTGCTTTGGTGCGGATGACAGCCAACAGTCCGTGTTTCATTTTTTCTTTTTGCATTCAGAACAACACATGATGTAATAAGGAAAACACCACTATTAATCCTTGAGATTTCCAACCCAGCATGCAGGTACACTCTCTTAAACCATGGTCACATTCAAAATTACATAAAATGTTTAAAAGAGAAAACATAAACCCACATCATGGGGTTATATACATTAAACCTGGAAATACAATTGTAGGATTTTGCAGATGTGATTCACCGGAAAGTGCAAAACAGATGATTGACTTGTGATGCATGAATTACTTGCAAACTCAGCGCAAGTCTTGTCACACATTAAGAGTGCATATCCTCCCATACAGCTGATGAAAACACACTGCATGATCATGAGGAAGGAAGATGCAGATTGGAACGCAGATGCTAAATACGTCATACAAATAAAAAAGCCTGCTCCTCTCTCTCTGTTGGATTGTGTGCTAATTATTACCCCTAAATGATTTTGAAAAATGTATGGTGGTGAGCAAGGCGGAGACGAGCGGCGTCTGGGCAGGACAAGGCCAGGAAGATAAGTGGCGAATGACTTCCAACTGTGAGCCACACCGACCTCACATTCCAGCGAGGAAAGGTGGGAGTATTTAAGGAGAAGAGACAATGGCAGAAGAGAGAGATGTACGAAGCTTGTCCACGTGTCTTAGTGTTTTACTGATTTGACGCAGCTTGCTGAAAAGAAGTGTGTGTGTTTTTGTTTCTTTGTACTCTGGAAAGTGTCATTAAATGTCTATGTGTTTGTCAAGCCAATCCCAGCTTCCTCCTTTGCTATCCTTAAGTGGTACACTGGTGCCAAAACCCGGGCAGGAGGACGCGCCATCAAGAAGTCTTTGCCACTGACTGAGGATCGCAACGCAGAGGGAGTGCTCAATCCGGTGGCACTGGAACACTGCATCAACCGGCAACCAGAAGGGATGGCTGAGGGGTCCAGTGCCATCACCCGGCGTTGCAGACGAAAGCATGACAGCGAGCTGAGGGCCAGTCGACGGCGTGTCCGGGGCCGGCAAGCCCTTCTCTCTCTCTTCTCTTTCTCCCCTCTATGCTTTCTCTCTGACTTTTGTTATTCCCGCCTTTTGTTATTCATGACCATGGCAAAGTTGCAGTCGTGGCTTTCCTTCCTCAAGTGGGGGAAAGCCACTCCAGCCACCCCACGTGCTGCACCAGCTGAATTTAGTTAGCATACTTTTAGTTTAGGCATTTTTTAAGACTTTCTTGTTTGTAGGTTATTAAAAAACAAGGCTTGGTTGGTGTGGATGTTTGATGTGTGTTTTTACTAGCTGTACCAATGTAGTTGCGAGTTCAGTACCCAACTCAATGAAAATATGACCAATATTTTCATAAAGCACAAAAAACAGAAATATAATAGGAAAACATGATTTTGTTTGCATTTCTGATGAATTTGTCTTAATTTTTCTGTAGTTTTTTTTTATTGCAGCATATTTGAAATGCGTTTATATATTTTTGATGATCCTTGTTATTTTATGACCTGCACTAATTATTTTGATCTGTGCTTTTTATTTATTTTTGCACTTATTCTTTTTTTATATGCGCTTATTATTTTTTGATTCACACTTATTATTTTGATTCATGCTTATTATTTTGATTCATGCTTATTATTTTTGGATCCGTGACCGCAATACTCTTCACAGGATTTTTAGCCCATAGTACTAAGAACTTAATCAATACGTAAACGAATTAATGTTAGGTTGATAGCTTTAATTTACCTTGGAGGAAATGTAGGTATCCACGCTGATGTTATTCATGCTCATTTGGGAATGAGGAATGACACTCTTTAATCCATAGCATGCTCTTCTCAATATTTATTAAAAGATTTGTTAACAAAGAAAGAAAAAACACTGCATGTCTCTCCTCTAGATAGCCTACATCATGTCAATATTGTTAAGTGACCCAGCAACAACTTTTGGGGTGGCATAATTTCGATAAAATCCCACTTAAAACTACTCAAACATACATTACTTCCATAGGCTCTTATTGTAAAAATGCAAACGCTTGTCAGAGTAATGGCTTCAGGGCAACAGTTGCTAAGACAGGATTGTACAGAAACACTTCTAAGGCAGGGCTTGGCGAAGGGTAAATTGTGCATATTTTTTGGAATCCTGCCATCAAAAGTACATTTTTACGATCATCATATTTGTATTTAAGTTCTAGGGTAAACAAGCTAACACTGTATAATCAAACCACACTGGAAATGCACATTTTTACCAAAAGGTTTAAATGTGTTCTTATGACAAAGGTATATTTCATGAAAGTCAGGTTGGGGCATGTTGTCTCATTTTTATTAGGACAGGTTGTAACATGTGTTTTAAATGTCAATGTACACAGTTTATAAATTACAATATTTGTTGGCCAAAACCATTTTGTTATTTATTTATTTAGCTAAAAAGCCTGAAATAGGTTGTTTAAAGATGCACTAAGTTTTTGCGAATTAAAAAAGTTTTACACAAAGACATGAATAGCATTTTTTGAAATATGTTGAAAATGATGTACACACGTGAGATGAAGGCTCCGGTCATATCAGAAACCCAATAAAATCGGTTTAATTTGACATGGACTGGGTCGCCTCCTCATGGGCACTGCCATGTAGACAACACATGATACTGTGTCATGTAATGGTCATCAATAGTACCAATGATGGTACTGTATTGATAATCAGGACTGTGACCAACCAGACAGTTCAAACAGAATGAGAAAAAGTGGAAAGATGAAATGTCCAAAAAAGAGGTCCCTGCTGGAGTGATGAAACAAACAGCTACGACCTGCAGCTCTCACAGCGTGTTTCATGGATAAGCAGTGCAACATAAAACAGCAAGCAATAGCACAAAGTGGTTTTACGGTCAAAAACACAGATTAAAAGTAACTAAACAGATGATAAACAAACACATTTGGTAAGAAGCGACAGCCCTCCAGGACGATAGGTGTCAGTATAGAGTCCAAATCCACAAACTACTTCTGGGACAGATGGGATGAGTAAGAGCCAGCTAAATCCTTGCTAAAATCTTACTTAAAGCACCTATAATACAGTCATAAATTTAATGAGAGGCATATAATTTGATTTATGATGATTGTGGGGTGAGGGGGGACGTGTTCTAACCCCAATGTTCACATGAAACCGACAGCACTGATTTAATGGCAGGTTGTATTGTGACAACTTACCCCATATCGTATGACAACATGCCTCACTAATGGAGCAAGTTGTCACAAAATGTCAATGTTTGTTTAATGAACTGTATATTTTTCCCTGGGCAATAAAGTTGTTTAATAAAATGTTTAATAGCTTATTGTAGCCAAGTGGTTAAGGTATGTGGCTATGAAGATATAGACTTTTAAATGAGTGAGACCACAAGCCCCTGTCTGTCTACTTTAACATGTATTGCATCATGTTTTGTACAATCGAGTCCAACCTAAGCTGTCAATCTGCCATAGCATGAAGCCCCACCTCATTCCCATCGTAATTAAACCAATAATCGGTTTCAATTAGTGCTCACTTTTTTTCCTCCATGTGCCTTTATAGAAAAATTAATTAGTCAATTAGACAATTAACATCTGAACAGGGCTTTGTGTTAACAAGCCTTTTACAAGCAGTGGTGGTAACCCTTCAGTAATGACACCGAAGCCTGCTGGCATCCAGGGACTCTTATAGAGAGCACGAGCTCCCCACTGCTTGCGTAGTGACAGCTTGGCTTTCCATCTGGCCCATATTATGGAGAACACTAGCATTAGGGAAGAAAGCTCAAACAAAAACAAATAGAAAATAATCGCTGTTTGTTTTCCATACGCAGCATATTTATGAACATCTTCCAGCCAATGACTGGCCCTCTCGTACAGCTGCAGTATTTTGGCCGGCGCTTTCCTGTCACCAGTATAAATAAAGCTGATAGATTCAAGTAATGGCTCCTGGTTCAAATAAACAGACAGAGACCCTTGTGATTTGTCTTTCCCCCCTGCACTAAATCATATTTGTGTATGTGATACATTTCCTCTGTGCGAACGATTCTGCTGTGGTGTGTGCATGTGTATAAAGAGAGGTTCGGTCTACATGTATGCATGAGCCTGAGTGTTATCAACATAGCTGAACTAAGTAAATGGTACATACCTCGTGTCTAAACCATACACAACAGTATTTCGGAAGAGTCTGGGTGGGGAACTGTGGAAAACTGGGCTGGGTCAAACCCGGTGCAGCCAGCGAAGTCCAGCAAGAGTGGCCCAAAAGGGACTTTTCATGTGAGGATCAAGTGCAATGTACAACATCTATGTGGTCCTCCCCTGATAGCAAGTAGCAGCTTGAACTCTGTTTGGAAGAAAAAAGCCTAGGGCTCCTTGAGAATGTTTATTGTCTTGTGCTGTCCTGCTAAACAATCCTTAAAAATGGAGAGCAGCTGTTTATAGGTTGTTTGCAGACCAAACATTGCTTTTTAGCCTCACATTTTTTCTATAGTAACTCATACCAAAACCAAATAAGCAGGGGCAAGTGCTTCTAATGAACAAGTGTCACTTTCGTTCAGATTGACGCATTAGGACACAACACATCATTTTCACTCAGAAACTTTGTCAAAAATCTAGAGGCCAATATTTGGATTGGACCACGAACGAAAGAAAAAACAACAGAGCTGCATTAAATAGAAGACTGATAAGGCATGTAAAGTGAGAAGGAAATAGTCCCACAGGATTGCAGCCAGAGGTGGTCAGAGCAACAGCATTTCCTTTGGCGAAGTGCTCCGCTTCCACACATTACATTACGTCGCTCTAAATTAAAGCTTTGTGCCTCTGAATTTCTTAAGCTCCGCTCTTGAGGCTCAGTGGAGAAAAACACATATCTGCTTTCTCTCCTCTGTGGCTCCGCGATTGAGAAATTCTCCATGTTCTCCAGGGTCCATGTTTTCACCTTACATGGGCATGCAGTGGACAGCATGTTGGTGTGTTATGTATGGGGTAAATAGATTTGCACAATTGCCCTCATTATTAAAATATTCTGACAGACGCATGTGTCCTTAACAGGGCTGCGCTGAACAACTTTCAGTTCCATTTTGTTACATGTTGTTCTGGGAAAGGTTTTAACGGTTCAGATAGGACAGCACTAGCATTATACTGGCTGTTTTATGTAACTAGCATCTTAGGGGAAAAAGATCTTTGTGTGTAGAGTGAGTGTAGAGATGAGTGAATCTAACTGTCCAGACGAAAATTTTACTCACTTCTTTTCTCATTTGTAACTTGGGAATCTTAATGGGTTCTCAATTATGTTTCATTTAAGTTTGTTTCATTAAGAAGATAGCCTAATCTTTTAAAAGAATATGACGGGAAAGGTTTGAGTTCATACTAAAATCTTAGACTTTTTATTGCAGACTTTGGCATCTTGGCAAATCTGAGCACAGCTTGAGACATTGTTGAGATCTCTTCTGAAACTCTAGAGGAGATTTCTGGGGTCTTATTCTCACAAGAACAACTTTAGAAGCAGGAGATTATAGCAAATTCTTTATTTACCCTCATTTAATCTTATTGATGTCCAGGAGAAACAATGGAATATTTAAGATAACTTGTTTGGGATACTTCTTTCCTATGGGTGAATATCTATGTAAATGTTTTCAAAAGATTAGTTTAAAGATACAATCTGTTATTAGCCAGGAAATACATACACCTTATGTTTTGTCTTATAATTTAGGTAAGTTAAACATTATTTTTTTTAATTATTTTTTGGTTTGGTTTGCCAGTCACACTAATTATCGATTGGAGATTTTTGTTTTAATGTTAACAAGTTTCTCAACAAATCTTGCTCTTAAAGGGATAGTTCACCCAAAAAATTAAAATTCTCTTTCCATTAACTCACCCTCATGCATCCCAGATGTGTATGATTTTCTTTCTTCAGTAGAACACAAACAAAGATTTTTAGAAGAATATCTCAGCTCTGTAGGTCCATACAATGCACGTGAATGGTCATCAGACGTTTGTAGCTCCAAAAGTCACATACATAAGACTCCAGTGGTTAAATCAATTTCTTCAGAAGCAATATAATAGGTGTGGGTGAGAAACAGATCAAAATGTAAGTCCTTTTTTACTCTAAATCTCGCTATTACTTTTATGTCTGTAAGTCACTTTTGGTGCCTGTTTAGTTTCACTTCACATCTAAAAGTGAAAGTTAAAGTGGAGATCTAAAGATTAAAAGGATTTAAATATTGTTCTGTTTCTCACCCACACCTATTATTTCGCATCTGAAGATAAGGATTTAACCACTGGGGTCATATGAATTACTTCTTTGTTTCCTTTATGTTATTTTTGGAGCTACAAGGGTCTATTCACCATACACTTGCATTGTAAGGATCCACATTTTTGGGTAAACTATCCTTTTAAGAAGTGTCACTTTTGTAAGGCTCTTTGCATATTGCAAAACTTTAAATTCACTGTACGTAGTCATTTTAAACTATTAAATTAAAATGTACATCTTCTACATGAAATTGATAATCAGAGCCAAAGGAACACTTATGTCCAGCCTATAATTTGAAGTGATATTAAGATCTAATAAGCCAGCGTAATATTTAATGCGTCCACATTTGTAACAGCACGGGGAAATCTTCCAAGTCTTTTTTAATTAATTTCCATCATTCTCTTTCCCTGACACTAAAGGCACTATGGACACAGATTAGCATGGATGTCAATGAAAAATTAACACGTTTATCTTTAAACTCGGACAACCCCCGGCCTTATGATATATACTACTTTTTCCCTTTCATTTTCTTTCCGACTCTTTACTTTTGAGAGCAGAGAGAGGAAGCCTAGTAAAATGGAGCTGTGATTAAGTTGATATATTCCAGATAATAATAACAGAGTGGTTATAACACACTGGCATTAGGAGCGAGAGTTTCCCGTTCTTCAGCCCTGCCCGGAGTGGACCAGGGAGCTTCCAGAGGAAGGAGTGTGTGTAGTGTCAGACTTGTACACTGACTTGCAATAGAGAATGTAGAAAGGAAGCTGGGCACCAGCCTCTCTCATACAGTGGATCACCGCGGCTCTCTACAAGACATTAATTCATTTTGTTCTGTTCTTTACAGTCAAGTGTTGATCAAAAACACATACAGTATCATGGATGAGGTTAAAACTATTCGAGTCCTCTCTTGGTAATATGCGCTCATATACAGACGCTCTTTACAGAAGAGATGGTTTTCTTAAAGAGAAACGTTTTTTAGCATGTGTTCAACAAGTCAATGTAAATACTTGTAAAAAGTGATACATGTAAACAATAAACATGTAACAAATTATAATATGTCCAATATAATATCATATTTATTGATGGAATACATTGATTTGTTCATTTTTTTAAAAGCTAAAATGTGACCACAATTATGAAAAACTAATCAAATATTATTAGCAATATTATTAGCAAACTTGTAAGAAGGTCCCCAGTATAATTAACAGCCTTATTTGGGAGATTTCTTTCATATGTTAGCAAAGTTGATATTATAATGGAAATATAACCGTATGAATCTATATTAATCGAAACTGATTCGAGAGCTTGTGAATCGGATCCAGAAATCTGTACCAATACCATCACAATTACTGACGTACAGAGGCTAAACTTTCACATTACATTTTAAATGTACTTAATACATTTTAATGTGTGAGGGTCAGTGAAACCTTTAGCATTTACATTTTACATTTACATTTATGCATTTGGCAGACGCTTTTATCCAATGCGACTTACAGTGCACTTATTACAGGGACAATCCCCCTGGAGCAACCTGGAGTTAAGTGCCTTGCTCATGGACACAATGGTGGTGGCCATGGGGATCGAACCAGCGACCTTCTGATTAACAGTTATGTGCTTTAGCCCACTACGCCACCACCACTCATCTACATGAGTGGTTTAGCAGAACATCATCTACTTTTACTTTAGCATTGGTTTACGTTAACTTACTATTGGAGTTTTGTAGATGAAACTTAATTGGTAGCAGGACCATAGCAGATCTCCTAGAGGTCTATATATTATTACCTCTATAAATTTAATTTGTAGACAAACTAGTGTGTTACTGCATTTCTATATTGAGTATTTAAATGTTTTATTCCAATTCAAAAGAAGAAAGACTACATATTGTTCAATAGGATACATGTAAGTAAAGTGTGTAAGGGTCATATGTGCAGTTGGGGGATAGGAAAGGTCAGAAGTGAAAGGCTGTGTACTTCATGAGATCATACACATCCCTTCAGGGTAGATGACACAGCTGGTGGGGCAGGAAGCTCAATAACATGCTTCACCAGGGTCATTCACACTGCCTGAGGGAAGGGGCCACCTGCTGGCAGGGTACAAAATGGCCCTGACCCAGGCAGCCACACAAGTTCAAGTCAGGTGGCTCTGTGTGACCCTGAACAGGGAAACAGCAAGATGTGAAGAAAAAGAGAACTAGATATATGTGAAACAGACCCTAGAAAAGCTCCTGTTCACCTATTACTTCCATTAATCTGTTTTTGGAAATCTTGACTCTTACAGGAAGGGTAGAGGGAGCCGTTTCCTCACATCAGCTACTGTAATACTTTCATATTACTCACCAGTCCCTTAGGGGATGTAAACATCCCACCACAAACTAAAGCATGTTTTATATTTTATCTAACAAAATTCTCTCTAAATAGAAAATGCTTATTTGCATCATCAGAACCAAAATATTTCAGTTACATCAAAAAACTGCTTCAGACAACAACAGGTGCAATTTTCCATATGTGTGCAAGTTTGAAAAACCCTTTTCACACTTCTGGTTATCGGAACAAATAAGTAAATGATTGCACGGTAAACTTCGATGGTGGTGAATGGGAGACCACAGCAAATATATATATATATATATTTTTTTATCTAATTCCAGGGTAATATAATCAAGAGTATCATTTTTCAGTTTACACTATTTAAAAAAAAAATCTAGTTTTACACTACTAATTAAATTGGAAAAGAATCATCACAGTCAGCGAAATGGTTCAGCTGAGTCACTGATCATTTCTTTCCACAGATTTCTGAAGGATGGCTTGCGTGGAGACTTTACAGAGGATATGTTCACACAGTATGTGTTTGGTATTGACACACACATTTACTTTGCGTTTGAGTTTTTGAAAGTAAAAGCTTTAAAGGGATAGTTCACACAAAAATGAAAATTCTCTCATCATTTATTCACCCTCATGCCATCCCAGATGTGTTTGACTTTCTTTCTTTTGCAGAATACAAATGATGATTTTTAGAAGAATATCTCAGCTCTGTAGGTTCATAAAATGCAAGTGACAATATAATTCTCCAAAAAGCACATAAAGGCATCATAAAAGTTATCCGTATGACTCCAGTGGTTTAATCTATATCTTCAGAAGTGAAATGATAGATGTGGGTGAGAAACAGATAAATATTTAAGTAATTATTTGCTAGACATTCTTCTCCCTGCTCAGTAGGGGGCAATATACATGAAGAATGTGAATCATCAAAACACAAGAAGAAGAATGTTTAAGTTATCTGTTTCTCACCCACACCTATCATATCGCTTCTGAAGACATTGATTTAACCACTTGAGTCTTATGGATTACTTTTATGCTGACTCGTGTGATTTTTTTAGCTTCATTTTGGCACCCTTTCACATTGTATGGACCAAAAGAGCTGTAAAATTCTTCATTTGAGTTCAGCAGATGAAAGAAAGTCATACACATCTGGGATGGCATAAGAGTACGCAAATGATGAGAGAAACTTCATTTTTGGGTAGCTAATCCTTTAAGTTTGAATGTGGCCTAAGTCATAGACCACATACACAATGGCACATTTTTGTTTAAAAATGTATTAATTATGCTACATTTACACCCCTCTCAACCACACTAGCATTACGTTTTCCTGCTCTGAAAACGGAGCATTTCGAAATTTGTTCTCCATTACAGCATACTTTGGAAAACGATGAAATACGAAATACGTAAATGGTGAAATACGAGTTTTCAAAGGAAAAAGCGTTTAGTGTGAATGTGGCCTCAATCATAGACCACGTCCACAATAAGACAGTACGTTTTTGTTTGTAAATATAATAATTATGCTAGAATTGCATTTTCCTCCAATAAAAACAAAGGGTTTTTGAAAATGCTCTCTGTTACTGTACTTGAAAAAACTAAGATGCTAGGAAACTGAATAACAGACGTTTCAAAGAGAAACGAATTAATGTGGTCGTGGCCATAGGATCTTGTTTACAACTGAAAAGTGATTGAATGGAACCATATTTATCAATGGAAAACAGGACTGACAACCTTATTCTGCTGCTCTGAACAGAGCCAGAAAGTCCAGAGCTCACAGTAACATGGGCTACTGGGACTCTTCTTTGAATAGCTGACATTCTATCAGACAGAATAGATGTATGTGGAGACATTTCTTCTATTGTTTTTTTCTCCCTCTATCTATGTTTCTTTCTGTCTCTCTCTCAATTGATGATTTCAACAGATTCCGGCATCAGAAGAAGACAGACAGTTGACATTCTCCTTCCTTTTACAATCTATCCCATACCTTTCGCTCTTCCTTCAGATCAGCAGGCAAAACTGTCAGGGGAAAAGGAAGCAGGAGGGAGAGATGGAAGGATGAAGGTGTCGGGGGAGTGACGTGGCATACCGGTTCTTCTTGTACAGCTTCCTATCTCTGATTTCTGGGCTAAAAGCAAATGTATGGCAAGCACACAGGAAGAGCGAATGACAAATGCAAGGCAGCTCTGATGAGACACAGCTCTGTGCTATTGTATTGACAATGACAGCCGATATCATGGCTATACATCAGTGTTGTCCTCTTTACAGGGTTCTGTGGTTTATGTACTGGCCACTAGTGCTGATTGCTACTCTTTATCAAGGTCGGAGTTGACATGGGACTCTGGTGTGTCTGTCTTTGAGGATGGAGATGCAGAATGCGTGGTCAGCATTCTTTTTGTATGTGCATATGCAAAGGTGTTCATGGTTGTTACATGAGTGTTACACTCAAGTGGGGGCCATTTGTGCATTGTGTCTATAAGATGGAATGAGGGATTCATACAGTCATTAATGTTTCACAAAACACTGTATTCATGGTCTTCAACTCTGCTGTTGTACTGCTGAGGCTTCAGTAATGATATAAACATGTGCAAGTAAATGTAACCATTATTAGTCTTGTCTATTCTGTATTCTTTTGTTCTGTGGATTTTCAATAGGAGTGACATTACTAAAATCTGACACATTTCAAAGATGAATAAAATCACATTCAAGTCAGCTAAGACTTAACTGCAACAATTGTCTTGATGGCCCAGTGCAATAGAAATACTAAAGTTCTAATTAGTTCCTTCCCTGATAATTGCTGGAAATCATTGAGTAGTGGTAATAGTAGCAATATTGGAGGCCGAGTTCATCTGAGTATTAAAAATGCAACAGGGTCATTATGCCAGCAGAGTTTTATACTTTGTATCATTTCAGTATGTGTTGGAAATAGTGTACAGTGCATTACAAGTCGCAAAACACCTGTACAACACACCAAAAGCTGGTGAGCTGTGTAATATGTGGCGTGTTGTGTTATTGAATTGAACTGTATTTGCTGGAACACAGAAATGGCATTGCCCACACTGCCTTCACAAACTCACACAGGATACAATTGAGCTGTAAGCCAGCTGTCATGGTGCTGATAAACTCAATACATTCAGGACAGACTCAGCTCACAGAAGGTACAATAATTGCTAAATAGCTAACAGTCCACATTTCATATCCCCAGTGCTCTGATAAATGATAAAATTATTGATGAAATCTTTTTGTCTGGTGCAGATACATGTGGACATCTTTGATACAAGACAAATAGATAAATCAAATACAGACATTGGTAATCATCTTTTAATTTAGGTGTTGCCATATTATGTGTGGGAATGTAAGCTAGTGATTATGAAGTTCATTAAAGCAATAAGCCACCAGAGGCTGCATGTTACAATGATTTTACTACAGATAAAGGTTGTTATTAAAACCCCCTTAATCGTTGCAAAATTACTGTAACATACAGCCTCTTGTGGCTGCTTGCTTTAATTGCTTGTTGCTTTTCTATAATGGCAGCAACAGTAATATGATAAAAGGACACTAATGTTCAATAAATAGATGATAACTTAATGGTTATTATAGCAGTAAGCTCTTCTTGTGCCAAATAATATAGTTCATTAGCCTAACTGTGGGCTGTTTATGGTTGTCACGCTACTCAGAATCTTGGCAATCAATATAAGCTGATTCCCAAATCACTTTTCATCCCAAATCACTACTTAATAGTGCAAGTACTGTTGTGCTATATGTTCACAATTAAAATGCAACAACAACAACAAAAATGGCTACTACAAGTAACCAGATGCAGTCCTTGTTCAACCAAAAGCAGTTGCGGCTTGCCCTATGTAGCGAAAGTGTATACCTGACCATGATGCTGGCCTGACAAAACAGTCGTAATAAATGGCAAATTTGGCAACTAGCAAAACTTCTGTGAAGACAGCACCTTCCAAATGTGAGTTGAATGTTTCACCATCACCCCCGCTGTGTGAATAAGTACATTATTTGAGATACAAGTGTTGGACTGAGGTTTAGCTTACATACTAAATCTAGCGGCAACATATCGCATCTGTTTGAAACACGTGTAGAAAAAAGCCCTTGGTGTTATATTTTGGACAATACCACACTTTGAAAATTCATACAATATAATGGCCGAATGCATAGTGCGTAGTGTAAGTGTAGGGTTGCAACCCGTCCCGTAAAATACGGGATTGTCCCGTATTTAAGCTGGTCAGATGGCGTCACGGTGAAATCACTCCAGATCGCCAATTTAACATTGATACTATAAGTTGGAGGAGTCCACACATTTGAAAGTCCACACATTGTGCTAAAACGTGCTAATACTGTGGAGGGTTTGGTAAGGGACCGTCTGAAAAGTCCACAAATGGTAGTAAAACCATGGAGTTTTTTCTATATAAATGTTCAATAAGATCAAACAATGTATGAATAAAATCATAAAGACAAGTATAGGTGAAGGAAAAAATTCAAACAAATCAAATAAATAAATAAAATAGAAATTATAAAAACATTACAAAATATTTATAAATCATCCAAAATGAACACATAAATAATATAAAGAAGAAAAATTATTGAAAAAAATACAATAAATATATTTTTGGGTCATGAGTCAGGAAAGTTCTCATTTTAGCATATAAGAAATTATATACAATTGTTATTAATAATAATACATTAATAAAATGTAAGTGTCCCTTATTTTAAAACTTCAAAAGTGGTAACCCTATGTAAGTGCATATCATACAGTTCGCCATTGTGGACACAGCTATAGAACGTGTGGTGAGCAATTATCGGCATTTAACAATATCTTTGAATGTGCCTCGTCCAATAAAAATTCAGTGTCAGAACGATCCGTTTTATAAGACTTTATAATGCTTCTTCAATTTACAAATACTTAAATATTTCAAAGATATTTATTAATCTGTAAATGTCTACCTTTGTCCTTGCAAGTGTGGACAAAAGACAAAATACATTTTAAACAGCACCTTCGAAGCTGGTTTTCAATTTATATTTGATTTATCCAATACCTCGCTCTCTTCAAATTAAATGACAAGGTGTGAGTTTCTCTCTCTCTCTCTCTCTCTCTCTCTCTCTCTCACACACACAAACACAGACACACACACACACAGACACGGCTTAATCACAGCACAATGTCTTAAGGACTTTTGTGGACAGAGACATTGTTGGCATTATAGGGGTTACACAAGGCCAAAAGCAGCTCCTTTCTTTCCAGTTAACTTCTTCGATTGATCTATTACACCGTGGCCATAAAACAGACAGATAAGGAGCTCCCCTAGCTTTTTGGAAGATTGCATGGTGCTCTCGTTCTGAGGTTAGTAATAACTTTCGAGTGTGGGATACAGCAAATGGACACTGGCACGACAGAAAAAGAAAAAGAGATTTATCTATCTAATGAATAAAGTCTCGGACAGAGCAGCGTCATACCCGAGCGAGAGCCGAGTGGCACAGGGAGGGGTCAGGGGTTTTATTCCAAGGGAAAAGAGAGATCTGGATTCCGTCGACACCTAGATGGATGAGAACGTAGTTAGGGATTGATGACCTTCTTTCTATCTGTCACACATGTTTGTAGAGAAAGGACTGGACCTCGATTCAGGTCCTTGCTGTGTAGGAGTATTCCTTTTTTTTTTTTCATTAAACAAAAAATTTAAAAATACTTGTGACATTAAGCTTTCTCATTTTCCTTTTCGCTTACTTTCAGGCATCTCACTACCATCAAAGTGAATTACACATACTGCGCAGCCCTCTCCTGGCCTGTGATATGTTTAAGTCAATCCCATAATAAAAGATGCAGCCATACATATTCATGATATGAATCTAGTAATTAGTGCCCCCCACACACACACACACAACACACCACACACGTGCATACATTAAACACACACATACACCACTCAACCTCATGCATATTTATTGCTGTGGTCTGGCAAACAAAGACACTGGCAGTCCGGGGCATTCTCCATTAACACAGGCAGCAGTGTGTGATGCCGGTGATAGCAGGCCTGCCACTCATAGAGCCTTCGTTCAGGGCCCATGCATCCCCCCACATGTCACTGGTGGCTGCCTTTCCTCTCTGAGTCCCCTAATTTCCACTTTGCTGAAATGCAACCCAGCATCATTATTGCATCAGGATTGAAAGGCGGCTATTGAAAGCCACTCTGCAATGTCAGGAGCTCTATGCCGGTGGGACACTCCCAAAGGGACGAGCCCTGGAGTAGTATGCACACATACATACACTCACACACATCAGTGCAAAAACACACAAAGCAAAACAAACACAAACAGTATACAGTTTTGTGCACAAACGGGTCAACGTTCAAGTCAAACATGCAGTGCACAATGTTCAGACATGAACCCACTATGTGCATGCAGGTGCAACATATAAATATCAAATAAGCACAAAATGCACATGCACATACACACGCAATAGTACTTTTGTTGTATCCAACACAGTTTCATGACGTATAACAAATGCACAACTTTTAGATCAAGCAATTAAATATAAAAGCTTTTTATATTACTATTATGGTTTTGTTTAGGGTCTGGTTAAGACTTTACTGTTAGGTTAAGTTTGCATCTAAATATGTTTTGTGTAACATGATGCATGGTTGATTGCATCACCCAAGGGACAGTTCACCCAATAATACAATCCTGTCATTTCCTCACCCTCATGCTGGTCTAAAACAGTATGATTTACTTTATTTGGTGAAACACAAAAGTCACTATTCACTTTTATTGCATGGGGGGAAAAAGTTGCAATGAAATTGAATGGTGTTTGAAAAGAAGAAAGTCAAATGTTTCTGGAACAACAAATGGGTGAGAAAAAGAGAATTTTCATAAATAATTTTTGAGTGAAGTATGCCTTTAATGCCATAAATTGAAGGGTATGATAAGGCATTGGTAAATTCCAGCTCATCCTTAAAGGGATAGTTCACCCAAAAATGAAATTCTCTCATCATTTACTCACCCTCACGTGTATGACTTTATTTCTTAAGCAGAACACATATGAAGGTTTTTTTGAAGAATATCTCTGTCCTGTCGGTCCATACATTGCAAGTAAAAGGTGATCAGACTTTTGCAGCTCCAAAAGTAATCCATTCGAATCCAGTGGTTAAATCAATTTCTTCAGAAGTGAAATAATAGGTGTGGGTGAGAAACAGGTAAAAGTCATTTTTTACTCCAAATCTCCACTTTCACATTCACTTTTGTATCTCCTAAGTCACATGTGGTGCCTGTTTAGTTTCACTTAAAAAAATATAAAAAAAAATAACTTTCACATATAAAGTGAAAGTTAAAGTGGAGATTTAAGGGACTTACATTTTTCACCCACACCTATTATATCACTTCTGAAGAAATGGATTTCAACACTGGATTCTAATGGATTACTTCTATGTTTCCTTTATGTGATTTTTGGAGCTACAAACAGTCAGATCACCTTTAACATTGTATGGACCTACAGAGCAAATATATCTTTCTAAAAATCTTTGTATGTGTTCTACTGAAGAAAGTTAGTTGTACACATCTAGGATGGCATGAGGGTGAGTACATGGTAAGAAAAATTTTCATTTTTGGGTGAACTATCCCTGTAAGAGGAAATATGTAATAATCTTTTTATGTAAAAAAAGAGCTATTAGACAGTCAATCTGCTAGAAGCCCATTCATGCGTTCCGGCTGGCTCATGGCTCGAGGAGACATCATTATCAGGGGGCTCATAGATCTTCAGCTGCTCCAGTTTATCTCAATAGGTTGTATGTGTTACAGCACAGGCAGAAAGGCCAATGCATAGGCACACGAATACAAAAGCATGAACGCGTGTCGCTCGTGTGAACGTGTTTGTGTTGACAGAATGTCAGTGTGCACTGAAGGTAAATTACCCCCGACAATTTTATTTGAAAAGAACAGATGATGAAACCAAAGGATAATGAAGGCCAGCATAAAACGCTCTCCCATTTACAGCCATGAAGATCTTAAAAGGAGCTGATGACATTTATGAGCTGAGGGTCAATTTTATACCACAATTTTGGCTATTACGTGCCATCTAAATTTGATCATTACAGTGTGGATTTTCAGAAAGAAGGTCATGACTGCCTCTGCAGGTGCACATGTGGTGCATGCAGTCAGGGCCTCTGTGGGCCCCTTCATTATAACAACCTTTGATTGACCGTCTGTGTGATCTGAATTGCCCATTTGTAAGCATGCGTGTGCTTGTGTTTTTGCAAGCACTCCTATTCACTGATATTGTGCTTCTCGTCTGTGATTGTGAGAATACGTATGTGTCAAGTTGAAAGGTTGAAAATGATAAAAACCCTATGTCACACCTCTGGTAAACAGAGGTGGGAGTGACTAAGGAGAAGCTTGCATAGCATCTAATCCTTCAGAAGGTCTGAGATGTGGGAGTGAGAGAGAGAAGACAAAGCAGATCAAAAGCAGGGGGTACACTTGCATTAGTGAATTATAGCAGGGCTCTGTTAGACGGACTGCTCCCCTGAGCATCTCCATGCTTTCAGTGTCCCCCAGGGTCCCACACCTGTTCATTCCTTTGTGGACACTGAATATCTAAAAGGTGAAACAATAAAATTCAGTTGTAAAGTTTTGTTCACACTGCATCCAATTCTGTTTTGTTTCTCAAATCAAATCTTAGCTAAATCTAAGCGAACATTTGTGAATTGGGTCTCTACTGCAGAAACCACTGTTTTGAATGGCGTTACATAAAGTAAACTTCACGTACTGAATGATGAACAAAATAACTTCAATATGACTATAACCGGATTTCAAACTAAAATATGAATTTGGTTTGGACTGAGTTTGTCAAAATCAGATTTAATGTGATTTATGCTATTTAGACTACAAACAACTCAGCTTGATCTCATGAAAGTTACGTGAACATGACAACATTTTTGCAATTCAAAATGTACCTGCTTTAGGTTTGGCTGCAGTTTCCCAGTGAAATGTCCAGCTGGGGGCGCCAAAAGCGAGTAAAATAGCGTTGTATTCAGACGAGGTTTTAATGTGAGTTTTAGATGGATGTTTATAAAACATCCCTCCCTAACCTAAAACTTATGCCTGAACCTAACCAATAGTGATTTAAAATATAAATGAGACATTAAAAAATACATCCATTCCTAATCAATGCCTAAAACTACCCGATAGTGTTTGAAAATGCAGAAGCGAAATGAGAAGAACATTTCCTGAAGCAACCACATAATTTTGTGTTGTTTCTTTTATTCTGTCATGTCACGTGTCAGCTTGAGTTCATGGTTGTACAGCACCTCAAGTGTTAATTTCACCAGGAAACTTCAGGAAATTTTACCTGGAGACACGTATACCGAGTTTTGCAAAATGTATACAGAGTCACAATTGTTTACTATGAAACCAAGTTGCAGCAGCCACAACAAGATGGATTTGAGAGGTGGAAAAGGGAATCTACTGCCTGAATGAACAAATCCTGAGTGACCTCTGATCTAGACTATGCAAGAGTTATGATTCAGCTGCAAAAAATGTGATATAATTATGAGGTACTGACACTTAAACATTAAACATGTTATTAGACCAATATAAGTACTACAAATATTTCTGTGTTTGAAAAAACCCAGTATGGAACATAAAATATAATTACATAGTGTAGAAATTATTTTATAGGCATGAAAGCCACAGCAGAGAGTCTAAAATTTTTTCAAAAATATTGTTTCTTGTTCTCTTCAATGGTATTGTTTGCACAGTCTCCATGGTGACACAAACACAAGTTATTTTAAACGACTCCGTAATGAAGCTGCTCATTTCTTGGAGACAATATGGTACATTTATTTCCATCGTAAAGACAATAACTATGATTAACTAACTTCACCTGCCGTGGAGTCTGTCTAACGTAACCAAACCCTCTTAAATTAAAATCGGATTACTGTACAGAAGTGGCAGACTCCTCAATGATCCTCTCATTGTGTGAAGAATTACGTATCAAATTAATATTTTCCACAATATGATGGAGATTGTGGATGGGGGGTTGTGTTGGGCATTACAGGATGAATCATGAACATCGTCTTACTGAATCAAAGATAAATTTGCTCATTTTCTCTGCTATATGACACATCGGCCTCTGATGCTTGACTTGTTGGCATTTCGAGATGTTTGCATGGAGGATGAAGTATCCCGTGTCCTGAAGTCAGACCTGAAATCTGTCTGCTCAGAGTATGCTGAGACCAGACAGAGTGGGCTTTGAGCTTTAGTGGGATTTAAGACTTCTGAAAGGTAGGGGAAAAGAAAGTGTCAGATCTTTGAACGGCTTTGATGTTCTTTATAATCAAAACTCTGCGATACACAGCTCAAAGAAAAGGCTGTGGACAAATAGGAAAATGGGATGAATGCTTACACATGCATACACACACACACACACACTAGAGAAAACCCCACCAAGCACTAAAATATGGTCACAGAACCTGGGCTCAGGACCAGTTTTAATGGGGCAGACTCTGATTAACTGGTGCAGTGATCAAACCCACTATAACTAAGTATATTACTCGTCTCCATTTAAATGTGTAATTTAACTTACTTCAAATGGATCATTGTGCTCCTTTCATAAAGGTGAGCACGAAAGAGATTAAACTTTAAGTCATTATGTCTCCATAAAAGAGGATTCTTCCCCACTCGTAATGAGGTAATATTTTTCCCCGATGACTTCTGCATGGAGACGCTGGACCCGACGATTGGTTTTCATTCACCTGGCAAGCAGCGAAAAAGGTCTATTGCTTAAAGACAATAGAGGCACATTGTGGAGTCAAAGGCTTTGCACCACAGAGAATGAGAAAAACCTTCAAAAATAGGTCACTGGGGCCAATTTAATGTTACTGTGTGGTAAAGACAAATGGATTTGCTTCTCTTTGCTTTTTTGGACAGAGAGAAATGATGAATATATTTGAACTCTATGGATTCGCTTTTGTTTCTGTTCCTTTTTTCGCTATTTTTCATCATACGCTTTTGTCAAATTTTCTGCAGCAGTCTAAACATTGTGATATTTAATGTGGATTTAGTTAACATGTTTGATTACACTGATGGAAAACTGGTTTGAGGTGCATCAAAAAGAGTAAGAAAATGTTGCACTAAACTCCACCGAAGCATCAGCAAGAATGCTTTAGAGAAATCGATATAGGATGAGCTAAGGATTATTGTTTTGCAGCAGATGAGCTGAACTTCTGTATTGGTACTGGCAGAGCATCAAATCCGGTCACAGTTTGGTAGCTCTCACAAACACATGTTTTGTCTCATGATAGCGCTGGTCTTTGTTTGCTACTCCTCGTTTTCTTTACTTGCCAGGTTTGCTAACCATTGTGACAAGTTAGACGGTTTGTTGGAATAGAGCTCAATCAAATACAGATGTGTTTTTGGAAACACGTACTGTAAGACACAGAGTAACAAAATGCCACAGACCTTTCTGATGTCTTTTCATTTCAAAATCACCAGCAGATTCCTCTGAACCTGACTTTAGTTGCCTTGGATAAATGCTTTTATATAATAACAATTATTAATTAATATTATTAATATTAAACTTTAACCATAACACTGAAATCTAGAAGTTAACCTTTTTGAGGAATATCAAAAGAATCAGTAACCCTGAAATCTCCAAATGAGCAATTCATGTTGTGTCCCATTAAAAGCTAAAGTAGTTCCAGGCCAGTGAGAAAGCTTGTACTTTCATTAATAACTGACCAGTTTCACCCTGCAGTTCAAAGTCATAGGTTAGAGCACAAGTATACAAGAAGCTCCTGGGTCAGTATAAAAAAGTGATTCATTGCGATTTCTCTACTGGCTTTAACTCCACCTGCCAATCACCCATCTGAACAGTGCTGCACTTACACATATTCTTCTAAAGTTATCACTGAATTGAGCAACGGCCCCCATTTTTCTGTTAATGTCAGTCAAGGAACTATTAAAGCATTGACGGCTCCAAAAGAAAATGAAAGGCTGCCTATGACGACATGTTTGACCTTATATTGTGTGAGAGAATTCTGCCATGAGTCTCATTATACCCGTGATTACAGTCAATCCCCTTAACTCTGCCTATATAGGCTACTGTAATTACTCTCACACAGCATGCAACCCAGAGAAATTACGTTCATAAATACATTTTTCCACCTTTGCTTTTAGCTCCAAGCCGGCCTTCATTTGCTGACAAGTACTTTCATAAAGTAGAGGTGGATGTGAAGTATTGTGCCTTCTTCTCTTAACCTTTTTCAGAGCATTTCCAAGATATCAAAGAAGAATGAGATTATGGGGATTTTAATACATCCCACTGACTCAAAAGTTTTTGAATCTGTTCACCAAAGAGATTCGTTCAGATTTGCTCAGATTCACTGATTCATTCAGTGAATATTTTGATTACTGAAGAGATTAGTTTTTATTGTCATTTGTTTCATTTAATCTTTAGTCCTTTCAGATGGAAAACATTTATACATATAAATGATGTGATCCAAAGTGCATTTGAACAGCGGTGAAATACTTTCTTATGATGTGTTACATTCATACGAGCAGACAGAGAAGTAAGTCTGAAGTAAGTTTGGAGCAGAAGAAATTGAAAAAAGTGCAATTTGTCAGCTTTACACTAAGCTAAAATGCTATTTCTAGCTATTTTACATGCACATGTTACCAGGCACAATCATATTTTGTCATCAAGAAAATTCATGTTAGATCATAATGTATTTTTTTCTAGTAAGATCTTTGATATTAGGGCAAAAATATTGAAAGAAAAAAAAAATAATATTAATAATATATTATTTTAGAAACAACACTGCATAAGATATTTCGTTTTTTCAGGGAATATATTTTTAACATGTGTATTTTGTCTTACTGTACTTTTTATAGTCAAAACAAGTGAAAAAAAAATCTACCAGTGCTGAAGAAGTAATCCAAAGTATTTAAAATATGTTACTGACCTTGAGTAATCTAAAGGAATGTTACAAATTACATATTACAACATGCATTCTGCAATCTGTAGTGGAATACATTTCAAAAGTAACCCTCCCAACCGTGGTAATATGTAACGAGTGAATCATTGAATCATTGATTCAACAGATTTGCTTAAAACAAAAACCAAAAACAAACCAAACCAAAACATTAGTTCACGACCAAAACAAAAATGTGAATGAGAACAATTAGTTCATTTATAACAGTGTTACTCGATCCTTTCTTGGAGTACCAATAACAAAAAAATTATTTGTTCAAAAACAGGGATTCACATGCATCATGCTAAATAATGACTATTTCCAACTAACAAAAAACGAAACAATGTCCACAGTTTGAGGTATGTTCCAAGGTCACTGCAAATGACAAATGTTTAAAACCTGTGTAACTAATAAGATATTTAAAGCCCAAAATGATCACACAGGAAGTTGGCATGTTGTTTTCGAGAGTTCCAGTATGCTAAGTTCGTACACATTATGCCGACTCACTGGCAAATGCAATCTCCATTCAGATATTTTTGCATTGGCTCCAGCGTGTTTACCTTCTCTTGTGGCATGACCGGAAGCACGTTGTGCCATCAGTGTGGAAGACCCGGGTTCGGATTCCGGAAACCAGGAAATAAATGCATTCGCATAATAAGTGAAAAGCACGATTCGGAGATATCCTCCACTGATGGTTAGATTTAGGCTTGGGGTTTGGGTTGGGGGTACAGTTTATAAAATATGCATTCCTCTTCATTGTAATTCAGCCTATACAACTGAAAACAACTCTCTTCACAACTCACTTTTGACGTCCCATAGTGGACATTACACCGAGAAAATGGAGCTCCCTCATGCCCATACGCCCAACAACACTTACCGCTTTGGCCACTGGGGAATTTAGGAAAGTTCAGACCAAAACCTACTGTTTCCTATTTCACTGTGAGATCAGTCTGAAAAACTTAACATTCAAAGTTGATGGTCAGATAAACTAACAATAACCAGCCAAACCACAGAGGGAAGCTATATTTTCCATTCTTGCTTCAAAAACAAGTACTGTTCATGTTAATTGGCAGTGAAGGATGACTTATGATTAGTTGTCAGAAACAGACTGAAAAGGCTGAAAACACCTGGTGGTAAGTTCAAATCTAATAAGAGACATTTTCTGACTCCATTCTCCCCTATAATTTGTTCTGTCCTCTTTATATGTTCCTCTATAATAAAAAGCAGCCAAAACAAGTATTCCACACTCTGATTTCATTGCATGTGAGAAGTACTGGAGCACTGTCAGTCAGAGGTGTACAATCATATGTGGTGTACCTGTAGTCATCCTGAACCTCTGTGTCTTTAATGAGCTTGCTTTAATGAGTGCACTCCGCTTAAAGACGATTATTGAATGAAGACACAGTCTCCTTTTGCCCCAAGCAAATGTTCTGAGAAAATAATTTGTTAATACATTTCCAATGCCAATTTTGCCATTTTAATGCTTTTTTTTTATTATTTACCAAATTCTTATGCTGTGTGCTCATGCAAAGCACTCGTGTAAAGCACTCGTGTTGAAAAAATATAAGACACCGATAATTATGTGACTTCTTGTAAGCAGAAAAAAATATATGAATCATTCAAACTTTGCAGAAATTTCTAAACCTGAATATTTGGCTAAGAGAAAATGAAAAGAATAGAGACACAGTCCCTGACCTTCACATTTTCTTTGAGGGACAACCTGAGGCAATACAGGAAAGGGAAAAAAAGAAAGGATGTGTAAATCTGAGCATATTTCAAAGATGTAAATAAATACTAAGCAATGAAAAGACAAGGTAACGCCAGCTCTGTTGAGACAGCCAGACAAAGAAGTTTTATACTAATATAATTAAGCTGTAGCCAGAGATATGATAATGAGCTGTTTATTGCAAACCAATGTGCAATGTCTCGTTACAAAGACTAAATGTAAACAGCACTCTCAAGTCCGTGATGAAAGGGCAGAGATTAAAAAAGGGAACATGGAACGACAGTTAATGAGATGCAAGTGGCTCAATTTATCAAGACCCTTTTGTTGGGAGACTAATTCATTTGTTTGTGTGATTGCTTTGCTGGGCAGCTCACATGGCAAAAAACAAGGCAGATAACCTCAGTCTCCTAAAAACAAAAGCCTTGCAATCCCAGTGTGGGGAAGGTTTTCATTAAGCTGCTGCACTCCCTTCTTCCTCCATTCCTTTTTTGTTATAGGTTATCATTCAAGAAGCCTTCCAGAAGATTCCATTGTGTTAGTGGCCTTATCAGACTTTGACAAAAGCTTGAGGCTGACTTCATGCTGGCCACAGGAAAAGTCTTGGCTGAGATTTGAATCACCGCACTGGAGAATGAGGTGTACCCTAAACCTCAGTCTCACACTGTGAATTTTGTTAAACAAGAAATCACCCATTTCACAGATATGGGGAAAAGGGTGATGCCAAAAAAGACATACTACCATTGCTCTCAAGTGTGTGTGAGTGTGTGTGTATGTGTGTGTGTGTGTGTGTGTGTGTGTGTGTGTGTGTGTGTGTGGGCAGGTTTAAGTGGATTACAAAAACTTTAGGTTACAAACTAGTAAATACATTGGTATATTGCTATAAATGTGGTGTATGAGGACATTTGCAGTGTCCCCATAATTAAAATCTCTTAAAAAAACATAGTGAGCAATGTTTTATTGAAAATATAAAAATGCTGTATTTTTTGTGAGGGTTTAGGTGTAGGGGATAGAATCTGTAGTTTGTACAGTAGAAATCCTCATAATGATAGCATAATGATAGTGTGTGTGTGTGTGTGTGTGTGTGTGTGTGTGTGTGTGTGTGTGTGTGTGTGTGTGTGTGTGTGTGTGTGTGTGTGTGTGTGTGTGTGTGTGTGTGTGTGAGAGAGAGAGAGAGAAATGTGGACGTTGCCTCGAAGAAACTATTCAGGGGCATTGAGGCAAATTAAGTCAAGAGGCTGAACTTCCTTATAGCCTCTCAAAGAAAAGGTTTTCAAAAGCTGTTCAGCAGGATGCATGCAAATCAACAAAAGCGCATGGCATCACTCTGTGTGGAACCTAGAAAAGCTCATCTTTATTTTTCTGTGAAAGTCATGAAATAAATATAAAAACACTTTTGACAAGCTAATGGTGACATCCTTTTGGACATCAGAAGACTACAAAGGACAGTTCGTACTGCTGAGAGGTTTATTGGTTTCCCCCTGCCCTCCCTACAAGGACTTTACACTTCCAGAGTGAGGAAAATGAGTGGAAAAATCACTCTGGACCCCACTCACCCAGCCCACTAACTTTTTGAACTGTTGCCTTCTGGATGGCGCTACAGAGCTCTGAGCACCAGAACTGTCAGGCACAACAATAGTTTTTTCCCTCAGGTTATCCATCTCATGAAAAGTTAAAACTGCCCCATTGAGCAATAATTATGTGCAATACACAGCTCAGTCTATTTATATTTATAATTTGTATATTGTACATACACATACATAAATATTGTCTTATTGTTTATTTCTATATATACTTATATTTTATAATCACTTTTTATTTGTATTCTATTTTTCTATTATAATCTCTGTCTTGTTGTATTGTTTGTGCACTGGAAGCTTCTGCCAACAAAACAAATTCCTTGTATGTGTAAGCATACTTGGCAATAAAACAAAGTTGGATTCAGATTCTGGTTTGGTTATTGAAACAATTATTTATTTGAGGAGTTGACATTCTTTTAAAATGAACACAACGGTCTGTCAAGAATACATCTCAGGGCATTCTAAGGGGGTGTTTAAACAAGACATGTTTTTGCATAAAAACAACTAATTGATCAGGATACACATTTGCAGGTGGATTAACTCCAATATTTTGTTACCACTGGTACATTGTTCCAGAATTGGCATTGATCCCTGTGTTGTATGTCACAAAAAGACAGTACATATATATATGTTCAGAGTTTGCTGTTTCGGAAAGAAATGTTACTTTAATTCACCAAAAGTGGCATTCAACTGATCACAAAGTATAGTCAGGACATTACTGATGTAAAAAACAGCACCATCACTAATTGAAAAAAGTCATTTTTGATCAAATCTAGACAGGCCCCATTTTACTGAGATGCCACAGTATGCAATAAACTGGCATGTCTTAAGATCAAAATTAGAACAGAAATTATAGTTCCTGGTAACGTGCATGTAAAATGGCTAGAAATAGCATTTTAGCTTAGCATAAAGCTGACAAATTGCACAAGGTTTATTTCTATTTCTTCTGCTCCAAACTTACTTCTCTGTCTGCTCGTATGAATGTAACACATCATAAGAAAGTGTTTCACCACTGTTCAAATGCACTTTGGATCACATCATTTATATGTATAAATGTTTTCCATCTGAAAGGACTAAATATTAAATGAACCAAATACAATAAAATGCAAAGTAATCTCTTCAGCATTCAAAATACCTTTTGAATGTAACTTTATTATAATGACCAATTATTTAAATTGTAACTGTAGTGGAATACAGTTACTTAGATTTTGTATTTTAAATACGTATTCTCATTACATGTATTCTGTTACTCCCCAACCCTGTATATCGTCACCTTCCTAAAATAATGTCCTAAGTCATTTTTTGACGAAAATATTTTTTTTGCCTAAATCATCACATGATGCTGGCCACCTCTGGTAAAATTTCTGAAAAACCTGAAAAAACTACTTAGGACATTATTTTAGGAAGGTGACGATATATATATATATATATTTATATATATAGAGAGAGAGAGAGAGAGAGAGAGAGAGAGAGAGAGAGAGAGTTGGGTTACTCAAGTTTGGACTTGGACTCGAGTCATAAATCCAATTTGAATGGACTTGGACTTGACATGGACTCGGATGCATTTTTACTCTGACTTGGCTCGGACTCAAACAGTAAGTTCCAGTCCTTGAATCTGATTGGACGAGAGACATTCCATGAGCACTGATGGTCTGACACCATCAGCACTCGGACGCTTCACTGTGTGTGTATCACTCCGATTGTGTTCGTGTCCTTCTAAACTAAAGTCTAAGAGCAGTGCAGATCTGTTAAGAGCTATGGTTTGTCTTTTTTTTTACATTACATATGTTAGCCAATAGGTGGTGGCATAAGATAATTTTTATGTGTAATTTGAGCCAGTTTGGTGACGTGAAGTGAAGCGGCTTCAGCCATTTACATACAACAGCTCTTCGTGATCGCTTGTATTACTACTAGAAAGCTAAAAAATAGCTTTAAATGGCTTTAAACTAACAATTTCAGCATTATGGCTCATCACAGCTGAGGGACACAACAGACTGATTAATTACACAAGGCACTTATCTCTTATCATACTGTCCACAGTGGAGTGGACACACTGTTTAAAATGTAGGATATTGCGGTTTCTTTAGTGAATGGCTCTTGCACCGGCTACCGTGAAATAAGTAGAATTACCCCTGCTTGGACGGCTATTTTTTCCACTGAGAAATCTGATCTTCAGAAAGCTGACAGCATCTCTGCTTGGATGTGGCAACAGGTGATCACACACGCTCTGTGTCTCTCTCACTAACTCACTCACTCACTTACTCGCTCACTCACTCACTCACTCACACACTCACTCACTAACACACACACAAACACTCACACATACACATCCATCCATGTTTATCCAATAAGTTGTTAGAAACAGCACAAGCCGTGAAACTATTTATGAAGTGAACATTTTGAATTACTAACGAAGGCTTGGACAAATCATTTGTTTTGAACCAGCAATGGCAGATTATGATCTGCTGTGTAAGAAAGTATTTCCATGCACAAATGCGTTTTTATGAACGTACAAAAAAATGTTGTATTTACTTGTTGATTGAACTGTTGTTTATAAGCAATATCACTCTCGCAATCGTGCTATATTGCCATAAATCATCACTGCTATGATTACCTAGGGCACTTGGCCTGCAGCCAAATCACAGCAGCGCTGATGTAGGGCCATATTGCACTCTTGCTCATGTGATATTGCTATATAATATATATATATATTGACAGTTTTTGATTAAATAAGGTCTGCAGTTACAACAAATTACTTGAAGAGACTTGTTGCTATCAAGTTACTAATTAAGGACTACAATGGTTGTCCGTTTCATCAAGCATCTACATTGAAATGCTTGTGGCAATTGTTGTCCTTATTAGCAACTTGTTAGCAACATTATAAAAAAACACCATGGGAAATTCAAGAGGGAACCCTACTAATATCAGTCTTTTTTCATGGTGTAATGCATAGCCTCCGCTTTGTGCAACAGGTACGCAGTTGCTTCTTGTCTGCTTTGTGGCACTACAGTAAAAAAGGGAGCACTAAATTAGTCCATCATTAGAATTTTGATGATATTGATTGAAAATGTAAGGAGGTGAGGGATCCTTTCAGACACGACAACAAAGATATAAATCATAATTTGTGTTATTAATATCCGCCACGCTATTAGTTTGGTGATTTATGGACCTTTACAAAGAGGCTGATTAGCAGGGCGAGGTTGGGTAATCTTCTGAGAGGGTCCTTATTAACACATTATTTTTCCATGAGAATATCAATGAATAATGTCTTGTCATTATTGACAGAAGCGGGTGTAGTGATGCAGCTCTTCACTCACTCTGTGTGCGCCTCTCTTGACTCACTCGCATGGGCACGGAGTAGAGATGCTGTAGCATATTCAATCTTGTGTTCCCTCCAGAGTTTTCTGACACTTGTGCTTAGGGATGCTGTCTTTGTTTCCTCTGTCTCTCTTTCTATTCTGTTCTTTTATTCATGTGGATTAATGAGTGTGGTGAGCAGGGCATGGCCGAGCGGTAAGGATGGACACCTGGGGGAAATTATCTCAATCAGCTGGGAAAGAGATAAAGAGGAGCCAGAGCCACAGCTGGAGAGAGTGTCTCACAGAGCTGTGTGTGTCAATGTGTTTATTTATTGTGCTGAAAAGCCGCGTGTGTATTTATTTGATGTTATACTGAAAAGCAGTTAGATGGTACACTGAAAAGTGTTGTCATTAAAAGAACTCACGTTGGATTGTTTACTCTACCCCCGATTCTGCCTTCCTAAGAAAGACAAAGATTTACCACAATGAGTTAAACAGTCCATCCAAGGCCAGCGTTCCTGAGCTGATTTACTTACAGATATTAAACCGTGTCTGTTCATGAGTAGAAGTGTTTGATTAGAGGCTGATTGTTGTATTTGTTCTCCCCTGGTGTGCTAATCCCAGCAGGGGTGAGGTCTGGGCATCTGGAGGCGAGACAAGGCCACTCCTCCGCATGTTACTCCCCTTTCCTGTACCCCGACATGCTCAGGCGCCCCTCAAACAACAACTGTCCAGCAGCCTCAGCCTAATCCTGTGCAGGTGATCTAGGCAAGGGCCCGTGCAATGCTTTCCAGGCAAAACCGGGGGCATATGAGGGGGGACGGACAGCACAGACACAGCCTACTGCATCCTAACCCCCCTCCCCCATTCACAAGTCTCAATTGTTAACTACGTCAGAGCCTGCAAAACTTGCAAAAACTATTCTCTGTGTCTGTACCTCAACCAATTTTGGGGTTGGTTCACCCCAAAATTGTACTTCTGTCATAATTTACTCACCTCATGTTTTTTCAAGACTCTCCATGAAACACAAAAGGAGATGATTTCATTCACTTTCATTGCATCTTTTTTCCTTACAATGAATGTGATCACATGAGGGTAAAAAAAAGTCATACAGGTTTAAAACAACATGAGGGTGAGTAAATGATGACAGAATTTTCATTTTTAAGTAAAATATCCCTTTAAATATTATAACATTAAAAGTCAAGCATACTTTTTGAAAAGTGACACTTTCATAATCATGTTATTTTCGAAAAGTTCTAAGCAATGACAATGGTTTTTCAAAGCCCTAATTTATAGTTGCATCCCTTGATAGACAAATGCTTTCATACTAAAATGTAACATCTCGTAAATGTTGTAAATGTGATTTATGTTCACTAAAACAGGTGTTATCACACCAAACAGACTGTTCAACATGTCACTGCAACAGATTCTTGACATTAGGTCTAATTCTCTTCTACAAACCTCATAGCCTAGGAATCACTAAACAATGTCTCATTACCACAGTAGCATTAATTCCCAATAATTCAAGGGAAGAAACTGGTGATAACCTGAATGATGAAATCATCAGAGATGAGTCTATTGTGTCTTAATTAAACACTATAATAGCTTAATACTTGCTTAATACAAGAAGATCAATTTGAAAGCCCAAGTGTCTCACACACGTACAGTATGATAATTTAAAAAGCAAGACTGCTGCTTCAGATTTTATTTTAATATTCCATGTGCTAGTGCATAGAGCTACACTAGCACTCATAACACACTTTCATAGAAACCAACATTTTGATTCCTTTAGTATTATATAAACTAAAGAGGAATAAACATAAACCTTGATTAATGTTTTTCATCTCTGGGCAATATCTGATAGACAACATGTTTCCATTTCTGCAAGCATATAAACATTTATTCTATTGTCCTGTCTTCAACAATCTCTTGTAACGAGGTGACCATGTTGAGGTGACAGTGAATGAACTCGCGAGCACAACACCGCTGTTCATCTTTGTGCTGCAATTCAGCCAGGCATCTGCCAAGGTTAGAGTGCCCCATCAGATAGTGATAACTTATAGCCTAATGGAAAACAACCAACTATCTCTCAGTTGGTCGAAGAAACATAATGCTCTGGGAATCAGTCAGCCACCAGGCACAAACAACAGGAGGAGAGCTGTCAGATAGACATGGCCAAAGTGCAAGGTGGACTGGAGGTGCTGTAATTGAAAGTTGGCATGCTCCAGGAAGCATGACACAAAATCAAGTTGCTTGAACCTTATTTTTCCATTGGATGGATGCCATAAAGGCAGAAACATGGGAAAGAGAGAGACCCTGGCTCTCTCCACCCTGTGGGCAGCTAGACAGGCAGCTGAGGGCTAAGCACTAGGGGAAGGGTTGCTTAAATGGTGAGAGGTCTGGGGACCAGAGTGTTAAATCCTGCCTGACATGGCTAATGCTTAAATCTTATTCCCCTTTTCTACAACAACACAGGATCAACAAAGACTCAGCCAAAATCCTTTGAGGCAGTGACACAGAAAATTCGCATCCTGGAGCTTCCACAGCAACAACAAACAGAGGTGGTAAATACAGCATCATATTTTGGGCCAGATAACATGCCACAACCCATCCGCCCTCTTCCTAAACTGGACCCTTGTTGCTCCCCCCGTTACTTCCACTTCTCTCCCCAAAGACCGAGATCAACACTCTCCATGCTTGAGCAGATCCCAGCAACGCTTTGACTTTCACAGTTTCGTCCCATGACCCTTCCGCCCCTCCTCCACTGACAGAGCTCTCTCGCTTTCTTCTGTGTGGCCCAGAGTCATGAAGCTCTAGAAATATGATTAAGTCATTGGTTTCCACCACTGTGCTTTTCATATAAAGGTGGGTTGTGCATTGCTTGCTTTCTTATGCCCAACACACATGTGGTTCACATACGTGGTTGTTGGATGAAAACAAGCCACTGAGGGCGAAACAAGGATGTGTGTGCCTGTTTCAAGAGAATGAGAGTGTAAGAGAACTTAGGAAAGATTTAGGTATGACAAGCCACCATATGGGAAAAAAGAGGTTTAATAAAAATCTTAGTTATTAAATAAATTAAAACAAAAACTATTTCTATTAAGTTATTGATCCTTTTACATCTGCATCATAACCAGATATTGACATAATGAAATAACAAAAAAAATAAATAAACAGCTTCTAAGACAGCGCAAAAATTATTACTCCATTTATAAAAAATATGACCAAAGGTTTACCATCGTCAACTTCGATTCAATCTTATTTGAAACTACTGATTGCTGATGTACGAAGAGAAGAGATAAGGAGAAAAGAGAACAGACAAGATGAGGACAGAACCGATGAGAGTAGAAAAGATGTGAGAAGAGTGAACAGACAATAACGGAAGAGAATAGGGCTGCGTTTCCCAAAAGCATTGTAAGCTCAAATTGATCGAAACCATTGGCGCCAATGGTTTCTATAATCTACTTAGGCTTACGATGCTTTTGGTAAACACCGCCCAGACCAGTAGAGAAGACACGAGAACAGAACAGATAAGACAAGACAAGATGAGACGAAAATGGCCGAGAAGAGAAGAGAAGACGAGTTGAAATGAGACAAGAAGAGTAGAAATGAGACTAGAAGAACAGATGAGAGTAGACGAGACGAGGAGAAAAGAGAACAGATGAGATGAGAACAGAACAGACGAGATAAGATAAGACAAGGAGAGGACTAGATACGAGACAAGAAGAACAGATGAGAGCAGGAGACGAGAAGAGAAAAGAACTGATGAGAGAAGAGACGTGAGAAGAATGAACAGACAATACCAGAAGAGAACAGACCAGCAGAGAAGAGACAAGATGAGAACAGAACAGACGAGTTGAGAAAGCCAGAGACGAGGAGAGACAAGAAGAGAAAAGAACAGAAAAGACAAGAGAAGAAGAGAAGAGAAGAGAAGTGAGAAGAGTGAACAAACAATACCAGAAGAGAACAGACCAGTAAAGAAGAGACGGGACAAGACGAAAAGAGACAAGACAGGAAGAGGAGAGTAGATATGAGACAAGAGGAACAGACGAGACAGGACTAGATGAGAAGAGAAGGTACAGGAAGGAGGGGAAGGGTTTGCCTCTACACCACTGTTTGATGTAATCCAGGAAGTTAATTCTGTAACTTAAGCCCTCCATCCTGAAAAAGAGCACAGCAGAGAACTGAAGGAGGCCCTTGTCTGGTGGGAGCTGCCTTCCACATCTGCCTTCAGCATTGTGCCTCTCTCTATAAACAGCCCCAAAACTTGTTATGACTGCATGAGCATTTTTGGGAATATTTTAACACTGATTGCGTTTAAGCATTAAATCGTCCATATTAAAGTTACCAGAGTGAGAAAACAATTTACTTCACAACATTCTGCTGCTCACAAAGATTTGCACTTGTTTACGCAACACAAGTCAATTCCATATCAGCAATGGGGATAGTTGTTTTTCCTTCCTATATTGCATTTATTTTTCATTCTTTACTTATAGAATGCCATCCTTTTCTTCGTGACATTTGACATGTCACTGCCTTTGTAAACAATCCTTGTTGGCTAAAACCAGAACCTGATCCCATGTTTCTCCCTTCACAGTAACCTGGCAACCAACTGTGAGTTTCTTGCTTTCTTGTGTAAAGTCCAAAACAAACAGGGATGAACATTACCAACAACAAAGTTCCTTTTCAATATTCGCTTGGCTGCTGTCAAAGCAACTCATATGCTCCTCCTCTCCCCTCATCGGGCCAACGGCCCCTGGTTTTCCCTCTGTGTACTGTCAATTCTTTTATTGTGCAAATGACCAGAAGCCAATCCCAGAATGAGCTGCACTGAAAAGAATGTGCAGACTGTGGGGAGGGATTTAGTTTATATTGACTAAATTCTTTAAATCTTTAGTAAACTGACCCATGCAACATTAGCATAAAACTATAAGAGAGCTGCTGTTAAAGTGGCTTAAAGAGAGAGAGGCATGTGTGATTGATGGTCTGTTTATGGAGTGGCGATGTTGCACCTGTCGTTGTGTGCCTCTAGTGGACAGAGAGTTAAATACTGCTTACAGTCCACATGATCCCTTGATGGGAAAATGACACGTCATTGTGCACTGCAAGCCAGTAAGTTGTGTTATATATTTTGCTGATGTTTGCAAGTTGACTTGGGAAAGCAATTAAAAAAAAGAAAGAAGAAAATAAAAAATGAAATTCGAAAGCTCATTGAATAAAAAAATATTCTAGAATAATTATTTGATGAGTGAAAGTGGATTTCACTGACCTGATATTACGAGGTAAAGCAACTTAAAGAAAAAAATATGGAATCTGTTAGCTTGATGGATGTGTATCTGTACAGTGCCAGATTAACACATTTTAGCTTGACTTCCAGATAGAGTGTACTGTAGATTCTCGCTAAAACATAGGCATTACGGTCAGATTATGCAGTGAACTAATTCAAACATGGCCAGGTCTGCACTGTTTTTATATACCATTCCATTACATATTGAAATCTCTCATTTAATTCAATTAAAACTTTCAAACTTCCAAATTAGAAACATCTGCCTGGAAAAGTAGAATTACATAAACAAAGCTATTTCAGCAGATTACATCTATTATTTGGCATCTGGCTCTTATTAAGGCCACAATAATAACAACAATACAACTGGATGGGGAGAGAAAGACTGTAGAACTATTTGGGTTCTATGTCCTTTCCTGTTTTAATATAAGAAAATAAACATCCCTGTGTTTGCAAGTGCACACCTCAGCTGCTCTGTGATTCTAAGCTAATATGGCTGAAAATGTTTTACTCTGAGCTTTTGGATGGAGAACACATGTTGAGGGACTGTACTGAAGGTGAAGGGGCATTTTGAAATTCTTGGTTTCAACCGTTTTCAAATGGAACAAAGCTAATGCCTTCAGTTTTATATCTCCATTGTCGCTGCTACCCCTTACAGGTTGATGGCAAGAGTATTAAATCAATGTAGCCGGCATGTGGAATTTCTTTTTTTAAATGGATGTGCAGTTATGAGGTATAGAGCTCGTAAATACTTTTGAAACGTAAACCCGTGTACTAAATTTCATAACCAAGCTTGAGAGCTCATTTTACTTAACTCAATTTTATATTTAGTCACAGTCGATATCTATTGTAGAAAACTCTCTCTCTCTCTTAAATTTATAATAATCACCCAAAAAAGAAAATTCTGACATAATTTACACACCCTCATGTCAGTGCAAACCTGGGTGATTGTTTTTTTTTATGCACAACTCAAAAGTATTATAAAAGTATAGTCCATGTGACTTGTGCATCATATTACAAGTCATCCGAAGGTTTGCGGTTTTGGTGAGAAAGATCCCGAAATGTAAGTACCTTTTCAGTGAAAACTTAGAAATCTGTTGCGTGTTTCACTTTTGTGTGAGTCACTATCCACTGCCATTGTATTGCAAACACGGACCAGGATATTCACAATTATATTTAAGATAGAAGTCAGTTTGGAACGACCAAGGGTTAGCAAATTATGATAGAATATTTATTTTTAGGTGAACTACCCCTTTAAATATGCTTAGGACAAGCAATCTGTTTGTCTGAAACCTTAACATTCTGAACAGTTTAATGGCAGTCTAATGCTGAATGCTGATTGATTACAGTGCTGAATGCTGGGTAAAAGAGATATACCCATTACTGAAAAGCAATTAATTTCAGTGTTTGGAGGCAAGCACTTCCTCTGCCCTATTGGGTGGAACTAAAGGAAACCAATTGGAAACTTGAGTCACATGTTACTTTAAATGTCAGACTCTAGGTAGCATTGAGCTGGCTAAAAGAACTGAGAGAGAGTAGAGATCACTAATGCATGCATCACTAGGGAAAAACGAGTTGATTATGAATGGAGATGATCAGTACCAGGGCACCCCCTTTCATTTGTAATGTATTAGCATCAAGCACTAATCTCAGTTCAGGCTACATGGCAGGTCCCAGTAAAAGGGGTTAGTTAGTTTAGAGCAGAGGTGGGTAAAAATTACTTTAGAGTAGGGGATTTTTACTCTCACTCAAATAAATTTCTAAGTAGTGCAGCAATATATCAGTGTGCTTTGTCCCGCATCCCGCATGTCATGAGCAGCATTTACGCATTTACCCAGCACCCTCGCGGGTGTGCTGACAACTAGCGCAACTACTTCAGAATGATTAACTGAATAAATCCATATACACATCCAAATTAAGTGTAAATGCATTTTGCTCTGCCGTTCCCATGATCGACTCCTGGAGCGCAAACAGACAGCATTTGTCCGAAATCGTTCACTCATTCACTATTTCCTACGTAGATCTCAGCTGTGAGTGAATCAAATGAGTTAGTGTATTCAGACACTGACGTATACACCGAGTGTCGGAACTGTCTGGCTGTCGCAGAAAAAACGTCACATATGCACTTTTAAAATACTTGGTCCTTATTTGTTATATTTATAATATTAGAGTGCATTTTGGGTAAGAAAGAGTGAACAAAAGTAGGGCACGAGTGCCTCACTAAGATTTCAGATAATCCTACAAAATGGTTATAGTGCACTACATAGTGGATAGGGGGTGGTTTCAGACACAGCGAGTGTTTCCGTGACCAGAGTTGGTGCCCTACAGAGCTTGCATACTCTGCATTTAGAGAGCGGTGGTACTGCTGTACAGAACTAATGATCTTAATTCTTTCAACACTGAAAACTGTAACTACACGGAAATAAGAATCCATGTAGGATTTGGTTTATATTTCAACATTATATATATATATATATATATACCACTGTGGGACGTAATAATTACTAGAAATGTTTCCAGCCTCTCTTCTTATTGAAAAGTTCATCCAGATCTGACAAGAGCCCTTAATGGAATAGTTCACCCAAAAATGTAAATTCTCTTATCATTTACTCACCCTCATGCCATCCCAGATGTGTATAACTTTCTTTCATCTGTTAAACACAAATTATTTAATTCTTTTTAGAATTTCTAAGCTCTTTTGGTCCATAAAATCAAGTGAATGGATGCCAAAATTTAGAAGCTAAAAGTCAGCAAAAAAGTAATCCATAAGACTCCAGTGGTTAAATCAATATCTTCAGAAGGGATGTGATATGAGAATGTGTGGATGAGAAACAGAGAAACAGATAACTTTCACATTCTTCTTCTTGTGTTTTTGGTAATGCACATTCTTCTCTGCATATCGATCCCTGCTGGGCTGGGAGAAGAACTTCTAGCAAAAATCTGTGTCTCACCCACACCAATCATATCACTTCTGAAGACATGGATTTAACTACAGGAGTCATATGGATTACTTTTATGCTGCCTTTATATGCTTTTTGGAACATAAAAATTGTTGGCATCTATTCACTTGCATTGTACTGACCTACAGAGCTGAAATATTCTTCTGAAAATCTTAATTTGAAAATCTTAAAGAAAGGAAGTCACACATATGGGATGGCATGAGTAAATTATGAGAGAATTTAAATCTTTGGGTGAACTATACCTTTAACGTGATAGCTCAGCCATATTTTAATATTCTGTCATAATTTCCCTACCCATAATTTTGTTCCAAACCCATGTGACCTTCTGTATTCTGTGGAACATATAAGATGTTAGACAGAATGTTAAAAATGGAAAATGTCTCCATTCACTTTCAAAATATATATAGGAAAAAATGCTTACTGAAATTTACTGAAAGTAAATAGTGATTCAGGCAAATACTCTGTCTAATATCTCCTTATTGTGTTGAATGGAAGATAGAAAGTCATACAGGTTTGGAACAACATGATTCCTTTAATAATAATAATAATAATAATAATTCTGTAATGCATGTTAAATGTGTAATATGTAATGGAATATAGGGCAGTTAACATTTGTAAAAGTAATGAGTTACTCACTACTTGAGTACTCTTTTAATTGGATACTTTCTTACTCAAGTAGTGTTAGTACTTTTACTTCTACTTGAGTACAGTTTTTTGGCTTCTTAATCCACTTGTGTTTTAGAGATACACTTTGCAATCAGGTCAGAGATGCTGTTTATAGCACGAAGTGTGCACTGTGTTACTTTTACAAAAGTTAAAGGGATAGTTCACCCAAAACTTCATGGTTACTGTTGTAACCTCCGTTCCCTGATGGAGGGAACGAGATGTTGTGTCGAATGTAGTGACGCAAGGAGTCTTTCTTGAGAGCCTCACGTACCTCTGAACTTGAGAAAAGGCCAATGAGAAATTGGCAGACAGAATTTGCATGTCCCACCCCCAGACATATGGGGATATGATAGGTGTGCGTGAGATACAGATCAATATTCAAGTCCTGTTTTACTATAAATATCCACTTTCAATTCCACATTCTTCCTCTATTTTCTTTTTTGGCCATTCACATTCTTTGTGCATATAGCCACCTACTGGCCAGAGAGGAGAATTTATAGTAAAAAGGACTTAAAAATGTATCTGTTTCACCCACACACACACACCCATAATATAACTTCTGAAGACATTTAACCACTGGAGTCGTACAGATTACTTTTTTGCTGCCTTTATGTGCTTTTAGAAGCTTCAAAATGCTGGCTACCATTCACTTGCTATGAATCAACCAACAGAGCTGAGATATTTTTCTAAAAATATTCGGTTGTGTTCAGTAAAAGACAGTAAGTGATGTGGAATGGCATGAGGGTGAGTAAATAATGAGAGAAAAACATGACTCCAAATGTTGTAAAACATGACAGGGACAGACAGGCCAAAACTTTCATTTTCATGTCCTGTCTCTTCACTCAGCACTCTCTAGCCACGGTGTCATGCCCACGTTTCACTGGTAATCACAAACACAGTGTATGAACAACTCCACTCGACTCCGACCCCCTGTCTGAGTCCATGCCATTCATTGCTTGATCTGAGTTAATCCACAGGTAAGACCAAGGCTTTGAAACTGTCAGAACACTGGTGCTGTGAATCAACCTGTCAATTACCCACCAAGGCATTCTGATTGACTACACTAGGATTTCAATTGCTGTATGAGTGTGCAGGGCGATGCATGCACGTTTTTAAATCGGGTAAGCATAATACTTATCAGGTCAGATTGCTTCTTTCAAAGACATAAAAATGTGATACGCACACTAAGGCTACTCCACACCCAGCCTGTTTAATTTGAATAGATCATCGTTCTCCATAGTATGTGTTAATGATTTCTAAAGTTGTTTTTGGTGAAAGAAAATGCTGTTCCAGTATGGCGAGACTTAAACTTCAAAATCAATGCTTTGAAAATTAAACATTTGTGTGGATGTGGCCTAAAAATGGAAGGATAGTATAGTATTCAGATGTTCAGGTGGAACTGTAAATATAAAACGATTCCTCTTCATCACTTCCTCTCTTTCAACTCTTGTGTGTGTGTGTGTGTGTGTGTGTGTGTGTGTGTGTGTGTGTGTGTGTGAGCGTGTATTTATCACTTTGTGGGGACCAAATGTCCCCATAAGGATAGTAAAACCCGAAATTTTTGACCTTGTGGGGACATTTTGTCGGTCCCCATGAGGAAAACAGCTTATAAATCATACTAAATTATGTTTTTGAAAATGTAAAAATGCAGAAAGTTTTCTGTGAGGGTTAGGTTTAGGGGTAGGGTTAGGTTTAGGGGATAGAATATAAAGTTTGTACAGTATAAAAACCATTATGTCTATGGAAAGTCCCCATAAAACATGGAAACACAACATGTGTGTGTGTGTGTGTGTGTGTGTGTGTGTGTGTGTGTGTGTGTGTTTGCAGTTGGCAGCTTGTTCTTAGACAGCGTGAGACAGTCCATAGAGCATTTCTCAAGAGCATCATTTTAAATTACTAAATGAAAAGTGACTGTTAGCATTACACAACACTGGATTTTTCAATTAAGCATTTTGGAGTCTTTAGAGGATTTTTGTATTTTTACGGCCAAGTTTAGAGTGATGTCTTAAGTTGTTAACAGCATTTCCAATTATCCTTCAAATGAAGAAAGGACATCAATTGTCTTTTCAAGGGTTTAGTTCCTTTGCAATGCCCAGTGCTTAAGAAATGTGCTTAAGCTATAAGATGAAAAATTCAAGCTAATTAAATTATGGTGAGTGTGATCTGATTTAAAACGTAACATTGTGCCCTACTTTTCAAAACATTATCTTCCAATACAACTTGGATTACATGCAACAGACAATGAAAACTGACATTTTGGAAAGCCACCTTTCAAGCAAGGGGACAGATCAAAAGAAAAGCAGGTCATTATTTAAAGAGATCAGCAAATATGCTACAAATATATTTATAAGACATGTCCAATAGCTCTTTTAAAATCTAAACCAAAGCTAATACCATCGAAAAAACCAATGAGATTGCAGTCATTTAACAACAAAGCCCCAAGGAGTGACAGTAGCCATACAGTATCTATACATCAGATATTGATAGAGAACTGGAGGTCCAGGTGGGAGTGGTATACCTTTTCCATAGCCTCAGGGAGAACTCTGCAAGTAGGTACAAGAGGAGGGGGCTGAACGCATCTTGCAGGAAGCCAATGGCAGATTTATACGCTGTTGATCAAGTTGCATGTAAGTTATAGCCGGAGACCCCCTCCCTGTCCGTAGGGCTGGTGCTATATCAACTCTTGCCCGACAGACAGAGTGTCTTATTGTCAAATCAGACATCCATTACAGAATAATAGGGTTGAATAGAAGGGTTGAGTTTCCCTATGGGGGATTAGCTACCCATAATTTACTATCCATAACTTGAATGTGAGGTAATTCATACCCCTTACCCCGACAGTGCCCTTGTCCATCAATTGCGGGAAGCGATGGGGGGAAACAAATAATGATAAATGAGGTTGCATTGTACTTTTGGCGATGTTGCGGGCTTTGGGTTGTTGCACTGATAGGACTGTCCCAGCAAATAAACATTTCTGTGAAATTGATGTTTATCAAAACATGCAAACATGTACTTTATAATGTTGTCATAAAATATTTTAACTATTTTAGCAATAGGTAATAGCATATTATACAAATCATGCCTCATACTTTGAGAAGTGCCATTGGTTAGCTTCAGCAGAAATATAGTAAAAAAGACAAACAGAATAATGTGAATCTACAGAGTGCAAAAAAGAAATAAAGTATGTTAATCACCTGTGGACAGAGAGACATTATATCATTAGCCTGGATAGAAAATGTGTCCTTATCAATTCAAAAGAAAAAAGAAAAAAGGAGATGGCAGTGTGGGTGACCACATAAATGTCAATCATACAAAACCCCAAACCACATCATGAGGGGACACAGTGAAGAAAAACTGCCTTGGAGCTACACAGTCCCTCTTTGACACTGGATTTAAAACCACCCTGATTAAAATACACACAGAATAACTTATGTATCATGCCTCAATTGTATCCACAGTCAAGGACAAAGCACAGCAGCGCAAGCTTAACTGCTTCATAAATCTGCTTTAGAACAGGTGACAGACACCATTCAACCTGTTTCTGTTAAAATTAGGGCAAATAATTGATCAGATCTGTTAACATGTGTGCTGTACCTAGTCTTTACAACATAGATGTAAAATTAGAATGTGTCGAAAATAACTAAAATAAGTCACACACATTTGGATAGATCATCCAGTGGGTTACTCCAAGTGCTGAAGGATTCTTAATCACTGCTAAGAGTCAAAGACTGTTTGATGACTGTTGTAATGAAGTTACAGCTAATATTCTGGGAGATTGTCTCAGATAAAGCTCTCTCTGGAGACTAAAATTCCAGCCTAATTTTTGTTTGTGCCTTTAGCTTGGTCATATGGTTTGACAGTGTATATATAGGGAAGACTGGACAATTTTGCTTTACTTTCAGATTCCTAAGTGCAAGTTTTGAAATGTTGAAGCACAATTTCTCTTGCTGTAAATGTCTGAAAAGTCCAGCATGCAGAGTAATTCTGCTGTTTTGAAGATGCAATGATGGATTTGATAAGTGTGGAAATATTTGTCACCCTCATGATATCCCAGGTGTGTATGACTTTCTTTCTTCAGCAGAACACATTTAAAAAAAATAAAATATCTCAGCTCAGTGGGTCCTTAAAATGCAAGTGGATGGTGATTAGACTTTTGAAGCTCGAAAAAGAACAGACAGTCAGACTAAATGTCATCCATATGACTCCAGCTGTTAAATTAATGTCTTCTAAAGTGATTTGATCACTTTTGGTGCGAAAACAATCAATATTTAAGTGGTTATTTACTATAATTACGCTTCTGGTAAGCTTTACGAGAGTGCAGAGTTAACGTGGTCTCTCGTGTGACGTATTCGTGTTGGCATGTTACAGACTTAATCTCACGTTCTTCTCTCAGTTGAGACAAATGCACCATTGTGAGTAAACAAACAGATACTAATATACGGATCTAAACCAAAATCAATTAAGCTTCTTTACAGTGTTCCTCCTACTCAGTTGTAAACAGCCCTGTTCTTCCAGGTGTGTCGCACATGCATCAGTTCTCGCTTGATGAGAGATGATGAGAGAATTATCATTTTTGGGTGAACTAATCCTTTAGCATAAGGTAAAAAAAATATTTGTTTTACAAATATCATACACTACTTTGTTGAGTCACAAATGTCAAGCAGCTTTTTTCCTCAATTTGACCTGAAGAAAATTTACATTTTCATAAAAATGAAAAAAAAAAATCTTGATTTTTGTTTTAATTTCACAAACTCAGGGTGGTTTGAAGGGGTCTTCTCGTTTTATTTTTTTTTTTAAAATTTTTGTCTCATGACAACTGAATGGCAATCTGCATGTTGGTTACACCAACAGACTTACATTTCTGGAATTGTTTCAATGCTGATTTTTTTCAAGAAATTATAATAAAAATGATTCCAAACTACTTATTCCAAAATAATTTTTTTTCAGAAAATCAGCTTTTAATTAAAGTTTTTATATATATACATATATATATATATATATATATACTGTCACCAGCCCTTTAAACCATTTAGATTTTTTTTTTCATCATAGTATACTCTAGGTATATTCAAGTAATTGTTTGGTGTGAATTGCATCTTTAACACTTAGATCATACTGAAAAAAAAAAAAAATATTAAAAAGCATCTCGTCATTAACCCATTTATATTTTTGACTGGTTAATGGATGATTCAAGTGTGTAAAACCTCTATTCACACATCTTTGACCAGGGTTCTTCCAATAACGCTTTTAATGTAATGGACCAATTAAAAGTATATTGATGGGTTTCTATCAAATGCCCTGCAATTCACGGCTGTCCGTAAAACCACGTGATCAAATAAAAGGCCTCATCAATTAATATTATCATGCAATCAACATCTCCTGAGTTGCTGAAAGGGCTTACCATTAATGACAACATGCGACAAATCTGATGCTACATGAGTTCCACTGTTTGTTTAAATGCATGACTTACACTGAGACGTGTCAAAATCAAAATGACTCCAAACAGTCGAGCAATTAAAATGCAAATGCAGAAGATGATAGATTATAAATTTAGATTTACCAGAGGCACTGTGAAAAATCTGAGGACAACTTCCAACCTTTTCACTTTTTATATTGATGCACTGATTTACTGTACTTTATTGTAATTAATAGCTAAATAAATTAGATTTTTTTTAAGATAATCAAGCAGGAAAGTATTTTTATAAAAAAAAATTCAAGGGAAACATTGGGCAAAATGTGGCTAAATCGGGCTGAATGTGCCTGGTTTATGTGTTGGGTAAGTGGGTCGCTTCATCTCCGGCTCAGAGGCTCCGAGGAGCCTGATGAACTAGTCTCCATTATTAGCCCTCAGTTCTGCCAGCATTAACCTGGGGACAGCCACAGTTCTTCAGACGCACAAGAATTGTTAAAAATTGCTCGCCGGGGGACAACCATTCGATCCCAACTGCTGAGCCATGTTCCGATGAGATTAGAAATTGAGGAAAATAGGCTATACTGTACATTTATGTAAGACACAATCTGATGCATATAAAGGAACAAATAGGGCAAAGCCAGAAAAAAGGATACAGGTATTGCACAATGAAAATTGTGGCTACTATTGTGCGCTATTGGTTACAAGGTTATCCTCTGTTGTAAAGGACACAGGGTGTTTAACATGTCACACTCTGGAGCACTTAACAGGACAATTAGAAAGCATGGCTCCTGTCCCTTTGCTGATTTACTGATGTGTGCTGGATTAAATGCCAACATCTCTGTACTAATATTTCTCACTTTGAAAAGTGCAATGGCCAAAAACAGCTTTAGAGGGAGCAGGTTGGGGTGAAAATTATTTCTTAAGGCTATAAATAGGTTTGAGCTCATGGATAGGTTATCCACTGACCTGCAGGCTATTAGATTTTGCACTTAGAATGGGCAACTTGTAATTTTGCGCAACCAGACCTTTGACCAGCCTGATCTCAAGAAAATTACATGACCGTGGCAACATTTTCCAAAAATGACATTACACGAATCGCTTCCATTCAGAAATGAAATGCCCACTGTGTGGCGCAAAAATCAAGTTACATTTTCTCCCAAATTAGGTTTTATAAGGTTAATGCTCTATTGAATTTTAAATTAAAAAAACATACCTCCCCACCCTAAATCTAGTGAGTTCCTCAAAAGTTCTCATTATATCAACCAGGTGCCTTGTAAACACGACTTTGTTTCTAGGTGCACTGATTACATTTACATTTACATTTATGCATTTGGCAGACGCTTTTATCCAAAGCAACTTACAGTGCAATTATTACAGGGACAATCCCCCCGGAGCAACCTGGAGTTAAGAGCCTTGCTCAAGGACACAATGGTGGTGGCTGTGGGGATCGAACCAACGACCTTCTGATTAACAGCCCTGTGCTTTAGCCACTACACCACCACCATCCCCCATGATTAAAATAATTTTTGTCCATACTCACAAAAAAAGCCAGCCAATCAGATTAGTGCTCACCAGATCGCAAAAGCGTTTTCCAGTTTTTAGTGCAATACGCATCAGATGGTCAGCGAACAAACTGAGGGCATGCTATCTGAGGTCAAGTATAGGTAATCTGGGACAACAAATAATATAGTTACTACTTACAGTAATTATCATATAAAATGTTTGTCAACTGTCAAAATATGTGGGTGAATTAGATTCTTGTAGTGTAAAATCCTAAGCCAAAATCTAAACCACACACGCACTCTTGAGCCCAAGTGGATTCCATCAGAGCAAATATCAAAGTGTCAATCTAGTGCCTGGTGTGGAAACAAAGTTGACGTAGAGAAAGTAAAAGCCATTAAGCTCTGGATATGCCAGCTAAAATGTCATTAGCGCAAGTTGAGAGTCTCTCATTACACAATAGTGTTTAACAGAGAACAACAGTAAATGCCACAGCTGAGGCTGATCCTATCGTACCTGCAGGCTTTAAGAGCTGAACATGGTGCTAATCTAATAGGCCTACTCTTAATCTGTATGGGTAAGGCTGCGTGTGCAGGGCTGTTAGAAGTTATTCTATATTCTACACAATATATGCTTGACCTGCAGTCACTGTGCAAGAGGCAAGCGGGTGAAGAGGACTATCTTTAAGTTTTCAGAAGAGGCATTTTAAATGCAACATGATCACACGGGAAGTCAACATGTTGTTTCCAAGAGTTTACGTATCGGCCACATTATGCCAACTCACTCAACTCACATTTTTGCTTAGGATCCAGTGTTTTTACCTTTCCTTGTGGTGAGACCGGAAGTGCGTTGTGTCAGCAGCATGGGAGACCAGGATTAGGATCCCGCGTTGAAACCAGGAAGTAATCAAGTTTGCATAATCAATGACATGATTCTGAGGTTTTTCCCTCTAACATTACATTTTTACTCCACTGATGGTTAAAATTAGGTTTTGGTTTGGGGTTATAGTTTATAAAACATGCATTCCTCTTAACTGTAATACAGCCTGTACAGCTGAAAACAACTCGCTTATGGAGCCCTTTCGTGACATTACACCCAGAAAATGGAGCTCACACCTGCCCATATGCCCAACAACACTTACCAGCCACTGGTATGAGTGTTTTGATTTCGGTAAGAACAGACTGATTTCAGCTAATGAAATGTAAACCTACTGTTTCTGATTTTACTCTGAGATCAATAAATTAACTGGCTTTCAAATATTCTTTCACAGGTGAATTTTATGCTAGATCAGTAGGCGATCTGAACTTATGACAATCTGTTCTTACAATGCAATTTGTCCCTTACTGGGAAAACTCTCCTTTCCCTTCTTATTACATTACTTCACTTTATCTCTTTCAACAACTCAAAACAAATGCACAAACTGTCTTAGAAGTAGGTTTGAGAAAGCAAACTTAAAGTGAGGACATTGTTTAATCTATGACTCCTTTTGTCTAACTACTTATTAACTATTTTCCATATTTATGTTCTCTAGATTGTTCCCTCCTACATATAGTGCCTTGGTCTCTTTATAAATCCCCCCTCCACACTTCAGAGGCATCAGTGGACCGCTGGGTACCCTCCAGGCTCATTTCCCCCAGGTTTGCTGGCACAATTGCCATTGTAACAAATCAAAAACTTTTGGGAAAGTGGAGCCAGTTTAAATTTAGATATTCACTCAGTGAAGTAGTGCTAATAGTACACATGCGCTGCATCCGAATATCCATACTTCTCTACTATATACAGGTGAAACTCGAAAAATTAGAATATCGTGCAAAAGTTCATTAATTTCAGTAATTCAACTTAAAAGGTGAATTTAAGTTGAGTTTGCTGGCTTGATTGGCCAGCAAACTCGCCTGACCTGAACCCCATAGAGAATCTATGGGGCATTGCCAAGAGAAAGATGAGAGACATGAGACCAAACAATGCAGAAGAGCTGAAGGCCGCTATTGAAGCATCTTGGTCTTCCATAACACCTCAGCAGTGCCACAGGCTGATAGCATCCATGCCACGCCGCATTGAGGCAGTAATTAATGCAAAAGGGGCCCAAACCAAGTACTGAGTACATATGCATGATTATACTTTTCAGAGGGCCGACATTTCTGTATTTAAAATCCTTTTTTTTTATTGATTTCATGTAATATTCTAATTTTCTGAGATTCTGAATTTGGGTTTTTCATAAGCTGTAAGCCATAATCATCAAAATTATATCAAATAAAGGCTTGAAATATCTTACTTTGCTTGTAATGAGTCTATATAATATATTAGTTTCACCTTTTAAGTTGAATTACTGAAATTAATGAACTTTTGCACGATATTCTAATTTTTCGAGTTTCACCTGTAGTATGCAGTAAAACAGTGTGTCAATGGAGCAGTATGCCGAATACCCGGATGACATATTATTTCTATCAGGAAGACTCGCAGACTTGAGTGAAATTTAAGATGACATTTATTTGATGAAAATAAAACATAAAATAATGTCTCTCTTTGGCGTAGGCCCCGTCATGGCGGTCTGAAGAAGTTGTACCCAGAACCGTCATATCCTGCCGGAGATAGGAGGCAGGGGTGAGGAGCCTACCCCCGTGCAGGACAGGACTCAACTGGTGGTGGTGGGGTGGTGTTATCACACTGAAACAACAATGTGATAGATTGTGAGCAGACTTATAAAGACTTATAAAGCAACAGCTTACATGTGATTGGCTGGGAATTACCCAGCTAATGGTGCGATGATGTACAGCTGCTAGTCTTCCCGATAGAACTACGCTGCGCTTACATTTCTGCTGAGATTCTGAAGTGCAGATCGATTGGACACTTAACGAACCCATAATCACATTCACACACGTCACATTCAAAATTCTGGATTTAAAAGAACGGCGGTGAACTGCGAGTCAGACAGCTCTTCTCAACTGAAAGTGCTACATATACCAAGATAACTGTTGTTGCTTGTTTAACAAAACCAGAGCAGACAATTTTCACAGTTGTTGTTTTTACGTCATATATGTGGGTCATGGGTCAATACCCACGTCACCAGATGAAGTATGTCCGAAATCTATTCATACTACTTGCTTACGTACCTAAAATAACATAATGTTTTAGTGGCAGATATGTGCGTTCTTCATCAAATACAGTACATACTGTAACAGTACGCGGTTGCGGACACAGCAATAGTGTGAGTAGAAAGAACATGTACCAACTATCCAATGGACAGATGGACGGACGGATAGATAGATAGTAAATTACATCACTGTGGATAAATCTTTCCAAAATGACAATACATGGTTTCTTGCATGAATCGCTGCATTTCAGAGGTGAAACTTCTGATGGCTTCAACTGAAGCATATACCATTGATGAACAACCTCAGAGCTCCTGGAAATCGATCCGTCTATGGAAAAACTTTATGGTATTTTTACTTCCGGAACCAGACTGTTGCGCTCTATTGTGCCCACAGGGAAATTAGCCTTGACTCTATTATATAATTATAGAATAGTATTTGTGATTTTCCGTACCATTTTTGCATAAATTGTTTTTGTTAAACTAAATATTTTGAAAACAATGTTTTACCATAAATTACACAAAGATTTATATTTTCCAAGGGTGTACATGTATAGCTGCTAACACGAGCACTGCAACAGTGAATTTCCAGTCATAATTAGGGTGTAAGTGTCTGACTTGCACCCCAATTATAACTGGAAATTCACTGTTGCAGTGCTCGTTTCTCTACTTTATAGTATGCTATTCAGTATGCTTGATTCAGCATTAAAATGATAGCTATCAATAAGAGAGAATTAGATTTGTGCTTTAACTACAGCAAGTCCCATTAAGCTGAGTGTTAGAGACTCTCTACTCCACAATTATGCAAAATTATGAAAAATCTCAACATTTGAAATAAGAAATACCTGATCATTGTCATCTTTGTGCATCTATGAGCTTCTCACAAAATATGCTGTGTATACCATGCAAAATATCTTTACAGACAAAATGCTATGTTGGTATTGTCTACCTCTCTTTGCTTATAAATATGCCAGTGTCCACAAAATAAACACTCAATTGTGTTGTTCTAGTGCATGAGCATTTGGGCTCAGGGAACAGTTTATCAAAACTCCCTGTAGTACACTGAAAATAAAGACCTCTCTTCCCTGCTTCTTTGTCTTTCTTTTTCCTCTCTCTAACACTCCCTTTCTCACTCTTCCTTGTGCACTCCTTGGCTCTCCTCCTGGCTTGTCAGCTGCCAAGGGCTGACATCTCCTTTCATGTTCCATGCCCGACGAGGGCTTTGAACATTCATTTGATTCTTTTAAGATAATAGCTGGTTAGCTGTCAGGGAGAGGATGATCAGTTAAAACCTTAATCACTGCCTGTCGAGTTGCATGACAGTTTTTTTTCTCCTGCCCCTTCCCTCTGCCTCTAAAATTAATCCCTGTAGCAAGGCAACAGCAAACACAAGCACACAGTTGTTGGTAGGAAGGGTAAGCAGGGGTGGCGAGAGTGGGTTGGGTGGGGTGGATGTTTTTTGCTCGAGTTGAGCTTATGGCTCTATGTTGGTTTAGTTAGTGCAAACTTCATTGACAGAAGTGGTGAAGTCAGATGTATCTACAAGTCCCCCTCTTTTCATGTAACCTGTCACCTTCCCCTTATACCTGCCAACCTACGGACAGACGATCGGCCCTGATCTCCTTACTTGTCAGAATATCATGCTCATGTGACATGGTCTGTCAGGCGTAGGAGATCTCCTTATAGGCCGTAGAGAGAGAAGGCCTTGATCAGACGGGTTGGAGAGGAGGGCACTGTCAACCAATGACATTCCAAAGCCAAGGCAGAAAATTCATTCAGAGAGTATATGACACAAGAAGTGGAATTGTTGAACTTTTTTTATACTATGACAAAGAGGGCAAAGTTCTTGCCCATGCCTGTAAATGTTTTGGTGACTTATTTAGCTTACAATACACTTGACAGATACTGTCATTATTGTTATAATAAGGTGCGTGGGGGCCCATCTCTCAGGGGGAGAATGGTGGCTTTGTTTACATGCTGAAGTAGAGTTTGGAACCGTGTTTCTTGTTCAGAACTAGTTGCATTTAGTTAAAAACACCAGAATGATTTTAATACGCTGGTTCTTTTACATCTACAATGCAAAAACACAGCATGTCCTGTGTTGTTTGATTCTCAAACAAATGACTTTATTGAGCCGGTTCTTTTGAATCAACAGTACAGATTTAAAAGATTACAAAAATGGCCACAATTTGTACACACTTAATTTCCTCCATGTTCCACATCTTATACACATTCCCCATTTCCAGCAAAACCAACATATACATAATCCATTTTTCTTTCACATAAATGCACTCTAGTGTTCACAAAATACATGTAGAAAAAGTCACATCTGTGAAATTACTTTTATTACTTTAATTAATTGTATTATTATTATTATTACTTTTATAAAGAAATACTGTTTATATACCGTGGCAGGGCGGAGGGTGGGGCCGGGTCATGATTCCACACACCCGGCCCCTTATTAGGCCGATGAAGCCAGAGAGGGATAAAGGCAACTGGAGATGGCAGTCCGACAGAGAGAAAGTTACAGGCAGTTGTCCGACACCTGTGTGTGTTTGTCTTTTTGGTTCAGTTTCATATTTAACTATTATTTATATTATCAAGCTGGTTCTCGCCTCCTCCTTTCCATTGAACTCCGTTACACTGGTGTCGAAACCCGGGAAGGAGGGGGGATGTGCCGTAGTAGAGTCCTCGCCACTACCATCCACCCAGCGGAGCAGCTGACCGCCAGGAGCGGGAGGACTGCTGCCAGGCCCGGGGGAGACCCCTTCCATCCACCAGAACACGGCGGGGCATCCGTTCGGCAGGAGTCGGAGAACTACCTCCAATCTGCCTGGGGAGGCGTGGCTGTCGTCCGCTAGCGGGTGGAGTGGCTGAGGACCAGGCTATGGCATATCTCTCTCTATCTCTCTCTCTCTCTGTCTGCTCTCTCTCTCTTCTGCTGCCACTCCGTGTTGGGCTTTCCCTCTCTTTTAAATATAATTATTATGTTTTTTTTTGTTTTTGGTACAATCCCTGTTACAGGGTGTAGGTACCAAATTTTGCATAATTATTGTTTCCCTCCACATGTCCCCTCCCTGATCCAGGTAGATGGGGATGACCTGCCAGCAGACGGGGCGGAAGGCACGGGGTGTACGTCATGCCAGCCAGAGAGAACGAGGGAGGAATGTGGCACTGCAGAGGGTGGGGCCGGGTTGTGATTCCGGACACCCGGCCACTAATTAGGCTTATGAATCCAGAGAGGGATAAAGGCAACCGGAGACGGCAGTGTGACAGAGAGAGAGTTATAGGCAGCTGTCCGACACATGTTTGTGTTTGTTTTTAGTTCAGTTTCGTATTAAACTATTATTTATATTATCAAGCCGGTTCTCGCCTCAAAAAGTACGCCCTTTTATGCTAGAAATGCTTCTCCCTGACCTACCCAATGAAGAATGTGATTCACCAAAAACACAAGAAGAAGAATGTGAAAGTGAAAGTTAAAGTGTAGCCGGACTGAGCTGGGAGGAGAATTTATAATAAAAAAGGACTTACTTTTTGATCTGTTTCTCACACACACCTATCATATCACTTCTGAAGACATTGATTTAACCACTGGATTCTTATGGATTACTTTTATGGTGATTTATGTGACCTTCAAAATTTTGGCACGTATTCATTACTTTGTATGGACCTACAGAGCTAATCTTTTTTTTCTGTCTCTTCATCTTGTACTCTGACTCTCGTTTTGAGTCAGCACAGCAAAACTTTGCCAAGAGAATCACAGCAAATATAGCCATTCAGTGCTGGGAGGTCACCAGCAGCCACTGACATGTATGGAGCAGAATGGAGGTTAAGGCCATCTTCAATAACAGAGAGTACAATGGCCAAATAGTATGAAAACAACGACAAAAGGAAGGAGTGGAAAAAAAACTAATGGATCAGAGGCAACATTCTGTCTTTGGGGGCCATTCTGTATTTGTTACTTGACCCTTCATGTCTTCCAAGTGACTGGTGTCTAAATAATTGCTGCTGACATCTCTTTTGTTGTGTTCTCTTGAAGTCACACGGAGAGTCCCTCCTCGGCTCGTGCAGTAAAGTCACCTCAGAGACATCAGGAATGAGGGTGTGTTGTGACAGAACACCACAAAGGGATTTAAATACATAACAAGTGACAATGCAACAAGTCGGCAGAGGGATGCGAACACTGGAAAATTGCCATATAAGCTGCCAGCTGCACTGAAGGCTTCAAGTGAGGATCTGTGGAGAGATCTGGAAAGTCGTCAAAGGTGGCTCAGTAAGCAAACGACAGAAGCATGCTGCATGTGTCTTCTCCTTATTCCTCTTTCATCATACTCAGACTTAGAAGTGACAGTGCTTTGCCCAACAAAGGAATTTGTAATATTGCCAGGAGAATACACTTCAGTCCTTATTATTTCACATTATTCCTGCTAATGAATCTTAAAACAAGATATGGTTCCTAATTTGCTCCAGTTGTACAGCATGGAAGTGGATCCACAAAGCGCACATGAAAACCACTAGAATAGACACGTAGCCAAACACACAACATAAATAAATCAATACAAACATAAACACGGCAGAGGTTGCCAGCCTATCATTGTTTGCAGGTTCTGGGGTAGGAAGTCTGCAAAAATAAAAAAGGAAAGAAAACAGGATAAATTGGGGTTTACGGCACAAAGGCCCACTAATCCTTGCATTTGGATATTTGAAACAGAAGCTCCGGAGAGAGAGCATCAAAGACGGCTCTAAATTAGCCTTTGAAAAAAAAAAAACAGAGCAGAGAAGCCTGCCGATTTCCACCAGTGTGAAAAGACAAGGGAGCTGCAATCTCCTAGGGGCCCAGATTAGAAACATATACTCATTATACTCTCTCAGTGGGTGTCTAAACCCCAAAAATCCCGCTTCCAGGGAGAGCACTGAGACATGTTAACCCCGCCGCTGCTCTCCCTTTGTAGCAGTGCATCGTTAGCCGCTCCGAAGTTGCATCTCGAAGGGAAAAACGGACGAATGCTGGCAATTAGAACTCCAAGTATGTGCTTGTTTCCATGAGTGGAACCATCTTAAACACATTATAGAGGAAACTTAAACAAGAAGACAAGGGCGCACATGTCTATATGTGGTAATCGCCGTGTTTTCTATTTGTACTTGTTCATGATTTCCTTTGAGTTAAAAGTAATATTTAACTTTCACAGGAAAAGCTTGCACCTGAAGCTTTCTTTCTTCACTCCTCTTCAGAACAGCACCACTCAAGATTGTGAAGAGGAATATGAATAGGCTTAATTAACATGGGTCATTGCTTACATGTTTATTCGTGACACATGAAAAATATGATTTCTTTTTCTTTTTTACATTTGTAACATGTTTCTTTTTAGATACCAGAGCATACATGTCATCCTGTGAAGATACAAGTGTGAGTCATAGTGTCAAGTGTTGTATTCAGTGGAATCTGAATGGAAGTGAGGTGCTGGTACCTTGAGACCACATAAGAGGAAAGGGTACTCAATAAGCCCTCCACTATGCCACGGTGACCTTTGAGAAGCATTTGTGGAGAAAGGACAGGTTGTGGTGAATGCGTGTACTGGGTAAGCAGTGGAGGATCTGGTCCCTCTGTTCTTGAGGAACTATCTTTGACGCCCATTTTCTGAAGTGTGCTTGTAGTGTGAATCGGCACACAAATCTGCCTATTTGCTATTCAGTACATCACAGCATTTAAAAAAGCATATATCAGCCTCACCTTCAATTACTATGGAAAAAAGTACCATTTCAAAAGGGTTACTCTGTGGCACAAGCATTAAATGGCATGAAATACTTTTTTCTGTTTTTATCTGTTCTAACCCTAAATTGAGCTAAAATGTTGGAACATGCCATTAAAGAGGCCCTATTATGCTTTATGGGATTGTACCTATCCTTTAGTGTGTAATATAGCTTGTGCATTTAAAAGGTCTGCAAAGTTACAAATCACAAATTCCACATATTTACTTGAATGAGAATTCAAAAAAATTATGAATTAAATTCCTTTTACTGTTGTCTTAAATACAAACTTTCTGTTATTGTTCTCAGGAGGATTAATCATGGTTCATAGACAGGAACAGTAAATATTTAAGATTTTGCTACTTTGTTCATTTTGAATTAGTGTTTATCTCATTACAGGATCATCTGGAATCATGAAGCAGCCATGCCATGTGATTTCAGAAGTTTAGTAAATAATCCATCGCCTTGCCTTTGAAGTCTAATGACCTAGAATGGATAATGCTGTTTAGTAACCACTGAAAGTAATGAGAGTTTGATTTAGTTATGTGTTGGTGAGCCCGTAAGACCCACACTGAAAAAGAGAGAGTTTATCGGATACAATAATAATACAATAATGTGCACCTTGTCTACACCGGACGCGAGTTGTGCGTCGCATCAAAAGCAGTAGAACCCATTATAATCAATTATGTTGTCTACACTGGAAGTGTCCGTCGTACAAACAAAAAAATGGGTGTCTCGTTCCCTTTTGCACTGCACTTGCTGCCTCTACTACACAAATTAAATGGTTGAGAACATGTCGATGTGTCCAGCGTAGACAGCCTCAAGCCATTGTGACACATCTTGTCACGTCAATGGATGCGCCCGTTGTAGACAGGGTGTAAGAGAGAAACCCAGTGTAACAATTAACGATGGCAAAGGAGAAAGCTGGGACCGGGTTGACAAAGCACATAGACATTAATTGTCGAAGACTTTTCAATATTCCACAATAGGACTTTTCAGCCATACATTCCACAAATGGGCTCCTTTTCAACACCCGCACTTCTGAGACACAGACCCACACAAACAGCTTCTTGTATCTCTTTCTCCCATCTGCCGCTCTGTCTCTTCTCCTTAAGTACTCCCGCCGCCCCTCGCTGGAACGCAAGACCGGTGTGGCACGCAGGTGGAAGTTCTGCCCAGATGCCGCTCGGCTCCACCCTGCTCACCACACCCACCATCCAGTATTTTAGAATCTTAGCTAATAAGTGTAAATGGCCTCAAATATTTATCCTGTTTTTTAGAATCCCCAAACATAAAGCAATGTGAAGCCACAGTTATGTCAGAGGGTCTGTGGACACTAATGACCCTTTCCTACCTTTCAGCAGAGAAAAAAGACCAGTGAACGTATTGCATTTCCCCCTCACAGACAATAGAATTAAGGTCAACAAGTGGGCAGATGTCAGAGGGTCAGCGGGAGAGAATGGAGAATATTGGAGCCAAAAAAAAAGGTCCGGCCAAAGAATGGCTGAGGCTCATATCTAAACCCTCATCCCACCCAAAACACTAGAACTACTACCTCCTAAGACTTCCTCCATGACTACACCTCCCCATATTTCTCACTTCTCATTTCCCACTCCACCTCTTGTGTTTCTGTGCTTAGCCCAGACAGCAGTGTTGCAGCACGCTGTCATGCCTGGTAACAAGCTGATCAGAGCAGGCCTGGCTACCTCGTACAGACAGTAGCAATTATCACAATCAACAGCTCGGTCCAATTATAACTTCCTGCTCATTATGCCCAAGGGACCCCGTGGTCCAACTTACAAGAAAATTAAGCATCCGCCTCGCTTTGCATAGTTTAATTTGAAATGACAGGGTGTGACATCAAGGGCTCCTGACCCTGCCAGCACCCGGCCCCATGTGTGGCAACAATTTACACTGCCAAATTGCTCCCAGGCTGCCCTTGGCCGAGAAAATCCAGGATGAGCCCCCACCAACATGCTGGAACATCCCAGTACAAGAATCTTATGGCTCTGTGATCATGCTCCACACTTCTCTAGCTGATAGAGGAGTATACAGAACAGAATAATGGAGGAGATCCATTTGGAACAATGCTAGACTTTTACTAACTGGTACTTACATTTACATTTATGCATTTGGCAGATGCTTTTATCCAAAGCGATTTACAGTGCACTTATTACAGGGACAATCCCCCCGGAACAACCTGGATTAAGTGTCTTGCTCAAGGACACAATGGTGGTGGCTGTGGGGATCGAACCAGCAATCTTCTGATTACCAGTTATGTGCTTTAGTCCACTAAGCCACCACCACTCGGTACTTAAAATACAGAACTAAATAATATACAGCCATACAAATAATATATATATATATATACTGTATATACTTGCATACTGAATTGCAATTGGTCTTTTTTACACATATTTGCATTTAGAATTGTGATTGGTCTTTCCCTACATTTCTTATCATTTATCAATTTATTATTATTATTATTATTAATCATTATTTATGGTAAATGTTCTGCACTTATATAGTGCCTTTTTAACCTTAGAGGTTACCAAAGCGCTATACACAGTGTCCCATTCACCCATTCACACTCACATTCCAATGGCGGTTGAGATGCCATGCAAGGCACTAGCCCAAGTGTCTTGCCCAAGGACACGTCGGCATGTGGAGTCGTGTGGGCCAGGAATCAAACCACCAACCCTTCGATTAGCAGCCAACCCGCTCTACCACCTGAGCCACAGGTGTATATGCGTACATTACCTAAGCTTAAGGTAAAATGATTGAAAGCTATAAACTGATGATATCATCGCTGTCTGATGAAAAGCGTATATCCTTTCCATCTCTTACAAAATAAATTAAAAATTTGATAATTATTTACCATTAGCACCATAAATAGAATTCTATCATTACACATCTGTTAGTGAACTGTTCGATATTATAATTGGATTTTTGTTTGTGAATGTGGACATAGACAGTTTGTACACAGTTACAATGGCGCATGTTCAGTTACAGACTCGGGTCTAACTGTTTGTTTTCCCAGAACTCAGTTGGTAGGTTATAGATTGCAAGAGAATTAATGTTTTGATACAATCGGAGCTTTCACGTACTATTTTAGTTTTATGACAAGTTTCAAGTCCGGTTGTTGACTGGACACTTCATGACAAGTTTTCCAGGTCCAAAGCATAAACTGCCTGTCAGAATTAGCTTTTACTTGAGGTTTCGCAAAGATGGAAATCTGGCAACCGTATATGGCTGGTAAACTTTTTAAAAACACCTGATATTGTGCGTGCATAAATGGGTTTGGTTTTCAGGGAAATTACAGAGCCAGTGCGATGTGGGCAATCTCTTAACCACACTTCAGCCGGACAGCTGAGGTAAATGAGTTGATGCTCTTTAAAACATAAGGGCGGTTCATACACGGTTTTGATGCACACTTCTCAAGGCGAATGGAGATACTTTTTAAATATAGTCTGATTAAACATCTTTACATTGGTCGTTTCAAACAGTAGGAAGAGATCATTCGGCACATTCCTTCTATGGCATACCTGTCAACATTTGGGTACGGTCCATGAGACCGTTGTGATTTAATGTGCTGAGGAACGTCATTTTCCCCACCATGTTCGATATTATAATCAGTGCGACACACTTTGCAAAAGGCGTGGGCATTGTCGATATGGCTTCCGACCAGCTGTTATTAAATTTACATGTATATTTGGGTTTTCGCCAGAGCACCACCTGAGTCTTCTCCTCCCATCTACCAGTGATGCTTGATTCAACTTCCCGCATCTACTACCTGCGCAGATATCAATAGCGCAACTGGGTTGTAGGTTGCCAGGTTGAGGCAACAAATGGGTTCAAATTTATATGATGTGTCGATTGTGTGAGTAGGATGCGTTTCATACAGGATCTGTCATCTGGACAACCTTGGAATAATATATGTACAGTATGTGATTATTCATATAACGAGGTTTGGGCCATACAAATTACAGGAGTTTCCTGGGAGAAATAATAAAACGTGAGGGGGGCGGGAGATGGGTGTGAAATACAGGAGACTCCCGGGAAATACGGGAGTGTTGACAGGTATGGTCTATGGTAGAAAGTCAAAATTGCCAAAAGTGGAGACACGTGTTTTTCATCAGACAGCAACGATATACTGTATCCGATATATTATATGCTGACAGAAGGCTACTGTTGAATTAGAACAATGAGTAAATGTCATTTTATAAATGACTGATTTCATGAAATGAACATTCATCAACAAAACAGTGTGGCAACAAAACCCATTCATTGCATGAAAGTTATTCATTTAACATTCAGATTTCACATTTTCTTCAACTTCCAGGTAAAGAAATAACATTATGAAACAGGTTCTTTAAATCGCTGCAACCTACTAAAAAAGTAGACTCTTATGTGCTTGTTTTCATTGTGCTGAATAAAGAAGGCACGTTAGTGACAGTAACTATGTTCCCTGATTAGAACAAAGTGAAGGAGAGAAAAAGTGATATCTCACAATTCCTGCTGGCTCTTTCACGAGGCTTCTCGCTGTTGGAATTCTTAATTAATATATTTTTTCCCTATTACAGAAAAAGAGGGAAAAAAATAACATTTTTGTGAGTATCTTGGTGCAGCGTGTTTCATTAATGTTAGGCTGATAAATTGTAGTCATCGTAATTAAAGTTAACTGATGAGGACATACGTAGAAATGTTTTGTTAGCAGGCTAAGAGATGGATGAAGGCAGTGAGTAATTGCTTTGGATTAATTATTTGGATATAGTGTATTTGTGTGTCCACCGCTCCTGAGGGGGTTCTGGGATAGCTGAGGGTGGGATAAGGGTGGGTGGAGTTGGGGGGGTATGAGAATGTGTCCAGTGCGCAACAGTCTCAACAGGCACAGATAGCAGGACAGACCCTCAGTTGTGTCTAAAATCAGGCCAATCTATTAAAAAGTGTGCTGAAGAAAAAAATCATCATAATCACATACTAAACCAATGACAGACAAAAACACATTACTTGATTAGAGAGGTTAATCAAGTTCAAGAAAAAAAAAGGGCTGAGAATGTCTCAAGATATTGAAGTTTTTTTTTTTTAATGAAGACAATCCAATTGGTTTTTTGTCCATGTTGCTGGGGGAAAGAAAATATTATTTATAATTCATTAAATGTACAGTAGGTCTACCTATCATTTCAGGGCTCAATAAAGTGATCTTCATGCACTGGTCAAAAGCAGATAAAATGAAACAAGGCTATACAGAAATAAATTCAAACGTACATCTTTGGTTTTTTTTTTACTTTTTGTGTCATTGGTATAGATTGCAGAAAGTTGTATGTGTGCATCTATGCATATTAAAGGGCCTTTTCTACCATGTAACCTCAAAGGGGAAAATATTGCTAAATTTTAACCTTAGTCACCATTCAATTTCAATTTATGGAGAAAAAAAAAAAGATGTGATGGAAGTGAATGAAAACTGAGGCTAAAATCTCCTTTCATGTTCCATTTGGAACAACATGATGGTGAGTAAATGACTTAAATTTCATTTTGGGGTGAACTATTCCCAACTGCTTCTGTGTACTCTTGTTTAAGTTACAACTAAACAATAAAAGACAAAAAAAACTGCCCCCTCACTTCCCTATTGGATGTATTACTCTGCCCAAGCATTCAACCGTGGCCTACCTTTCACCCGCACAAAAAAGCAAGTGAAAAAGAAAGGACAGAGGGAAAAACAGAATGAAAAGAGACTCCCGGAGCAGGTAGAACCATCTGTGCAGAATATCCAACGCAGATGTCAGGGAATCAGCCACTAGCTAGGATCACCTTACATAAGTAGTTTACCACGTGAAGAAATAATTTAGCCATATTAATTGATGGTAAACTTTCCCAAAAATCCAGAGCCCAGGCTGCTGCCTCACAGGTGGGTTCTTTCACTCACAGGAACCAAGTGGGTAAGCGGGCTCTGATCAAAGGGGAGATTGACATAAATAAAGAGCCTGCAGGAATGCACTGTGCAAACAAAATATGAACAGGGCCTCCAAACATTCCACATGAGTGTGTGGAGGGAGCGAGGCTTGAGATCAGGGGGAAAGGCAGGGTGGGGGGAGTTACGAGAGAAAAGATAGTAAAAAGGTCAATTTTCTATTCTCTCGTTTTAGTCTCTCCTTTCACTTTGCCAATATCTCATCTGAACTTTTTTGCTCAGAGGGCACAATTAGTTGACAACGATGGAGATGGTGAATGACAAGTGCACTCTGAAGTGAGCCAATAACTGTGCATCAGAGCATGGTGTATTGGGTTTCCCTCTTTTGTTGTGGCGTAGTTTTCATTTCTAAGCATGAACCTATCATGTTTGAAAGAGCACAACATCCAATCCACAATATCGCAGTATTCGATAGGGAAGCTCTGACCCATGTGTGCCTCCTTAAGTTTACTCTACCCAGTACACAATGCAAAAGTGCTTCCATGATACACAAAGCTAACTGTAGCCACTGTTTGTCTCCATGTAAGGCATGAAGTCCATGAAAGAAAACAAAGTGCCAATGGTTGCATATACAATACCATAAGAAGATTTTATGGGTGATGGGGTGAGGTCAGTGGGCCGACTAACAAGCTGTCTACTTTTAGATTTTCCAAAACAGAGGGAAAATTGAAAGAAGCACAAACACAATAAACATAAGAGACAAGTATAGAAATGCATACTTGTAAATGAACAACTTTTTGCAAGTTCGAGATACCTCTGAGAAATAATCCCCAGGCACTTGAGGATTTGAAGATGCCTGTTTATGTTTCAATTTTTAAGTTATATTTTTATCTACTTTTTTGACACTTTCCTAAAACTCAGCCCAGAAGCTGGGTGCAATAATGACAGAGAGTGGCTCTGAAAAGTCGATGAAAGGGAATGTGGTGACTGACAACATTAAAATTTCCCTTGACAATAAAGATCAGACGGTCATTGCCGTGAGACTCCAAAGTGAGTGTGGGCTTTATATTCAGGTAGTAGACAGGCTCCCCCTGATAATATACCTCACCCTAGTGTCTATGAAGAGAGGTGCATCTGAACCCCCAGGAAAGGGTGACAGCCCCCTCAGGTGAGTGAGGAAGAGGTGGATCTGCCTGGTGGCAACCTTGGGGGTTTACTGTGGAGTGTCTGCATTCTCTTGGCCACACTGGGGCAAATCAAACCACAAAGAAACACCCCAGTTATCCCTTGAGGTATGGCAAAGTATGTTTAAAAAGAAAAGAAAAGGAAAATGAACGGAGAGAGAACGCATCCCAGACATTACGGAAACTTGTGCATTGAATGCTTTTATCTCACTTTAGTTCATAATACTGTAAACATAACTGAACAATTCCTGATCTTCTATAGGATAATAAAAGGTACTCAACTCTCAGATGTCTATCACATTCCCATTAGAGTTCTTTCCTCAGAAATGTCATGCTCAAAACACCCTGTGGTTTACAATGGTCCATGAAAACATCACCTTTTTAAGAGAGAAAAAGGAAAACAAGGCAGGTAAAATCTAATTAGGGAGGCAGCAATGCAACAGCAGAGTTTACTCTGAAACAATAAACAGTGTGTTGCTTCAGCGTCCCCAGATTGGAGAGGGGATATTGCGAGGCAGGGTAAGTCGATATTTTGTTTGTTTGCATTGAGAGTTTTCTCAGAGGCCCCTCTGAAACTGAGAAATTCCTGCACAGATGAATGGCAGATTAGGGGCCTCACCGTGTGCGTCTAATCAAAGCCACACACACATAAAAAGCTGCCTGACCATCTCCAGAAAACCCAAATTTTAAATTTAAGCTAGCTTTAAACACCTTGATTATTAGAAATGGGTCAGGATGGATGCCTAGTAGTCCAACAACTGTTATATTGTTTAGCTTCTTCCCTTTAAAGTGAATCAATTTAGGGGTGCAAGTTCCAAGACAGGGTTTTACTCCATGTTAGCCATATACAGTAATTATTAGACATATTGACATTGGCTGTTTTGTTGTTTTGTTTAAAACTGCATGTAAAACTAAAGATTAAACTTTAACTTTTAAGAATTTATCTCTCCATTCCATTCTTTTGCACTCTGGCCACATTTTTTGTATTTTAATTTTTTTGTAAGAGTGGATTTCTTGTGCGATTGCCCCTTAAGAAAGCTGCCTAGTCAGACAACCCACCAACTAGTAAAATACATAGTTTTGCAAATCTCTATTAATGATATGATACTTACAGGCAATATAAAAACTACTAAAGCATGCGCTTTCCAGGCTAAATGCCACATTAGAGTATTGTAAGTGCTTCAGTGTATTAAAAACATGTGCACTGTCGTACACAGGGTGCAAAGGCCTTAAAGAACTTTATTGTCAGGGTTGGGGAGTAATTGTATTCCACTACAGTTACAATTTAAATAATTGATCATTAGAATACAGTTACATTCAAAATGTATTTTGATTACTGAAGAGATTACTTTGCATTTTATTGTCGCAACTACACATTTCCAAGCGGGTATGCAAAACTACATTTTGTGCACCATGTATCTGTCAAACGACGGGGATGGGAGTGTCATCCATTATGAGTGTGTATGTGTGTGTGGGTGGCGGGGTGATGTTGGAGGGGTCAAGGAGGCCGATTGCACCACCTTTAGTGAGCCACTGGCGCCCCCACTTTACATGGCGCCCCTATGCATTGCCTACCTTGCATATATGGTTTTTGCGCCTCTGTATTTAGTCCTTTCAGATGGAAAACATTTATACATATAAATGATGTGATCCAAAGTGCATTTGAACAGCGGTGAAATACTTTCTTATGATGTGTTACATTCATACAAGCAGACAGAGAAGTAAGTTTGTAAGAAATTGAAATAAACCTTGTGCAACTTGTCAGCTTTACGCTAAGCTAAAATGCTATTTCTAGCCATTTTACATGCACGTTACCAGACATGATCATATTTTTTTATCAAGTAAATTCACGTTGGGTCATAATTTCTTTTCTTTTTTTCCAAGTAAGACCTTGGCAAAAATCATATTCTTGATAATTTGTTTATTTTTTTCCTGTAAAAATATCTAAAAATCCTTAAAACAAGATCAATTTGATGTATCTTGTTTTAGAAACAACACTGCAGAAGATATTTATGTTTTTCAGAGAATGTATTTTTAACATGTGTATTTTGTCTTACTGTACTGGCAGAGTTTTTATAGTCAAAACAAGTGAAAAAAAAATCTACCAGTGCTGAAGAAGTAATCCAAAGTATTTAGAATACATTACTGACCTTGAGTAATCTAATGGAATATGTTACAAATTACATTTTACAGCAAGTATTCTGTAATCTGTAGTGGAATACATTTCAAAAGTAACCCTCCCAACCCTGACTATTGTCACTGAGCCAGCCAGAATGCAGCCCAGAACAAAGATCACACCAATCATCCAGACGTGTGCTGTCCACCTTCAGAGCATCTTTAATTCATGATGCCCCAGCTCCAATGATTGATTTTAATTGATGACATGCTACATAATGTGGCATTACTGAGGTTTAATAAGGAACACGACTTAATACATTCCCTGTCATGCAACACACATTAATAGCTTTGAAATATGACATTTTCTCCTTGCCTCTAATTTTAAACACTTGGACCTAACTTCAGGAAAATCTTACTTCTACTAAGTAGCTAATCCACTCTGCCCTCAAAGATCCCTGCTTGTTCTACTGTAATGTCAAGGTCAGGATGGCAAGCTTATAGGAAGTGAACAATGACATTTTACCAAATTACAGAAACTTCTATATGTTGGCTTGACTTCCCTTTTCAACCACTACTGATGTTATCAGATGAATTTCATCTAAACTGAAAATTATTTGTAGTGGTGTTAACTTTTTAAAAATGTACTAGTATTTCAATGCTTTTTTAATGTACCACATGACACAGAAACGCCTTCCACAGGGAAGCTTTATGAATGCTATGTAGCATATTAGACAACGTCTTCTTGCATTACTGGCAATAGAAACCAGATTTAGAGCTGTGCAGGCAGACCTGAACATTTGCTGCACAAAACACGATGACAGTAACAATCCACAGATTACTTTTTTAGGGTCATATTTAGAGGTAATTTTAAGTTTTTAAAAGTATTATTTTTACTTCAGCACAAAAAACTAAATAAAATAAATCAGTATTTAGGCAAAGTTAGCACTCACCAAGCATCAAATGAAAGTAAAAAACTAGCTTTGGAGAGTAAATAACACTAAATAACTTTATTACCAGTAACTTTAATAGTAAATGCAACATTACATTGTTTAAATCAAATTGCCAACCAACCCTGGCTGATGTAAGTGATGTGAGCGATGTAAATCAAACCATCTACTAAAGAAGACATCAATGACTGTTACAACTATTACACTTTTTATTCAGTAGTAAATTTACCATCATAAGTTAATCTTGGATGCATATGTTTTTAGTTCTCCATACTAAATATGTGGAACATTCCTATCATTAAAGGAATATTCCTGGTCCAAAACAAGTTAAGCTCAATCAACAGGTTTGCTGCCCCTCATTTTCTTAAAAAAAAAGAAACGTTTTTTTTAAATCTGGATTACAGTGAGGCACTTACAATGGAAGTGAATGGGGGCAAAATACTCACTTTTTCAAAAGTATAGCCATAAGACAAACAATATGCATGTAAACATGATTTTAATGTGATAAAATCACTTTTTAGATTCGTACAGCCATGACGATCTAACATCAACAAACCCTAAAACCCTGAAATGACTGTAAAAATTGCAATTTAAACAACTTTACAGCTCAAATTGTACAGGTGTTTTAACAGAAGAATTAAAGTTAGTACTTTAAAAAAAAATTACCTTCAAATATCTGCCTTTACACTCTCCAAAAATTGGCAACATTCACTTACATTCAAAATGCTTCACTGTAACCTCGATTTTTGAATGGAAAGACGAGTCAAAAATACATTTTGTAGTAATCAACATTATGCCACAAATGATGTCATTTGATCTGAACTTGTATTGAACCTGGAAAATTCCTTTTTGGGGGCTAGCTCACAATTAATGAAAATTCTGTCATCATTTACTCACCCTCAGGTTGTTCCAAACCCGTATGATTTTTATTCTAGTGATGGAAAGATTGGATCATTTTACTGACTTGGATCTTTGAGTCTCGTTCAGCAAAATGAATTAATCTTTATTCAAGTCATTTCGTTCATTTGAGCAGAATTTTATAAAAAATTTCATTTTCAACAACCAAATCCCACCAACACATCTACTTGTGCAAACTTTGATTATAGTCCCAATAAGGAAAAAATGATAATGCAGCCAAGGACAAATTATGAGAAACATTTCACCTCTGGATTGAATCTTCTTGTCAAAATCATTCGTTCATTTGTCAGATGACAAAATAACGAACGACTTGGACAAGAAGACTCGAGAGGTGAACTAATAATTTCTGTTTCCTGTTTGAGCAATGAATAGCGTATGCAGCTGTCACATGACAAAAGAACGTATGACTCAAGACCAAACGAGTTGAAAAGTGAACTAAACATTTCCGTTTCCTGTACAACACCTATGAGGTTTTCACGTAATGAATGAACGGAGGTTGCGCAATGCGCATGCGCGGCCAACACAAAATGAACGAATCATTCTCTGAGACTACTCGTTCTTCTGAGTCACATAAATCACGAATCATACATGAACGACCAATCACTATTTCATTCTTCCATGGAATCTCAAAAGAAGATGTTAGGCAGAATGATAGTCTACAGTCACCATTCACTTTCATTAAAAAATATATATTCATTAAAGTGGAATGGTGACTGATGCTTATATTCTAGAAAACATATTTTGTGTTCAACGAAAGAAAACAACCTGGAAAACCTGGAACAACGTTACGGTGATAAAACGATGAATGCATTTTCATTTTTGGATGAACTTTCCATTTAAGCCACCAAAAATTTTATATGAGTAATAAAATCATGATCTGTCTTCACGTTACCTTGCTGATGACTTCTTTGCCATATCACAAAAAAAAAGAAAGTATTAAAAATCCAAAACGTTTTTTATTTTTACATATTTATGAGTAGTACATTTTCTTAATTCATTTACCATTGGCTAGTTAAAATTAAGAAGTCAATTTTGAACTCTGTCTATAGGGGAATTGTGTCAACAGTACTTTAAAGACAAATGGTCATCGCTCAAGATTCATGGAGTACTTTCAGCTGTTATCACGTAATTGCAAAGTAAGTGCATTAGTGGTCACATTCAGGTTGGTTGCAGCATGTCTGTATGCATGTTTGTATAACTTAGATGCAGAAAGCTCCTCTTAAACACACTCCCGGACAGCATATTTTTGGCACGCGGCGTAAGTGGACAGAGGGCCGCAGACAGCAGCACTCTAACCCAAACACTCCTGAGTGAGGCTTTTACATGTCCTGAGTAAAAACAAACCTCTGTCAGAGACCTTTGAGGGTTCACAAAAACACACACATACTCATGTGAACACTTTAAAAGGCACTTTTACGAGAGATTACAAGTGGATGAGTCACAGGATGGTGGACCGCCCCGACACCATGAGCCATGTTGGTACCTCATCACCATGAATAGACCAAGAGAAAGAGGGAGATGGGCTAGCGAGGTGCCCTCGCATTATTGTATTTTTGCAAAGCATGGAGAATGACCATAAAAGGATACAATACGCCCAAAAAGCTGCTTACTATAAACACATCACTGTGAAAGTGAGTGTAGACACTTTCTGGTCTGGGCTACCCACTTAGGAAGATACCTTCTAACTGTTCCCATTTGTAAGCACCAAACACTTATTTTTCTGTAAGAAACATCTCATTCTGAAGGCCAGGCCGATTACATGAGCATTTTTGGAGGTCTGAGGGTAGGTGTTAAAAGAAAGATTACTTGTTTCTCTTACTTGAAGGGGAAAAATAACACAGAAGAGGATATAGAAAGGAAATGATGGCTAAATCACCTCTGTATTTTGGCTGTGGTTCAGTGTTGGTCTAAAGCCTGGGACTCTAAAGTTACTACCACAACACTGGGACATAAAGCTTTCCAAATCATTAACAGAAGTTCATTGTTTAAATTCCTTTATACATTCATTTTCATTCCACAGATTTCACTCAATTGCTGAGCTGTGAACAAAGATCAGAGTGTGTCTTCAGTCCCAGACAATTCACTCCACTCACCGTATGAGACTTCCTGACCTCCAAAATGAAATAACACAAAGCTTCACAGAATGGAAGAAAACAGAAAGAGAGAGAGAGAGAGAGAGAGAGAGAGAGAGAGAGAGAGAGAAAGTACAGGGAAAAATAAATACTCAAAGGTCAGAACTAAAATTGATGAGTGGGCCCCAATGGGAGAAAATGCACCCAATCGCAACAAACCCCCAAAACCAAAACTCTCCGAATGTTCTCCATTCAACACGAGAGTGAGCAGGCCCAGAACAAAGAGCTTGCAAATCATGGGCTTCAGGACCCACCTGTCTCCAAGGTTGTTTTATTCACATCTGTAACTACCATACTAGGACGTGTTAATGACAAACATGTGCTCTGTAAAATATCGAGCAATCAGGGGTTTCTCTTTCCCTCTGGTCAGGAGGGCTATAACACCAGACCCCATAGGCTCAAGCATGGGCTTTGATAGTTTCCCTGACGTGGAGATATTTGGCTGACCTTTATGAGGACCAATGAAAGAAATTCTACATAAAGGTTTGCAGTTTAGGACCAAAATGGCCAAACACCATAAAAAATGACCAATAACACTCTAGTTATACTTTATGCTTTTCACTCTCTTTACAGTATACGCAATGTTCAGTTCAATGCTGAAAACGCAGCTGCAATGCTTGAGGTCTTCAGACAGTCATGGCAAAACAGAATTCACCTTGGTTGAGCACATTAAATGTCGGCAGGTAATTGCTTTTAAGGTTTTAAGGTTTGATTTTCAGAACGGTGGGCTGGAAGAGAACAAACACAAATGCCATAACGATGCAAAAAAGAAGGAGCATAAATAAGGAGAAAAGCATGAAAAGATCTTTGGCAAGGCTCTGACAAATGAATAGAGCAAGACAGTGTAAATTAAGAAATGCATCAAGGTGGAGGCTGGCGAGATGACAAAGAATGAGGCTGATTTGCGTAATCTCCTCAATGAAATTTACTTTTAAATACAATATCCAATTTGCGTGTGTCATGTTTCGGATAATAATAACAAAATAATATGCGTGGGCCATAAAAGCAAACATTAAAATGGCAAGAACCCAGCTTAAATAGTGGAACGCAATTCCATGAAGCTTTTCCAAGGTACAAACACTCTTTTTGACGGCCTTCACTAACAAGGGCATATCAAATTAGTTCTGCTCAGGCCTTTCAGGTTTTAGAATAATAACAAGGCAAAGCTTTGAATTTCGACAAGGTAGAAGCTTTGAAACATACAAGTACAGAAAATGCAAAAACAAGCAGGGGCCTTCATGAAATGTCAGCGGCATACCGAATCCAGCCCTAAGTGTACATGTTTTGAACACCGCCTGCCACCACGGAATGTCATTAACGTATACAGGACAAGGTCTTAATATAATCATCCATGAGAATGAGAAACAGCAGCTTATTGTTTGAATAAAAGTGCCTATAAGTTTGAAAAATGGAATTACGCCTCGATTTTTCCAAACATATTATAGATATATAATAAATGTGTTTATGACTGTAGCAGGCCAGACAAGACCAGGTAGTTGTCTCTAGCATTATTATTAGGCCAAAACATTAAGCTCTCTCTTGAGTGAGAGGGTAATCATGAGCGTTCATACTACGGCAGCAAAAATCAATGCATCTCTCCACCAGGCCTCATTAGGGCTAATAGATTGCCTCCTTTGTGATGACGGACCTGTTGCTAGGCCGTCACCAATGAAACACAGGTGCGGTGCGGCTGAGCACTGCGAGAACAGTTAGCGTTGTAATCAGAGTGTTTACACCAACTTGTCGGAGAAAGAGCGGACTCGTTCTCCAAGCGACAGCTTGGGCACAGGCAAGAAAAACAGCCTGAGATAGAGCAGAGACCAGTACCAGACCCAAAATCACTCTTATTTCGCCCATCAAACAACGACAGAGAATTATACAAAAGAGTGAGACAGGCTAGTCAAACAAAAAGAGGACAAATGAAAGGGGAGGAAGCACAGTCATAAAATCCAGGAAGGTAGTGACAGATATTAAAACAGCACAGTGATCCTGGAAGGTAATATGGCAAGATTAGTGTGAGAGGAAAGCAAGGTTGGAGGGAGAGGTGCGGAGCCAGCAAGTATAATTCGCCAGCCTGTAAGACACTAGTGCTGACCAGCTGTTCAACAAAAAGGCACTGTGTTCCAACAGAAACCTAACACTGCATTTACTTTTTCAATGCAGACAGATAGAAATCTCTCTCCTGTCTCTACCACTGATTTTTTTAAACACATGTATTAAAGGGCTTTTTCACCCAGAAATGCAAATTCTGTCATCATTTACTCACCATAATTGTTTTATAATTTTTTTGTCAAACCTTTATGACTTTCTTTCCTCCATGGAACATGACTGAAAATGTTCGGCTGAATGTTAAGTCTCAGTCACCATGTACTTTCATTGTACGGAAAAAAGATGCAATGAAAAACAATGGAGACTGAGGCTATGAGTCCTTAACTCATTTCAATTCAGCCTAACATTTCCTTGGAAGGAATGCAGAAAGTCATATGGGTCAGTAAATAACAGATGTTATTCTTTTTTCTGGGGGGGTGGGGGTTACTATCCATTTAAACAAAGATATGTAATACTGCCTCTTGCCAACAAATAATAGTAAAATGTATTGTCTCGGAGTCTGTTTCTTTTTCTTAATAGCTCTCCTGGACAGTTAAAACAGTGACGACTCGAACACCATTCATACAGCTTGTTTAAATGTTGGATACTTACGGTCACTTTCTGTTGCTCTGGAAGTGTAACTTTTCCGCCATCGGTCTTAAGCTCACTTAGACAAGAGGGGCATTTAATGTCAGATTCGAGCATGCCTCCGCACTCGAGCGATGAGGAAATGGCTGGAGAAGTCATATTTCAGTGGAGATTTCTGGAAGGAACTTCGCCTCTTTGCCGGTCTTCATGTCCCTGAACTTTTGAAATTAACAAACTGTTCCCTGAAGATGTCCTCGTGAACATTTAGGAGAGGAAATGCTTTATCGCTTTCGATGACACCAACGAATCATTTTGCTCACCCTCAACGGTGTTCTGTGGCACAGGAACACACACTTGCGGACAGATATGACAACAAGCAATTTTACCGTGTCTATTCTTTTTAAAGAACAACACAGCCATTATCCAAACAGAAAGGCCCGTGTCGTCATACTGATTTGCAAGTGTCTTCTGTTTGTCTGAATTAATGAAAAGAAATCCCATGCCTCTCGGAGGCTATCAAAACACATATACCTTCAGAATACATTGATCAAAATCACTCATGCTTAATTTGAATATAATGGAGAGCCTCTTCTGGATGAGGGAGGCTTAATTATAGCTCTCTCTTGTGAACTGTTCGTACATTGACAGGCTTAATGTGAGACTACTCTTACAAGCAATCTTCCCTGTCCAGGTTCTTGCCACCAATCATCCATACACTACAATTTGACTCCCTTAATATACGGCCCCTCACATAGGTGGGAATATAAATAAGGACTCCCTCCTTAGATGCACATCCAACTCTCATTGTGTTATTTTTCTTCTGATGAAACTTCAGTTTCATCACAGTTTAATGTGACGGATCATTGTGGAGCTGCACACACTGCTTCACAGGGTTCAGAAAAGTTTGAACACATTGGTAAATTAATGGTTTATAAGGCAAGGACATTATTTTGCACTCGCTTAACTTCTACATGTCAATTTTGCTATAAAAATGAAGCCAATTTGTTGTCACAAAACATTTTAACCGAAAGGTATTTCTAAATTCAAATGAAAAAAAAAACAATCAAAATAACATATTGAATATACCCACCTCCTGTCAAATCCTGGTAAACATTTTACCCTCTCAAACATCTTCCACCAACCTCTTTTGCAGTCACTTCAAAATCACTCTATGACAACAGGTGAAGAAAAGTATTAATACAAATTGATCTTAAATACAATTGTAAATATACACATAATAATAATCGAAAAATAAACAATGACCTCTAGAAGGTTTCATAAAACGGCTACAACAGTGATTCTCAGGGACATAATGTGATGTTCCACTGTATTTTCATTGTTTGGACATTAAATGTATTACCATTTTCTGGTGGAATCTCCAAACTGCAAATGCAGGAACTGAGTTTAGACTTAGTGCTGAAAACAGACTTGGTTTGAAACGTCTTATTGCGATATCCTATTACTCTTAGAAATTAGTAGTTTGCACTTTGTGCCACTTCATTAACATGCAATACAGCCAAAGTTTGTGCACATACACCCACAGACAGCGCAAAAACTCCCACCCACGCCCACTTGCGCTTTGCGCTCGCCCAAAAACTGTGCTTTGAATTAGCGCTCTCAAGTTAATGATATAAGACGTTGCATCAAGCCTAGCACAATCATGAAAATAGAGCCCGATGTTGGCTAGTCAAGAAACTGCTTCAGTGATTTAGATGTATGCAAAAAAGAAGTCCAAGACTAAAAAAAAGAGTTGATATATGTGATTTGTTGCAGCTAACATACACTAACATGACACTGTTGTAAAAAAAAACACATTGTGTAAATGCTTCATAAATGTTGAGCTGTGGAGCTCATGCAAATGATACAAGTTTAATTCATGTCCTGTGTCATGTCCTGACTTTCCAAAATCACACTGTGACGCCACAGAGCACAGATTTCATCTTAATAACATTTATGCTTTGGAGTTGAAAAAGCACCTGTGAAAATACCCAAGAATTTAGCAATACAAAACACAGTGTCTATTAATGCAACCTAAAATATTATTTCATTTGTACAAATTGAAAAATGAAAATCCAACAGAATAAAAACTGACTTTACATGAAAAGCAGTGTATATTTCAATCGGTGGTCATAATAATCTATACCAGTACTGTGCGTCCATCATTCATCATTCACCTAATCAGTATCAGTACAGAATTACACACACTGGCAGTGAGATGATAACTGTTTATATTATAATACACACAGAAGTGTTTGCGCTCATGTTGCGTTTTGTGAGGACAGCTTCATTCTTCCGATTGTGCTAACTACCACACCAAAATTTTCTATTTCTGTCATTTTGTTTTCTTTTAATATCTTTTTCTCAAGAAAGGATAAAGCTTACAGGATTTTTGTCTGGCCATTCCACAAAAGAGAAGTGATAGTGAAGATATAAAAAAAAATGCATTACCGTAAATTCATTACAGAGGCCCGGCAGTATTTATAAACATGGCAAGATGTTGTTTAAAATATCTGACTTAACAGATTACAGATATAAACTTTTTTCAGCGGGAAACGAGTGGCGAAATGTGCTGTGTTTACACGGGTGGAGGAAAGGCACACATGCGTCTCCTCGGAGCCTCGAGTTGCACGTAAAAAAATTCAATAAACATTCCATAAAATAAACAAGGGGTGCTTGTGCACGGTTGAATGACAAAGGGCCTACCTTCTGGGGCGGGAGGTGTGGAGTTGAGGAAGGAACGCAGAACGGAGTGAGAGGGACCAGGACACATAACCTGCCGTCTCCTGCCCTGGGGTGCTGTTAGAAGAAGCAGTCCAGAATAAGTTTCAAAGCTTGGAGTCTGGAGAGAGGGAGCGGGAGAGAGGAGGGTGGGAAAAAGGAAGGTATAATGTTACAACACCAATAAGAAATGCCTGAAGGGCACTAAAGGGCCTTTTGGCCCTGAAACTAAAGGATGAATACAAAAGCATTTCTTCAGGGTAGGAAGAAGGGAGGAACACAAATCACATTCAATTAAGGAGAGGTTATAGTTAGGATGGAGGGAGAAGGACCGAGTATTGCAGGTACATGCCTAAGCTCTGTATGCATGTGTATGTTTTTGTATTTGTCTGGCATGTTTGTTGTTTCTGATCTCTAAAGGAGGGCGCGGTGAAGCCGTTGCATAATGCCGCTGTCTAACATAATGGCTGCCTCTATCCTAACAATGACAGATAATGCCAAGACCATCAGCCAAGCAGCAGCAAATGGTCACAAATGTAATATCAGTGAATTATAACAGCCCCTGATCAAACGCAACCAGTTGTAATCACTATGAACGTAAATACAGATTTCACACTAACCACGAATCACAGCTGGTAAAGCCAGAGCATAAAAACGTGGTCAGAAAAAGCACATCAACTTTAGGTTTTTGTTGCACCTTTATGCTAGGGTAATTGACGTGAAATACCCTTGCAGGATGACAACAGGAAAGTGGGCATCCTGCAGTGTGGCATGCTCTACTTCATCTAGGGCTGCACAATTGAACAAGAAAAAGAAAGATTCTAATTGCAATGGCTGCCACAATAAACTTATCATGAAAAGCGTCAATTACAGAATTCCCTTTAGGTCTACGTCTGTCACATCTAAACTTTGTTTTTTCAACATTGCGAATACAACATTGTGTTTTGTTTGATTTTTGCAGCGTTGGTCACTGTAACCAATCACACACATATCCATGGTGCGCATGAATGCAATGGATGTAAATCAGAGTGTTTAGATTCTATAGGCAGGCCCAGATGGAATCTGATTACTTTATTTATTAATTTTATTTATTTCCATTTTCTGTATTGATTTTTGATAGAAAATCTGCAGAATGGATTTAAATATGTTAAAATGTGTTAAATTGATTTGAGAGTACTCGTCTCATGGCTGCAGAAAGTACTATCAAATTAGCTAAAATATTTAATAAACAAACACACAAGTGACAGGAAATGTGTGGAAATTTCTGTGGAATTCTGAGTGCACAGATTCTGTATGGCTATCAGTAAGTCTTAAAGAGTAGGTTCAGTGCAGTTTGATATCATGTTTTATGTAACGCATAAATAAATAAAGAACATGGCATGCAGTTGCCATAAACAAAATATTTTTAAAGTAAATTCTATTAATCGAAATTAATAATCGTGATTACAATATCAAGGAAAATAATTGACAACTTTATTTTATAATCGAGCAGCCTTAACTTCATCTAAAATAATTTTTAAAGAGCATTTTGTTAATTATTTTATAATTAATGTGTATACAATTTTTATTATCTCATTAAATGAGACTCAGACTGCGTACAATGTATTTTTAACCATTCAAAATTAACTAATAGGCAAAAAGATTCTTAAAAATGTGTATATTTCAGGGGTTTTCTAAGTTCAATATCAATTACAAATTCATATAAAATCTTGATGCTGATATATAAAAAGATAAGCTCATGGACATGTTGTGTCACTCTCCCACTTACAAAGAAAAAGTTAAGCAGAATGGTTCTATTTGCCACCTGTTTTCAGCATTATGTACATAAAGCAGAGTTATGTTTGAAGACTAATGATGAAATGTTAAGCAGAATTACTGGTTTATAGCAGTCCTGTTTTGTAGTCATGGCTTCGACAAACAGGCTGAAAAATGACCAAGACATACAGATCATAGCGTAAGGCTCAGTGAAAGAGTGAGATGATGAGCAAAGGTAGAAAAGAATAAGAGGGATAAAAGGGCAGGTTGTACTATAAAAGCACACCCAGCTTTTCACTGTTTAATGTCTCCCTGACATTTCTGCTGCAAGCCAGCCAGGTCCCCAGTCAGTTCTTTTTTTCTTCTAGTTCTTCTGCCAGCCAAATGGGGACATTCTGAACAGGAAGGAGAGAGAAAAAGAGCGAGAAAGTGACGGCAGCAGGAGAGGAGACATAAAGTCAGAAGAGGTCCAGAATGAAGCATAGCTCTGTTCTGCCTATAACTCAAGCAAAGTTTGATGAACCAGACAAGTCAGAGGTCAGGGTTCAGCAGGGGGCCAGGGAAACATGTAGCTGTAGCTATGGCTGGATTAGATTTCACTGCAGCCTGGATTCTTTCTTTCATTCTTTGAAGGTTACAGTCAGCTTTTTGTGAAGTGCCTCGGAGAGAGCACCATCATACTTGTGCTGCGTGCTTCACAGATATGCCCCAAAAATGCCCAACAGATGTAGAAAAAAGTCCTTTAAGTCTAAGGTGCTAGACATAACAATTAAAATTCATGCACCACAACTGTACAAATATTACACTAACTTGTTCGTATATCTATGGTCAGTGCAACAGCCTTCGAAAATGTATTCTCCAACAACAACAGTAATACCGAAAGAGGTTTTAATGACAACAATCATGTGCTAATTAGGAAACCAAATGACCCTCCCATTACAAGCACCATCTAGTGTTATTCTGGTGTGAGATGTGAAAGATTTATTACATGTATATGAGAAAATTAACTTGCAGTTCAACTGTTTTTTGGAAACACCCCAAAGTAATCAACAGACATATAAAATTTGGCTGCTTAACTTTATTTTCACAGCATGTGTCTACCTTGCTCGAGCTGTTTACATATCTGTCACAAGCTGTACCTGGAGCTGCCAGGGGTCCACACAACTCCATACACACACACACACACACACTTTACCTTCACTCTTTCTTTCCTAACATATATGAGCACACATACGCAGCCCATCTCTCCCTCCCTTCAGCCCTTTTCAGGGCTGCAAACATTTTAAATAACTCGGTCAGCTCTAAAACAAATAGAGGTGGAATTGCTACCCCATGTCACATCTGTGTTCTGTTACTGGTGACAGGAAAACGAAGGGGAAAGGCGACCACTTTTGAAAGGCTGCCACTTTACAGAGACGTTTTCAAAAACACCATTGACCAGGCACACAATTAGAGCCAATATGCAATGTCTGCAATGCCATTTTCCCTATAAATAAAAAAAATCTTGGTTGGGTCCTTCTGGCCTGGAAATGCACCAGACTGCCCTGAATGTTGCCCAGAACCTTTCTGGCATTCAAAGGACATAGAAATGCACGAACAAAACATTATTTGTGGGACTTTGTTGAGGAAAGTGCAGGCAAGCCATGAACTTGTTTGCCCGAACTTATTGATTTTTTTTTTCTTCTTAAAAACGATAGCATGCTGGCCGTGGTTGATTAAACAACTATCATTACTAGGCAAGAGTGGCAAGGTTGTGCAAGAGCCCAGTGTGTGTGTGTGTGTGTGAGTATAAAGCATGCACTCTGACACTATGAATCATTGGCCAGATGTAGTGTGGGGTTACACACCCGGCTGGGACTATTACAATGAGCTAGGCTTGACCCAGCTGACTCCTCTCTGCCGAACCACGAGAGAGCTTCTGGACAGCAAGCAATATTCTAAAGAGCTTTATTTTAGCATGGGAGAAAAACACTTTTTCCTTCTGCCCATGCACAAGATGTTGTGAAAAAGCAAACATTTTAGTAATGTTTTAGTTGTTTTTAGTTGCTTTGGTCAAAATGATAAATGGGAATTGTGATGCTTTAATCTTCCGACGTCAATGCTGCATGTTGTACTGACAAGGGAATGTAAACATTTAGATAAAACTTTTCTCTTAAAAACCACCCTACAACTCAGATAACCTAAATAATAGTTCTTACACAAACATTAAACCCCTCCTTGAGAATGCTTCACCTGTGCAAATAATGACTGCCATTGCTCTGGAACTTTCATATAGCACCACCTAGTGGTACAGTGGATTCTCTCAAGTGCATTTCCTCATTAAAAAGGACGGTTATCGCATCATAACAACACCAGACATTTTTTTACACGTTTTGTTTTAATATTGTCTAGATCTCTGAGTGTCAAATATTTAACAGTTGAAGTCTGCTTCTTCCTGGCACAATTTCTGGCTCGATTCGGAAGCACTGTCAAAACTAAAGGCAACAACAACTGTTTGTCGTCGCTACAGCCCCTGGAAGCATCACTACTTGCTGTGAACAGGCATCTGGCTATTGTTTAGCACGGCTGCTTCGCTAACCCCAAACTGCTGACATCCGGCAAATTGTTCACAATTTGGAAAGATAGCAGGGATTACAGTCTGTTAGAACACAATGTACCTTTCCAAATCTCAGGCCATCTTCCAACAATGCTTTTGTCGATAGGAGGCAAGATGTTCTGTTTCTATGGTTGAAAACCAGACCTGCAATCATTATTGATTTTATTAGGGTAATGCCTGATTTCTATTTAAAGGTATAAAGCCCTGAGTGGGGCAAAGAGGGGGTGGGGTACACCCTTCAAACCTTTTCCCCCTCCTGTTTTTCTTCTATAACCCTTATCGTCTAGGGCTAGAGGGACTTGCTAGGCTATAGCCACCTGCAAATTACAACTTAGTACTTGAAGAGTTAAGAATGTGTTTCTTTCAGGCTATTGTTGGAGTGCGCGGGTCAGGGGTGGGGCGAACAGATTCTGGTAAGAGCCTTTAATCCACAGGCTGTCAGGCCCAAACCCTGCTTGACGCGCTATTGAAGTTTAACAGAACAAAACATTGGGCCCCTCGCTAAGCTCCTGCCTAGGCCCCATTCACAGCGACAGGAGAGCAAATTCTTCAGCTGCAAAGAGCCCCTTTCTTAAAGGGGAACACACAAACTTCACAACAATGCAACACAGAAGAGGAACATATTAATGGCCAATTAATGGGTTGGGGGGTTATGACATTTGTCATCCATAAATGTTTTACTGCTTTTTAAAACACAATTACACTCTAAATATGTTGAAACTGCAACACATATAGTACAGTTAAAATGAAATATATGAAAATGTACCATCAAAACTCTACTACTCAAATTATGAATCATTTTAATTTTATAAAATAGATCTCACTAAAATACTGAAATAACACACATTTCAAATTTTATACCATTTGAAGTAATCCAAACGACTGTAGGTAGAATTTAGAAAATGCACAAAATTGTCAATATTAGTGTCTGCAAATAAGCAAAAATAAATAAATAAATAATAGAAGATATGTTGTCCTTTTGCCATTCAATCTTCTTTTTTTTAAGAAAATTAATACTTTTTAGTCTATAAGATTAGTCGTACATTTCAGTTGGTAAGCTGCAAAGTACAATTTTTAAAAAGAGACTTTGCATTGAAAATAAATATTTTTGCAAATATACTCTTTAACTTTACATGATTGAATACAGCTGTGAATGCAGTACATTTTACAACATTTGGCCTAACTCAGACAATGGGGAATCAGAAACGGAAATACCAAATGTACAACAAAATATGACATGTTTTATTATGTTGTGATTAGTGAGGATTATTTTACCCTTTTATGAAGAGAGCAGTAATTTGATGAACATTAATTTAATTCTTAAATTTTCGACTAATTAAACCCTTCTGGAAATGTTTTGAAGGTTAACTATGAATAGCTGTGTTCAAATTAGACTCAATTGTTCCAAGTAGTTTCTTGCCCTGTTTATTTCACTCAGTCTGCAAACATTACATTAATTGAAACTGCCTTTGAAAACAAATAAATAAAGAAACAAAATAAATAACTGCACTCTATGTGAAATTAGATGGTATTCTTTCTAATGATTTTCATTTAACTGAAAATCTGGTGCACTATTCTCAGAACTCTGCGGTTGTTGAAGGTAAAGGTGGCCTGTAAGACTGCTTCTATGCATATTAGGACAACTTTGCATTAATCACAGAGCCACTGACCAACCACATCGATATTCATATAATGTATTTAAATGCACAGACATGACAATTACTGATTTATAATAAGAATAATATTAATAATAATGCAAATATAATACAAATTAACATATTACTACACAGTATATCTACAAAATTATAAGATAATTATAATACAGTACAAATCATTATGTGATTGTTTTAAGATCAATTCACCAGGCCATAAAAATGTGTTCTTGCAGCACCACGTTACTAAAAATAGGAGTTCAGACTCACTGTAATGAACAGTAAAAATAATAATAATAATCTAAAGGTAATAAAATAATTTTTATTATAAAAATAAAAATAATCACAGACCATCCGACAGACGCAAAGAGTTTGCTCTATATTTTCCTCATGCTTTTGTATTTTGTATTTAACTTCGAAAAAGATTTGTGAAGAAAAGTTGGACAGCTGCTCTTCTGATCGAACCGGTCCATTTATAAAATCAATTAGGCCAACCTCAAAGCCTAAAAAGAGCAATAAATTAGCTCTAAATTAGTCTATATGGCAAGATACTTTTGTCCATTGTAATGATGTTCACTGGTTTGTTGTACAAAAGATACAATTTCAAGATATTCAGAATTACATGTACAGTCACTTTGGGAAAGAGTAGAGAAAAGAACTTAAGCAACTCAAGAAAAGTACCTGAGAAAATATATCTTGTGGTTATCATGAAGTCTAAGACGACAGCGCAGTTGACTGCACCAGAAATGACTGTAAGGTGTGTCTGTATTCTTGTACAATGGCGGCCTCTAACGGTCAGTTGGATATTCCTCCTCTTTTCATTGGTAAAGGACACATTATTATGTTTTGGATGTTGATTTTTTTTTTTTTTTTTTTTTTTTTTTGTTGTTGTTGTTTTACAACCTTCATTAAAAGTGCTTTGGTTGTTAAGAAATACTTCCACTAATGCTAACTCTGGTGCTAAAATATCTTTATTGGGTTAGGTCCTTTTTTACATTAAATGAATAAATAAAATCAATATTCCAGGTTAGATTCAAGTACAGCTCAATCAAAATTTGTGGCAGCATATTGATTATCAAAAAAAACAAAACAAAAAAAAACAATTTCCCACTACTTAGTAGGTCATCATGGTAGCGCGGTCCTCAATCCGGGTGGCGGAGGACGAGTCTCAGTTGCCACCACTTCTAAGACAGTCAGTCCGAGCATCTTATCACGTGGCTAGTTGTGCATGACACTGTGGAGACTCCCAGCATGTGGAGACTCATGCTACTCTCCGCAATCCATGCACAACTTATCACACGCCCCATTGAGAGCGAGAACCCCTAATCATGATCATGAGAAGGTTACCCCACGTAACTCTACCCTCCCTAGCAACAGGGCCAATTTGTTTGCTTAGGAGACCCGGCTGGACTCGTCACTCATCACACCTTGGATTTGAACTCGTGACTCCGGGGTGGTAGTCAGCATCAATACAAGATATAAACAATGTGCACATAAATATGATTTTAGTGTGATAAAATCACTTTTACAACTTCGTTTCCATGACAAAGCAATATCAACAAACTCTAAAACGACTGTAAAAATTACGATTTAAACAACTTTACAGCTCAAACAATACATGAGTTTTAACAGAGGAATTAATTTAAGTGCTTTTATAAAATTATAAGCTCCATATTTCTGCCTTAAAAACCTCCAAAAATTGGCCCCAACTTCCAATATCTATTTTTGGCCCTTATTTTTTTAAACAAAGGAGGGATGAGTGGACATTTTTGTGGTTCAACTTGCACTGAATACAGAACATTCCTTACAAACCAAAAGAGCCCAGCTTATGGGACGAAGGCATTAGCTGCATATCATGAATAACCAGCAGATAGAGCCATTTACCATATATAGGCACATAGCGAATCAATAGATTTTTCTTTAGCGTAAATTACCCATCTAACCCAAAGGAGTAGCCTACCGTATAAAATGCACAAACAGCAAAATTATTTGCCTGTTTCATAACTAGATGTTGCTTTAAATATCCACTAGCCTGATTAAAACGTTCAACACATATTGTCTTGGACATCATGAGTCTCCTGTTTGTTTGGAGAGAAAAAAAACAATCGAACATGTTAGCATTTACTTGATCTCTCCAAATGTAATTAATTGCATAATTGTGCTTTAACCTTCAGAGACCTATGCATTGACATGGATTATATTTTATTATTATTTTTATTTTGTCTCCTTGAAAATGTTTGGCCTTTTTTATTATTATTTTCAGATTATCTTTGATTTATCTCCAAACTCTCACATTGCATTATATTTAACTAATGTCAGCATACTTTAATATATACCGAAATTAACAACGTGAAGATATCGTAGGCCTACCGTTTAAAAAAAAAATGGTATCGCAATATTTTGTTAGTACCGGTATACCGCGCAACACTAGCACAGACCCAGCACTTACAGTATTAATATATTACAGTATATATTAATACACAAGTATTATATTAGTATTATATTAATATATACGTAGTATTAACTTTGAACATTTGTAGTATTTTAAAGATTCAAATATTGCAAAATAATTGCAAAATTAGCTGCAAGAATAAAGGGCATCTTGTGGAGCACTTGCTTATGTGTCATATATGACAATTAAAAGACTGACCATAATCTGGTCCTTGAATAAATTATTTTATCAATTACAATAATGCCAATTGTGCATGTGCACTATTATATTTTTTACTCTGTGTGAATCCAAGTGGCTCGAGTGTTTTGACACTACATTCACCAAAATTCGTTCAGATACATTTAATGATTCAATGACCATTTCTGTTGTCAGAAGGTGGTGATATCCTTTAAAAATGTGTATGTCTACAGACCTAAGAAACTTTAGTAAAGGTTTTAAATTAAGTCGACCAATATGGGTTTTTTAAAGGCCAATGCCGATATCCAGTGAGCAGGGTGGCGCCGATACACTGTGCCGATATATCACACAATTTAATATAGTAAATAACAAACATAAAATTGCTAATATATATATAAATATATATATATATATATATATATATATATATATATATATATATATATATATATATATATATATATATACATATACATACTCTTATTTATGCATAGTGAATAAGACACGTGAAGTGTTATTTGTTACGTGAAGTGCTTTTACTAGCTGCATCCGAATAGGAAGCTGACTTGATACCTTTCTGCCTAATCAGTTAATGGCTTAACTGACAGCTGTTTTGAATAAATGGAACTCTTAAGGAAACTGGTCTCCGAACAGTTTAAAATGTAACTTATTTTCATCCTACCTCCATATACAGCCTACGGGGGCAGCATTTTCCTGTTTTTGGCACCCTCAAGAAAAAAATCGGCCAAACGGGAAGATGTATTGTCTGGTTATAATGAAAAAAGTCAGAATATCGTCCGATTTATCGGCCTCAGCGATACATTGGGTGACCACTTTTAAGCATTTATAAGAACAAAGCAAATCTATAATTTCCCTACAGTTTGTGAGCTGCTGAACATGACTTTTATCAAAAGACAACAATAATAGTCTTATAATAATTATGAGTTTCAATAGCATCTGTATGTTTTCATGTATAAAAAAGTGTGTCTACATATTCACTTTAGTAAAATGCTTACGTGTTCTAAGAACACAGCAGATCTAGTATTTCCTACAGTGTGTCGAGTGCACACCATCCATCCATCGTCAACCGCTTATCCTGTGTACAGGGTCGCGGGGGGCTGGAACCTATCCCAGCTAACATTGGGCGAAAGGCGGGGGACACCCTGGACAGGTCGCCAGTCCAGAGTGCACACCAACAGACGTAAAAAAAATAAAAACTGAAGCTGATATTAAAAATAGCTTTAAATATTTAACACAGATAATCTGCTTAAATTGGCATAAACAACCGATCAAACTTTTAGCTCTCAAACATAATGTAAAAAGCATAACTTAATGAAGAATCATAAGCTGATATAAAGTCCACTTGCAGCCAATCAAGAATGATATGCAGATAAATAACTCTCATTTGTGTGTTCCTCATCTCTAGATTATTATCAATGCCGACACAAAACATGAATAAATTAGCATTGTTGAAAGCAACTTTGTAAGTCGAGTTGATTAGACTGTCTGACTGACGGCCTATTATGTAAGGCTTGTTTCAGCTTATGAAACTCACCTGTGATTGGTTGGATGCTCACTCAATCAGCCCAAAGTAACAAAATGCAAAGAATACTGTTTACATATCCACCATTTGGACTCTGTATGGGTTTAGCTTGGAAAAATGCAGGGGACAAAAATGACCTTTTTTTAAGAGTGTGGGTCCCCCGCAGCTGCTACGCCATTGGTTTTTAATAATAAAAGGTAGGTCTATTATTTAATTACTCAGTGATGTGTAATGTCTGTAATGCCCTTTCTAGGGGGAATAATTTCATCCAAATTCTTCCTTACGATAGCAGTCAACAATACCCTTAGAGATAAATATAACTTAACTGTTTATTTAAGTGTTAATGACAAATAATTAATCAACTTGTTTAAACTATTTAATTTTCTCCTAAGTTACTAACCTGGTCTACTTTTGTGGCTACAAATGCTGTGCTACAAAATCAGCCATATATTTGCAATCTGAGTTCACATGAAGTTGTGTTTTCGAACTTTACATCTCGCCTGGCTGCCCGAAGTCATTAGTGATCAAAATTGGACCCGCCCACCAGTCCATTCTAACAGTAGTGATGCTGGACAGGGATATGAAAATTGTAACATATTCAAATAAAAAAAAAAGAATAAAAAAATTTTGGTTTAACATTTTTTGTGTGTGTGTGTGTGTGTGTGTGTGTGTGTGTGTGTGTGTGTGTGTGTGTGTGTGTGTGTGTGTGTGTGTGGAGCATGTATTTATCACTTTGTGGGGACCAAATGTCCCCATAAGGATAGTAAAACCCGAACTTTTTGACCTTGTGGGGACATTTTGTCGGTCCCCATGAGGAAAACAGCTTATAAATCATACTAAATGATGTTTTTTGAAAATGTAAAACTGCAGAATGTTTTCTGTGAGGGTTAGGTTTAGGGGTAGGGTTAGGTTTAGGGGATAGAATATAAAGTTTGTACAGTATAAAAACCATTATGTCTATGGAAAGTCCCCATAAAACATGGAAACACAACTGTGTGTGTGTGTGTGTGTGTGTGTGTGTGTGTGTGTGTGTGTGTGTGTGTGTGTGTGTGTGTGTGTGTGTGTGTGTGTGTGCGTGCATGTACAATAAATGTATTTATTTAAGGTTATATTGAATCTTTTTACCATGTCTTGATTTTTAAGCCTTGTGCCAGGCCCAGATGAATGAAAATCCATAATAAATGTACAAACTATTGCAAGTTTGAAACCATTATAACCTATAGTTGTGGCGCGTCATTGTCACAACAGCAAACAATTTTGCCCTTAGTGTCAGTGAAGAGCATGCTTGAGGTTACATAAACAAGTGATGTCAGAATTAAGATAATTATCACTTGTCTAAGCAGAATATTTTTATTGGCCATCATTTCCAATTAAGTTGTAATTTTGCCAAATTATGCAAAGAGTGTTAAAACACTATTTAATTGTGTTTATTTAGGATACATTAAATGTTAGCTATAAAATTTGTCAGCACTACAAAAAAATTGGCAAATATTATGTGAATCTCATGTGATGCATGCACATACACTGTTGGATGTTGTAGAAGACAAAATATAGTGTGAAAAAACATTTTATCAAGAGTTTACAGTGCAAAAAGTGCCCACAGTTGAAGAAACACACACTTATACGTGTTGTATACAGTATGGTACAGATGTTTTTAAATGCATCCCATTAATTCTTGCATGCATTGAAAACACATATATGTTTCAGGCAAATAAATTCTTTAAGACTTCTGCAATGTTTAGGTTGCTTGAAATCTTAGCTTAAAGATGTTTTTGAGTAACCCCATTAAAACTTAATAGTAAAAACTAAGTGTACTTGTCAGTGAGTTATACTCCACATGCACAATACAAGATTTAATCAGTTTACAGACATCCTGGAACTCCTTATAGACAACACTTCATTCAAAATCATCCATTTCTCCTTTTCCCATTTTCAGGATCCCATTTCTAAAAGGGAAAATTCACCCAAAATGAAAATGATCTCATGATTTCCTCACCGTACTGGCATCCCATGGAGTCATCATGAATAGTTTTACGTTGCCCTTATGTGGATTTTGGGGATTCAAAATTTTGGCACCCATTCACTTGCAATGTATGGACGCTACAGAGCAGAGAAATTCTTCTGAAAATCTTAATTTGAGTTCAGCGAATGAAAGTAAGTCATACACATCTGGGATAGCATGAGGGTGAGTAAATTATGAGAATTTTTGGGTGAACTATCCCTTTAAGCTGTCTTTTGACTTTAAGATTGACCGCTTCCAATACCAGTGAATGACAACACACCTACACCTACTATAAAAGCATTCCTTTGTAGATTTTATGATGGTGCCACATGTTGATTAGTGAGGTCTACGGTACCTGCATGGCACTTGAGCTGTGAATGCTGAATCGCATGTTTGAACCAATATGCATGCAAGTAAATGAATTCACTGTAACGGGAATGGGAATCAACCTATGCCAAAGCTTAATTGTTCTATGGAAATTCTTTCAGGCATTTCTTGATATGTTTACTTTTGCATTTTCCATCACTATTGCACAATACTGCTTAAATATAGACGAAACATTATGCAAGACATTATGCAGGTATCACTACCAGTCAGCATGTGCACTTGAAAAATGTATTAGGAAAATTGTTAATGTGTTCATTTGTTGAGGTGTATTTAAGAAGACAAAGACAGTTTAAAAAAATGAGCCTTAAATACTAAACGGTATTGCTCAAGCAAAGATGTGTCTGAACAGATTTCTCAGGGCCCAAAATATGATAGTGAGAAAATCGAGTTGATTCTCAAGTGGATAATAACTTAAGGGATGTGGTTTAAAATTGCTGAAATAACACGCTTCAAGCAATTCTGAGAATTGTATCCATTAAAACATTCCCACATCTTCTTTGTATTGGCAAATATTTGCAGATATGAGATTATGGGCATGGAACTTTGCCTGATATACCAGGAATCAGTTGTGCTGACAAAATAAATAAATAGAATAATAGAAATAAATAAATAAATATACAATGCTTTCAGAGAGTACCCCCTTCCCTTGCAGTTATTATTATTATAGTTTTTACATTTTGCGTTTGTTAAACCTTAAAATTATAACACTGAAATAAATTGGTCTAAATTACTTGGAGAGTGTCATCGCAATGTTCAGGCAATACCACCAATTTTTAATTGGATTCCATTTGCTGGGTCACCCCAGAGTCATTTTTTTTAAAGAGATTATTATTTAGTTGGTGTTCTTTGGGGGGATTTTTTTTCTGCTGTAAAATTCATCTTTGCCTTAAATGCACATATCTGGCAGAATTAAATGTTCTCTTCAATGATTTGCCTATTTTTGACACATTCCATGTCTTCGATGCCAACCAACTTTACAGTTCCTTCTGCTAAACACCTAAAGCATGCTTGACGGTAAGGATGTTGTTATGTAGCATAGGTGTTTGGTGTAGCTTTCAAAAGTTTCTAGCTTTGTCACATGGCTTCGTGTGACTTACTTTAGGTATTTCCTTCTTCCTTCTAGCTACACTCCTATAGGGGAATCAATGAAGTATTGAAGAGATTGTTTTCTGGGCAGTTTCTGCTATTTCAGCCAAATAACTCTACAGCCCTGTTCGTTTGGAACAACCCGATCCTAGTGCCTAGTTTGTGAAAAGTGTGAATGCTTTTTAATTTCCTGTTTTTATAAAAAATTCTGAGGATTTTATAGTAATTGACATATTTGAGTTTAAATATGCTTTAATTTGTCTTTGCTGCACACCAAAGTGAGAATAACTGATTGAAATTAATACTTTGTGAAGGCACAAATGCATATGCAGTTTTCTGAATTGCAAGACAACGCAAATCTGAGAACAACTATTTGATTTGATGGTAGTCAACAACAAACCACACAAAATGTTAAACCCATATAACTTTGATGACTCAAGGAAACACACATGCATATCCACAATAGAAATTTAATATCAAGACATTCAGCATACAAAACAACCCGAAGTTCAAACCAACAAAATATTGTCAGTGCAGATCAAACGTATACAAACTTTTTTTCTCAATCTCACATGGCGCAAATGAAATCAAATCATGTCAATATAAATACAGTATCCTGTTTGTTAAATACATTCAAAACATAACTTAAAACAAATAAATCCTCTGTATAGAAGTTGAAATGCAAAACAAATTTTTTCACCATTTAATTTTGGTCATAAATGCATAATAAAGATTGCTTCAAGGCATAAAGGAGCCAACCACTAAATATGCTACACCTGAAAGATCACAATAGTGGCTGCTTGTTCTTTTGCAACTGTTTTTTTTTTTTTTTTTTACTGAAAATGCAAAACATCCAATACAACACAGAAATTGTTGTAGTAAAACATTTACAGTGGGACATCATGCCCTTGAGACATTATGGTATATATATACACATTTCAGATAAACTGGAAAATACTTACAGTGAAATGGTAAACAGGGTTGAGGGAAAAACTGCTACTGAATGACTATATGTCTATGTAAAGAAATTAAATCCGGAAAAGATTCAAATCAGGAAGCCTAAATATCTTTTGTCCAGTATGTCACAGTTTCATGCAGAAATGATTTAATTATGTGCAGAATATTTTTCTGTTGTTTCTTCTCATGATTGCCTGTGTGACAAACAGTTAAACATAATTGGAACACAAAGGCTTTCAAATTAACTTTTGAATGAAGACATCTCTTTAAACAGCATTAATTAAAAAAGAGCTAAACAAAGTACCATAGTATATAATCAAGAAAGTTTCAATCAACATTGTTGTAATGTCAAATATTATTCAGCGGAGACCTAACTACTCTACCTTAAAGCTGCCATCTGATCATCAATCACTTCAAATGTCAAAGACATGAAAAGAAGCCCAAACAATTTCATGAAATTAAAGATAAGGCTATGCATAGACAGCCCTCATTTAGAATAAAATTACTTTGATGTATCAGTTCAACATTATGCAGATTGATATCCAGCTTGAGAGTATATTTAGTAATATTCAATCAAAATAGACAAATATACTTGTAAACCATTAAAACATGGTAAATGTCAGCAAATCTATATCTATCTATCTACTTGGTAGCACTTGGTTGCCTTGAAAACACATTTGTACCAGAGCACCCCTGGATTAACACACCTTGATTCAAGTTGATGCTGCTGCTAATTGTCATGAACATCCTACAGTTTGTAAAGGTTATAAACGGACATCATAGGATAACATAACATATGTTAAGAGTCCATCAAATTTTGTGCTACTGCAACCTTAAAGCAAAGAAAAACAGAAACTTGTTTACTTCTTTGGTAGTGGCACTCTGACGCACAAACTAATTTGAGAGGATGCTGAAACAATAGCAAACATTAAGAATTTCGAGTGGAAAATTGCAAATGATTATAAATATTTTTTTCTTTTCATTTTTTCTTTTCCCAGTCAGCTAAGCCTGGACAATGTGCTTTAAATGGAGATCGGTGCTCATGAAAGCCAGCTAGTTCACCACTGTCAGAGTCTACTTCCTTTGGCCGTTTGTTGTTCTATCTGAGGTACTCTTCTTCTGAGAAACTATCCATGCTGTCATCATCACTGTCCTCCAGCTCTGGTAGATCTCCCCATAGCAGCAGGTTCTGCCCTATTAAAGAGACAAGCTTCTTTTACTGAATGTGACAAATATACAGTACCGCACAAAAGTTTAGAAGCACTTTATGAATGATGGTTATTTTTATATCTTCTGCTTTAGAGAGTCAATAGGACATATTCATTTTAGATTTCCAAATATTCCTTTTGCAAATAGAGGGAATCCCACAACAGATGGAATGGCCGCCATAGAGCCTGGATCTCAACATCATCGAGTCAGGCTGAGATTATTCAGTATGAAATGACAGAATCAATTGAGACAGCCTAAATACATAGGACTGTGGCAAGTTCTCCAAGATGCTTGAAACAACATATCTGCAAACAACCATGAAAACATGTGCTCAAGTGTACAGAGGAGAACTGGTGCGGTTTTAAAAGCATAGGGTGCTCAAATCAGATATTGATTTAGTGTTTTATGTTTACTGAACTTTGTATGTGTTTACTTTATAAATAAAAATGATTCATGGCATTTAAAAAATGTCAAAAGTGCCTAAAGCGCAAATATGCTCTTTATGTGTAATTAAGCATTTAATTTTAATTACAGATGAAAGGGAACATCATTAAAACAACTCTTTAGTTCTAGTTGTTAAATTAAATATTTTAAAGAAATGTCCATGACTGGAAATGACAATTTAAAAATTATCTGATATTTAATTACTGAGAACTCTACGTATATATATATATATATATATATATATATATATATATATATATATATATATATATCTATAAACTCGCCATTTACTTTTTTAAATGCATACTTGCCTGACCTGCAAGAAAGCACCTAGCAAGTGGGAGTCAACCCATGCATAATCAACATAGCCTATCAAGTGATAGATTCTAAGCAAAAGCATCTAGACAGAGAGACCAAAAGTAAAAGAATCACTGATGCAACTGCACAACAATTATACATATAAGCCTTCAAAAATTTTACCTTATTCACCCCAAATTGAAATTCTGAAAAAATGTACTTGTTCCAAAACCGTATGACTTTCTTTCTTCTGTGGAACACAGATTTGGCTCTCTAGCTGACAAAAAAGCTGTTTGAACAAAAGAAGAGGGAAAAGACAATGGGTTTGTGGCAGATGGACAGGTGTCTCAAACCTGTTGCATCCAGTCTATTGATGGTGGACACAGCCTCACTGTTGAACATCCAGAAGTGACCATTGTTGCAGGAGAGCAAGCATGGCTTGCATGGGGCAACCACGTGATATCCCACAACATTTCCACTGAATGCACAGAAAGAGCCAGAGAGACAGACAAAAACACCAGATTCAATACACTTTGTGAGACACAATAAAACAAAACAGCAAATGGCTCATTGGAAACAATGGACTAAGCGTATAAGCTAACGAGGCAAAACAGCACAAATCTGATGCCAAACTGTAAGTCTAGATAAGTGTGCTGCCATATAATATATTACCATCTGTGCTATTAATAAACCTTATGATTAAACACAATAGCAATTTCAAACTCTAGAGACTTCACGACCAAAGTAATATGTACGGAAGAGAAATGCCACAGTCATCATAAATAAAACAGTGATCAGGTATTTACCATTTCAAACAGGCAATGTCTCTTAATTTGCATTTGCAGCTCTCAGTGGAATAACAGCTTGCCACGAAGTCAACTGTCCTAAAATGGGGAAAAATGTTCATGCTATGTATTAACCATAAATAAACAATTTATGTATATGTGTGTGTTGTCTGGTGTCAGTCACTGATCACGTAAACCTCACCTGTTTGGGGGTATGTCGGTTGAGAACAACTCAATTTCCGTATCGGCTAACAGAACAGCTTTCATTCCTCTCATACACAGCAGACTATCACAGTATATACAGTTGACTTGGGTCACACACTTATTCTTGAAATTTGAAGTTGACATGGTAGCAAGTTGTGATCACTTCAGTAAAGCTCCTCACAAAACGCCGGTTCCTGCTTGAATGAAACGTCACCTACCGAGTCAGCCGACTAGGAATACTTGCTGTGTGACAGTTAGATGTTTTATAAACATATGGAACCAACAGTCCGACCTGCACCTGGCTCTAGTCTATTTTTCACATGTATAACGGTTGCAATGTCTCCAAGTCTGCGTCTACCGATAACACAAAATGAAACCCCATACAAATTAACTTCAAAAATATTAATTATTTTCTAATTCAGGCCATGTTTAAATTAAAATACAGAATAGCCGAGTGTGCAGTTCCCTGTGCTTGTTAGGAAGCTAGCCAGCTAAAACATGAGCTAGTTATTCTTCCAAGCATGCCATACAATTATTCTGACCTGTTTTTGGATATCAAATCGTTCGAGATCTAGGCGGCAGAAAAACACATTGTACGGCGGTACAATATTTCCGCCGTTAAAACAAGGCTTTAGCTTGCTAAACGATGTTTGTTTACGTCCGCGTCGAAGCGGATACGCACTTCCTGAAACATTTTCAAACAGCCTTGACTCTAGCTCTGATTGGTTCAAAATGATCAATACTCACACATGATTGGTCAGTTAAGATTTCCTGTGTTGATTGGTTACAGTGCTTTTACGGGTACTGCAAAACAACTAAAGTAACTGTCAATGTAGCAAAAAAAAAAAATAAATAAATAAAAAAAAACATCTGTAAAAGTAATTTTTTATTTGGTATTAGAATAAATTTGGAATGGCGTACATTAATAAAAAGTTAAATAAAGCATCACTAAAAAGGATGGCTTTAAAAGTGGCAGTTTGCAACAGATCTAATACATTTAAGTTTTCAGCATGATCAGATAAAACAATGTTAAACCCATAGGAAAGTTTATTTGTGTGGTTTGATGGATTTGTGTCGTATTTGTGTTTTAGCTACAACCAATGACAGTCGAGGGGGGGTTGTTCTTTATCTTCCATGAAAAGAGGCGGGGTTTGAGTTTGGGAAAATTCAGAGAGTAACAGATAGTTTTGGGGAGGGGTGGAGAATTTAGGTAAATTAAACTCGATTTTAGAAATGGAAATCATCTCTCAAGGTAAGTGGTTGATCGGTTTCATTCAATTGTATACAATATAGGCGCATTAGACACACGAGATCTCCGTTAATCCTACAGATAAAACGTGGGGATCTCTTTAAGAGAGAGAGAGAGCGAGATTTTGGCGATTCTTAAATGTGTTTCCTTTTCAGATGGAACATATCTGTTCTTATGGGCATAATATTTCATGGAAAGCACTAATAATTTCAAGTCTCCCTGTAAACATGTAAGGCATGCTCTGAATTAATGTTAAAGTATGGTATTCCCCAAGGGCCTGCGTATTAAAAAGCGAAACAGAGATTAAAAGTTTTGAGGAAGTTTACTGGAAAGAACTAGTCTTTAGAAACTTGATCCAGTGAACTTTCTCTGTGCCCTGTCTGTGCAGTGTGATGCTGGAAAGCCCGATGGTGATCTTAAGAGCCTTTAAAGTCTAATCCATGCCTTCATCCTAGACTGAGAAGTCTCTAGCCACACGGATGGTGTGTCGTCGTCTGACCATTGGAGGAAAGCAGAAAGTTTTGAAGGCACTGCATCTGATAGTGCGGATCGTGTGAGAGTGAACAGTGGGATGAAACTCATCTGTTCTTTATTCCCCGCATGCTGTCGGACTATCCGGACCCATTGTGCCTAGGAAGACGACGGCAACTCCAACTAATAATGCGGCGCGACTGATCATCGACAGGAGACAATAACCATTGCCATTCTAACATATTCATCCTTGGATATCTGTAGACAAAGTGCGGCGAAGAACCTTTTGTTCCATTGTGTTTCTCGCTGTAACGGGACTGTTTCATTGAGATCGATATGACGTCTCCGGCTAAATTCCGAAAGGACAAGGAGATTATAGCCGAATATGAAACGCAAGTTAAAGGTAAGTGAAATAGCTGTTTCATTGGATGTTAATGTGCATTCTTACACAGCTACCTTTGTTTCACATTGGTCACACTGTATACGTGCGACAGCGCTACTTACTTACGGGATGAACATAATCGCATTACCGTATAGAAACGGTATTTATTTTTTCTTAATTTTTATCTTTGTGAGAAACAATTGTAGTGCATCTCCACATGTGACAATGTGTCTAAATGGAGTGATAGTCGCGCGATCACTCTGTACTGTAGCCGTAACGATCTATCACTGATACAGGGCACTGTCATTTCGCCAATGTGTGAAGCGGTATTGACAATAAATAACCTAACTCAACCGTCTTTTACAGACAGAGTAGCGTTTGAGTGCAAAACGGCGTTAATATGTAATTTATGTGACATAAGTGCTGCTTTTGTGTATTGTTTTTGTCTCAGTCAGCGAGGCAGGGCGTTTTCTTCTGCCCTGCATGTCTCTACGACCACTGGTGTGGTGCTGTTTAAACCTATTGATTTCTTTGAAACGTCATGTGCTGTCTGAAGCTGACATCGGGATGAATAAATACTTTGAAGACCATTTAAAGCAGTCGTTTCATAATGTATTGGCAATGCTGCGTTTTAACGGACAGAACTGCCGTGACCATGTCAAGGCAGCATTGAGCTTATATGAACTCGTGAATCTCCGTGATAGTTCGGTTGTGCTTATATCCTAATTAATACTACTAATACTACGCCGTGATACAGTGTGACGTTTATTGACCTTATTCAGAGTAGCATGCACCATATTTAATTTTGACCGGAATGAAATCCAGGCTGTGGGTGATAGAAGGTGCCTACCAGGTACAGTCTCCACAAAAGGTTGTAGGCTACTGCTGTTTAATGGTGCACTCAGTAATTATTTCCCAATTAGAAAAGTTTTACTCCTAATTAAATAAATTGCAATATTGAAAAAAATAAAATAAAATCACAAGCACTCACTAAGATGAAGACTCATATTAGGAACCTTATAAAAGCTGTTTTATTCTATCTGGAGAGGGTCCCATCATGGAGGCTGCCATGTTAGGATCACATGACCAGTCAAAGACTACCGGTACTCCCTTCTCATTTACTGCCCTGTTATTGGACACTTTCACTCGTAGATTACATTTATTAGTGATTTAGTAGCGATTTTCTACAATGGAATTTTTAATTTGTGTTTGAATGATGCTACATCCATGCCAAGTCCAAGATGACATGAACAAAATCTTACTGAGTGCACATTTAATTTGGTGTTCAGGTGTCACAAATTGCAGTAGAGTCAGGACCCAAATGCAGAGAGAAAATGGGAATTTATTTAACCAAAAACAAAACCAAACTTTAACAACCCCATAGGGGAAAAACACAGTCCAGTGCAGGGGATCCACTGAAGCTGGGCTGGGGCAGACAAACTGAATCCAGGACCGACTAAGAATAGGAGCACAAAACAGACATGAACACGAAACAAGATAAACTTGCTCTAGACAGCACACACAAGGAGACCGAAATAGGGAGAGAAATCAATCATGTTAACAAGCATGGCAGGTGTGACTAACAAACTAATAAAAAGCCAAAAAAAGGAGGCGGGGTATGAAGCAAGACAGAGAGGCACAAGGCAAAACAAAATCAAAACAAAGCCACGTGCTGTCACAAAAACGCAGACACCCGAATGGCACAATTGCATATCGCCAAGACAATAAGACAACATGCGCTCATGCCAACAGACAGATAAGATGAGAGAAAGCACGGCAATGCCAACAAAGCAATGATGTGCATTCTCACACCAGACAAAGCCTGATCGAACATCGTGAGGCAAACACTACACAATGCATGCAACAGGTGACAAGACGAGACAGGACACCTATGTGAGAGCTCGGCCACAAATAAACCCGACATCTCAGACCGATGTGACCCAACCTCTGAACAACATGAAGAAAGGTCACGACTCGGGTGCGCAGCGTAATGTGAAGCACGTCTGTGAGAGACAGACATAAACGATTGACTTGAGTGCGTGCCCTCAAGATAAAATAAGCGCAATGCACCCATGACAATAACACATGTCTGGATGCCGACACAGACCAAAACAAAACCAGACAGGGAAGTCAGGACACCATGCTCCAGACAAGAAACAAGACCAACCGAAGAGCGCACGGCAGGGAAACTTCAAACGAAGCCGTGCGCTCACAAAGACAGAAGACAGAACATAAGACACAGAATAATGTTGTCTCGATCCTGCCACACAAAAACCCAGTCTGACAGAGTGACAGGACTGTGATATCAGGTGTCGAAAAACTGAAGAAAAAAAAAAGTTCTTTGTAGACTATTGATTGTAACCAGAATATGAAATTAGCACCTACCATCCGCCATGCACATATCACAAGTTCCCACTATTACTTCTCTGTCAGTCATCTTGAAACAATTTGCAAGAAAATTGTCATCTATGAGAATGCTGCATTTGATCTCAGACCATATCAGGATTTAATGACATTGGGAATACTGGTGAATTGTCATGTGTCATAATTCAGTGCAACCTCAGAAGAAGATTCTTGTCTACTCATTGGCCTCCATTTTAATTTTGCAAAACTATCATTATGATAAATGAATCATGCTGTTTCATCACTGACAAAGTGACATGACCAGTTGTTTTGTATCTTCCCGTTACAGCTCTAAAATAATGCGTTTTAGTGTTTTTGATGTCATTGTAATGTTGTCAGTAGGGCTGCACGATTTGGGGAAAATGTCATATTGCGATTATTGACAGTTATATGACAGTTTTGGATTTTGTGTTTATTTACATGGCACGCTCCCGTATGATATGAACTTGAATTAAGGATTAAATAAAGATATTTCGCCAAGCTGTGATCTGTATTTCTATCAGACATTCGAGCTGCAGACAATGGGGTTGAGAGAGGAGCATCTCCGTGTTAGAGTGCACATCACCCGGCAGAAATTTATATCTCTCCCGATCTCGACTCCCGCTCAGATTGTGTCTCTTCCGCAACTGGTTGAAGCGGCTCTGACCGCACCGAGAATGACAGTTTTGGAGTTGTGTTTATTTAAATGGAATGCTCCCGTTTTATATGAACTTTAACTAAGGATGAAATAAAGATTCATCGCCAAGCTGTGATCTGTATTATTTTTTCTGGCCACCAGTTCAGTGTCGGTCTGCTCGGCGTCCATCTTCACCTGATTTCCTCGCTGCACACCGGAAACTCACATGACATGACCACACGTGCCACTCCCTAAACTGAGACTGACTGGTCATCTTTTTATTAGCGGTGTAGAAAATGGGCAAACAACTCTAAGAGAAAATGGGCTGTCACGTCCACACATGCACTTATTTATTTAATAAAATCACAGCATTTTGCAATATGATTAATCGTGCAGCACTAGCTGTCAGTATCGATAGTTGTCATACTATCTCCTGGCATAGCCTTTGTGAAGTTGCTCAACTTTTACCACAATGATTAAGTGTCTTTTACAAAGCAACTGCCTTTTAAAGTGGACTGTCTGCTGAATAATGGCCTCATTCACTTCTTGGGGAAGCTTTATGTCTAATGCATTGATCTGCTGTCTGCTAGTAGAGGTTGTGTTTCACATTATAAAATAAATGTAAATCTTTAAACCTGTTATTAATTTTGAACTATTGTTCCTCCTCCAGCTCCTCTTGTCTGGATTGTTTATCATATCTTTATTGAGTAGTAATTTTCTCGCCGGTTTTTAACCCCCATCTTCCCCCACATGCATCTCCATGCCTGAGAAAGACAGTAAATAGATGCAGATCATTTTGCTCAATAATTTTGATCTGACTATAATACACATTATTTTTTCTCTCTGGAATTGCATTGGGAATTGCATTGGCCTAGATTTGTAAAGAAGCCATGCCTTGTGAAGCATCTATGATTTGCCTAAATATTCTGTCATGAAATAGTGGCAGAAAGAGGAAACGTGCAGATGTAACCAGACTTGAGGAGAAAATCTGAAATCCAAGAAGTTAGAGAGAAACAGATCAAAGCTGCGAACAGTCCTAACAGGATTATCATTGATTAACATCAGCTTGATGTGAAAAATACAGTCCTTCATTGCAAATGTGTTCCTGTTACTAATGCCCTGCAGATTTTTGAGTTCTCACTCAAGGAGAGTGAGCTATGATAAAAATCAAAAGCATAAATCTGTGCTTCTGGCAACCAGGAATCTCAAGAATCTGTCTCCATGTTGCTTGAACCCTGATTGATTGACATGTAGAGTAAATCCTATTGGCTTCACAGTGGTCTTAAATGTAAAAAGACAGGCTGAACAAATCAACAGCAATATTGTACTTCTCCAGGTTGTGATCTATTAATTTACCAATCCATAATGCAGAATGTATTTTGGCTTTGTGCTGCAATGTGGTGCCATTTTTATCCACCTTTAAGCTGTTGCATCATGTGATTGACCTCTCCATGATTATCACAGGGAGTCCACTCCACTACCAGCATTACAAGAATTCTTATTATTTATTATTTTAGAATATATATTTAGATTTGCTTTCCAGATATGAATGATTCCTCAAAGCATTCATATCTTTAAAAACAAACTCAAATTATACCAACTCACCTGATGGCACAATGTGGGAGTGTCTCGTACCTGAAAGAGCTGAGAGGGAGATGGAAGACTGGGCTTGACGTCTTGAGAACTGGCAGCAAATGTACTGCTGTTCTTTTCACCACAAATTACTGGAAGGAATGGATAATGTAGCTATAATCCCCAGACATGGGGAGTGAGCCTGTCAGCAATTGAAACGTGTCCATGCATATAAGGACTCTCTGAAGCTGTGGGAAACAGAAATGATTGACTGCTCTAATTGGCACCAGTAATACAAAGAAAGGCCTGGATGATACTTTTTCCCTGTTTCAAAAATGCTATGCATCCATGTCTGATGTATTTCTATCCATTGAAAAGGAAACAGAAGGTTTTGGAGAGATTGACCATTCATTTGGCATTAGCTCCTGTTATTTATGGATGCCATAAATTACAACCCCATTTTCAAAAAAGCTGGGACAGAATGAGAAATGCTAATAAAAACAAAAAGTAGTGATTTGTAAATGATATTCACCCTTTACTATATTGAAAGCACTACAACTACACATTATATGATGTTTTACCATGTGAATTTCATTTAATGTACAGTAATTTCAAATCAGATGATTGCAACATGCTCCAAACAGCCGAGTGTTTTCCACTGTGAAACAACAACATTTCTTCTAAAACAGAAATAGAAGTGTGCTATTAAGCATTTGAGCACTGAAGACGCAAGTTGGTTAAGTTTAGAAAGTGGAATTTTCCCCCATTCACAATTGTACGGGGTCTTCGTTGCATATGGTGTGCTTCATAATGCGCCACGCATTCTCAATTGGAGACAGGTTAGGGCTGCAGGCAGGCCAATCTAGCACCCGCACTCTCTGCTTACACAGCCATAGATGTCCCTGAAACAGACGACACTGGATGACGGTATATGTTGCTCCAACATTTTTACATATGTATCTGCATTAAAGGTGCTCTTGAAAGACTAGGCAGTTTTTGGAGGCTTCTTATATACTATGACACAATTGCTTCACCTGCTTAACATCTCCTGTTTCACATCGCCTTGTTATTTCAACTTGTCAGATTTTTATTAGTCTTAAATTGCCCCTGTCTCAACTTTTTTGGAGTGTGTTGCAATCATCTGATTTGAAATGACTGTACATTTAAAAAAAAACAACAATGAAATTCACAAGGTCTATGTAACATAGACTCAGGTAGGCTGGGATCCATAAGCAGTGTTTTATTGAAACTCACAGAATATATGCAGGCAATGGTCAGGCAATGGGGAATCAGGGCAAACGTAGGCAGAGTAGGAGCGTTGTGAGGGAAGCAGGATGTCAGGGCAGGCAGCAATGGGCAATCACGAAGAGACAGGCAAGGTAGGTTCAGGTAGGCAGGCAGTAATCAATCGTAGTCAACAGGGAAAGCAAGGTCAGTAGGCAGATAATCAAACAGGGATGGTAGTAGAACGCTCAGTAGTGTAGCCGGAACAAACAAGACTTCGCCCTGAGTGTGTGACTGCGTGTAGCTTAAATAGAGGGAGATGAAATGGGGATCAGCTGTGGATTGATCAAGCCCGGTATGTGAGTAATTAGAACTCAGGTGAATCGGATCTCTGGTGGCCGACCGCGGAGGTGCTCTCGAAAGTGTTTGTGACAGAACCCCCCTCCTATGAGCGGCTCCTGAAGCGAGGACCTGGTCGGCGCCGGGGTCGACCTCGAGGGCGGAGGGCCGGTCTCTCTGGATGGACTCCCGGACTGTGGGGGGCGTCGCGGGCAGTTGGTGCGTAGATGCCCCGCTTGACCGCAGTAGAGGCAGAGGTTGTGCGAGAGGCGGCGTTCCTTCTCTTCGTGAGAGAGATGGGTCCGACCGACCTGCATAGGTTCGGGTTCCTCGTGGAATGAGCGAGTCGGAGCTGCCGGCGCGAACCACCGGGTTGACCGCCTGGAGCGGATGAGGTTGTCAAGGCGTATGACGAGAGTGATGAATTGATCAAGAGACATACCCTCGTCACGGCAGGCCAGTTCAGACTGAAGCTCGGCACTCAGCCCTTGTCGAAAGTGGAGCTTGAGGGGGCTTTCCGGCCAGCCGGTCTGCGTAGCGAGAGTGCGGAAGGAAAGCGCGTAGTCCGCTGCCGTGCGATTACCTTGACGCAGGGCTATCAGCTTTTCGCCTGGGCTCTTGCCACTCTCGGGGTGATCAAAGACTGTGGTCAGGCTGCCCATGAAGGATTCGTAGGTTGACTGGGCGAAACCCTGGTTGGTCCAGATCGCGGTAGCCCAATCGAGAGCTCGGCCCGTGAGCACAGAACATACAAAGAGGATCTTACTCTCATTGGTGGGGTAAAGTGCCGGTTGTTGAGAGAGGAAGACCGTGCACTGCATGAAGAAGCCTTTGCACTTCGAGGGCGTACCGTCAAACTTCTCGGTATGTGCGAGGCGAGGGCCGGTGATCGGTTGGTAGTGAGGAACGGTGTCGGCCACTGGGCTGGCTGGAGGCGCGGTAAGCGCCGGTGCTGGCTGGCTGAGAGCTTGTACAGCCCGCATAATTTCATCCACGGCGGTCATCAGACGGCCGAGTTGATGGTGTTGTGCAGATAGCTGATTCGCTTGGGTGGTGAGCTCTTCAGCCATACGTGATATCACCGCTGGATCGATGTTTGTCGAAGTCTTCTGTAACAAAGACTCAGGTAGGCTGGGATCCATAAGCAGTGTTTTATTGAAACTCACAGAATATATGCAGGCAATGGTCAGGCAATGGGGAATCAGGGCAAACGTAGGCAGAGTAGGAGCGTTGTGAGGGAAGCAGGATGTCAGGGCAGGCAGCAATGGGCAATCACGAAGAGACAGGCAAGGTAGGTTCAGGTAGGCAGGCAGTAATCAATCGTAGTCAACAGGGAAAGCAAGGTCAGTAGGCAGATAATCAAACAGGAATGGTAGTAGAACGCTCAGTAGTGTAGCCGGAACAAACAAGACTTCGCCCTGAGTGTGTGACTGCGTGTAGCTTAAATAGAGGGAGATGAAATGGGGATCAGCTGTGGATTGATCAAGCCCGGTATGTGAGTAATTAGAACTCAGGTGAATCGGATCTCCAGTGGCCGACCGTGGAGGTGCTCTCGAAAGCGTTTGTGACAGTCTGCATCATAATGTGTAGTCGTAGTGCTTTTAATATAGTAAAGGGTGAATAGAATTTTCAAATCACACTTTTTTTGTTTTTATTAGCATTTTTCATACTGTACCAATTTTTGGGAATTGGGCTTGCACAGATAATAAATTAAAGAGAAGCTGCAAAGTGCAAAATGAACTTGAGTGATGATTTTATGAGTGATTTTTGACACCAGTTTATGTAGGTCGTTGTTCTGTTTGAAGTGCTGGTGCAATCGTAGATTTTGGGGGAGGGTGTGAAAGCCAAGCTCAGAGCCACACTAACATTATTTCTCAACATATTTCAGCAGAGTTACTCACATATCCCTGTTTGATTATAGGTAATCACTATGTCCGTCCAATTTTACTGCAAGTAAAGCCAAAATGAGCTTCTTGCTTTTGATCAGGTTCACACTATATACTGGACAGCATCTGCAAGACTCGCATCTCTGCTCTGTTCTCATTTTTGAACAGCATGTGCTTTTGCCGACAAGCATGGACAAAATGGTCTTCACACCCAGGGCAGCTGTTTATTTGATCTAGCAAAAAAAATTTAATAAATGACAGAATGAAAAATAAGAAGGAAAGCCTTCACTTGGTTTCATTTGCAGTGGTTATGTGTATTCGCATGCAGTTGTTTGGAGCGTGCTCTGAGCAGACAGACAGAGATATTGATTGGTTGAGAAGATGAAAGATGCAGAGGCTGATCTAATGAGAGATGTGTGTTAAGTTAACATTAGGGATAGACTGATATATTGGCCAAGCTGACTGATCAACCAATATCTTGCCATTTTGAAATATTTAGCATTGTCTGATAACCACAGATTAATAGAAGGGATACCTCCGCCTTGTACAGTAACAAACTCTTCAGACAGCCTTATCAATGGAGAATCATTTTTTTAACAGAATTTTGAGTTAGTGTGTTAGCATCTTTTAATCAGAGTTTACAAGGTGCTTTTCAGAAGACGTATATAGTATATATGCACTTAAAGATTCACATACTTAGACTGATCTTACTGTGAATTCAGTGAAAGTAGGTAAAAATTTCTTCAGCTGAAATCGTCTGTGCTTACCGAAATAGAAAATTATTCCATCAGTTCATGAGTCTTTTTGAACAATTGATTAAATTAACTGGTTTATAAAAGTAATTTTTGACTACACTGCATACACTGCCTGTTTCACTTAAAAGTATAGATTCATAAGAGTCATTTGTATGTCAGACTACAGCCGTTGCTCTATCTGTTTTAATTCACTAAAGGATTGGCCATTTGTTTGTGAATCGTCATACACGTGCGGGATGTTGTTGTGTTCCGCCCACGAGGAAAGACATGTTGACACAGGATGCCAAAATGGATTTATTTTGCGGTATATTATTATGCCATAATCTTGTGGAATATGGTCTTTTTATCTGACCAACATTCAATTCATACTGCAAACAGGCTTTCATAACTCAGGAAATATGCGTTCTTTTCCTGTGGGGCTTTAGATTCTGGAAAAAAGTAAATAATAATAATTTATTAATATAATTATTATTATTATTTGTTTACAAATTAAATGAATTAGTTTGAATGGGTTCCAAAAAATAACCGTGTGAATGAAAAATAAACTGGTATCTTACAACTAAATTGAACAAAAAAGAGATCTGAATGCTTTATAAGGATAGATACAAAGTTGAAAAAAATTGCAAAGAAAACTTACTTCTTTTCTAATAAAATCTTAGACTGGAATTACTTTAAATTTTGCTGCTACATTATCCAGTAGACTAGTTAACAATACAAATCTACATAATAGGTTGTACATTTATTTTGAAACAATGTGAGGTTAAAGGTTTATGTTTCTTTACATAAAAAAAGAGTACCCTGTGGCAGGGTGGAGGGCAGGACCAGGTGTGTATGACCACGACCCGGCCCCGCCCTCCGCCCTGCCACATTCCCCCAATTAGTTCCACATAATGAGGTAAAGATATTCTAAAGTGATTATGCAAAAAAACAACACTGGTATCGGGGGGGGGCCTGGGTAGCTCAGCGAGTATTGATGCTGACTACCACACTTGGAGTCACAAGTTTGAATCCAGGGTGTGCTGAGTGACTCCAGCCAGGTCTCCTAAGAAACCAAATTGGCCTGGTTGCTAGGGAGGGTAGAGTCACATGGGGTAACCTCCTCGTGCTCGCGATTAGTGGTTCTCGCTCTTAATGGGGAGCATGGTAAGTTGTGCATGGATCACAGACAGTAGCATGAGCCTCCACATGCGGAGTCTCCGCGGTGTCATGCACAACGAGCCAAGTGATAAGGTGCGCGGATTGACGGTCTCAGAAGCGGAGGCAACTGAGACTTGGCCTCCGCCACCTGGATTGAGATGAGTAACTGTGGCACCTACTAAGTAGTGGGAATTGGGCATTCCAAATTGGGGAGAAAAGGGGATTAAAAAAATAACACAATATAATAATCAATATTGGCTTGTTTTCCAATATAAATGTCTAAAACTCCTTTAAAACAATGCACATTTTCTTTTGCAGCTATGCTGCAGAAGAAAAAATTGTTATCTGAAAATGATATAATATAACTTTTTTTTTTTAAATGCATTCACCTGAGAAGCAGCATGTAAGATATTTAGACTTGCTTTTATAGAATAGATCTTGAATATAAGTATACTTTGCCTTTACTAGAAGTGAAAAAATACACTTATATACAAAAGTCACTTATATTTAAGATACATTCTCTTAAAGCAAGTCTAAATATCTTATATGTTGCTACTTAAGTAAATGTATCTTGTTTGAAGGATTTAAGACAATATTAAATGGAAAACTAGACAAAAACACTTGATAACAATAGGATTTTTTGCAGTACTGAATTCAACTTAATAAAAAGTATTTTGTCCCTTCAATTCAGTGAATGTCATTTAGAGGTATTTTTAAAAGATGATTTTGTCTTTATTGTTAGTAAGCATGTTTAATTCAGGTCAGGACACAAGCTGAATAATCGGTTAGGAGCTAATGATTAATCACAGAATAAACTAATAATCATTCTAATAATCTTTAGATTAATCGATTATCAAAATAATCATTAGTTGTAGCCCTATTTGACATCCTGTCTCATTATGTTGACTTGCATATGTGAGAAAAGAGTGGATCCTAGAACCTGCCACTGTCAAAAGTGTTATTTTATATCCGCAGTTTCTGTTCATTAATTTGCTGTCATTAAATGTCAGCTTCAAATCAGCCATCGGGATCCCTGCTCTCTAGATCAGACCAAGCAAATCAGACCTTTCCTGTTTGAATATGCAAAACATCTCCTGGTCCAAGCTCTGGTCATTTCAAGACTGGACTACTGAAATGCGTTGTTGCCCATACTAATCTTCCAGGTCTATGTCCCAGCTCGCTCTCTGCGGTCACTGAACGAGTGGCGTCTGGTGGTCCCAGTGCTAAGAGGCACAAAGTCTATTTCACGATCATTCACTTTCTCTGTTACTGTGTGGTGGAATGAGCTTCCAACCTCCAAACCCTCTGCTGATAACATCTCAGCAATTACTGTATGAGCCAGCTGAAAACACATTTGTTCCATGAGCACTTAACCAGTCCACATTAAACGCACTTATTTAACAGTAAAAAAAAAAAATCCTGGTCTTTCTTCTGCGCTTACATCTATACTATTCCAGCCACTTTGAGAACTTGGCAGTGCGATTCTGAAGATATTATTGACTTTTATATGACAAATTGGTTGTTTATTTCTACATTTGTTAGTTGCTTTGGATAAAAAGCTGTCTACTAAATTACTAAATGTAAATGTAGATATTTGTTCTTGTCATTGAAAAGCCAGTTTCAAAAGGGTTTGCTTTGGGTGACATGTTAACGTGGTTCATGTCTTGGTCAGTTTGATATAAAGTGTCTTTCACCTCCCTCCTCCCCTAAAGTCATTTAGGTTTACAGCTCCGCATCAGTCTTTGTTTACCCACGCTGCAGCTGCAAGAAATCGTTACACTTCCACTAATCTCTTCTTGTCCTTTTTAATTCCCTTCCCCATAATGAGCATGCCTCAATTAGAACAGGCCCGCATTGATCTGTGGCTACCACTTTGGCCAAGAATCTCCACTTCAGCCAGGGCATAATGAGTCTGTGGAATGGATTGTGTGCCCTGTGTGGCTCTAGAATACAGTATCAAAATGTACTTTAAGTGGAAATGCTGACTTGGTCTAAAATAATCTTCCCCAGGAAGGATGTTTGTTTAAGATGGAAGTGGAGAGGATGGATGGAGTGACAGTGCAGAGCACAAATGTATTGTTGCTGTTGTGTGCCTCTGAATTTCTTACCCCCAATTTCTGGACTTCCTGTCCAAAGACTAGCCCCGAGAGAGTTGACCTGGATCAGGGTCTCTCATTTGACAATAAAAAAGAGCTGTAATCAAGAATACACTCTATTGAACATGTAGTTTGGTGCTGATTTTAAACACTTGATAGTGTCATTTATTGATTTGATAACTTGTGAATTCATATTTGAGGCCTACTGGGGCCAAAATGACATCTATCTACCTTTTTCCTGGGGGTCTGACTGGAGAAACAAATGTTGGTGCGACTTCCACCGGAAGTCGTTCTATAGCATTTGCACGCTTCGGCTGCTGTCATTTTAGACCCTGTTTACAACTGGTATTAAGGCGCGTTTCAGGTGATCCGATCGCAAATGAGCAGCATAAATGGGGTGCAAAACCTTTTTTTGTCTGACTGATTTCATCATGCAGGGTGACAAGAGGACAAGCACACACATATGAAACTGACTAACACAGGTACTCCACTAAAACAATGGATAATTTTGCTTGAAATGTTGCGTTTGTGCTTGGATTAAATTTCAAATGCATCTGGGAGAAACAGTGTGGTGGTTTTGTCCACACATTCTTTGTCTTTATGACTTTGCAGTATATTATTGTTCAGTAATACACTGACATAGTGATTAATGTATGTCATCATGACATCAGACACCCTCTGCTCAATATCCCAACACTGCAATGAAAAAAATTAATGGATGTACGTTCAACAACAATTGTATTTACTTGATAATGGAAGTAATGCCCACATTTCACACTAAGCATCACGGGACCTAAAGGTGGATAAGAAAGACAAGTGATAAACTACTGTAGGAAGTCTTCTACTGTAGGCAGTTTTTCATGTACCATTGTAGTAATTTTCCTAATTGCAGTCACTACCAGGAGGGATCTCAGCTCATTAATCAATTAATCAACTCTGTTTCCAATAACAGTTGTGGACTCAAGGCTTGTTTTCCTTTGGACTGCAGGGGTAATTTCTAGTTCAAGCCACTAGTCGACAAATACAACCTAATGTTTATGGATGCAACAGACCATAATGGGAAACAGATACCCGATCCCTCTGATTGCACTAGGGCTAGTAGACTAGTAGGTGTTAATTTAAGACATTAGTCGACTAGTCGCACGTTCATGATATTCATTTATTGACTTAAATGTGTATATATATATATATATATATATATATATATATATATATATATATATATATATATATATATATATATATTTAGGGGGCATCAGAAAATGGTTTGAGTTCCAGTGCTGAGAAAGAATGTTATAAGTAACATTGCTAACAATGTTCTACATTACAGAGAAATACTAAACCGTAATAATGAGCCTTTAAAATATACATTTTACAAGCGCATGCAAAAAGTGAGCCGAGCAACACCGGCAAAAGCGGTAATGATTCGGAATGTGTCGTAAAAACCAGCAAAGAGTCTTTGAGCATTTTGTTAATTTATAGACAGTAATGCACTTTAGGGTTGTGCTGACAGATGACGATTTCGGGGATCAACGATGGTCAGAGTGATCGCCAATATCTGACCTTTGACAATGTCAAGATGATATTTTGCTTGTTTTCCCATTAATGTATAACATTATTATTATTATTAGGCTATTATTATTATGAAATTAATATTACAAATAATTTGCCCATAGACACACAGACACATGCTTGAAGAAACACACTTTATGATATTATTAAGAACAGATGACAGAAAAGACGTCTATGTGCATGTATGTTTGTTCGGAGGCGAGTAAAATGAATTTTCCCTGACAACCAAATATACATCCAGTAGAGAATGCACAGATGAAGTAGGTTCTTTGCCAGAGAGATGTTGCCAACTGTTGTAAAGCCATCTTTCAAAAACTTGAACAACACACATTTTAATTGCAGTTTCATTAGACTTTTTTGTTAAAATAAATAGAAAAGTTCAAAGTTTGAAATCAAGGTGTCTATCTTTATCGTGTAGTCTTAACCCTAACCCTGCTTAATGAAAATTACCCCATAGTACCACCTAGCATCCAATCAGCGGTAATACTCGATGGATTCCTGTAGAGTTTTTTTTTCTGCGACCAGCCGATCAATCAAAACTTGGTCGACAAAGACTCTTCTCATCGACTAAAGTTTGGTCGACTATCAGGGGGCATCCCTAGATTGTGCACACTCTGAAGGCGGTCACACCAGACGAGAAGTGTCACGGCACGTTGCGGCTAGGACACGTCGATGCGGTTCACGTGGCAGACCGTGCACACAAAAGTTAGCATGGATTTCCCCTTTTTAAAGAACGAATAAGGCTAGAGTAAATAATATATGTACATTGATAATGATTTGGGTCGAATTTAATGGAAAATATTCGAGTTGCGTTCCATGCCATGGTAGAAATTTGAGCAGTCTCCGTATTTGTAGTTGGGCGCCACCGATAGATGGCGAGTGGCGGCGGCAGTGTGTGTAGCTTAATTGAAAACAATTGTTTTGAATTTTAATATGTGTCATGTTGTTCACCAGACATGTCCGGTGTGCAACCCCCTTAACACTCAAACTTTTACTTGACACAGAATAAGAAGGAAAGGAACTATTTCAAAATCACACCCCTCAGAACTCCATTATGTGATTGTAGTGCATCAGCATAATTTACTGTGGACATGAAAATGGCTGTATCGACTTTCTGTTCCCTTTAATTTATCTTCCACCCTACTCCTCAATATCAATTTATTACACCACTTTATGCAATGAATGCCAAGTGATTCCCAATCTGGAATGTAAATATTCTGCCAGGCCTGGATCAGAAACAGACAGAGAGTGATGGAAAAAGATCAAGAAAAGCTGTTTACCCACTGTCTCCCAGGCTCAACACTGTTTCCACTTAAAACCTGATCAGGGACTAGCCATTTGCAAGCCATCTTCCAACATTTAATTTAAATTTTTATTAAAACATATTTGCAAGAATTCAAACGGAACAAACACACATGCATGTTTTCATGGGTCATCTTCTTGATGGTAATGCTGGGCAAAATAATGTGATTTTGCTGTCAGTCCAAGCTAAATGTCCTGTTGGTTTGCTCACCAGCAGACACTTAGACAGGCACGGTAAAGTCATCAAGCACTTTTCCGGCTTTCTTCTAGGGAAGGTGTGGGGTAGGGTAGGTGAGAGCCTGCTGAGTGGAAAACCATTTACATTCTGTCTTCCATATCCTACTTCTTTGTCAGACTGGGCAATCTTGGGTTTACTGGACAGAGTTAAAATACTTGGCAGGAAAACACATGCCGGCAGTGACATCAAAGCACACTGTGATTTTAACTCCAAGAAACACAGCATTTACTCAGGATTTTAAATTTACAGAGGGGATTAAATGAAAAGGGTCAGAGTTCACACTTTGGGTATACTGCCTTATGTTTCAGCTTTCCTGATTGGAGGATACAAAACAGGAAGGCCTCCTTTGAGAAGCCCTAATTACTGATTGTGTACTAGTGTCACAGATGTGGCTGTTTTTCATTAGTTTCACTAGAATTGTCATTCAAACTTCAAACTGTCAAACATCATGTCTAGCATGTCTTCAGTTAAGATTGACCCCTATTTGGGCATAAATAAATCTAAGATAGCTGCTTTTTAGCTGCAAGGCTATACTGCATTGCAAGTGTGTGGTTCTGTTGTACAATCTTAACAGGCATTACGTGGTGTAATGTAAATAGTGTTGTGTAAATATGTCGTTTATTGTAATTGGTATATGCTCCTCACTGTCATGACTGCTACGATGCTCGGAACTGCACACAAGACTTTCACCTACTGTTGCACTTGTGTATATGGTTGTGTGACAATAAAGTGATTTGATTTGGTGGTACCAAACCTCAGTACTCCAGGGGTGATAGAGTTACCTTCAAATGTTTGTGCCATTGAACTGGATATGTTACTATATTTAACATGTTTGTAAGATTTGCTCAGTAAAGACCAAAGTATGCTTTGGATGTCTGCATCCAGATAAATCTGGCACACAGTTGCTTTTAATGAAAATTGTGTCATGAGTACAATACGTAAATATGTGTCGCAATGCATCAGTATGGGCTTGCAGTCAAAAGAGTATACTTTGAAAGGCGCGAGATGGAATGGCACACGGGAAAACTACACTACAAAGTACTACTACAAACTATACACTAGCCTTATTATTGTCTTCAAACTTGTGCTCTGCCATGATAGTGGTTGACCAGAAAGGGAAAACTGGCTGTAGAAGCAGACAATTTAATGACCACTACAGTGCTCATCATGGCAACATTACAAGATTTCATGATATTTTAAGAGTGCTAGCACTAAGCACAGCACTATGCCATAAGTTATACATGCAAAGTCAATGGGCACCACCATAAAGTTTTGGTATTTTCATGCATGTATGCACTAAGTCTAGGCACGAGTAGGTTTGGCGAAATCACGTGTGCAACGTACTAGCGGACTTGGTCCAGTGCAATTTAATGAGAAGGTTCTTCTCCGGTTATTGATCCGTCTGCATCCTATTTTATATATTATTTCCTGTCAAGCACCAGCGATATACAGAAAGCACATTCATAAGAAGTTTGTTATGTAAATTGACTGAATGCAATGCATAGAAAATTATGATATTTTGTGCATAAACTGATGAATGACTGACATGCTCCTTTTGTACTTAGGGAATGTGTAATTCTCATCAGAATTTGGACGTAAGCTCTGTTAAATTATAGAGAATATAATTATCATTAATAATTTTCATCTACTGCCACACATATCGTGGCTAATATTAACAGTGATAGTATCTGAACACACTTCACTTCTACTGGTCGATTTTGAAATGTTTTATTAATTATTGAAACACGAAAAAATTAAACAAAACATTTTTCATTTCAAATTATACTTCTAATGAAATGAAAATATAATTAGTCAAATAAATAATACCAAATCAAAACATTATACCATCTCCAACTTCTTCCACTGGCCACTGGCCTTCCACTGTGACTTAAATATCAGTCTATGACAACTGGAGGAAAAATACAAATACAGATTAGATCATAAATACATTTGTAAATATAAACATAATAATTGAAAAATAAACCATGACCTATATTTTTTGAGTTTGGACAAACTTTATTAACGACTTCTGGTGGAATCTCCTAACTGCAAATGTAGAAACTGAATTTAGATGTTGTGTTGAAATCAGACATGGTATTGAAATGTCTAAACACAATGGCCTATTTCTCAGGAAAATAGGAAATTACGCTTTATGCCACTTCAGTACTATACAATACACCCACAGTTTGCGTGCATACACCCACAGATAATGCAAACACTCCCACCCACATCCACTTTTCAGTGGCACAAAAATTTTGCCTAGAATTAGCACTCTCACAAAAACTGGATTAGATGTAGCGCACAGTTGTTGCTCGTAGCTCTGCACTTCACGAAAGTAGAGCCCAAACTCTCTTATGTTATGAATTGGGCTCCAACACATTTCGGAATGCAACAATGAGTGAAATCAAGTATGCGCTGATACCACTGTAAAAAAATGGTAACCAGCAATTGTTTCTACCTGATCTAACCCATTGAATTAGTTTTGTTAGTGGATCCCTAATATATTTAGGTTGTTTCTGTGATTAATATTAAATACAAGTTTTGGCTTGATAAAACTAGTTAATTAAGATTAAGATTTTTTTAATAGTAAGCGTTAACTTGAACAGTTACTTAATCTGAAAGAATCTCATGTAATTTGCCTTTTTATTTGCATACCACCAACTGACACATTCCACCATAAATTTGTCTGCTATGCAAAACAAGAATGCAAGTTCTTCAAAAGCAAGCCTTGTCAACATAATCTCTGACTCTACCGAGCTCTCTGAGAAAAGAGTTTACCTCTCAAAATGAGGAAGCATTGAGATTTGTCTAACCAATCTTCCTCAATGAATGCTTTCTGTTCCTCCTCTCATTTAAGCCCAGGAAATGTAAGTGCAGCATAGTTCTAGCAGGAAGACTAGCAGCTGTACATCATCAAACCATTAGCTGGGTAATTTCTAGCCAATCACATGTAAGCCATTGCTTTATAAGTCTGCTCCCAATCTATCACATTGCTGTTTCAGTGTGCTAACGCGGCAACCTCCACCACCCCACCACCACCAGTTGAGTCCCGTCCTGCACAGGGGGAAGGCTCCTCTTCCCTGCCTCCTATCTCTGGCAGGATTTGACGGTTCCGAGTACAACTTTTTTGGATAATCAAATGGGGTTTACGCCAAAGAGAGACATTACTTTTCTGTTTTAAATTCATCAAATAAATGTAATCTGTAATTTCACTCAAGTCTGCGAGTCTTCCTGATAGAACTGTGACTACTGTGAGTCCACATCTCACATGGCAACAGACCTGTAGGAATGTGCAACATGAGTCAGGATCACAGTTTTTGTAGAGAGTTGGTGTCTTTTCTCTCTTTCTCTTTTCTTTCCAAATCTGTTGTGGTTCTGGGAAAACAATACGAGCATTGTATAGACCTGCAGGACCAAAGCGACCTCTATTCTTCTATTGTTCTTGTCTTCGTGGCCTGCTCACTCCTACTTTTCTCTTGAAATCCTGATATGATTTTTGTCAGTCAGGATGAAATATAACATATTGGTTCTTAGAATTTTCTTCCTCTTTCCCCACCAAAGGCAGAGTTGTAATAATTGCAAGCACATGACATGTTAACACAAAGTTGACCACACACTTTGGCATGTTGTTTTTGGATCTGTCCATATGGAATGCTTCATTGTAGAGACAGTTTTATCAGAGACCACAGGCTATATACATGTCTTGGCACTACATTACCTGTACATATTACTCAAAATACAGGCCAAATTGCACAAATTGGTTGTTTTTAACTTTTATAAGTGTACAGAGTAAGTCAGGAGCTATATAAAGCTTCATAAAGCAACTAAACCATATTTATATCCTCAACTTAAAGTCAGTAAATAAAGAATAAAGGACAGCACTTCCTCTAAATAAACCTGGTCTAAATGAAAAACAATTGAAACTGAGGTATTAAATGTCTGAGAAGTCCCTTGGGCCAGGAGAGGAAATAGATGTTTTCTTTGTGTTAAGGCCTGCTTTGTTTTCTGCCTCTATTAGGCAGGCTCTTGATTGGCTTTCTGTCCCATTTACTACTGGTTTAATCCACCTTTGTTTGAAGTAAAAGAATAGTTCATCCAACAATGTTTATAATTTACTCATCCTCATGTCCTACGAAACCTTTATGACTTTGTCTCTTCCGTGGAAAACAAAATTATTTGTAGGATTGTAGCATGTGTCTTGACAATGAAACAATTCTAGTTGCTTATATTTTTACTCTGGTCAAAATAACTGGACTCTCCCATTTCAATGCAGTTGTCACACCCAAATATTTGCAGTGTGTATGTGGCCAAATATGAATGCTTACTATATAAATGCTGAAAGAAAATCTGGCTGTATGTGAAGAATATTGGTAGAGATTTAGCTCCAGTGAATCGCCCGAATGCACAGCACATAATACAGAAATGAGGTGTAAGATATCAGCAGGATTTTTAGCATTAGCCATGAGGTAATGCATTGTACTGTTTCCAGGAGCCTTGCAGTAGGAACATGGCTTGTCTGACTGGGTCACACTTCTAATGCTTTTTAAATTAAGCAATTCATCACTGTTCTTTGTTTTTCTCCTAATATGTAGTCTCTCTTCTCCCTCCACAAACAGGCTAATGTTTGCACTGATCCGATGTTGGGTGAAAGGAGACAAGCCAAGATTATGCCTCATTTGTATTCTGATGCGTTAGCACAAATTACTTGGAGCCATTTCAGGTGTTCCGAAGAACCAAAGCATTTTTCATAATAATTTTTTTTTCTGTCCTCTCCATTTCAGTGTAGGCTTATAGAGTTGAGTGTTGTTTTTCCTCTTCATTACCTCTGTTTTGCTTTGAACTTTAAGATAATTCTACCCTCTGTGCCAAAACTGCCCACAATTACACGCGTAAACCCTTCTACCTGTGTAACTTCCCAGGCTCCCAAACAGAGCCTTAGGAAAATAAACACATTAGCTCTGGTCAACTGTCTGTGCACATACTGCAGACTGAGCCACCGAGTATAGAGATACAATAGGGTGAATGTACTAAACATTTACACCACTTTTGTACACTGTATTTAGGCCTAAGTGCAAAAACCTGAATTTTTTTCACTAACCACCCACAATCTGCTATTCCAGTGCATTTAGCACATGGTGCTAAAAATGTAGAGTTCTGGTAAAGTTGCCACAAATTTGCCACTCAATCTTTTCACATGCAAATGAGCTTGCTTATCACCACAAATGTTTGCCAGAAGCTTTTCACCGGTAGTGGTGAACCTGCAACCTTTGCCGACAATGAAGAGTTTGCCGCAAACTCATTTGCATGTGAAAATAATGATTGCCCAATTTGCTGCAAGTCTGCAGCAAGTTTGCGTCAACTCTGGATTTGAGTATTTAAGTTAGGTAATTCCTTGCATCTGAATTTGCATACTTGCAGTGGTGGTGTGATGTACTGTACAGTCCCAGGAAATTAATGTATGCCGGATCATGGTAGTCTGCTGCATCCTTCACAACCTTGCACTCAAAACTGACCTACAAGATCAGGAATAGTGCTGTGCACGTTGCATTAAAATTATTTGTATAATTCTTTTAGTGAACTGGACACTGAAAACAACGCAGACAGCAAGTGCAAATAAACAACGCTTTCAGCGGGTGCAATTCATGCTTCGTGTTTTTAGAGAACCCAGAGACCCTTGACAAGGAGCTTTTGGGGATCCTGTGAGGCAGATCTCAGCCCACCGTCTTTTACTCAAACCAGACGTAAGCTCATCCTGCACATGACTCCATAATGAGAACCAAACCTGAGCCGCTCATTCCTTTGCTTCATGCAAGGCTTGTTTTGCACAATATTCCTCCATACATAATAATAGGGTCCTGTTTTAAAGGTTGGAGGCGGTTGTCCTTTGAAGTTTCCTTACAGCCACACTGCGTGCTGTGTGTGCTGTTACATGTTTGTGCTGTGCCTGTACATCCACATCAAGGATTTGATGAATTTCCATTTCAGTTAATGTAGAAGCAGAGATGATAATTAAATTGAGTTTATAGGCAAAATCTGGCATGCGTCTAAAACTCCAAAGTGCACTTAAAGAAATGTTTATCATTTTGATTATGGCAGAATTGTTTCGCCCTGGGCCATAGTGTTTTACACACTTGCTCATCCTTTGAATCTTCTTTTGAATACAAAAATGCCATTTTCCAACAGACAGAATTATTTTCTGAATATGAATATGCATTTATAAAGATAAATTACAACCCATGCAACTACAGTACAAATGTTTATGTCCTGTTGCAGACAAGCATTGAATAATCACATAGAAAAAACAACCATTAAACCTGTGTTATTGCTCAAGAAATCCTGTTACAGTTTGATTTGCTTGTGTACTTGCATGAACCAAAAATTAGGCTGATATGCATGTGTAATTACTGACCTATTAACTTATTGGACCTTATGTAAAATATACAAAAACCCCATCCTGAACAAGTAGTCTGTAATGGAATGTATAAACATGCCAAGAGGTGTAATACTCCCAAATACTCAGACTGTGATGCAAATGCTCAGCGTCCGCATACAGCCTGTCAAATTACACTCCATTTATTAGATAGTGCGCACATTCACAGGAGGTTGGTGCATGTGCGTTACGAATGTTGACGTGCAAATCCACTGTTTTTACCTTCGTCTCCTGTTATTTACCTACGATTTACGTTGTCTTATAGTGTTTGTTCATTACAGCAATGGCTCAAATGTGAGTATTTCCGCCTAATGGTCCCAGAAATTCATGCAAATATTTCCAGACGCAAGCGCAGTCTGCTCGTTCAAAGATGTGTGGTCCGAAATATCGGGCTGTGCACGTTCAGTGCTCAAGCACTCTGCTGATGATGAGATTTGCGTTTGACCGAAGTACACTTTAGGCTTTATACTCCTTCAAAGCAGTGGAACCTTTGCAATGCAGAACCACTGCTACTGACGTTTTATATAAAATAATGTTGTCAAATGTGAGTAATCCAAACAATGTAGAAATCTGCTTTATAAGCACTAAGACATGTCAATTATTTCTGCTAATGTTTTACTGGACAGAGTAGTTCACAGTTAAGCAGTCCTTAAAAACAGCAGTCCCAGACTGCAGTTCCAATCACCAGTGTGCCAATGTGGTCAGTGATCAAATGTAAATCCATTGGCAAGTTCAGAGTCCCTACTGTTTTTCCTTTGAGACTTTAGTGAGGGGTAAAAGCCAGTGTTTTCAACCACCCTTTTTTTATTTGCTGGTTTCCATGACTTGTCTTTGCTATTTTTAGTGCCCGCTGACATCCTTCAGCCACATACACACATTTCACATCTCAACTGAGTGGCAAAAAAGGAACTAAAGCCCTCTGTGGTAACTCTGCTCAGCTGATCTCTCCAGATGGAGTGGAACAGGGGTGGTGTTTGGGCCGTGATTCATTTATGTTCCGTGCTTTTCAGTCCTGCTCCTGCCCCTGAAATTGCACATTTTAGGGGTCTCAGAAATATAATACACCCAGTTCAGGCTTGAGAAACACTTATCTACCTATACTGAAATCAAATCGGCCGAATGTTGCTCAATCGTGCTGTTCTGTACTGATCAGGACTCATTGACATGGATATGGTTTCTTTTTCCATTGTGGTGCTGTGAATTTGGGATTAGAATGAAAATAACAGACAAGTGACTAGAGGTTGACGAAGGTTTTGGAAGAAATCCGAATACCAGATACAGTTTATTGTGCAACTGAAATCCCTCAATTTGTGCATAACGCAGGACTTTTAACTATAAACAAGCCCTAAATACGCCGGGGACTCTTATTTTGAAACCTTGGTGTTACCAGATGCTCACAGAAACCGATAACGGAAGCAGAATATGCACTTTTAAATTAATTTACAGTGTATTGCAATTTAAACTCTAGAAAGTATACATTGTCATATAGTAAACATAGCTATAGCTGTAATTCATCAACAGTAGATCATAGTAGATAATGGTATATCTGGTATTCTGTCAATCTGCTCTTATTATACAAGGCTTTCATTAGAGATGCAGTAGGTGCTGATGGGGCAGGTTTCCAGAATTGCATTTGTCTTTGCATGCGCTCGCTTCAATTTAGAACACTTAATTATCCTATCAAAATAAAAAAATTGCATTAAAGGGAATATAACAATATAGATAAATTGTCAATTACAACAGCTATAGATACAGCAAATCTCCATGATGTGTCAGTTTTGTTTATATTTCTCCTCCTGAGTCTGCAGTCATACTCTTGAACCCTCTAATCCTACAGTACAGAAATCTATCTGTGAACTACCGTCGTTGATTTTTGCCAATAACTGATATTTTCAAAAGCAACTATCTGCGGCAATTAATCTGTAAAACTGATAAATCGGACAACCTCTATAAGTGACTAGTCGTGAGTTGCCACATCTCTAAAGCTGTTCCATTTGTCTTGAGGACGGTTATCAAACCATGCTGAGATAGCTGTGCAGGGAACGCTTTGTTTGGTTCAGAATGATTACAGTGTCCTAATGCAAATGCTACTAGTTTCTTCACACACAGTGCCCAGAACTGTTCGGCCTGATGATAGAAATTGACCTATTGACAGCTTCCGATAACACTTAGGAGCCAAGTACCACTTTTTAATCAAAATGGATAAAAAAACTGAGTATTCTTCACCTTTTCATCATCTGTGGCTCAGGTGGACTAATTGCAGGGTTGGCGGTTCAATTCCCGGCTCACATGACTCCACATGCCGAAGTGTCCTTGGGCAAGACACTGAAACCCAAGTGTCTCCCAATGGCAGGCTAGCGCCTTGCATGGCAGCTCTGCGTCATTGGTGTGTGAGTGTGTGTGAATGGGTGAATGAGTCACAGTGTAAAGCACTTTTAAAACCACTAAGGTTAAAAAAGCGCTATATAAGTGCAGACCATTTACCATCACCTGAAGGCATGTTGTCTTGGCATGCATGGGACAGCTTTGCTGATTAAAATAGGAGTGAGTTGTATGTAATTAAGTTAAGCATAGGAACTAATCTATTATCTTCCTCCAGGATCAATCAGTTAGTCTTTCCCTCTGATTTTCTCACTCTGAGTCTGCCACCCCCCTTTACTTTACAAAGGCCCCATTGGAGTGGGAGGCTATTGCTCAGGACATTAAGGGGGACCAGTCATTTGACCCCACCAGTAGTCCCACACAGGAATGCAAAGAGGATAGGAATCTCTATCTCTGTTTATTTCTCTGTCTCATTCTCTCGTAGTGCTACATGGTTTAGTCAAACAATAAGTATTTCTCATGAGCTCAGTGTGTAATTTATGGCATGTTAATATGTCTGCCTCAAGCACAGAGACTCTGAATCCATTCAGTGTAACATAATAATGGAAAGGAACACATAGCTCTTTTGTTTAACGTATGGATGTATAGTCATAAACATGTTTCATCTGATGCGATTAGCATGGTTTTATATTTCTTTACTGTTCGGAATTCAAATTATTTTAAGTCAAAATGTGAATTGAATAATATTATTATTATTATTATTTTTTTTTAATTGCTTTCCTCTATATGTGGAGTACAGTGATTGTATCTGGTAATGTATCTCATTTGGTAACTCTGCTTCTTTGATATATACCATAGTAGTCAGGGCCTGAAATTCGGCACGGTATTGCGGGTATAGCACGTAGCATGGGAAATTCCTGCACACTTTTTTTCCCTTTACAGTGCAGCTGCGAATTATTAAACCAATAGATACAGATGATAAAATCAATAAACTCGTATTTGTATCAAACTGCATCTCCAGAAGATGTGTGAGTAAATCCGCTCTGTCTCACAATCTCTCTAACATGCAGCTGTCAGCAGCACGTTTGAGCACATGTTGAATTAATATAAGCATGTGCAGTGAGGGAGTGCTTTGTTGGATAGTTACTGAACCTAAGATGTTACAGTTGTATAAACTTTTCTAACCCTGTTAATTCGACATGCAAATGGTGTTATACTGCATCTCCATTAGCGAGCGACGCGATGAAACTATCGCACCTGTTAATAATTAACAAAGCTATTAACATTGCAAGAGCGTGATGCTGAAGCGATCTATAGTTTTGACGCCTTTCATATCTTGGCACTCCATCATTAGTCATAATGCAGCACATTTGACAAGAATGGCAGAAATACCAAAAATGTGTGGGCCAGCTGCATGGTGAAGAGATGCACTTAAACACCTGTTCCATTCTGTATTAGAAATGAATGGGGGCTCTGAGCAAAAATGCCTCCTAAATTCAAAATATGGGGCAAAAAATGCCCCCACAAAGAGTTCTTGTTGTTTTATTAATAACAACTGATAGCCCATAGGCCTATTTCCAAATACATACATCTCGATCTTCATTGGAATTTTTGCTAAACTTGTGTTTTTTTTCATGCCTTTCGTTGTGCCGATGTTGCCGAGTCAGTGGCGGATGCTCGCACCGTAAACGTGCACAAGCCTCTCGTGCTCCATAGCAGTTTGGTGTCGTGTTCATGAGCTAAATTACATGACCGCTAGGTCCTATTGTTCAAATATACTGTCCTAGTAAGGAACACTGTCACTCACAGTGCTATAGCCTGCTTACCTGCCCATCGGTTCAACTCATTTATGCATCTCTGTTTGAAAAGCCCCCCTCACCTTCTAGAAGCGAAAAGTGCGGGAGGGATGGATGGTATATATTTAAGTTAATCAGGTCTGAGAGAATACAAAATACAATGTAACCAAATGCTAGAATGTAGTTAATAATAATATAAAAAAATTATATCTAGATAAATGGCTTGATGTGAAATAAAATATTATTAATTATTCAATAATAATCATACATTAACCACTATTAGTGTATGAATCAAATCTCAAAGTCATTTTCATTGTGAAATGTTTATTTTTGCATTATTTTATTCAGTTGGCATGAAGGAGTTGGCAAGTTTTATTAAGCTCCTCATTCCAAATCTGTCATCTCTGTCAGTACATTAGTTTTGTAGGCTATGTTAACTTAATAGCCAAAATGTTTGGAAATATGTGAATGAGGGAAAACAAAATTTGTTTCAGAACCAATGCACCTTATGCAATGTACTGATCATGCAATTTTATAATGATTGAAACATGCAATTTTTTTAAATTGGAACATAAAAGTATGACAGGGTCATTTTATAAGGTTAAAATAGAAAAAAAAAATTTAGATAATAAGGTAAAAAAAAACATGCCCATGGAAATCAAATATTGGCCCTTAATGAAAAGGTTGATTTCTGACCCTGGTTCCATATGACCTGTACAGGAATTGAGAAAAGTAGCGCCCTGTGAGATTTATGTGAGATTTATGTGACTTTTTAGTGTTACGAGTTTTATTCCCCCAAAGTGTGTAAATCTCCCACATATCAGCCGTATAAGGGGGGGGAATTCCCCCTCATTTTCAGAAATAAATTTCAGGCCCTGGTACTGAATGATTCCGGTAATAACATACAACTCCAAGGTTTTAATGTTTTAGTTGATTACCTTAATATGTGGGGTTATCCTCATTTTTAATGAGCATTTGTTTTTATTTGTTAGGTTAGTGGTTCACATTTGTATTTGTCATTTTTCAGAAATGAATTTAAAGGGCATAAAACACTGTCTGAAAATCTATGAATCATTTAATTTATATTTTGTTCCAATAAAGCAGTTCTTTTATTCAGGCTAATGAGGTGAAAATGCTGCTTAGTGCATTTTCTAAGTAGCCTACATTATATGTTTTGTGCCATTAATGAAATGCCGGAAGGAGAGAATAACCCATCTTGTGCTGACTGTAGCTTTAAAGTTCAGCTACAGTTGTAGCTTTTGAGCTCAGTGACATCAAACAGCTCTTCTAGTTGGAAGAGATTCCAGACTCCCTTTTAAGTTTTTCAGATAAATTGAACATTTTAAGAAACAAATGCTGCTTGAAAGAATATTCTTCCTCCCTAGCCAAACATTTTGAAGCAAACCTTTTTTTTTTTATCAGAGGAAATGGCAGATATCTTTCGAGAGGTTAATGTATATGGAGTCTTTATTATCTAGCAGGCTGTGTCTGTTTACAACAGCCCATCTGAAAAACCGATGAGTTGGCTATATCTTTGAACATTTGTGCATCACAGTGCTTGGGACATCAGATCTGTGATTTTGAGTGTGTGTGTTTTCATAGAGCATTTATAACTGGTGGCACAAAGCTGCCACCCCATCTCAGATTGAATAAAACACGTGTGGAATCAATAGCCTTCAAATTCACAATTCATCTCCACAGGAAGAGTTGAACTTTGCCTTTCTTCACAGTCTGTTGCTTGTCTCACAATAAATGGATGATATATCCCTGTGCACACTAAACCTTGCTGTTCACCTAGGTTCCTTGTGATGCATGTGTGTTTTTGACATTTTTGGAGACCTGGTAGCTTGAAATGACCCTGCCTGTCATTATGCCACTAGACTGATGCCGCATTACTAATCTGTCAGTCAACATGGCTTTTTTCAATGGACTCAAATATGTATAGATGGTTAAGTGTTGAGGTCCTTTGTACAATCGAGGTAGAAAAGATCATTTTAAGCATTGTTTCTATTTTCATTAGGAGAACAAGAATGGCTGAACTCCATAGTACTGTAATGAAGTGCCATCAAGTGTCATGTTTTGTTGTAGTTTTGGGACATATGCCTACCACTATTTTGGGGGGATATTTACCATAATAATACCATGCTTTTTTTGGACCCATACTATGGTATGGTATGGTATCATTTTATTCTTTGACTACATTGGTATGTAACAGAGCACCAATGTATTAACATCTGGTGTCATGTATCACTGTACTATGGTACCGCCACAACACTTTGGTAAGTGTATGGATTTTCATATTAGTTAGGGCTGGTTATTTGCAAGCACCTTATGATATGAGATTATCACAATACATATGTCACTATTTAATATATTGCAGTGCATCACAATATCATAATTGAATCACTATGAAATTGGGGCAAGCTTCATGATTTTATTGTCATATGCACGAAGTAGAGCATTACACCATACAATACAATTTGTACGTTGCAACCTCTCCATTTAACTGTATAAAATAAACAACTAATAAATGATGTTAAAAAGAACACATAGATAAAAACAAAGTGTATACAAAAATACTATAATCAAAAAAACAATTGTTAGTGACAGCATAATTGCAATGTGCATAGCAGCATATTTAAAAACACAAGGTACAATATACAAAACACTCATTGTATTAATACATGGGTTTTTTAATGGCCGATGCCAATATCCAGAGAGCAGGGTGGCCGATAGGCCGATACAATGCCGATATATCACACAATTTAATATAATAAATAACAAAAACATGAAATTGCAAAAAAAAATAGTAACTTTTATTTAGCCTCAATTTCACACAAAACTTTGTAAAAAGAATCTAAAAAAATACTAATGTATTTAAATGTTTGATAGCAGTTTCTTCTGATTTCTGTTTAGTCATCAAATTTTTATAATTTATTTGCACATTAAGAAATTGTTAATATAATAGGAAGAAGGAAATAACAGTACACACTGTAGGCCAGCAACCATGGATGGCATGTCCACGTTAGCAATCGCATTTACTCAAAAAATACAGAATCAAACCAATTGTACAATACAGTACATAGTGAATAAGGCATTTACTCATAGCACACGTGAAGTGCTTTTATCTTGAAGTTGCACCAGAGACTATTTAGCTGAGATGGGCCACTGCTATGAAAATGAATGAGAGAAATTGGAACGCTCAACCAAGAAGCTCTCGTGCCCAGCAGTCAACGGATGTAGATAGGAAGTCCCGCCTTAAGTGTAAAAGAGCCAGTCACCTTTTAGATATAGACATCGCTTCTCAATCAAATTGAGAATGCGCATAAGCTATAAGAGCTGGGAAAATGTATTTATTTTAGGTAAAGAAGCACCATTTATGATACCAGTGTTGTCAGATTTTACTGCTGATTTGAAATAGTTATTCAATATATGTATATATATATATTTCAATGTTTCATTAGCGGAAAGATCCAAAACACTTTTTTACAACAGTACAACCCTTTTAAAGAGATTTTATCTCACTCTCAGCCTTGTTGTCATTCCCTTCAAAAATAAAAGATGGTGTTACTGTGAATAAGGTCCATAGTGGCCAATTATATTTAACGCATAACTGACTTTGTTGCATGATGGTCTATTATTGTGGTAAGTAACGCAATGGCACGTGGCCCAATTATAGGGATCTGAAGTATCAATACAATATAGTGAGAAAAAGTCACAATATGTCGATATGATTGTATTGGCACAGCCTAGTTTTGGTGTAGTTTTTTCTATATGAACATTTAACGGTTGCGGTCAGCAGTAATTATCCTATTTTTCGGTATATGTAGAGGTGGTAAATTGTGAAATGTGTCTTCTCAATTGGTGAAGAAAGCTCAAGTGTGTGTGTGTGTGTGTGTGTGTGTGTGTTCACTCTCTTACTATGTGGAAGTGCATTTCTGTTATGCCCTTTAGCAGTGTGACAAGTGCATCAATAATTAAGCTGCAGATAAATGGAACACAATGTAGGCAGCAAGAGGAACTGAACATCTCATACTCTCGCCTTTATCCTCCCTGTTCTCTGACTTGAATGGTGAAATCCAATCCCAGCAATTATTAGATGAGGCTTTGCCCGTAGCTTCAATAATAAACAGTGCTGCCTGATCCACAGAGCACTGGAGATTCATAAAAATAGGTGTGCTTGGGGAGAGGAGCTCTCTTAAAAGGAGGCTGGGGAGTTATGTGCTGGAGGATAGATACGTTAGCTTACACTTTGTTTATGTTGGCCAGCCCCTGTCCTGTTGAATGCCTATATATTATTTCCATCATGCTGTCCAATCTTATTTGTTGAGCTATGAGGAGCCCTGCATTCCAGATCCTTCATCCTCCTCTTCATGAAAAACAAGCAAAAAAACAGATGGTAATATTTTATTTATCTGACACCAAAACATCAAAATTAGAGTGACAACATTAAATTGAACCCAACTTTACAATTTATAAAACATAAAATTTGAAATATCTGTTTTATATTACCATTGATAAAGATGATAAACATCTTTACATTTATCAGGACAGTGTTGTGTTACCGCAATAAAGAGACATTTTCATGTTTAATGAATGCAGATTGTAAAGGTTTACATTTTTTATAATATATTGTGTAAAAAAACTAAAACGTAAATTAATTTGAGGTAATTTTTTTTTTGTTTGTTTTGCAGTCATGCAAAATTATTTTAGTTTAGTTTCAGTTTATTCCAACCATGTAATTTTTTTATTTTTATTTCAGTTAACGAAAATGTTTGATTTTTGCCTGAGCTTGTTCTACTGAAAGAAATTAAATGAGGTGGAAAAACACCCCAGCATTTCTTTTTAATGTAAAGCGACATATTGAAAACCGCTTCTGTCACGCTACTGAAAAATGCAATTAAAGGTAAAGTGTGTTTCTGTGACATAGTGATACCTAAAGGAATGTGAAAAATAATCGGCATCACTGTTTTCAGAAAAACTCCCCCATCCTACATTGGTTGTACAAGCAGAAAGTCCCACCCCAAACTCACGCCATTGGTTGAGTCCATTTTGCTGTTTTGGCCTTGACAGGTCATTCAAACAAACAGAGCAATGCTTTGACAGTGCCATATTGTTAGATTTTTAAGTGAAATAAATCCTTAAATGGCATACTTGTAGTTGACTGCATATTAAGCTGGGATATAAGAAATAATTTTTACGAAATAACTTGTAGCTTCCTTATTTTCCGTTATGAACTCCTCAACACTGGTTTGTACAGTTAACAGTTGCTGCTTTTTGATGATTTCTGTAGCTGCCAGTGTCAGGAGGCTTCCTGTGCTTATGTTAGCATGGCACTGAATATATATGCAGTTCATCAATGCGGGCCTTTCTCTTGGAGTTCCAGACTCACTCTGTGTTCACATTGCATTGTCTAATGACGCCTGTTGGGGGTAGTCTGGCATCCCGCCATTGACCTCTGCTCTCAGCGGCCCCGAACCAGCCAGTGTTGTTACTATAGCAACAGAGGATACCCAACCAAATAGCTAGTAAAAATTTGGCATATCATGTTGCTGTAGAAAAAGAAGGAATGGCACAACAGAGCTCTTAGTGCTGTCATTGCATGTCATCACAATATTAGTCCATCTAAACTTTCTTTGCTCTGGGGGTTCACATGTTGCAGTTGCAGATTAATGTGCAGTAGACTGAATACGAATGTGATACAGAGATCATAATGCACCTGGCAGTTACCTCCCCCACCATCTTCACAAGCCTGAGCTTGAGCATTTCCTCATTTGGCAGTCTGACTCTTGGCTTGTGTGCATTTATCTAGCAACAATATGATTCGTAGTTAGATATGACCCCTTGCCATTCCCATTAAAAAAATATCATCTGTCCTTTTTTTACAAAGGGCACAAGTTAGGACATATTTAACTGGATTTTGACTCAATAGTTCCTTGCATTTGAGAGAAATACAATTTAGGGATGTAACAGTTTCAAGGTTTCACAATATACATTGCTTTTAAAATGAACTGTTATCATATCATTCAAATCTTCGAATTGACGGTATTGCATAAAGACACATTTTTCAAAATTTTTCTAAAATCCAAATCGGTTTAATTAAGACCGAATCAGCACCATTTACAGCATCATATAGACAGATCAAATAAATCTTAAAATCTTTAACATGAGCCTTCCTCATGTTACATTCGACTGTCACTCAATTTTAAAGGTGACATGCAGGTGTCACGAGCAGAGCACATCATGAGCACATCAGAAGTGCAGCATAAGTGCATCATACAGACATGTCCGAACCTGAACCTTTATTTCCATTGACAAAGTGGTTGAATATCTGCTGTCTGGGATTACTATGAGTATGTTAAAGGCCCACGAGGCACCATCAATATTGATGGTTACCCAGTTTGTAAAGTTTGTCGTGAAACATTATCGGCTCAGGAGGGAAACACCCCAATCCTTAAGTACCTTCTCTGTGAGCACCATTCCACATAATTTGATGTTGATGTATGTGTAAATAATCCTCTCAACATTCCTGATGTCCATTGTATTTTCTCTCTGTCTCATTTGGTGGCTGGACCAAACCAGACAGTTAGGCCTTGAGAGACTTCTCCTGAAGTCCTCTATAATTTCCACTGTTTTGAGCGTGTTCAGCTCAAGGTTTTGTTAATGCACCAGACAGCTATTCACCCTCCTGTCTGCATGCAAACTTGTTACCATCGCGGATGAGGCCGATGACCGTAGTGTTGTCTGCAAACTTCAGGAGCTTGACAAAGGGTCCTTTGCACTGCAGTCATTCATGTACAGGGAGAAGAGCAGAGGTGAGAGTACAGTCATTTGTGTACAGGGAGAAGAGGTGGTGGATTATGCATCCCTGAGGAGCACCAGTGCTAATAGTGAGGGTCCCGGATGTGAGTTTTCCCAGTCTCACTAGGTACTATCTGGCAGAAAGCTTGTAATCCATCAACAGATTGGGGGAGGCATGCAGAGCTTGGTCAGTTTGGTTGAGAGAAGATCAGGCATGATGATATTGAAGGCTTAGCTGAGTCCAGGATCCTTGCATAAGTCCCGGGTCTGTTAAGGTGTTGCAGGATATAATGCAGTCTCATGTTGACAGCATCATCCTCAGACATGTTTGCTCAGTAATAAAACATAAGGGGGTCTAGCAGGGTTCTTCAGGTAGGCCAAAACCAGTCTCTCAAACGACTTTGTGACCACAGACGTGAGAGTGAGAGGTCTGTAGTCATTAAGTCTTGTGATTTTTTTGGGGGGTTGTTTTGGGACCAGATTGATTGTAAAGCAGCAGGGAACTTCACATTACTCCAGTGATCTATTGCAGATCTGTGTGAAGATGGGGGCCAGTTGGTCAGGGCAGATTTTCAGACAGGCAGATGAAGCACCTTCTGGGCCTGAAGCTTTGCTAGACTTCTGTTTCATGAAGACCCGGCACACATCATCCTCACAGACCATAAGTGCAGGTTGAGGAGGCGAGGGGTTCCAGGAGTTCCTGAAGATCAGGGTGGGAGAGTGGTGCAAGACTGGGCATTTTTCTCTTCAGATTGAGGTGGTGGTGTCTTGTACTTGGTGATGCTTTTCTTCATGTACACCTTGTACATACATTACCACTTGCACATATGCCATTCTATGTTATATGTCCTATTATTTGTATGTCTATTTATACTCTATGTAATGTTCTGTGTACACCAAAAAATCCTTGTGTACGTTAGGGATGTGCTGAACAACTAATTTCACTGACGTTTAAATGAAAAGTTTTGAAGTCGACTAGTCAAAAACTAAACCAATCTTCAGAAAACAGTAAAAAAAAAATAAAAAATAATTGATATACTATATAACAGATATACTCTTTTTAAAATATGTTTTGTATTATTAATTCTATTTAAAATATGTAATATTAAAATTACATTCATTTGAGCACAGGCTCTGTAAAAAAAATATAAATGTGTAAAAATTATGATCAGTTTAATGGGGGGAAAATTTAACTGACTTGTAATTCCAGTGTTGACTAGCAGCATCAGAACCATTTAGTCGACTAGTCTCTCACATCCCTAGTGTACATGAGAATACTTGGCAATAAAGCTCATTCTGATTCTGATAAAACATTGTAGTAAATAGGGTTTACAAATGCATGGTTTTGTGTGCAGGAAATTGACATTGACAATATGCATGCAATATGCAATTGACAGTGAAACTGTGGTAGAAAATAGACACAATTGGACAAAATGGCAAAAAATAAACAAACGAATATGCAAATGAATGAATGTTTTCAGTAGGTATTGTTTAGATTTAATCACAAATGCTACAAATTACTGAGTGCATACAAATGCATACCTGAAGTGTTAACCTGGGCAATAATCATGACAAATTATTACAATTCGATTTCATAAATCATAAAATAGCAATAACAAAATATGTTATTTAGTTATAAACTTCGGACTACTATACTTTTGTTTGTTGTTATTGTTTTACCTGTTTGAGATTTTTCTTTCTTTTTTTTTTCTTCTTTTTTTTACCTTTCTGATTAAGGGAGTGTCCTGATGTTCAAGATCAAATGTTAGAGGACAAAAGTTGAAAAAATCAAAAATAAAGCTCAAGAACTGGTTATAACTTAAACATTTCTCTGTGTGTTTATCAGACATATTTCATAACCAAATATTTAACTGCTTAAGTCATTAATGCACTGCAATACCTTGACACCATAATACCGTGGTCATGTTTCTCATGTTTATCATACCGTGAATATGTCATACTGTTACACCCCTCATACATTGTATGTCTGAAGTTGCAGAGCGATTAAAATAGTACAAAGGAAAACATGCTCACAGCTTGTTTCCGCAACTGTCCCACCTCAGATGCTCTTGCAGGACTCTTTGCACTTTGCAATGCATGTGTCCTCCATAATGCTGCTCCACCCCTCCCATCTTCATAAACCACATTAAACCGAAATCTTGATATGGATGTATGTAGAGTTGATTAATTCTATAGGGACCTGATTGGTCCCAGTTTTTTAAGGTCTTTAGATGTCAAATAGTATACAGTCACATGCTAATCCTCCAAAGCAAAACTGAGTCTCAGTCAATCACTAAGAAGCTCATATAAGCAGTCTGCCTTTCAGGCGCTGTAGGTAGCAGGGTGTTATAACGTTACATTCCCTTATTAGTGTAGTGGTTATTCACAAGTAAACACATCAGCATTACCATAATTGCCATAATCACAGAAGGCTAATCTGGATTTTTGGTAGTCTAAATTGCCTTTTGCCATCATGTTCGCAATGTGGGAGAATTTAGCGCTGGTAAATCTGATTATTCAAAATGGTATTATGCATAGTTTTTTGCAGAACACAGAAACAGTAGAGAAAATGTTCCAAATGCCCCTTAGTAAACTTCTGTTATGTATGATCTGTATTGTATGGATTCATGAACCTGAAAGTAGTATCTCTGGCTCAGTTAGAGTTGATCTTTGTGCTATTGGGCTAGATTCTTCCTATTAAAAATCAGTGAGTAACATTAGAAAGTGGCCTCAGTAAACAGATGTCATTGTGACTCTCGCAGTCTTTTAAATATAATCATGCCTTGCTTGCCTCTTGCTGCAGACACGCATGGCTGTTCAGTTTTCTGTAGCACATTATAGTTTAACCTACCCCTGATTAAACCCAAAAGGGAGATTAATTTCTCCTGAAACAGCCAAAGTTCCACGCTACCAACTCTGCTTGAACTACTGCTGACAGTTTACATTTTCTTCAGATGGTTATTTCCCTGATTTTGCACTATATTTTCACGTTTAAGCAGTGATGTTGCATCACTACATGGTGCCCACCTTCTTTTGTTTCCATGTAAATTAGATATCTGCAATGTGTGTTGCTGCAACATGAAATCTGGCATCTCTTGGTACACGCCATTTCAGTATTCTAGAGCACCTGTAGTCACATTATGGTGCCATCCAGTTCATTAAACAAACAGGAGGTGTGATTTCTAGAACAATGTGTTCTGATCGCTACCTCCTGCAATGCAGATTTCTCTGCCTAGGGCTGCAGAAACTAGAACAGCACCAGGCATTCTACAGCAAACAAGAAAAATATAATCCAGGGATGATTGGAAATGCGGTGAATCGTTAAGTTTACTAAATTATTTGCAAAGGATTGCAGAACCATAAATCAGCATGCCTTTAATGCATAATTAAACAAGTACATTTTGTAATGTTGGTTCTGTGTGTGTGCGCGCGTGTGTGTGTATGCATATATATATATATATATATATATATATATAACACAGACACATCAATCAGCCACAACATTAAAACCACCTGCCTAATATTGTGTAGGTCCCCCTCGTGCCACCAAAACAGCGCCAACCTGCATCTAAGGATAGCATTCTGAGATTATATTCTTCTCACCACAAATGTACAGAGCGGTTATCTGAGTTACCGTAGACTTTGTCAGTTCAAACCAGTCTGACCATTCTCTGTTGACCTCTCTCATCGACAAGGAGTTTTTGTCTGCAGAACTGCCACTCACTGTTTGTTTTTTAGTTTTGGCACCATTCAGATTAAATTCTAGAGACTGTTGTGCGTGAAAGTCCCAGGAGATCAGCAGTTACAGAAATACTCAAACCAGCCCGTCTGGCACCAACAATGCTATGAACTATTCAGCCAATTGTGTGGCAACATTGCAGTGCATAAAATCATGCAGATACGGGTCAAGAGCTTCAGTTAATGTTCACATCAACCATCAGAATGGGGGAAAATGTGATCTCAGTGATTTGGTATGATTGTTGGTGCCAGATGGGCTGATTTCTGTAACTGCTGATCTCCTGGGACTTTCACACACAACAGTCTCTAGAATTTACTTCGAATGGTGCTAAAAACATAATACATCCAGTGAGCATGTATGTATGTATGTGTAAATATATATATATATATATATATATATATATATATATATATATATATATATATATATATATATTAGGGCTGTCAATCGATTAACATTTTTAATCGAATTAATTACATGATGTCCGATTAATTAATCACGATTAATCACATATACAAATATTTGCTGAGAAAGCCCCTCATATAAATATAATTCAATATATAATGATGAAATAATGATACATAGTTATTTTTAACTATTTAAAAATGTTATATATATATATATATATATATATATATATATATATATATATATATATATATATATAAAAATATTCAGATAATTAAAATGCATTACATTCTTGTGGTAGAAGAGTTAATCATTGATAAGACAAAAAACAGCTTTAGAATACAATGTATTGTTTACTACCATATTATTGAACATAAGCCAATCATTGGCATACAGTTCACAGCAATCCATTTCACAAGTGAATTTGTCAATCAGTTCGTGATTTATTATGAGGGCTTGTTTAAGGAACCGTAAATGAACACCTGTGTCAGACATGCTTGTGTAGCGTCTCGGGTGTGTTGCGTCATAAATATAAAATTTTTAGGTCACTGTGTCAAGTTAAATATAGTTTAATACTTAGAACACATCTTGAGATCCCTTAGTTCGGATTTGCGCTCCATCAAGTGTTTTGAACGCAAGAACTTAACGCATGTCTGTGTTGTTGCTGCTGCGCAAGGGTGTTTTTCTTCACTGTATAAACTGTGCATTACCACAAGGCTAAAGTTTTTCTTACTGCCCTCTCGAGTAAACAGGTGGTACTACAAGCTTGCATTTCTCAGGAATCTTCCATATTACGGTCTGGGGCACTTAACGTGTTATTTTTAGTCAAATTAATGGCACTGAATTAATGAGTTAAATCGACAGCCATAATATATGTATATACACTCACCTAAAGGATTATTAGGAACACCTGTTCAATTTCTCATTAATGCAATTATCTAATCAACCAATCACATGGCAGTTGCTTCCATGCATTTAGGGTTGTGGTCCTGGTCAAGACAATCTCCTGAACTCCAAACTGAATGTCAGAATGGGAAAGAAAGGTGATTTAAGCAATTTTGAGCGTGGCATGGTTGTTGGTGCCAGGCGGGCGGTCTGAGTATTTCACAATCTGCTCAGTTACTGGGATTTTCACGCACAACCATTTCTAGGGTTTACAAAGAATGGTGTGAAAAGGAAAAACATCCAGTATGCGGCAGTCCTGTGGGCGAAAATGCCTTGTTGATGCTAGAGGTCAGAGGAGAATGGGCCGACTGATTCAAGCTGATAGAAGAGCAACTTTAACTGAAATAACCACTCATTACAACCGAGGTATGCAGCAAAGCATTTGTGAAGCCACAACACGCACAACCTTGAGGCGGAAGGGCTACAACAGCAGAAGACCCCACCGGGTACCACTCATCTCCACTACAAATAGGAAAAAGAGGCTACAATTTGCAAGAGCTCACCAAAATTGGACAGTTGAAGACTGGAAAAATGTTGCCTGGTCTGATGAGTCTCGATTTCTGTTGAGACATTGAGATGGTAGAGTCAGAATTTGGCGTAAACAGAATGAGAACATGGATCCATCATGCCTTGTTACCAATGTGCAGGCTGGTGGTGGTGGTGTAATGGTGTGGGGGATGTTTTCTTGGCACACTTTAGGCCCCTTAGTGCCAATTGGGCATCGTTTAAATGCCACGGCCTACCTGAGCATTGTTTCTGACCATGTCCATCCCTTTATGGCCACCATGTACCCATCCTCTGATGGCTACTTCCAGCAGGATAATGCACCATGTCACAAAGCTCGAATCATTTCAAATTGGTTTCTTGAACATGACAATGAGTTCACTGTAATAAAATGGCCCCCACAGTCACTAGATCTCAACCCAATAGAGCATCTTTGGGATGTGGTGGAACGGGAGCTTCGTGCCCTGGATGTGCATCCCACAAATCTCCATCAACTGCAAGATGCTATCCTATCAATATGGGCCAACATTTCTAAAGAATGCTTTCAGCACCTTGTTGAATCAATGCCACGTAGAATTAAGGCAGTTCTCAAGGCGAAAGGGGGTCAAACACAGTATTAGTATGGTGTTCCTAATAATCCTTTAGGTGAGTGTGTATATATATATGTCATCACACAGCGACACGTAGCAGTGGAGTCCAACACGAAGCAGGAATGGAGCTGGATTTTTTTCGACTATTTAAGGTTTATGGATCAATGCACGCTGAGTTAGTAGAGCACAGTGATTCCATTTCTTTGATTATATTTGCATTGCACATAAGTAATGTATGTCCTGTTTACTTCACCTTCACCTGGGGCTTTTATTTTGACACAGAAAAGGCAATGTGTTTTTGACAGTTTACAATGTTTCTCGTTTTCTGAAATGCTGTCATCTCCTTTTCTGTTATTCTGTGCTGCATTTGTAAATTTGTATAATAACTTGTAGCGGTTAATAATGTTTGAAACTGTATGAATGCTTGAACCTGCAATACTTTGATTTGGTACTTGGAGGTATTTTTCCCTCTTCTGTTGTTTTGTCTTGGAGAAGCATGCCATAGTTCTGCTGAGGTGTTGTACTAGGGAGTGGTGGTGGCATAGTGGCTAAAGCACAGGGCTGTTAATCAGAAGGTTGCTTGTTCGAAGCCCACGGCCAACACCGTCGTGCCCTTGAGAAAGGCACTTAACTCCAGGTTTACAGATTGTCCCTGTAATAATTGCACTGCAAGTTGCTTTGGATAAAAGCATCTGCCAAATGCATAAATGTAAATGTACATTGTCCTACATTCTGTGTGTTTGTGATGCTGCAGTGCAAAGTGAGGACAATGGAAATATCGCCTTGTGCAATGTGGAATAATGCAAAACTCACTATCCATCTTGGATTAATAGCTCATTGGCTGATAATTACCAACAAATAAAAGGTAGTTTAAACCCTGTGGCCTTATTTCAATTTGACAATTTACAAAAACAAAAACCTTGGATCCTTTTTAGTGGTGTCTTTGTTTTGCTCGCTGATCCTGAAGGAGCCTGCCCCCATTGCAATCGCAGCATCCTCAAGCTCTGCGGTTGAGCTGTATGCTCTCCAAGCAACCCATATCCCTTGGTGATTGCAGTCTTTCCTCCATCTCTAAATTGCTGTCGTATTTCACCTTGCATGCAGTGTTGCAGCCGCCACCCAGCCCTGAAAAACCTGCCACTCTTCAAGTCATTACAGTGACATGTGGCTGTTTCCCAGTCGAGTGGCAAAATCACTCTCACACACTGCATGCTGCTGGGATGAGTTATACCACCCAAGAGTGAAGGGCGGCAGAGAGAGGAGGATGCTTGGTGATTAAGAGATTGCAGTCACTGGAACAACAAATTTTGATTCAGCTTTTTATTTTTGCCCTCTCCGTTCTGCTTGGGTATGACAAGACTTTATAACTCCCTGTCGGCTCTACTCATCTAATGAGATTGTGGGAGATATCATACGTTTTCTTCCCTATGAAGGCCATATTTTTGTGTTCCAACACCACAAGCTCTTCACGTTGGTTTTTCTTTTGGCAGAAAGTGAGATGTGCTTCTGATACATCCTTCCTGCACTGCTCCACTGCAGCATGATTTGAAGCAATAGGTTCAATACAAGTTAAGCTCAATTAACAGCATTTGTGGCATAATGTTGATTTATTTATAATTAATGAATGGGGCTAATCACTTAAAGTGATTTCAAAAGTATAGCCACAAGAATACAATATATATATAATTTAATCGCACTGTAATTATGTTAACATGTGTATATATATATATATATATATATATATATATATACACATGTTAACATAATTATAGTGTGATTAAATTGCTTATTAACCTCATCTGTATTAAATTATAGCCAATAATACAGCTTTGATTTCATGACAACGTAATGCCAGTAAACTTTATAATCTGGTAAACAGCGTAACACCAGTAAATCCCTGATTTGATCACACTAATCTCGGGAACTGATTTCCAGATTTTATGATTTTGGTGCAGAAAAACCCCCAACTATCATCACAAGGGGACCTCAGGGAAATAAAATGAAATAATAAAAATGTATGTATGATAAGACTTTTTTAATAAGCTGCACAAAGCAAACACCACTAAATCTTGAAGATGAAACCTGATTTATTGATTTAAGGAGCTTCTCTGGAGAGCACCACAACAATGGCATGCCCTGTCTGGATTATGATTATTCAAAAGCAAATGCTTTGCCGTGGACTTTGGCAGCACAGCGACTCTAAACTCCCTGGGACAGGGAATAGAATGGCAGTTGCTGAAAAGGCTCCACATGATCTTGGCAATTCGGGCACTTCAAAATAGGCACTCCACTCCAGGGCTGACCTGCTCTCACAATGTAGGTTTGTGTGTGAGGTTAGGAAATGGTTTGAAGTTTTACAGGAGTTATAATGTCGGCCTTGTCTGAGCAGAGGAAATGCTGCTCCATTCTGAATGAGTTATGGCACACAAGATCAGACCTATACATATAGGTATAGCCTTATGACTGCTGCATTATATTCCAAATGTTCTAAAGTCACTGCTTTGAATGAGGAACAGGCTGAAATATTGAAATATTAACTAAAAAGCTTGCCTTGAAATTTTGGTTTGACAGCTGTGGTCACCACTCACTTTCATTGTATGGAAAAGAGCAGCTTGGTTATTCTACTGTAAATAACTCATTTTGTGTTCCACAGAAGAAAGAGTAGTTTCATTTTCAACTATTAATAATATACTAACAAGAAACATTAGTAATTCTCTCTATAAAGAGGTTTTTAACAACCCCGTAGCATATCTTTGCCCCGCAAATGAGACTCCTTTGAAATGGCTTTGAAATCATCCAAACGTTTACCTTTCAGGTACGCACTCCGAGAACCTCAGATACAATCAGTCGGTTTTTAGTCGTTGCACCCCAGGCCCAATGCAGTTTCCATTACATCAGAATTTGCCAGTGGGGTCACGGTGCTCATCCTAAAATCGAATTGCGTTTTGAACAGCACCTGGTTTGAGAGGCCTGAAATGACTTGAAATACAAGGTTTTATTGACCAGTAGCTATCAGGTTACTATGCTCTCTGCCAATCACTTAAACAACAAACAAGAAGCCAAAGTGAGTTTTTATTTATCGGATACAGAGCTGGTTAATCTGTTTGTGGTTGGATTGTGGGTAATAAATACCCTGTTAGCTCTCTTGTATGCTGTCCACCTCAGTGTTATGAATGTGTAGCTGGTTGTAGGATTAGGATCAGTCAGATATTAATGTGATCTTGATGTTCTTCCCATAGTTATTACTTAAGTAGACATACGAGAGGCTGGCCCTAGGTCACAAATAGAATATTTCTGTTTGGAATGTTGTTTTCAGCAATGGGAATTTTTTGTTGTCTTGCAAAATAGCTGTCAAACAGAACTACTTCACTCTTTAAACATGCTCAGATGTTATTGTTTTGCAATCACTCAGTTGTTGTTTTATGTGCTTTTATGAAATTATAAGCTTCAAATGTCTGCCTTTAAACCCTCCAAAAATTGACCACATTCACTTCCATTGTAAGTGCCTCACAGTAACTTGATTTTTGCTTCTTTAAAGAAAACTTGTATTGAACCTGGAATATTCCTTTAAAAGTGAAGTGTGCAATTTCTACGCAACTAGCGTCACCAAATGAAATTGCAAAAATAACATCTGTTTTCAAACACGTTTCACAAACATTCCCATGTCTTTCTTTGTTCGCAAAACCACATAGTCCCGCCACAAACTCATTCCATTGGTTGAGCCAATGTAGCTGTGACAGGCTAGTCAAAGAAATTTTCAGGGAAATGAACCTACAAATGGCTTACTTATAGTTGTCTCTGCATATTAAGCTGGGATAAGAGAATGTATTTTAACATAGAGTAATTTACACACTTCAGCTTTAAAAGCAAATGTGTTTAAATTTGTACCAATTAGAAATACACAAAAAAAAATGTTACGCATGCATTGGACGTTTTAATAGGTTTAATTTCTGTTGTTAGTAAAAAAAAAATTTTTGCACAAAAAAAGCAGTCAAATATTTGTAACACATGATCATTTTCCACCCTCTTTCCTCTGTTGGAAATTATCGGTTTTGGTGTTGCCTCTCCTTTAAAACTTGACAGTACACGCCCACTTATATGATTGGCCCTCACCTTGCGACTGACCTGCTATCTCACTGGTTACTGCTACTGGGTGGGGCTACAGAAGTAATAAAGTAAAGTAGGCATTGATATATTGTTGTGGAGGTGGTCAGATGCAAATGTGAGGAAGTTTCGTTTGACAGCTTGGTTTCAACAAATACTCTTTTTGCGGTGAGAAGGAAGCTTTGATTTCTGAAACTTACAGTGTGTTTTTATAGTATAAATGGCTGCTTATATGCTAAAATATCAAGAGAAATATGATTTCTCATGTCATGACCCCTTTAAGTGCTTGAAAGATGTCTGCATAAGCATGTGAAAAGTTTTAGTTTGTTCACTCTCTCTCACCTGGAATTGTGGTCTTGTGTGTTTACACGTGGAAACTGATTTTGCAAAATGCCTGATTATGGTAATTCCATTGCTTAATTTATATTGTGAGACCAGCTTCTAAACGGATGTCAATCTCATGTTGTCTCTCTTCCTTGCTCTCTGTCGTCTTCTTTCTGTGTTGACCCATGGCTAATGTTTGCTAAGATGAGGGTCTCGGTTAATTTTGTTCTAGTCTTTCTAGCAAGTCATTCCACTGTCGGCCATCTTTGTAACGCTCTTGGGAGGCTATTTCCATTCACGCCAGTGCAGCTTCTATCTAATTGAATGGGGAAAGACCGAAATCTCATAAACGGTTGGTCAAGATTACGATCATAGAACATATTTAGATTAAATTGGAATCATAATTTTGGATTCTTAACCTCATATTATGCTAAAACATGCAATTTTCCCAGCTTGTGCAATCTTCCCATAGTTAATGCGCATGTGTGTTAGCGAGTTGATTTACAGGATATGTCTGTATCTAAAAGCTGATTGGCTCTTTTACCTGTAAGGAGGGACTTCCTTTCTACATCCATTGACCGATGGGTGCTAGAGCTTCTTGGTTGGGCATTTCAATTTCTCCTATTGATTTAAATTGAAGTGACTCATCTCTGCTGAATAATCTCTGATGTTAGCACACTTATAGTAGATTCTCACAGTATAATGTGTGCTCTTTTCTAACAGTTTCCTTTGGTAAAGACGAATGTCTCTGAGGATATATACCATGAAGTGTTGAGCTCAATTAAACCACAGTGGTCCACACCAGCTCAACAACACAATTCACTGCTGTTCCCTCATACAAGCACAGCCTCATGCTGGAATTTAGCGTACGGCACTGATTTCACGGTGTGTGTGGCTTCTGCTTTGAGCACAGTAATTTAATAACTCTTTATTTATGTAGTATTAAAAGGATGTGTGGCTCTGAAGCCTTCTTGCCCCGCTACTAAATCATCATTATGCCTGTCTCACAAACGGCGTGCTTTGAAACCTTAATGCGCTATTTGACTGTGACTGACAGGGCCAGCTAATGCCCTCCTCAACAAGTGAAAAATAACATTTCAAACCCACAAAGTTTAAAATTACCCAGCCAACTCCACACAGAAATATGGTCGCAATTAAGATGCTCATGCACCACTGAGGTATGTGGCTTTTCTGAGTATATGTACCTGTGAGTTTGAGGTATAGAGAGCAGTGAGATTTATTATCAGCTGCCATACTGAACCTGTACGTGTTTGCTTTTTTACTGCCGTCCTGGTTAAATACTGCAGGGTAAGCAAAGTGCGCAGCTGATTCTTGGAAAAGGCGTTAGATTGGATTGTTAGAATACGAAATGGCTTCGAAATTGTAAATTGTGTTTATCCACTATATAGCGCGAGATGTTTTTATTGAGATTGGATTTATAAAGTGCCAATAATATTTATACCTCAACAGGCAGAATGTAGACTGACAGGTTGTATGTGTATGCCCAAATCCACACTAATCCGTTTTTGTTTTGAAAAATTTTAGTTTTCAAAAGAATGCGGTAATGTTTTCAGTTATCGGTGAAGGAAAATGGCTTTAAAGATTGAATAAGAGGCGTAAACGTGGAAATAAGTTATTTTAAATGAGAACTTGTTAGCGTGGATGTGGCCCATGTCTGTAGGTGTGTCCCAAGCCGCAGATTTCTGCACTATTCTACATCATTTTGTAATGCGAGAGTAGTATGTTAACACTGAAAATGAAGCAAAAAGAAGAGATTCCAGATGATGTACTTTTCAACTGTCAAAACAGAGTGTGGAATCTTGAATACTTCATTCAGTCAGCTCTCGTGTCTTGCCATACATTGCGGAAGGGGCCGAGTTACCTGGTTGCATTGCTGGTCTGACAAAACAATTGTAAATAATAGAGAAGTGAAACATCAATGAAGACAGCATCTTGGGATGGAATTGGTCAAATGGGATAAGATATTAAGTCTTGTTTTAAGATAAAACTGACTACATTTAGTTTACTTTAGACTCAAAACAAGAAAAAAAAAAATCTGCCAATGGGGTAAGCAAAATAAACTTAATTTAAAGAGAAAACAAGTTTATTTTGCTTACCCCATGGCAGATTTTTTTTTCTTGTTTTGAGTCTAAAGTTCACTAAATTTAGTAAGTAAATAAATCATGTTTTAAGAAAGTTTAGATAATTTGACAGGAAAACAAGACAAAAATACTTGTCAAGGCAATCTTTTTTTGCAGTGCAAGCCACAAACTGACAAGCAATTTATATATTGCTGTGCAACACAATCACAGCCAATCAGAAGATTTTTTTTATGTTTAATGAACTGTTATATTGATTGGGAATTTGGACCAATCAGATACCTATGTGGGTGAGGACGGGGCTACCCATCTTGATGTTACAGAAACAAAACAAAATGTTGCTCGTTGTAGCCTCACCTGGTTGGGACACGGGGTTAGTTTGTAGTAGCTATAACTAGCTTTGAAGTCTGTGGTATGTGGTAATTAGCTTTAAATATATATAGAAGTCTTTGGTGTGTCCTTATTCAGATAGCAAAGTAAACATGTGTGTAGTTGTTTGACACTCATAGCTCATAGCATGAGTGTGATGAAAAGGATGACAGTGAGAAATAGTCAAAACCATCTCGGGACTCGCACCTGGCACACAAATGCCCAGCATACGTCAGCAGAACGGTGGCTAACCGTTGGCTCGTCAACGCCCTGAGTGGATGTGATAATGCAGGCATACAATAGGCAGACAATGGGCACCAGGCCGTTCCATGCCCGCTAATCCCAGTTCTGCTTTCTAAGCAGCTACTGCTATAGTCTTTTCAGCAGCAGGAGGGGTGATTCGCCTGTCAGCTTACCTAACACTCCCGTAAACATCTTCCCAGAGCGCAAGGAGAAGAAGACAACTTGAGGGCATCGGCTCAGACTGACTGCAGGTGCTCACCAGCCAGAATACCCATTTTGTTAAAGTTGAAGTATGTAATTTCTCCGGCATGAGTGTCTCCAAACAGAATTACAAAATTCATTTTTGTTTTCAAACAGCTTTGCAGAATACTCCCTCTGTCTTCCATTGGTCGAACAAACAGATAGCTCGGTTAATGCCATGAGCACTGTTTTGATAGCACCACGGAGCTAGTGTCTAAACTTTACTTATAGCTGTCTCTGCGTATTAAGCTTGCAAATGAGAAATTATTTTAACAGATTACACAGATCAGCTTTACTTTGCTCAAATTTCTGTATTTGTCTCTAGCAGAATGTACCATTTGGGACATGTCGAGGAGATAGATACGAGGTAATTTTCCTCCACTGATGGCCCACAGTACTTCAGTATTAAAACGATTAAGCACTGAATTATCAAAGTTTGATCATTAGTGCATATTAGAGACATTGCAGGCCATGTTCAAAGAGACAGCGAATTAAAAGCATTTCAATATAATTTTTCATGATGCATCTTGTCTGTGAAAGCCCTGTGGTTATTGTGTTTAATCAATACAGACTTCAGAAGTGAGGTATGTGGAATGTTTGGAATGGAAAAAGATACCTGTGCATGTGAAATTGTTTTCATGGCAGTGAAACAAGTGTACCTCAGCAATGCCTTGTGCTTTTGAGCCAGATGAAGGTATGCTAGATATCCCTGCTGCCTTATTTCCATTGGATATTGTATGAATGTTACATTTATTTAGTGCTTTTCTGACACTACACTCAAAGCATTTTTCATAGAGAACAGGGTACTCTCCCCAACCACCACCATTGTGCAGCATCCTCCTGGATGAAGCGATGGCAGCCATAGTGCGCCAGTACACTCACCACACACCAGCTATTGGTGGAGAGTAGATAGTAGAGTGATAGAGCCAATTCAGGTATGGGGATTATAAGGAGGCAATGATTGATAAGGGTCAATATTGGAATTTGGCCAGGACACTGGGGTTATAGATGGTTCCTTTTTACACTATAGTTTCTCCAATATTATACTGGGGTATTGGGGTCCACACGGACCGCAGGGTTAGATCCCCCAGCTGGCCTCTGTAACACCTTTTTCTCAGAAGTTCTCCCATCCAGGTACTTACCAGGTTCAACCCTGCTTAGCTTCAATGGGTAATAAGTCTAGAACTACGGAATGATATGTCTGCTGACAATGCTGTTATGAGTTTGTCTTTGAACACTCATCCAAGTGGCATTGAATCAGTGAAAACATGACTGAATAATATAAGGTCTTTCTATGGCTTAATCACTTTCTCTAATTCTGTCACACTCAGGCAGCATTTTAAAGAAATTACATTATTGTCTGTCTCTGCCCTCTGTGTCTCAATTTCACACACTTGCTTTGTTTAGATTATGTTGTTGTGAGACTGTAGATGTATATGTTTGGAGGTAAGTGATGGTATAAGTATCCCATCCCATACTGCTACTATAGATCAGCTCCAGAACCAGCTGTTATATCCTGCACAAGAATGTGACATGCGATAAACGCCCCTGTGTCCCTGCACCCGGTCTCCAACTCAATTATTTATTAATATGCTTCGATATATATCATCCTCTTCTTTCCTTCATCAGGCCGTCCTCTCCGGACTCACCATCTTCCATTTCTTGCTCGTTCATATGACTTGATAAGATAAAGATCTGCATCCTGCAACAGTGGGATCCTAGAATGTCATAGTATTGCACTTTTGACAACACTACGTATCATGTGTGGTTCCACCTCTCAGGTTGCCCAATATAATTAAATGCAGTGTGCCACATATAAACTCTAAAGGGACTTAGAATAACAAGTGAAAACATCATGTAAGGAAGGCTTCAGACTCGCTAGCAAATGAGAATAGGAAGCTTTTAACATCTATGCAAGTAGCATATCAAAAGTGCATTCACATTGTAAAATATTGATTTAACAAACACTTGTGTGTTCGTTCTAAAAAGAGGAACTTACAGTCATTGCATGCTTTTGCTGGCATCAGATGTTCTTATGTGAATTAAACAGTCGAAGAGGTCAATACAAATGGTTTGACATGATGCTTTAGTATAAAAAGTAATTGGTGAAACTTCTTGAGTAAATCCAAGAATGTAACAGTGATACACTTCCTTTAGAAAAATCACTTGAAATTCATAGAACGCTTGAAGAGGGTATCTGACCGAAACGCTGTAAGATATTAACGATTTGCAAGCTATACGACAGTGTGCAGGCTTTCTTTTTTTATTTATTTGCAATGTGTTTTTTTATGGGTTTAACAGCATTAATACTGACCATACGTTATCAACTGAACGCGTATATATATATATGAATTTTTTATGTAGTTAACATTATTCCACAAATGCTGTCAATTTAGCTTAACCTTAAACATTCCTTAAAAAATGGTGCCAAGGTAAGTTACTCCACAATGCCATACTTTGCAATGCCAGAAAAAAATAAATAAATAAATAAATAAATAAGTAGACCTTTTCAACTTTTCAATGCTGATTAGTGGTAGTGTGTTACCAAATGACTGGTTATTTTGGTAATATTCTCTGCGTACATATTAATCAGAATGACACCGGCATAAGGAGTGGCATAATCCTTTAGATGCTCTGCAGGGAAGTGGCACACAAACAGTGAACTTAATGAGATTGGCTATCTATTGAGAGGAACAGGATGTTCTCTTATCAATCCTCTCTTACCATCTTGTTACCTTTAGGTAAATTGAGAGGGAAAACAAAAAGGACATGTCTTCCATGAGAGGTACCAAGATTCCCCTAAAGTATCAGAGGGACATGGTTTTTTTAAATGAAGAATAGTCTGAAAATCAGCTGACAAGTGTATTACTTTTATATTTGGTCTCTGTCACCATTTTGATCATGGTTTTGTTTTGTGTCAAATATTGGTTTGTTTTTTACTGCATTGGACAAAGTGCAAATCAATGTCCATTTCGGAAATGTCCTCTAACTTGCACTGGCTGTTTTTTTAGCACCAACTACTTCCTGCCAAAGCGTACTGGATTAACGCTGCCCCTCCCAAATCCCTGGACCGGCAGCAAAGCTGATTATTATGCATTGGCCATTTGTAAACACAGACTGTGACAGTGTCTAAGTTCATCTGGCCTTATGGTTGAGTCTTGCATATGGATGCATGTGTGTGTGTATGAAGTGTTTGCTCTGGGTTGTCTGAATGTGGGAGTGAGAATTGTGCAGCTACCCAGAGCTCTGAATGATTTAAGCAAAAACCTTGTGTTTCAACGTCTGTTTGAACAGATAGCTGGATCAAATTCTTCTCTTGACTTGCCCAAGTACACTTGATAAGATTAAGTTTTTAATTGTGAGGGATTCAGTTGGTGTCTGTCTATCAAGCTTACATTGGAATGTTTTTTTAGATAATCACCCTAACCTAAGTGAAATTTTAGCTCTACAAGCAGCTGTCACTGTACACGAAAAGTGGCTAAGGGTTTGTTTCTGTTTCCACAGTGGCAATATGTGTATAAATGAGTATAAAGCTCAACTAGATATCTTTTAACATTTTCTGAAGAAATCTGAAGTCTTGCATGCAAAAGTTTTTGTCTTGATGGTGGAGTGTTGTGAGTGGTTGCCAGGGCATTGTTATATGGATGCTAAGTTGTTCCCTGTACAAAAGCATTAAAGTGTAGCTGTGCTGATTTAGCAATTTGGGAACAGATTTAGGTGTGACCAGCTGTGAATATGTGTGCAACACATCAATGAAATTGACTAGAATTTATAGCCTCTGCTGGTGACATCAATTGGATGCACCTGTAGCAGGGCTATAAATAGATGCGTCACAGGTGCATCGTCAGATCTTTTGTCTTCAGATCATTCTGTGTGTGTTGTGCTTCTTCTTTAAAAAAAAAACAAACAAAAAAAGAAGAAAAAGAATGACTGATAAACAAAGCAAGCGGTGTGTGTTCCCATGTTTACTCTCTATGGCTGAAACGGACACACACCAGTTTTGTTTTTTGTGTTTGGGGGAAGAGTCCAAATGCTTCACACTCGTCTCGCTTACTTCCAAGAGCCAGCGCCCACTCTTTCATCGTGGGGCTCTCCGCATAGATCTGGCTGAGGTGCGAGAGATGGGTCCGTCCCTATCGCTCGCTCTCTCTCCCCAGATCCAGCCTTTTCATTAAGCCTGAAGCGTTTCGGAAGAAACCTTATACTTCCTGTGTCTTCGTGCCCTCGACGTCAACATATTCGACTATCGTGGGTGCCGAGGCACGGGGGTATTCAGTGATGCCGCCGGTAGAAGAGACACTTGCGGGTTATCTCACATCTGGCTCTGCATCATCACTAAAGAGACACACTCTCCCCACAAAGCCGTGCAGGACCACCTCCACGCTTGTGGGGAAGGCTTATCAGGCAGCAGATCTGGCTGGTGCTTCCCTGCAAACTATGGCAGTGTTAGGCATACCAGGCTTATCTGTTGAAGGACCTGAGTGCGGGCACCACGGTCGACGAAGAGGTTTTCTCTGAGCTTCGTCGAGCCACGGATCTGTCTCTCAGTGTGACCAAGCAGACGGCCCGCGCCATTGGCCGGTCTATGACGGCTTTAGTCTGCACGGAGTGACACTTATGGCTCAACCTATCAGACATCAGAGACAAGGACAAAACTTTCCTTCTCGATGCCCCGGTTACACCTTCTGTCTTATTAGGTGACGCTATGAATATAGTTATCACCAGGTTCTAGGAGGCAAAAAGTCACGAGGAAGCCTTCGGGCAATTCCTTTCTCACTGCACTCAGGGGGAGGGGCTGTCGCCCACCAAGCCCCACCCCAGTCCTTCTAGAAGGGAGGCTCAAAAACAAAGCGTGGCGAGTCGTGCTCCCCCTCGTAGAGACTGGGGACCGGCTCGTCGCCCTCAGCAGCCCCCAAAGCAAGACCTCAGGGCAGTAATTTCTAAGAGGAAAAAACCCTGACGGTCTTGCGCCCAGCCTTGTGGGGGTAGCCCCCCTCGGGACAGGGTGCGTGTTTCATCCACTTCTACCCTCCCGATACCCCCATGAAACCTCTCCATTCTCGCTGCCTCTGGTATTTCGGGAGTTAGAGGCTTCCAGCGAAATGTTGGGTGTACCGTTTCTTCCTGCCTTAGTCTAGGACGCGGAACACTCGACATCCCCTCAACAGGAAATGTCAAAATGAATACCCATCGCAGCGTGGAAACTTCTGCCAGGTATTTCTATGTGGGTCCTAAGAACAGTAGAAAAAGGCTATAGAATTCAATTAATTTGCCGTCCTCCGCGTTTCAACGGCGTGGTTCCCACTACCGTGAAACCGGAGCAAGCATGTCTACTGTGGATAGGACATGTTCCCCTTACAGAGAAAGAGTCAGGTTATTTTAAATATCTTGGATTGGTCATAGATCCTCAACTTAAATTTGCTAAACATATAAAGAAAATTTCTAAAACAATACAAAGGAATCTTAACTGTTTTAAACTGATCAGAAATGACATACCAAACCAGGCAGCCCTGCTGTACATGCATGCAATGGTCTTTTCGCATATTTCATACTGCATGACAGTTTGGGCTCAAGCAGCCCCGTTTGCAACAAAACACATTGGTTCACTTTACAATCGAGCAATAAAGATTATTATTATTATTATTATTATTATTATGGAAAAGAAACCAATCCATTACCATCACTGTTACATCCTCGAGAAATATAATATATTAAGCTTTGAAAGCTTCAGTAATTTATGTTTTTTAAAATTAATTTTCAAGTGTATTAATAATTTAGCACCTGAGCCACTTAGTAAATTTATTCAAATACAGAACAGCAAAAGAGTTACCAGAAGCAGCACAAATCATAACTGTACAATACCATACTGTAGGACAAGCTTCGCACAGACAGCCTTTTCTGTTAAGAGCAGCAGACTCTGGAATTCGTTACCATCTGACATTAAGGTCATATATGACTTGAAAAAGTTCACTTCCAGGATTAAGTTGTGGCTAAAGGCAAACCAAAACTGTAACCATTTTTAACTATTGTTATTTTTCTGTGTGTGTGTGTGTGTGTGTGTCTGTCTGTCTGTCTGTCTGTCTGTCTGTGTGTCTGTGTGTGTGTGTGTGTCAGTCTGTCGGTCTGTGTGTGTGCGTGTGTTTAAAGAAATGTGATTGTGAAATGTGACATTTTTTATTTTTATGTATTGGTTTTATAATGTACTTAAAAATGCCCAACCACGGACAGGAGTTGAAAATTAGCATTAGCTATAAACTCTATATGCTGCGCATCAGTTACAGGCTTTGTATTGTAACTATGCTTGACTGTATGGTCCCTGTTAAATAAATAAATAAATAAATAAATATTACAGCAGATACTTCCTGGTTCCCAAGAAGGGTGAGGGGTTGCGTCTGATCTTAGATCTTCGTGGCTTGAATCGCTCAGTCAGGGCATTCAAGTTCAAGATGCTAACTAGCAAGATGGTCGTGTCCCAAATTCAACATCATGATTGGTTGGTCACGATCGATCTCAAGGTTATTACAGCAGATACTTCCTGGTTCCCAAGAAGGGTGAGGGGTTGCGTCCGATCTTAGATCTTCGAGGCTTGAATTGCTCAGTCAGGGCATTCAAGTTCAAGATGCTAACTAGCAAGACGGTCGTGTCCCAAATCCAACATCATGATTGGTTGGTCATGATCGATCTCATGGACGCATACTTTCATATAGAAATTCTGCCACAACACAGGAAGTTACTGAGGCTTGCTTTCGGGGGCAAAGCCTTCCAATATTGGGTTCTTCCATTCGGCCTAGCCCTATCACCCTGAACATTCAAAAATGCATGGATGCAGCACTGGCTCCTTTGTGACTCCGGGGCATCCGCATTCTGAATTATATAGACGACTGGCTGATACTACCACAGTCTCAAGGACTGGCAGTTCAGCACAGGGATATCATCTTAGCTCATCTGGTTTCTCTGGGTCTGAGACACATTGTCAAAAATAGCGTTCACTCTCCCACTCAGTGAATTACCTATCTGGGCGTTGTATGGAATTCGATCACGATGCGGGTATAATTGTCTCCTGCTCGAATCGTGTCCATTCAGAACACCCTGAGCAAAGTCAGGCTAGGCTAAGGTTGCACTGTTCGTCAGTATCAACGAATACTAGGTCTCATGGCATCTGCGTCCTCGGTGATCCCTTTTAGCCTTCTGCACATTAGACCGTTTCAGTTGTGGCTCAAAGCCAGGGGATTTCATCCAAGGGCCAGTCCCCTAAGGCTAATAAGGGTTACACGCCATGCGCTTCGTACCCTTTCTATGTGGTTCAGATCCCGGTTCCTTACTTTGGGTCCCACTCTAGATGCGTCTTGCCGTCGCAAGTTGCTAATGACAGGCGCCTCCCTGACGGGCTGGGTAGCAGTCTTAAGTGGTTGTCCAGCTCAAGGGGAATGGGAGGGTTGTCAGCTCGATTGTCACATTAACATTCTTGAGTTGATAGCTGTATTTCTGGCCCTGAAATACTTCATCCAAAGGCTGCCATGTCTTGGTGCGGGTGGACAACACAGCGGTAGTCTCTTACATAAACCATCAAGGAGGTCTACGTTCATGCCAGCTGAACAAACTTGCATGGCAGATTCTCCTTTGGGCCCAGGGCAAGCTCCTGTCAATCAGAGCAGCTTATATCCCTGGATGCCTGAATGTGGGAGCAGATTTATTGTCCAGACAGACAATATCGACGGGGGAGTGGAAACTCCACCCCGTGGTAGTGGAACAAATCTGGGTGAGATTTTACAGGGCAGAAGTGGACCTCTTCGCCTCTCAACAGACAGTGCAATGTCCCCTCTACTTCTCTCTGAGTCACCCAGCCCCCCTGGGTCTGGACGCAATAGCACATACATGGCCCAGAATGCTCCTTTATGCTTTTTCCCCCGGTTTCTCTGCTCTCGGGAGTCTTGGCCAGAGTTCGCCAGCAAGGGTCCTGCCTCTTACTGATAGCGCCGTGCTGGCCGAACAGGGTATGGTTCTTGGAGATAATGTCTCTCCTCGACGGCTCGCCTTCGGCGATTCCAGACAGGAGGGACCTTCTGTCTCAGGCACAGGGGACAATATTTCATCCCCAGCCCGAGCTGTGGAACCTTTATGTTTGGCCCCTGAAGGGTACCAACTGAGGGACACTGGGCTTTCACCTGAAGTCATCGAGACCATTCTAAGTGCTTGGGCTCCCTCTACTAGAAGAAGTTAAGCCAATAAATGGGGTATCTTTGAAAGATGGTGCAGTGCACATAATGCAGATCCAGATAACTGCCAGATTGCTTCAGTTCTGGACTTTCTGCAGGAAAAATTGTCAGCAGGCACATGCCCCACCACGCCTTGATTGACGGGGGTGCTGTTGGGGAGACATCCTCTGCTCATTCGCTTCGTTTGTGGAGCCATGCGACTGAGTATACAATGCCGTTTACAATGCCAGAGCAGGAAAGACTTCACGGACTGTATCCAGTCCATGCCCTTCAGAATTATTTCCACCGTACTAGCCAGTGGCGTAAGTCAGGGCAACTATCCGTTTGCCATGGGGGCCGCAACAAGGGGCGGCCGTCACAAAGCAGTCAATGTCGCATTGGGTGAGAGATGCTATTGCCCTGGCCTATGAGGCGCGTGGTCAAGAGGGGGTCGGCTCCTCTAAAGCCTTGGCTCTAGGTGTCCCTCTGCAACATGTTTGTAATGCGGCAGGTTGGTCCTCTCCGCACACATTCATAAGATTTTATAGTTTGGATGTTCATGCCACTCCGGGCTCTTATGTCCTTGAATCAACATCACAAGCTCATGTCTGAGACCTCTCGCGCTCTTGTGAGCACAGCTACACAACCGTAAGGGGTCTGGACATCCACAGTTCGGCGGCGTGGGTATTCTCGTTCCCAAAACGCTAAATCAGCGCAGCATCAAAGTGTAGCTTTTTGACAGGGAACGTCTCGGGTTACTTAACTGTAACCCCTGTTCCCTGATAAAAGCGGAACAAGATGCTGCGCTTCATTGCCGCACTGGGATGCCCAAAGACTGCTCTTCAGACAAAATACCTGACGATGCACCTGTGACGCATCTATTTATAGCCCAGCTATAAGTGCATCCAATTGATGTCGCTATAAATGACAGGCTATAGATTCTAGTCAATTTCATTGACGTGTTGCACACATATTCACAGCTGGTCACACCTAAAACTGTTCCCAAAGCACTAAATCAGTACAGCATCTTGTTCCGCTTTTATCAGGGAACAGGGGTTACAGTTAAGTAACCCGAGACGTTCAGAGTGGTAGTTAGTAAGATACTATGTGGTTGCTAGGGTGTTTTGAGCGATTTCTGGGATGTTGTTTGGTGTTTGCTAAATGATTGCTTAAAGGAAGCTTCAAAATGCAAATAAACACAGCATAAAAGTAACCCATATTACTCCAGAGGTTAAATCTATATCTTCTGAAGCAATATGATAGGTGTGGGTGAAAAACAGTTCAATATTTAAGGCCTTTATTACGGTCAGTCTCCACTTTTACATTCTTCTTTTTTAGTTTTTTGGGTGATTTTGTAATCTTCATGCATATCGCCACCTACTGGTCAGGGAGGACTTAAATATTGAATTTCGCCACTGGAGTCTTATGGATTACATTTATGCTGTGTTAATGTGCATTTTGGAGCTTCAAAATGTTGCCACCATTCACTTGCATTGTATAGATTTACAGAGCTGAAATATTCTTAAAACTCTTCTTTTGTGTTCTGAAGAATAAAGAAAGTCATACGCATCTGGGATGGTATGAGGGTGAGTTAATGATGTGAGAATTTTCATTTTTGGGTGAACTATCCCTTTAATGGCCTAGGTCAAAATAACCAAACCGCTTAGTGATTTTGATATTCAGGTGCTTGGATACAGCTGGGATCCCTCATTCAATGTAAGTCTATGGGAATTTGTTATTTATACTTTGCCTGCTGTATCATCCACTAGGTGAGAGTCATTTGTCCAGTCACTTAGAAAAGTAATTTAGCCTCACAATTTGATATTTCATGCTGACGTTTAATACTTTGAGTAAAGGGTTTGTTCAGATTGGTAAATGTAAGTGTGAGCAATAGTAAACCCTTTAATAATCCCTTCAGTGCATTTCAGTTTGTTACTTTCCAAGGCTTCTTATTAGTCTATCTTTTGATCTTCCTTTACCATGCTAACATGGCCGGAGTATATTAGTATGAGGAAGCCTCAGTATGTGATCCTGTAATTCCTGGCCCCGGTATCTGTCTTGGCAGATGGCTGGCTGATTTTACGGTGTATAGAAGGGCCGATGCAGTACACAGGCACACTGGAGAGAGGAGCAGGGGACCAGACTGCAGCACAGATGGCCATGTCCGCTCATGGCATTGGGTATGGGGAGGGCTGGTGAGGCGGGGTGAGGTAAGGAGGTGGCAGCAGTGAAACAAGCCCTGAAGTCTGAAAGAAGGTCATCTCATTATGTGAAAAAGCAGATCAGCCACACCATTACTGAAGATGTTTTCTTTTTTTAGAGCAATTCTGTGTGCATGCAGTATGAAGCCGTTTAAGTCAATGCAATATGTTTGAAACAGAGAACAGAGCACTAACATTTGTTTGACTGATATATACTCTATCTTACCAAACTTCAGACCCACTGAAAATGTGATATAGTCAATTAAAAGTGAAACTTACTACATGCACATAGTAGATGTCCTAAATGACTTGCCAAAACAATAGTTTGCATTTAGAATTTTTGAATTTTAGAATTTTGAATCTGTGGAGTGGTTAAAAAATTAGATTTAATGACTTCAACCTAAGTGTATATATATTAGGGCTGTCGATTTAACGCGTTAATTCAATGCAATTAATTGTACAAAAATAACGCGTTAAAATTTTTTTACGCATTTAATTGCATGCCCACGGACCATAAGGAAGATTCCTGAGAAATGCAAGCTTGTAGTACCACCTGTTTACTCCAGAGGGCAGTAAGTGAAATTTCAGCTGTGTGAGCAATGCACAGTTTATACAGTGAACAAAACATGAACAACTCTTCAGCGGACACACAACATAAACGTGCGAACCAAGGGATCTCAAGATGTGTTTAAAGATTGAGTATTAAACTATATTTAACTTGACACAGTGACCTAAACATTTGATGTTTATGACGCAACACACCCGAGACGTCTGACGTAGGTGTACATTGACGGGCCCTTAAACAAGCCCTCATAATAAATCTCCAACTGATTGATAAATTCACTTGTGAAATGGATTGCTGTGAACTGTATGCCAATGATTGACTTATGATCAATAATATGGTAATAAACAATACATTGTATTCTAAAGCCGCTTTTGTATTGTCTTATCAATGATTAACTCTTCTACTAAAGGCATATAATGAATTTTAATTATCTGAATATATATATATATATATATATATATATATATATATATATATATATATATAAAATATTTAAAGATAACTATGTATAATTATATATTGATTGATATAAATATGTATAATCATTATATATTGAAATATTGTTATATGAGGGGCTTTCTCAGCAAATATTTGTATATGCGATTAATCACGATTAATTAATCGGGACACCATGTAATTAATTCGATTAAAATTTGTAATCGATTGACAGCCCTAATATATATAGATTAGTTCTCTGCCACCCGGATTGAGGAGAGTCACTACGCCACCACGAGGACTTAGAGCACATTGAGAATTGGGCCTTCCAAATTGAGGAGAAAAGGCGAGAACAAAAAATAAGAACTCTTAGAACTGTTTGAAAGTGGAGATTTACAGTAAAAAAGGACTTAAATATTGAACTGTTTCTCACCCACACCTATCATAAGGCTTCTGAAGACATTAATTGAACCACTGGATTACGTTTATGAGTCACTGACAAATAAGGTTTGTTTTTGCTGTATATATTTGCATACTATTATACATTAGATGTAGACCGATATTTATATATATTTATCCAATTATTCGGTGCCGATAGTTACTTTTTGGAACTATCATTATTGGCAAAAATATATGGCAATGGTTAACACTAGTTTTTTAATCATTACATCATTTCAAAATAAGTGTCCCAGGTGTATTTTGGTCTCGTTAATACTTAAAAGTCCTGCGTTATGCACCAAATCTTTTTTTTCTTGTTATTTTGGTTGAACACTAAACTGAATCTGTGATTTTATTCATTTAAAACTCTTTGTCTGTGCCCGCCATAGAAGGAAAGGATACGAATATTTTTTTTACATTCTATAAATCCATTTTAAAAACAATTGCCCGATTAATCAGTCATTGGCCTTTCCAACCACCTTAATTATCATATTGGCAAAATCCACATGGTCGACATCTACTATTCATACAGTATTATATACAGCAGAAATAGTCAGAGTTGTGTGCTAGTGTGCAATTCCAAACATAACCAGCCAGAGCTTCCACACTGCTACAATCTTGACTAGACAGTATACACCAAGTTAATTGTCCCTTTAAGCCACTTTGAAAATTCCAGAAAATAATGTGAATCCTTTTGACAATTAGCCAATTAGCTTCTAATAGGAGGGGTACTGATTTTAAGGCATACTTTCAAACACAGTGCCTCTTTGCTTGACATCATGGGAAATGAAAAGAAATCCTGTTATTAAGCCTGACGTTAACACATTCATCTGTACAGACAATAGTATGCAAGTATAAACACATTGGGACCACGCAGCCATCATACTGCTCAGGAAAGAGAAGCATTCTGTCAAAATTTCAGCAACTTATTGTGAGAAGCTTGTGGAAGGCTACCCAAAAAGTTTGATCCAAGGTAAACAATTTAAAGGCAATGCTTCCAAATACTATCTAATTGTTTGTAAACTTCTGACCCACCGGAAATGTGATGAAAGAAATACAAATCTGAAATATATAATTCTCTCTACTATTATTCTGACATTTCACATTATTAAAAAAGACAGGGAATGTTTTCTATGATTAAATGTCAGGAATTGTGAAAAACTGAGTTTAAATGTATATGGTTAAGGTGTATGTAAACTTCTGACTCCAACTATATACATATATATATATATATATATATATATATATATATATATATATATATATATATATATATATATTGCCAATAGTTAAAACAGTATTGTAAGTAAAAAAGGTTACAGCAATAATATGAAATTTCGATAGATGCCTTGACCTAGACTCATGGTTTTCAAATGTATGTCAAGGGAGGTGCAGAGAATGATGAAAAATTCCCCAAGTAAAATCAAAAGATAAACACCTAAAATTTATTGTGAAGAAAAATGAAAATCATAGCTTTACAGACCTGAATAGAATTTTCAGTGAATAGACCGTAGCTCTATGGCGTTATAATATTATTAATGTTGAGAGCACAACATGCACATCCTTGCGTTGAGCAAGCACACATCTCTCCACTCGCATGAGAATTTATTTAGCTTTCTGACAAAACTGAATGCGTGCTCTCAATGTTGATGTGTATTCAAGTTTTTGTAACAAGTGCAGTTTCAAATAGAGATGACTGGCTCATGTGATGCAAGTTTATCACAATTATAGGCAAAAAAACATTTGTCATAAAGACAGACAAGGGTGGTGGGTCTTAAGGTGGGGTGCAGTCTTGTAAATTTTGTGAGAGGGGGGCTTAAATTTTAACACTTTGAAGACCCCTGATCTAGACAAAATGCCTCCTCAATATCAGGGGATTGGTTTCAGAAGGAATGTAGTCCTTCAAAATCGATTCATTCAGGTCTGGCTTAATTCTGGAATGGAACTTTTCATGATCCAATCAATTCCTGATGGGTAAAATCAAGTGTCTTTCTTGTTAAATATTCAATTTCACTCAGTTATATGTCACATAATAACAGAGAAATAGGTTATTATTTTAATTTCACATTGATTTTAACTCTCTGAACCAATCGCACACAAAAGCCGTTAAATGACCCTGGTCAATTCTCAATGATTTCCTCTGCAGCAGACATTATTCGTTAATGGACTTCTGAAAGTGTTAACTGAACCATGTGCCTGTCGCTAATTGGAGATGTCCAGCCACAGTCCCTGGTACTAGATCATAAAAATCAAAGCTTGTATGATTGAGACAGGACACCCAAGCCACGACACAGGGAATGAGGTAATCAAGAATTCATCCCTGAGCCGAGAGTAAAGTTTGTGGCAGTCCTCACTGCTGGCGCTGCACTGGCTTGTAAAGCAGAGTGAAGTTTGACTTCTTTTTTCCTAAAAGCCAAAGAATTTCCACTCTACTACTGGCCAAAATGAGTTGGCCCGAGGCCTTACCAAACAAGAATAGATTGGGAAATGGAATCTGCTATTGTGGATGTGAACTTTCTTTCTATCCATATTACTTTCTCTCTCTCTGTGTTTATATCTTTATATCTTGCCTGTTTCACTCACTCCTTCCCATTTTTTTCATATTATATAACATGACCTCCTACTGTGCAATTTGGAGGCAAGGACCATGTTAACTTTCCCCTTCCCTAAACTCCACCACAGACAGTATAAGGAGACTGGTTAATTGAAGAATATTCAACGCAAGAAATCATAACGCTTAATATGGCTGTAGGAATGGAAGTCCTTCTTTTGAGCTAAAGGGATAGTCATTTATGACATTCTATCGAACACAAAAGGTGTTATAATAAATAAGGCAGAAATGCATGTTAGGCATGTTTATCTATCACAAATGGATCTACAAAATGCCCAGATAGTGTCTAGCTTTCGAAACACTTCCAGGGCATAGAAGTATAGTATATAATATAGTCTGATACATTTTTAAGTTCTATTTTTCATAAATCAAAGAGATGATGCAACAAATATAGAACAGGATTCATTGCTTCCACACTGAAATTGAGACGCAACTGTCAAACTCATATTGTGCTACACATAACACATATGTATTTTCTCAAATGTTTCGGGAGCCTTCCACAAGCTTCTCACAATAAGTTGCAGGAATTTTGTTGCCCATTCCTCCAGACAGAACTGGTGTAACTGAGTCAGGTTTGTAGGCCTCCTTACTCGCACATGTTTTTCAGTTCTGCCCACACATTTTCTATTGGATTGAGGTCAGGGCTTTGTGATGGCCACTCTAATACCTTGACTTTGTTGTCCTTTAGCCATTTTGCCACTTTGGAGGTATGCTTGGGGGTCATTGTCCATTTGGAAGACCCATTTGCGACCGAGATTCAACTTCCTGGCTGATGTCTTGAGATGTAATTTTCCTTCCTGATGATGCCATCTATTTTATGAAGTGGACCAGTACCTCCTGCAGCAAAGTACCCCCACAACCCCCATGATGCACGGTTGGGAAGGTGTTCTTTGGCTTGCTAGCCTCACCCCTTTCCCTCCAAACATAATGATGGTCATTATGGCCAAACAATTAAATTCTTGCTTCATTAGACCAGAGGACATTTCTCCAAAAAGTAAGGTCTTTTTCCACATGTGCGCTTATAAAATGTAGTCTGGCATTTTTATGGTGGTGTTGGAGCAATGGCTTCTTCCTTGCTGAGCAGCCTTTCAGTTTATCTCGATATAGGACACGTTTTATTGTGGATATAGATATTTGTCTACCTGCTTCCTCCAGCATCTTCACAAGGTCCTTTGTTGTTGTTCTGGGATTGATTTGCACTTTTCATTCCAAACTATGTTCATCTCTAGGAGACAGAATGCAGCTTCTTCCTGAGCGTTATGGTGGCTGCGTGGTTCCATGGTGTTTATACTTGCGTACTATTGTTTGTTGTACAGATGAACATGGTACCTTCAGTACAGATGAAATTGCTCCCAAGGATGGATCAGACTTGTGGAGGTCCACAATTGTTTTTCTGTGGTCTTTTGTTTTTCCCATGATTTCAAACTAAGAGGCACTGAGTTTGAAGGTAGGCCTTAAAATACATCCACAGGTACACCTCCAATTCAGTACACCTCCTATCAGAAGCTAATTGGCTAATTGTCTAAAGGCTTGACATCATTTTCTGGAATTTTCCAAGCTGCTTAAAGTCACAATTATCTTGGCATATGTAAATTTCTGAACCATTAGGCATTAAAGGGTTAAATGTGTGCGCGTGAACTATCCTCGCATTGTACGAATGAGTAGGTGACAACTCTTTTTCCACCCCATGAGCTCACATGGTTTAACGTCAGCTGTGTAGACAGAAAATGTTTCCCAAAAGTCTCTCCTGTCTCAAGAAAAACACACACTGTTTCCCAATGGACACTGAACTGTGTTAGCGGTGCAGGGGGAAATATGGGTCACCAATATAAAGCAATTATCTCAGTTAAATGTTTCAGTAATGAATCAAGGGACTTTGGTGAGTGGATATGATTTTCAGTCACGCTTCCCTCACCGTTCACGTGCAATGCAGTTTCCACAGTGATGGGTGTGATTATGGGAATTAGGGAGAATGGAGGCTTTTATAATGTTCTGTCAGCTTGAGTTTATTTTTTTAGCCTGATGTCACACACACACACACACACACACACACACACACACACACACACACACACACACACACACACATCCAGTCACTCACTTCCTATTCTTTTGGTCCACCGAGATGTTTATTTTGTCCTGACAACTGCTCTGTAATGGGAGCATGTCCCTTTTTACCTATTCATTCTGATGTTCATGGTTGTAGTTGAGACTGGCATATCAACGTGGTGTCATTAATCCCTTTCCCTTTCCTTCATCTCTCCTCATCTCCTTAGACATGCTCAATCCATTAAGCCAAAAGATCCTTGAGATGGAGAAAATATTAAATAATGAGTACCTGCCTCATCAGTATAATGATATTCAACATACAATTTTGCCATAATGCTCCTCAAGTATCATTTATCACCAGTCTTGTTTTAATTTGAAGCTTTGTAATTTAATTAATTTTTCCTCTTTCGACTTTCCACTTCTTGATTGTTTGTCATTATAATCATTGTGTCTTATGCATGCATTAATTATGTCTCTTGAAGTATTTAAGAACCCTAAGAAAACGGCTTGACAAATGCAGTTTTATTTCCTCTGTTGAACTATTTCCTATTGAAATAAGAAGTTGGGACGGGACATAACAAAAGGCTTGTCTCTTTTTTTTTTTTATGTCCAATAACCTTTAGTGTATGTCACAGCTGTAAACTATGACTGGCTACTTGCTAATGCTGGTCAGAAGGTAGGACTGCAACAAACGATTATTTTGATAATCGATTAATCTAACGATTATTAGAATGATTATTAGACAATTCAGCGATTATTGCAACGATTAATCATTAGCTCTTAACCGATTATTCTGCTTGTGTCCCGACTTAAACGGTTGTATTAAATGTGCTTACTAACAATAAAGAGGGAATAAAATCATCTTTTAAAAATACCTGTAAATGACATTCATTGAATTAAAGAATCAAATTTAATTAGAATTAAAATCCTATTGTTATCAAGTGTTTTTGTCTTGTTTTCCAATTAAAAATGTCTAAAAATCCTTAAAACAAGATACATTTAATTGAGAAGCAACATATAAGATATTTAGAATTGCTTTAAGAGAATGTACTCTATATTAAATATACAGTAAGTGGATTTTGTATATAAGTGCATTTTTTACTTGTTATACTTCTGCGAGTGCAGTAAAGACAAAATATAACAAAACTTTTTACCAAATTTAAAGTGCAAAAGCCTTAAGAAATGTGAATTCTTTTGTTGGGAATTGCAAACTAATATGACACAAAAGGTAAAAAAAATGTCTATAAGTTTCTCAGCTGACTTCCTTCAAATATTCTATTACGCAATGTGTCTCGAAGGGCTGGGCGATATGATGATTGATATATATATATATATATATATATATATATATATATATATATATATATATATATATATATATATATCGTTGCGATGATATAAAGTGTCATTCGATAGAGAAGAGAATTTTAAAAAACATAGACAGGGTTTTGATGGCATACATTTTTTTTCTACGGCCACCCAAACAAATTCAATAACATTCATCTCACATTTGGCACTTCATCCGACGCGCTCATCTGTTCCATGCACGTCACGTGCGCTTTCTCTTGAGCAGGCAAGTGGGTGCGAGTCTAGCGTGATTCTCGATATATACAGGAGAGCGCAGAGCAGGATCACTCGTGCTACCTAATACATTTTGACCCATGAAAAACCCTGAGAAACATCTCAATAGAGCAGGGCGACTCCCATATGAGAAAATTAAGAGGAGCTTGCTATTAAAACAGGTGCGACATCTGTGGTGTAGGTTCACAAAAGACAACACAGAGAAGAAGAAATGTTATCTGCAAACTGTCACAACAATTTGTTTTACCTCCTAAAAATTAAGCACGCAAAAGAATATAATGAAAGACAAAGGATTTTATTATTTTATTATTTTATTTAAATTTTATTTACAGTTCATTTATAATTATTTTCTTTGTTGCATTGCATCTTGAGTTTCTTGAGGAAAGTTTATAATAATATTGGTCAACAACATATGCAGGCTAAAATGTGGCATAATGTGAAATTTAGCATTATTATAAGAATTATTTAAACCAAGTTGAGGGTTTATTTATTTATTACAATATCATTAAAGTATTTGGAAGTATTTATTTAATGGTTATTTAATATATTACCCAATTTTTATAGATTTCCCAACAATAATTTATACTATATCGTGATATATAACGTTATCGTGATATAAAATGACTCATATCCTGATATAAGATTTCAGTCATATCGCCCATCCCTAGTGTCATGTAAACGCTGCTTTTTGATTCTAACTGCGTATGTAAACATACTGACCGATTTAAAAGTCACAAAAATGTGCTTTGTGGAAAAGTTCAGTAAGAGAAATGTTATCGTGCATGTGATACAAATCCTGGCTGAAATTCTTTCTTTTAACCAAAGCTTTCCCTCCTCTTCTACTGAAACTCTATCTCTTCGCCCCTACTTCCTGTTTCCTCTTCCCCTCTATGAAGAATGCATCTTTCATTTGAGGATTAGGTTTGGCATGTCTGGAACTAATAGAATCTGCCTTTCTGAAATACTTTATTAAATGATGGACAGACCAGAATGAGGACCTGAAGCATATGACTACAAGCTCAATGGAAGCGTATTCCTTCATAGTCATTGTAGTTTGGGCCTAATTTGGCCTCAAACTGCAGCTCAGGTGCAAGACTCCATCTCAGCCAGCAGATCTTCCTGTTCTACCTAGAGTTTTAGACAAATTCCTCTTGTTTTGAGGAGTTTGATCCAATACTCCTTCCCTTTCCGTCTCACTCTGTAGCACGCTGCACTAACTAACTTCCTGTCAGGTCCCTTCTACTTCCTGTTTGCCTAGATGAATGGATGGTTTCCTTCAAGCTGACTTCAGTGACTCAATAGGTGTATGCAATCTGACCAGCCTCCTGGAAACAACTGGTCCGTTTCAGATTTGTTTTAAAGAAGTTGTATCCAATAAAAGTTACAAAGACAAAGGCATGACTCAGAGCTGCACAATGCTCATTTTCACACAAACACTCAAATGCATGACTCTTCCTTGTTATCGTCTCACACTCCAGCTGTGAGACAAAAACTACTCAAGAATAAAGAAAGCAATGTACAGAAGAGGAAAATAGTGTACAGTGTTTGGACCCTAGTAAAAGTATTTGGACCCTTAAGCTGTACTTAAAATTGTAAACTAAGTGGCATTCTTATCTGAGATGTATCACAAACATGTGACATCCCACAAACAGGGATAATTCACCCAAAATGGAAAATTCTCATCATTTATTCACCCTCATGCCATCCCAGATTGGAATCATGTATAAATACACACACACACACACACACACAAACAAACACATTTTAACTTACTCTTTGCTTGTCTGCCCTAAAAAGAACTAAGGTAAGAAAGAATGCAAAATGCAGGAAACATAGTGTATTTAGTTATTTACAATTTGCTGAATGTGTCAGGGTGTTTGCCTGCTGGTAAATTCCTCAGGCATCCACTTACCAACCCATGTGAGCATGAGTAATGGCAAAAAAAACTGGTTCGCTGGGCTGTTTGTGTCTTGTTTTTCAACATACCGGACTTTAATTTCTCCTGTTCTTTTAGTTAGTGTAGTCCTCAAACCCTTTGACATGTTGGAGTGCCACTATGTCGGCGCTAATTCCACCTGCTTAGTCACCATGGCACCCCGATGTTCTAAAACTTAGAGCATGGCCACCATTTTTAAGGACAGCCATCTTGCTGTCTACCTCCTGGTGATTTCTATCTTCTGCTTGCTTTTAAAGCTCTGGCGACAAGCCGTGTGTGGAGCTCTTTGCCAGGACCTGTAATGAGATATCACAGATTTGGGGTGGGGTTTTTAGGGGAGCCGGCTGAGACGCTCTCAGGAATATGAACGGAGTGACAGCTGGGATGAGGAGGGGAGGAGGACAGATTTGGCCTTGAAAAGGCTGCACCAATGAACTGTTGATGTACACTGTTACACTGGGCATTAAACCTTTTTCATTATTAATCTGGGTGAGTTAAGCCATTGGTTCTCAACTGGTTTTCATGACTAAGATTTTACACAGGGCATCAAAAAGTGACCCAACACAGTACCAGTGTCAAAGAAAAATTTGGATGGTTTCATATTTAGTATAGTAAATAGTAGTTGATTGTGACTCACTTTAAAGCATGAACAAGGATCCAAAAGTATCTGAAAATCTGTCTATTTGACTTGTGCATCATGGTCAGCACAAACCATGTTTATCGTAATTGCAAGTGAACTTGTGTTTAATGTAGTCTACCTCATATTTTCTTCAGATTCATCACACTGTGATTTCGGCAACAGTAGGTCGAAAGATCTGATGCTGAAATTGAAATAAGCTGGAAGTGTTTAACATATGGGCATGTTTGAGCTTTGGTTCCAGGTGAAATGTCCACAGAGTGGTTCAAGTGAGTATTTTTAGTTGTAAGTGATGTAATACAGTCAACAGGAATGCATATTTTATTGACTACCCCAAAACCTAAACCACAAACCTAACTGTCAGTGGAATTAAAATGTAAATTTAAACTGAGAATGTAACCTCCGAATCATCATTGTTTATTTTAACGTGTTCACTTCCTAGTGTCCAGGGTACCACAACCCATGATTTCCCTTGTGCAATGCCCTATCGGATCAGACCTAAAATAATGGAAACATGTCTGAAGGTGGATGCCGCTTGTTTGGAAAAATGGGGTTGATTTCAGGGTACATGAACTTTTGCAAGCAACTTGTTGATTTACAGTGTGATTTTGTTATATTCTTCTGCTTTGCTTTGTTTTGTTAAGGACAATGTTTGAATCTTGGCCTTTCTCGTTAAAAAAAACAAAAGATGGGGGCCTGGGTAGCTCAGCGAGAATTGACGCTGACTACCACCCCGGAGTCACGAGTTCAAATCCAGGGTGTGCTGAGTGACTCCAGTCAGATTTTCTAAGCAACCAAATTGGCCCGGTTAGGTCTCCTAAGCAACTAAATTGGCCCATTTGCTAGGGAGGGTAGAGTCACATGGGGTAACCTCCTTGTGGTTGCGATGAGTGATTCTCACTCTCAGTGGGGCACATGGTAAGTTGTGTGTGGATCGTAGAGAGTAGCTTGAGCCTCCACATGCTGGGAGTCTCCACAGTGTCATGCACAACTAGCCTCAGAACAGGCCTGCGACCCACCTGTTGAGAACCACCGCTTTAAGCTGTCATGCAGCTTGCAATATCTCATCAATATGACCTTTGGTTCCTTGTTTCTCTTTTGTGCAGTGCCGGCTTATCTGTTTTGCTCACTCCCGCCCCTTCCACCTCATAACTAAGAGGCGGGACAATCAATATTGCATGGCTTTGTAATACCCTGACTGGGCAGAAATCTCAGCAGGAAGATATGATGATTATTGTTTGGGGATCAGCATGTATTACTCAATGCTGTGTTTTGTTCTGTCTTATAATGAAAGCTCCTGCCACCTTTCAGCAGCATGCTCGACACATGAAAAGGCAGCATCTGTGTTACAAAGATTGCCATGTAATTAACTTGTTATATAATGCTTGCTCTGCAAATATACACTCAGGGAGACAGGGGTCACTGCTGTCTGATAACTTTGAGATTGTTTAGCCTAAACTTTTGCGTTGACTTGGTGTTTATGACATGCACAGCTAATGATTCTCAATGAAGTACGGGCTATTTGAATCAAGGTCAATTGTCTTGCTTGTTGCTTCAGTGGAAAAATAAAGTGCTCTTACCTCAAATGAATCCCTGTAGTAGTCAGAATTGCAGCTAAGAAAGAGGCAACTGCAATAGAAGTGAAACAACTTCTTCCTCTCTTGTGTAAGATGTGATCTTGTATTATGTTCCAAAAAATCGGCCAACCAACAAAAAATTTTCAGTACATAGAAGGTTATCCTCAAAAGAATTGTTATAATGCCATTAGTCTTAATTTCTATCGGCACACTAAAACCCTCTCCCTAAAATTGCATCTAGACAGTCTACAGCAGTGGTCACCAACCTTTTTGAGCCCAAGATCCCTGACCTCAGCCCTGATTAAAGGCAAGATCTACCTAATGAAGTAAGAGAAAGAAAGCCAAAATACTTCCAACTTGAGGCCTTTTATTTAGGCAGACTGTAACTGGTGTATTAAACAGGTCGTAGCTATTGCTTTAAGAACTTTACATCACAACATCAATTTTAAGTTGCATTAAATTCATATGAATACAAATAGGAAAGGAATGTGGCCTATTTTCTATTGACTTTATAGAATTATGTAGGTAGGGCCTTTGAAAAATTAGGTGATAAGAGGGAACTTTAAAATTAATTAATGCATTAGGTATCATGAACTAATAATGAACAGCATTTATGAATTATGTAGATAAGGTTATTTTGTTCATAGTGGGAAAAACATCAACACATTTTGTAATGAGCAGATCAAATGTAGTGCCATTAATAACAGTTAATTGTGAAGCTTATGATATTGCTTCATGTATGTTTGTTATTTACGTTGTATCATTTAAGAAAGCAGATTAATGGCAATAACTTCCCCAGTAAATTAAACTAAATGCAGGTCTAGTCCATTTTATGCAGCATCACTTTCACAATACCAACAGGCAAAACGTTTGCAGTAATGTTCACTCAAGTCAGTGCGATGCCTGTGATTGAATACTGTCTGTGGATAGCTGTCCTTAAAGGTCGGATGGTTAGCATTGTGCACTGGCTAAAAGATTTCCTCTTTTAGCCAGTGCTTGTGTTTGCCGGCATAACATACATATACACTTGTCTTTAACTAACGTAAAAATGAACTGTTCTTCCCATTCTGGATGAAAATAATAGGTTCGCGGCTTCTTTCGCGGAGCCTCAGCCATGTTAGCTGTCTGTAACTTGGCTAAAACTCCCGCGCTCTGCAGCGTATGCGCACATAAAGCCCGCCTACTTTGATTTGATTGGTCATCTCAAATATTCTGACATTGACGAGCAGTGGCAGACCTATGAGGCTCAGATGAACACACACACACACACACACACACAGCCTGTCCTCTGTTGATGTGCGCTCAGCTCTGCTTCTCTGGATTGAAGATGAAGAACGCGCTGAATCTGATTATAACAACACTGAAGCGAACACGAATTTGTGTAGCCTACACTTAATCACACATTTTAGGGGGGCTAGGCAGGAGTTTAGGGGGGCTGAAGCTGTTTTAATATTATTTTCACGATCTACAGGAAAATCTCAAAGATCGACATGTCGATCGCGATCGACGGGTTGGTGACCCCTGGTCTACAGTCTATAATAAAGCACCACCATCCGTGTTAGTTTACTAGTCAACCATTTCTATTAGCTACACATTGATATCTGTCTGTCGATCCATCCATCCATTTATGTGTATATATACAAAAAAACTTAACCAAATGCAGGGGCGATTCTAGGGTCAGAGCTTTAGGGGTGCTGAGCACCCAATGAGCCCCAGCCACTGCCACCACCCACCCTCTTTTCACACAAAAATATGTCTATTGAAAAATAACTATCATTTTAACATTGGTTCAACTAACTCCAAAATCCAGATTTTGTTTCTTTTTTTTTTTTTTTTTAGACCTTTTCAGAGCACCAGCTTAATTGTGAGAGTTCACACAGAAAGCCCCCTGTAACAAACACAAAACCCTCTTCACTCAGCTGGTTTTCCTGACCGTTAACTCCATGTGCCTCCTTTTGTATCAACAGTCATCAGATTGGTTAGATTAGATTCAACTTTATTGTCATTGAACAAAGTAACAGGTACTTGGACAACAAAATGTAATTCATCTTCTGTAAATTATTTACAAAAAATGGTTCTTGAAAGGCTCTTTTTTTGTGTGCAAACTGAGTATGAGGGTATTGAGACAGCTTTACCTGTTTAGGACCAGTGTCCTTATCCCCTAAGTCTGAACAGCTCTCTTCTGTCTCTGCTGCTTTGGCTTGGTGGTCTCTATGTTGCACTCCCTCTGTCTCTTCATTTCTTTCACTAGTCAATTCCCTCTCATCCCTTATGGACTCTCCCTGTTGTTTTCCTCCTCCTTTATTATGAAAAAATGTAGTGTAAAATAATGTTACAAAAAGTAAATGTAATATAGGCTACTTAATGCCAATAAGTTAGTATAGGAGTATGAGTAGTTACTGTTTTGCTTGCCACTATTCACTATATGTCAATTTATTGTTGTTGTTTCCTCACCTGGTTCTTCCTGCATGCTCTCCATTTCCCTTTCTCATTCTCCATCTCCCTGACTTGGCACTGACAATCATACACAAATATATTGTAGGCAGGAGAGATGAGGTCAGTTTGTCATGTCACAAAAATGTTATGGAGACCATTTACAGATTTCAAGGATATGATCAAAAGGCACACAGAGGCGTGCCATTTTAAATGTCTTTATTATTATTATTATTATTGGGCTTAGAAACCACAAATTTTTAAATCACAAATTCCTTTCACAAGAGAAGCTGTATTCTCCATTGAGGGTTTGAAATAAATAAAAAAAATAAAAGCAGGGGACCATTGCTTAGATAAGTAATTTGATACAACAACAGATAGCTGTTTTGCATTATCTGTTACTTTAGCTTAACACTTTTCAGAAGAACAAAAAAAAACAAAAAACAAGACAGAGGTCATTATGGACTGTCCCTAGTCTCTCACCTGAATCTGTCTTTTTTCTTTTAAAGAACTGTTGTATGTCCATTGCTTACTGGCAGGCCACACACACACACACACACACACACGAGAGAGAGAGAGAGAGAGAGAGAGAGAGAGAGAGAGAGAGAGAGAGAGAGAGAGAGAGAGAGTGAGTAATGCTAGGAGTTCAGGAGTTAAGCCTGGTTCAGGTTAAATCCTCTGTGTGTGAGGAATGAATAAATACAGCAAAAGAAAAACATTAAACTTTCTTTTATTGTCTAGTTTGATAGTCAGCCACAATTGAAAAATAACAGATATAAATCTAGGAATGAATAACAATTCATTTAAAAAGCCACAGTGAGTGTTTTCACACATACTGGTGGTATACAGTGATATGCTTGTTTTAACTCTGGTCCAAACGCCAGGGCTTCATGTTTCCATGACGACTGACCAGAAAAGACGCACATGATGTCATGTTTACATGACTCCCGATTGTTAAAATGAGTATCAAATTAACGATAAACTTTAACAACAGAGACACACGTACGCACTACACAGGTACGCAGTTTATTTGTCGCGCTGCTGTTTTTGTTTCACGCTCTAGCAGTTAATAAACAGAACTGCATGCGTCTTGCGGAAGAACATTGTAACCGGCGCTACTTATCTCCGTTTATGACTATGGACGAGTCACCCAGGTGCTGTGCTACTCCACAGCGGCGTCGACCCGCTGGACTAAAATAGTCCGAAAATAAACACTTATTATAGGTGTACCATGGTGATTCAGGATACTGACTCCAGTACTCACCGATATGGTTTCGGAATCGGAACAACTCTAGGTAAAAGGAAAGAAGTGTGAGACACAGCTTTGGAGCAACTTAGTTGATTCACAACACTACATAACCGGTTCTCCCTCTGCGTGTGTTTCGCGCTGGATGACGGTCGTGCTGAGCGGTGCAGGTACAGAGGAAAAGTAGAAGAAGAGAAGAGGATGATACCATTTGCTAAGCGGGGGTGTTTTCATTTTCATCCTTAACACATACATTTTAAACCACAAACTACGGAGTATGTTTTGGACATTATTTAACCTTGTCAAAGACGAACAAAAATTTTAGAATAACAACATTTCTTACTCCAAGTTTTAGGGGTGCTGAGCTCCTTCTTAGGGGTGCTGAAGCACCCTAAAAAGGGGCTAGACTCGCCCTTGACCAAATGTATTTCTAAATTCAAATTGCACTTCAAACAAAACAATCAAAATAATTTGTCAAAAAATACAAATAAAATCACTTGATAAAATCATGGAAATCATCTCGAGAACAGGTGGAAAATTATAAATACAAATTAAAATCTAAAGACAATATAAATGTAAACATAGTCATAATAATAATAATTATGATAATAGTAATTGAAACAATAAATAAATGTTAGGTTTAAGGTGAACGTGTTTTTGTATTATTTAATGATTTAATCATATACTTTATATAGTCATTTATAAACCTCAGCTTTCTATTCTTGGCTGACAGAAATGGAACCCAAAGTGGTCTTCTGCTGTTGTAGCCAATCTGCCTCAAGGTTTGACATGTTGTGCTTTTTTAGATGCTATTCTGCTCACTATAATTGTACAGAGTGGTTATCTGAGTTACCGTAGTCTTTCTGTCAGCTCGAACCATTCTAGCCATTCTCCGTTGATTTATCTCATCAACAAGGTGTTTCTGTCCGCAGAACTGCCGCTCACTGGATGTTTTTTGTTTTTGGCACCATTCTGAGTAAACTCATGAGACTGTTTTATGGTGGCCATGAATTGCAAAACAAAACAAATATTTTATTATTTGTTGTTGTGTTTTTGAATTGTTATTTTGTCTTTGGATTTGCCATTGCATTTTTAGATTTGTTGTTTTGTTTTGCACTTCACAGCCACCAAACTGTTTTGAGTGAAAATCAAAGGAGATCGGCAGTTACAGAAATACTCAAACCAGCCATTCTGGCACCAAAAATCATGTCACTGAGATAAAAAAATGTCTCCCCATTCTGATGGTTGATATGAACATTAACTGAAGCTCCTGACCCGTATCTGCATGATTTTATGCATTACACAGCTGCCACATGACTGGCTGATACAGTAATTGCATGAATAAGTAGGTGTACAGGTGTACCTAATAAAGTGGTTGGTTAATGTACAGTGTGTGTGTGTGTGTGTGTGTGCGTGTGTGTGTGCGTGTGTGTGTGTGTGTGTGTGTGTTTGTGTGTGTGTGTGTGTGTGTGTGTGTGTGTGTGAGCTTGTATTTATCACTTTGTGGGGACCAAATGTCCCCATGAGGATAGTAAAACCTGAAATTTTTGACCTTGTGGAGACATTTTGTCAGTCCCCATGAGGAAAACAGCTTATAAATCATACAAAATTATGTTTTTTGAAAATGTAAAAATGCAGAAAGTTTTCTGTGAGGGTTAGGTTTAGGGTAGGGTTAGGTTTAGGGATAGAATATAAAGTTTGTACAGTATAAAAACCATTATGTCTATGGAAAGTCCCCATAAAACATGGAAACACTACGTGTGTGTGTGTGTGTGTGTGTGTGTGTGTGTGTGTGTGTGTGTGTGTGTGTGTGTGTGTGTGTGTGTGTGTGTGTGTGTGTGTGTGTATATATATATATATATGAACCTGCATAGCTGCATTCACAATGCATGTTTAGGGCAAACTGCTCCATGGAAAAATAACGCAAACTAATCTCCGAGCACCTCCTGAGATGGTCTTATATTCTTGCAAACTGTTTCCAGACGACTGAAACAGAAAAGAATGAGTGAAAACTCTTTACTGTACATACACGTGTTCCATAAGACATGCACCACTCTGAACAAACAGCGAATAAGACACATACATTGGCGGCGTTTGTCATCTGTTCCTAAAAATATTATAAAGTGTTTCTTGAAACACGTGTCTTTGAGTCTTACAACATTTTTTGACATGTGTCACTCTGAGATGTCTCACAGGTTGCCCACCACAGTTTCTTGTGCAGTGTCGGGTAGATGAGTAAAATTACCCACCACTGCGTAAAAATTACCTGCATTTGCAGGGTGGAGGGTAATTTCAAAACCTGGGCTACTATTTAATATATTTGGTGCCTTCCCAGCTTCATGGTTTTGTCATTTCCCAATATTGTCAAACATCGTCTGTTAATGAGTGTTGATATCGGCATTGGGATACAGTATTTGTATGATATTATTGAGATATTTTATATTACTATATTACCACTCAAACTGAGTCTCGTTTAGTGTGCTATAATTCGCATAAATCTATGCCTCACTATTTTGCCCCAACCAAACACAGCTCTTACTCTATGGCTTCCTGCACCACCACCTAACCAAGTCACCTTAGGTCTGAAATCTCTGATGCCTGAGAGGGTTTGGTTTGTGCCTAGATATGCATGAGCACATACAGCGATATGAGCATACCCACCCATGTGCATTTCAAATATATTTCTCTGTATTTAATTTTTTTCATGCCTAGATTTATTTCCTTTAAATTTAACAATGAGGTCATAATTGTTTTAATAAAACAAGAAGGCCTGACTGCTTGATTGACCATGCTGTGTCGGTGTGTCTTTACGTGTTTGGAGACACTTTGCCTTGTGCTAAAATTATAGAGCTCGCTTTGCAAGCAGAGGCATTATGATGTGGCACTGACTCATTTCCTTTTATAATAAATTATATGGAGAGCAGAAAATAACATGTGTCTGTGGTATTGACACATGTTGACAAGTCATGTCAGACAGAAGGCCTGACTGGTTATTTTCACAGACTCACAATTCAAGGGGTGTCTTGCAGCATATATGTTGTGTATGATAATGTTGTCATGTGAAGCAGAAAAAGCCCTAGACAAGGTTTCAGAGCAGTAGTCTGGATTTAGCCCTGTGAGCTTGTTGTGTTTAGTTTGACTGAGACACAGGGACTGTGGAAATCCCACTTCTCTCTGATGTCAGAATGAAAGTGTGCTCTCAGCGTTAAAGCACAATAGAGTCGGGAGAGCTGGGTATCATAGCCCCAGGACTGCTGGGTATCACACCACAGTCCTCTCTCTATTGTGGGCTGGGATAGGCAGAGGATATGGAGGCAAAAGTCATCAGGTTTCTCTACAGCAGGAAATGCAAAGGTACTTTAGATTTAATTTTGATTCTCAAGGCTACAACAGTTTGTTTTCTTGTTTTTTGGCTAGTGACACTGGTTTGACAGCTAATATAAGACTTGGCATCAATACATCGATTGAAACGTAATCCTGTAGGTTTAAATTTGAAATAGACTAGTTTGTACCTGCAGGTGCAAGTCTGTAATTTTTCCTGACTGGATGAAGTGTTTTTTTACATTGTTTTTTATAGTTAAACTGTGGTTGCCCTGCTGTATCATATATATATATATATATATATATATATATATATATATATATATATATATATATATATAAAAAAAAAAATTATATATATATATATATATATATATATATATATATAATTTTTTTTTTTTTTTTGGTAATATACCAATATCTAAGTTGGAGGCTTAAAGTGCAGGACTGGTAGATCTATCCACAGAACTCAGGAGTTCACATAAACATAATTCAATATTTCAATAGGCTGTCTGTATTGAGTGGAGTAAATTCATTTGGAGATGTGCTTGAAAGTTCACCGGATGTTGGATAAGAGAGAGAGAGAGAGAGAGAGAGAGATGAAACAGAAATCGGGAATGAAAAGTGATAAGCTTGGGAAAACTCTTGCTGTTTCTCATCTCTATTTTTTTGCCAAAGATGTGTACATTGAATCCTTGCTGAAAAAGCTATGATACTTGCCTTTCTTGATACTCTGCCGTGTTCTCTTTTTCTTATCGTTCACACAAAAATCCCTCGTATGACTTTGTCTTCTGCGGAACACAACTAAGATATTTTGATGGAAGTTGTGATGTGTTTTTGTCAATCCAAGTTAGTGGGGTCCAAAACTTTCCAGCTCCAAAAAGGACATAAAGGCAGTTTAAAAAAAAGTGGTTTAATCCAAGTCTTCTGAAGCAATATGATTACTTAGGTGAGAAACACCCAAAGTTCTTATTCACTGCAAATCTTCACTGCCATAGAAATTCCTTGGTGCAACGTAGATAGTTTGCTTGCATCAGAGTGTGATCAAGTTTTCGATGTTGTTATGAATGATCATTAATTTTGTATGGATGACAAAGCTAGTCTGGACCAGTGAAGTTGTCCTTGCCCTTGAGATGTGATTGTATACCAATGATAAAGAAAAACAAACACATTTCCAAACATTTGAACTTGCATACATTTGCAAGTGTGTTGATGCTGATGATGATAGCAGTTATTGTACACTTTTTGTATCAATTGAACAAACTTGGCAATTGATACACCTTTATGTGCAGCCTTGTTTTTTGCTAAACTGTTGTATGGACTATTGTAATAACGCTGCTTCCTTCTCTCCCTCTCTGATTGGCAGAGATCCGAGCCCAGCTGGTAGAGCAGCTCAAGTGTTTGGACCAGCAATGTGAGCTCCGCGTGCAGCTCCTGCAGGACCTGCAGGACTTCTTCCGCAAGAAGGCCGAAATTGAGATGGACTACTCTCGCAACCTAGAGAAACTGGCCGAGAGGTTTCTGGCCAAGACACGCTATACAAAGGACCCTCAATTTAAGTAAGATATTGGAAGTTTTATAGTATTTCAATGTATTTCTAACAAGCCGTTTTTGCAGGTACAGCTTAATTTGGTGATCTAAGCCCTTAACGTTTGAAATCAAGGCTTTTTGTAACTTACAAACTCTTTCGATAACATAAGAGTTGTTTTTCAGCGAAAGTTGAGAAGCGTAAACCCTCACCAAGGCCATCCAATCTAAACCCCCTTTGGGGTTATTCAAAGACATTGACGATACATACACAACCCCAAAAAGAGTGTTAAAATCTTCCATAACTTGTCATCAAAATTATAATGTCGATGTAAACAAAGTATCCCTGTTTCCTGAGAGCACAGTAAGTCTTCTGAGGCTTCACAGGACCCTGCTGTTATATAAGAGGCTTTCTTGTCTAATGAGATAGCAGCTGGGATTTTGATCATGGAATAATATCAAGTATTTTCTTCAAGATATTTGGTTCTGCTCCAGTGACCCATATTTGATCCTGATATTGTAGTAGTTAAGAGTTATTATGCTGTATTACGACAAAACAGCTGGTGTGGCCTTATGAGAAACGTTAACTTAAGTGGAACTGCTTAAGTAAAGCATTTGTTTTCTAACTCAGTTCACCACAATAATGATCTTAGAATAAAACAGTATATTGGGTTAAATCAAAGTAGCCATGATATTGTTTTCATACATCAAACAGGTTTCCTAGGCATTTTAATGCTTAGTTGCCATGAAAGGCAAGGAGCAATTATGCGTTCAGAAAGTCAGGCTTGACATTAAAAGAGCATTATATACAGGCATTAAATGAACAGAGCTTTCCCAGTTTTCCTTGGAATACTTCTTAAGAATAATGATTTGTCTATTAATCAATGTTCTATATGGACAAAACGGATCTTTGTGGAAACAGTACACATTCGAATCCTGTTGGTTTCAATATAATCTGATCTCATTCATGAAGCATAACAAAGAAAACACCAACAGCTTTAAGGTTTTAAGTATGCTTCTCTGCTGGCTCATGTTTGCATTATGTCATTATGAGAGAAACAGGAAAGTGTAAATGTCTTGTTAATTAAAGCAATATGTGATGATATCCTTTATGATGCTAACACGAACTTCTTTCCCGTCCTGTGTTCGCAACAAAAAGTTTTTAGACAACTATAAAGCAAACCTTTCTGCTATTTAAAGGAATAGTTTGCCCAAAATGAAAGGGTGCTTCTGTATCCCCAACAGTCCATACTTGTGGTGACACATTGTTGATCCCTCGGTCATATCACAGTGCCTGCTGTGTAAATAGGTTAGACTGGGTTTAACTGTAGAGTTGTCTTCCAGAGTCTATTTTGCATTCTAGAATATTGTCAGTTGACAGAGGTTTCTTTTCAACAGTTTTGTCAGTGGGGAATATCCAACACTTCAACTTTCCCTTTTTAATTTGTTTCTACGTATCGCTCATTTCCCATCTTTACACTGTGTTCTGTGTCATATGTTTCTTTTTTCTGTTCCACTTTTCTCTCTGTCTGTTCACATTATTTTGCTCTGTTCACTTGGCTCTACAGCTCCCATGAGGCCCATGCCAGCCACTTGGATTGCTGGAGGCTTCAAGCCTGGGAAAATCAACATATGGCACTCTGTGAGCTAATAGATATGATCAATAATTGGCACACAGAGTTTCTGAGAGGGGAAAAAGGTTTGTGCAAAAGAACTGTGCCATTCAGGTTACTGTGAACTGTGTGACCCCTATGTACCTTAGACCCTTGGGGAGGTTCAGTTTATCTGCTCAGATGGAGATCTACTTCCTATAGGGGGCGGGGCTTAACTGAGGGTCAGTTCCAAGCCACAGAGGATGTGTCTTTTACCTTAGAAACTTAGTAAAAGATCACACAGGAAAATGATCACACAGGAAGACAGGATGTTGTTTCTGAGAGTTCCAGTACCTTAGAATCTGTCACATTGTGCTGACTTACCGACATGCACCATCTCCTATCAGACTCCTGTGTGTATAAATTTTCTTGTGGCGTGACTGAAAGCACATTACGTCAGCAGCGTGGGAGACATGATTTCTGATTGATACCAGTAAGTATTTGCGTTATTTTAATGAGTGCCGTGCATGATTCGAAAGTTGCATTTTTCCCTCTTACATAATTTTTTTTATACCTCAGTGATGGTTAGGTTTAGGGTAGGGGGATACAGTTTATAAAATATGCATTCCTCTTAACTGTATTTCAGCCTGTACAGCTGAATACAATTCGCTTCACAAATCGCTTTCAGCACACCTCCATGGACATTACACCCGGAAAATGGAGCTCACACAGGCCCATACAGACGACAACACTTTTCCAGGGTTCTCACGGATCCTTAAAGTTTTAAAATGTCTTAAATTCAGTTTTCCAAAATTGAAGGTCATAAAAAGTCTTAAAAATCTTAAATGATACAACAAAAGTCTTTATTTTCATTTAAAGGGGTCTTAAATTTGGGGGTGGAAAGACAGGAACCGTGATATGACCTAATGTGATTATCAAAATTCAAAAGAATACGACTTAATTAAATAAATGCATGAGATGCATCTTTCAGAGTAAAAATATGGCACTGTTGTATTTTCTCCAAGCTAGTGGGGGCTTCTGAATGTTTCCAGCTGTTGCAGAACAGTTTGCAATCAGTACGCCGGGTTCACAAATCCTCCGTGAGCCGCGTTATCGCTTTAGTGCCCATATTAACAGATGACACCATTTACACTGCTAGCGTGAGTCCTGAGGTGTCATGTCCCAGAAGCATCCCAGATGCTGCAATGAGCAGATAGTTTCGGCGTTGAGCCTAATTTTGCCACACGGCTCACGCTGAGCTCAGCGGCTCTGGGTGCAGTACAACAGTAAAATAATCAGGAGATTATAGAAAAAACACAAAAGTGTTTTCAAACTGAACATATAGTACACTACAATTTAGATGTCTGCATGCAAGTAAACTCAATAAAATAACTTAATAAAGGAAAGAATGATTAAACTGCCAGACCTTTTGCCATTCTTCATATATAGGTGTACAGTATAGGCACAACATTAACCAATCACAGCTGGCCTGTCCGCTTTTGTCCTTGAAGCAGTAATAACCTCAGCTTATTATGACTTTAGTAAACCAAACAAAATGGCATAGGATCCCATAGATAACTTTATTTTCTGCGCAGAGGCGCTGCTGTTTCTGGCAGAAGAGACGCGGCCAATTTGAACATCCAACGCGACCTCTCCGCTGCGTGCCGCTCTCACTCCGCTCGCAGAGAATGTGTGAACCTCTTGTGGCCTCTGTCTGCCCCTCCCCATCACAGGATGGAAGAACATTTAATGTAGGCTACTGGTTTAAAAATCTATTGGTAGAGTAATTGCCTTTGTTTCAACACATCATTGTATCAGCAAAATCCAATATTTGTCAACCTCTAAATTGTATTAATTCATATAATGGTACATAAACCAATTTTATTGTGATATATTTGTGGAAAACTTGAGTATTTTAAACTTTTTTTAGATTGTGGTTTAGTGTGTTTGTTTTGGTATGGGGATACATTTTATATGTTCAGGTATTTAAAAAGGTCTTAAAAAGTCTTACATTTTATGCAGCAACCCTGTTATCGCTTTGGCCACTGGGGGCAGTGTTTCATATCTCAGATTTTACCTAAAGAAAAGTAAATCTGATAAATCAGTCAACCTTGTGAGATCATTTTGAAAAGGTGTTGCTAAATACTAAAACTCATGTGAGATTTACCTAACTCTAACCAAACCCTAACCCTTACCATTCTTGCTAGAGTTCCATTGAAAAAAGGTTACTGTCTGGTCAGAACCAATTTGGAATGCTCATTATTTACCATGCAGTGGTATTTTATAGAACTGTGAGAGGTACGATATTCAGAAAGTCACTCCAGTTGACAAATTTCTACTGGTTTGTCATTGCAACCAGTATAATGTATCAGTTTACTCCTACTGTAATGTATTATGATTGGAACCAGTGATATATTTACAATGAAGAAGTTTGTCTTTCAGTTGACAGTAGACCTCACAGCTGTCATTTTGTTCTGTCATAGTAGGCCCTGCATTAGACCATCTCTGACTCAGTCTCTGAGCACTCTAAACCAAGTCTGCAGGGGGCACATGGTCTCCCTGATCCCAGTATATGAGATATAATTTCTAAACAATTTAGTCTACAGCCATTCCCTGCCCTACCTGGACCCCCAGAACCCCAGGAATCCACTTTATACATCTGCATGTTTAACAGGCAAAGGCAACATCTGGGACAATGATGCCACAATGGAATGTAAGGCATTTTCCAGCCCCCACTCCTCCTGCAGAATGTGGCTGTCGGGGAGGCCCCCAATTCAGTCCTGCTGAAGTTCAGGGGCATCTATAGGGAACAATCCTGTGGAGATTCCTGATATACTTGATATGTTATTTTGCCACGTCTACACTATGATAATTTTCTCATAATTTACTCACTTTTTATGTAATCTCAAACTCGTATGTCTTTCTTTCATCTGTGAAACATAAACGAAGACATTATTTTGGAGATATTATGTTTTTGTCCATACAATGCAAGTCAGTGGGGTCCAACACATTTGAGCTCCATAAAGGACATAAAGGACGCATGAAAGTAATCCTGAGAAACAGACCAAAATGTAACTTTTTTTCACTATGAATCACGACATCTGCTTTCTCTTTGGCGTAAACATGATTCAAAGCTCTATTATACTTCTTCACACTTGACACATGTCATTGAGTACTATAAACACTCAATGTTTTGCAAGTTAACTAGTGAGAATGATTAGATCTTTTTCTTTTTTTTTTCTAGTTGGGATTATTTCAGTAGTGGTGCTTTAATTAGCTAAAACTAATAGCATGCTGTGTTCTTACTGCTTGATGATTTGCTAAGTACAATCTGCTCTGAAAAGTTCAGATGGATGTCTTTGGCCATTGTTTTGCCGTTTGCATTCATTCCGGGGGTCCCTCCACAAATGTGTTTTTTTAAGACGTCAAGTTGAAAATAGTCTTAGCAAAATGCTGCATTCTGTTCCATTCCATTGTGCTCTGTCTAGCTTAGAAATTTGTCAGATCGGGGTCAGGTGACCAGAAATCATCCCAATTATCCAGGGCATCCTTAAGATTCATTAGTCAACTAATTATTTAGACAACCCAGACTATCTGACTTTGAAAATATGTCGTTTTGACCATCCCTAGTTCTTAGAGAGAGAGAGAGCTGGACACTATGCCTTCCTGTCTACCAGTCAAGGGTGGAACTCCTCTATGTGTGGTATGACATTGTGCGTCATTTGTTTTGGGAAAGCAGCGGGAGGCCCGATGATGTGTTGCTCTGCAATGAAAGAACAGCATGGTTAAGAAACGGCTTGGAATGATAACACACCATGGTACTGACCTCATTTTTAGCATGCATGAGTTCTCACAAATGCATTGTTAAAACAAAGAAGCAACAGAGACTGACCACAAGCTCTGAACTCATGACAAGTAAGAAAGTTGGTGGTTACACTGGTGCCACAGAGGATCAGTGATGTGTCATATGCTTATTGGTCTATTATGTTGATCCAATATTAGACTGTTAAAAAGAGGATACAACAGAGGTTTCTTGATTCTAAAGTTTCTAAAGTGCTCTCTGTTAGTCGCTGTAGTATTTTTTAATGGGAGATGCTAATACTGATATCTACAGAGCAGGGTGACCAATGGCCTATATAATGCCAATATAAACATAATACCGTTTACTGACAGCAAATGAGATGGACACAAGATTATTCATTTTCAAGGTTGTCGGTAGATTTGACATCATTATTCATGTTTTGCAATGTCCAGTTTCACTTAACCGTCATTCCTATTTGGTCAGTTTGACTAGAGGAAGTGAGTCTGTCTGGTGTGTATGTCTGCATGTGTGTGTGAGATGGCAAGAGAAGGCAGGCAGGACAAGTTTCATTTCCTCGCGATTCTGACTTGATGTCTTCCCAGCTTCGTGTCTGGACAGAAACCAGGACCTTGTAAAACACTTCTCACCTCAGTGAAGAATTCCCCTCAACAACTTTCCTCATGTACTTTCCAAATGTGAGACTAAATAATAAATCAGTCTCTGTTTCTGTAAATGGCAACAACAATATGGCCACATGCCATGATTAGATTTTCTTTAGCCAATGAGAAGAATTTTCGGCACAAAGTGTAACTTTGAGCGTTCACAGGGCAACCCATGAATGGGAATCAGAAAGTTGAGAATGTAGTAGTTGAAGGGGTTCAAGCTTTATGTCACAAGTAGAATTAAATTAGATTAATATCAACTACATGACTTTCAAAATCAATAAAACTACTGTTGTGTGTCATTTCGGTAGCTTTTCTCATTTTGCTTTTCTCTTTAGATATATAAAGTATGAATATTTAGATAAATTGTCAAGATTGGCTTCCAGTATATTCATTAAAAAAAATGTACAGACCACCAAAGTCCTTAATGTAAAATCTACTCATGCTCCAAGCATAGAGTCAGGACTTCACACTTGGCTTTTTGTAGTTTTATCATCCATCAGTTCTCTTCATTTTAGTCTAACCAAATGTCTAGAATTCCTTCATATTCTTCATCTCTCAGAATTCTTCAAATACATCACCAATGCATGTCACCTAGGAAGTGGCCCCTCTTGGCTTTGCTAAGCGTTCATTTGGTGAAAGGCTGGCTCTGTCTGCAGTGACCTTGCTGTTAATTGGGCAATTCCTCAGCTCATGTGACCTCAGCTTTTTCATGGCCTTCCACAAATGACCCGAAGCTCCCTTGTCTGAAAGACCATTTTAGAAGCCTTTCCGTCAGCCAAGGGGCCATGCTAATCTCATCAACATCCCTTTGTTAGTTTCTCAAGAGGAATTGTGTTTCTCCTAGGACTCCATCTTATGTGTTTAAGCATGTGTTTTGCTTCTTTGCATATGAAAAAGTAAATTAGTGTGTTTGGGAGATGTAGGATGCTTCTCAGGGTTGTCTGTGCCTCATATTAGATTGTTGGTTTCAGTCAATGGTTTCAATTCTGTATTCTCAATCATCACACATAGTTCAGTGTTGCAAAGATTTTAAGAATGCACACTCTTGCATTTTATTTGAATATTGTTTTTCTCTCCATTGTATCATGTGTTCTTGACCAAACCAAAATGACCTTTAAACCCATATACATTTTTCCTTCTGTGCAACAAAATATTAGCTATTCTGAAGAATCACGCTGGTCTTTTTCATGCAAAGACAGTTCATACACTGTAAAAATATTGCATTCATTTAATGTGACTAAATCTCACAACAAAAATACATTTTTACAGTTTAGATCAGAGGTGCCCAAAGTTTTTCCTGCGAAGACCCAAAAATTTAAATCAAATTTTCAGCAAAAATTCAAATGAAGATTGCAATGGATATATTTGGAACTACGTATATCAGACCGCAGGGGATTTTTTGCCCAGAGCACCCGTTAATTTCCGACCCTGGATGGAAACTAGAGATGGAAACGGTGATAAAACAGGTGTTTAAGTCTCTTTCTTCACCATAGGCCTACAGCTGGTACATTACACAAAGGATATTTGCTATTTCTGCCTTTGTGCTGCATTGTGACTAATGAGGGAGCATCAAGTCATGAGCTTGCAATGTTAACAGCTTTGCTGGTTATGAACAGGAACGATATTGTGTAATTGCATCGCTTGCTTATGGAGATGCAGTATAACGTCATTTGCATGTGGAGTTAACAGGTTTAGAAAGTTTTATACATCTGTAACATCTGAAGTTCAGTAACTACGCAACAAAGCGCACGCATTACTAACATTGCTCTGCAATATGCTAAATGAATGCAATGAAAAGCTGTGTCAATCATCACGGGCCAATTGTGGCCCGCAGGCCCTGGTTTGGGCATCTCTGGTTTAGATCAAGTAGAAGTAGATCGTTGAAGTAACAATGACAAGTTACCAGTTTTTCAGGGTCGTTTGAAGCCCGGTTTGTGAAAGAATAATTTATTCTGATTTGTGTGCTGGAACTTCAAATGAACGATTTGTTCACAGATCCAGTTCTCAAGTATCTAACTTGATAATTATTAGGTGAAATGTTTCTTACACATCACTCTGTGTCTTACCATAAGGAACTCGCCTTGCCTTTCACGAACCCCTGTTGTGCAATACCTTCATTTTTACTTCACTTTTTCTATTACATGCTCAAACCAGTTTCATTCTTCCCTTTTTCCCCAAGTGTTGCTTTATACCAACTTGTTTTGTGATCGTTGGCAGGGCAACATCATATTCTCATTCATCACTTTATCTCAGCCGTACCCTCCAAACATTTATATGCAATTATTTCAACTTACTGCTGTTGTTTAGATGGGGGAAAATGTTTCTATGGAGGTCTGAGTAAACAGTTGTTATGTGGTTTGGTTTACACTCCTAAACATGGTTTGACCATGCTAGGTTTAGTTTAGTTGGATTTGATGTTGGATTGTAGAACTTAGAGTTTTCAAAGATGGCAGATTGCTGAGACATTTTTCGAATGCACTCAGAGAAATACACTTTTTGAAACCACAGACAAACTATGTGCACACTTTGCTAGTGTACCCCTTTTTTACTTCTTGTTGGTGCAGTGAAGCGTTTATTTCTATTGTTATTATTTCTACTTATTCTTGAGACAATAACTATGTTCCAAAGTATGCTGTGCTGCTGTCTACTGTCTACTATGGCAGCTACCGTTTAATGCAGTGTCCTAACCAATCAATCCAACACCACCATCAAATTAATATTGGTAAATTTTACATTTACAATTGCATTCATGAAAAAATACCTTGCCCTGAGAATACAGTTCAAACTTAAAATCTGCCTTTAATAATGTAGTTGACTCTTGTCTGAACTTATGCCAGTGTGATTTCAGTTATAGCAAAAATACGATGATATTGAAATTCAAGTGGAACAAATTCACAAAAATGATTCCAATTTAAGAGGGTTTTGAACTAGGTGATTGAAACAACTGCTAGAGAAAAGACACTTTTGTGTAGCTCCCCTGTATATCTGAGCTTTTGGGCTGTTCAAACAACATAAATGTTTAGCGTTTATCGCTTCGCTTTATTGCGTGTTGAAATACATGGACTGTCTGATGACAAAAAAGAGAAGATCTTCCTTTAGAAGATTTTTTTTCCCTTTATTCTACTCTTATCATCAAACGTGTTGCGTGGACATCAATGAAGTGCGATGCGTCCAGTTTGTTTCTCCACACTGACAGATGTTGAACAGGGGAACAGGCTGTGATGTACCTCCACAGATTTCCCCGCTGAGCTCTGAACGCTGGCTGATTTCCCCTCTCTTTGAACTCATTGGGAGGTGCGTCTGTGTGGAAGTCTTGTTGGCAGGCAAAACCAGAGGGACTGTCCTGTACGGAGCGACATGGTCACTGCTGAGTGATATGATTAATCCAATGCACTCACATTCATTCAACATGGAAGAATGTGTCATACAAGTTTTCATACTGAACATATGCACATGTACAGTATGTGGCTTGAGGTTTATTACCCAGACCCAGACTAATACAATGGCAAATTCAGGAACATTTGTGGCCTTTCATTTTACCCCAGAATCTGTAGGTCTTGATGACATGACTACTATGAGAATGTACAGTAGGTGATTTTTGCTATGCTGAAACAAGAATGCATGTAATACTCTACAATAAGGATGTATTTGTTAACATCAATTAACTATATTAGTTAACATGAGTTAACAATGAACAATACTTTTAAAGCATTACTTAATCTTGGTAAATGTTCATTTCTACACTAATAAATGTTTTTAAATTATAGGTTGTATATGTTAACATTAGTTCATGTTTTATGAACTAACAATGAACAACTGTATTTGTTTTATAAATTAAAATTGCCTTGTTGGGAGCTTATAAAAAACAACAACTTAGCAACTCCTTCATGCCAACTGAAGAAAACAATTAAAAAATGTTATTATAAATGAACATCAGAGATAAGATTCATACACTAAAATTATTATTGTATCATTAATAACGTTTTATTTAACATCAAGGTAATTTAACACATCCAGATATTTTATATATATATAACAACTATTAACAACGTTGTAGCATTTTTATTTTTTTTATTATTATTAAAATGAATAAATGTTGTAAAATAAATTGTCCATTGTTAGTTTGTGATACCTAATGCATTTACTAATGTTAACAAATGGAACCTAAAGTGTTACCGATCATACAATGCAGATGGGTTTAGCTGATGTTGAGGTCATGCTCAGTGTTTAATGTTTCCTGCATCTTAGCCCAGGTCCACATGAATCTTTTTCCATTTGAAAATGCATAGATTTCACTACATTTACACCTGTCATCAACACTAAAAGGACAGCAGAAAACGTAATGTTTTGAAAACACTCTCCATTACTGCATACTTTGGAAAATTATGATGTTATGAAACTGAATTAGGGCTGAAACGATTAGTCAACGTTATCAACAATAAAAAAATTGGCAACAAAAATTTTCATTGTCGAATAGTTGTTTGATGTCATTTATCATAACATGAGATCACTTTAAACTCTAATGATGATTCACGAGAGCAGCAAAGATGATTTCGTCCTCTTTAATGTTAGTAAGCACATTTAATACAACATTTTATGTCAGGGCATAAGCTGAATAATCAGTTAAGAGCTAATGATTAATCGTTGCAATAATTGCAGAATAGTCGAATAATCATTCTAATAATCGTTAGATTAATCGATTATCAAAATAATCATTAGTTGTAGCCCTAAACTGAATATTAAGTTTTAAGGCTGCTGTACCATGAAAGTACCATGGTACTATAATATTTTTAGATGTATATCAAGGAAATTCCATTGGTTTTTGGATATGTACCATGATATTCTTTATACCTTATATACGTACTACTTTTGAGTTTCTTGGAGTCCTGTGTAAATCCCAGAGTATAAGAAGCATATTGAAATCATTCAGTACTATACTACATATTAAAGCACAATCTGATACCATCATTGTACCTTGGTACCACTACAGCACTTTTTTGTAAATGATGAACCAGGGTTAAACTTGAGTGGATGCGCTCAAAAATGAAATAGCTTAGCTATAGTGCATTTATTTTCAGGATATTTTTTTTATCTTCACCAAACAAGATTTGTAATGAACTGAAATTGCTGTTTTATCATGCCCATTTCAAATGGTGGCCTGTGTCATTATACCATTATTGCAACTTTGAGGATATGACGTGTGAAACTACCTCACATTGTATCTATTTAATCCTCTCAGGGGAAGTAAAATGAGAGAGGAAATTAATTTTACCTCAACAGATTTGACCTTGCAGGGTACTTGTTGTTTAGCACTTAAATCTTCACGTTTGCATAATGCTGATGGATAATGGTGCTGGTTGTTTGGGTAGACGTTATAAATGGTGATTAGATTTAGTTTTAGTTCTCACTGATGCTCGGTGCTGAAGTTAACAGCAGGAACAAGGTCATGTGTTAGCTGATTTGCTGTAAACAGTTTTGACTATATTATAAAACATGAACAGAGTGAAAAATGATTTCTGCTGCCTTTTACAGTAATGCCTAATGGCCAGCATGAAGTTCCTTGCTGGTCCAGGCTGGTTTATCCAGACTAGTGCTGGTTTAGTACTAGTAAACCAGCATAGCCAAGCTGTTCGTGGTCTGTTGAAGCTGGTTAAACTAGTCAAGAAAACTAGTCAAGAATCCCATGCTGAGAACCATCATCCAAACATATGCTGGTGACTAACAATGCTAGTCTGCTCAACAGGGTTCTCTCCTATTGATGCCTTGGTGGAACTGTCGGATGGTGTTGGTAAATTACTGATCTGTAGAAACATCAGGTTCTGTCCCACCCACTCATAGGCATTTTGGCATCAGGGCATGAGCCCCACTTCAATGGCTTCTACGGGACCCAGAGCATCAGCTGTCTCCTCTGGCATGCACATGCCGCTGGGTCCATCCCTGCAGCATTTGCCTGGAGTAACACGGGACTTAGTGGAATTCCTCTTCGGCATGGTATTCATTGCTGTATAGCCTATGAGTTACCTCCTCACAGAGGGTTTATCAGGACCGATCTATATGCATATATACCCATTTTAACCTCACCAGGACTGAATTGGATTCATGCAGCTTTTAATATCAAAGTCAAATTCCTGATCATAGCAGGAGTCAGCAGAAATTTGAGGGTGCTTTGTCTGTTGTGAAGATGTGTGTCACACCTCATTTTCTTTTTTGGTTGCATCTGTTTATCAGTTATTTTGTGGTGATGGAAGCACAGAAGAATCAATTATGTAAAGGCTGGATTACACAGCACAATATTAACATTGATCTTTAGCCTTGATTTTTGGGACAGTTTCACAGAAACGTTTGTAGAAATATGATGGGGTTCACACTTCGATTTCTAACCTGCAGTCTACGATTCTATCTAGTCAGAGGATATCAAACATGTTTGATATTTTAGAGTTGACTACCCATGACTACAGAGGAAATCTCAAAGTGTATGATGCTCCATGACTCAAATGAATGTTACACTTATGCTTTTTTCTGACACTACACTCAAAGTGTTTTACAGAGTGAACAGGGGATTCTCCTCAACTACCACCAGTGTGCATCATCCGAAGAATGGCTGGATTACAAATCTAAAGTCATACAGTGAGTTGGCAAATGGAATCGAGCTGTAGGGCAGCAAAGCTCAAGAAATGGAGAGGTCAAACAAGTACTCAGAGTGGAGCTTGACTTTTAACACCACTCACGCTCAACTTGCTTTGCAGTCTCTATATTCCATACTGGTCGGTTGGTGCCTCTTCCCACCCAAGACCACACGCAAATGCTTTTGGCCCATGTCTTACGCAACTCCAAATACAGAGTAGCAGCAACAATAACAGCAATTCTGCCATGTGTGTTTGTTTACATCTGTCATGCTTCTCCCAGAACAGGGGGGTCCAATGTTTCCACAGGAGTTTGTGATTGGATCAGATCAACTTGACTCTCTGGTAGTGTGTGATTTTAGCTGTTTAGTTTGTGAAGCCCAGTTTCTGTCTCACTGTGTATTTTCAGAATCTGTTCAGATTTTAAAAGTTCACCCAAAAATGTAAATTCTCTCATTATTTACTCACCCTCATGATATCCTAGGTGTGAATGACTTTCTTTCTTCAGCAGGACACATTTGAAGAAAAATAGAAAAAAATTTCAGCTCAGTAGATACTTAAAATGCAAGTGGATGGTGATTCGACTTTTGAAGCTTCAAAAACCAAAGATAGTCAGCTTAAACATTATTGAAACGACTCCAGCGGTTAAATGAATGTCTTCTAAAGCAATACAGTCATTTTTGGTGTGAAAAATATATTGATATTTAATTACTTTTTAACAGTAAATCATTGCTAGCTTCATTAGAGGGGGAGATCACATGGTCTCTCGTGGCGTATTCGTGTTGCCATGTTACGGACATAATCTCACATTCTCCTCTCGGCTGACACATCCAAGATGAGCACACAAATGCACAATAGATAAATACAGATCTAAACAAAAACCAACAAAGCTTCTGTACAGCATTTCTCATACTCACTTGTAAACAGCGCTGCTTTTCCATGTGGGTCACATGTGCCTCAGTTCTTGCATGTTTCAAGTGACAATTTGATTGTTACACACACATACCGTTAATGAGTGGAAGTGATGATTTAAAAATTAAGAAGTTAAAAAGTACTGACAGATTGCTTACATATGGAGCTTCAATAGTCGAATCACCATCCACTTGCATTTTAAGGACCTACTTTGCTATGATATTTTTCTATTTTATTAAAAATTTTTCAAATGTGTTCTGGTGAAGAAAGAAAGTCATACACATTCACATCATGAGATGAGAGAATTTTTATTTTTGGCTGAACTATTCCTTTAAGACTGGCCATGATGCATCCAGCATATCTGCAACACAGAGACCTGGTATTCACCTGGAGTTTGCAATTACCGAACGTTTTCCATCGATTAATAGCTATGTGCTTTTAAGTATACTTTTAAGTTCTTTCAGCTGGTCCTGCTGCTTTCTGCTGCTTTCTGCTGTATGATGAATGATAACAAATGGGTTGTTTGCTCTTCTCTGCAGGAAAGAGCAGAATGTGTTGTCTCCAGTCAACTGCTGGAACCTTCTGTTGTCTCAGGTGAAGAGAGAGAGTCGAGACCACGCCACACTTAGCGACCTCTACCTCAATAACATCATACCACGCTTCGTTCAGGTCAGCGAGGACTCAGGACGCCTCTTCAAGAAGGTGAGAGTTGGTTTACAGATCAGCCAGGACCTTTATTAGAACCTCACTTTCTTTAATGAAATAATACATGATTTTTAACGGAAGAATTAATGAGTGCTTTATATAATTATTAGCTTCACATTTTTGCATTTAATGACTGTTGCTAATTTAATGGAAAATGTTTACCCTCCAAAAATTGGCCCCTTTCACTTCCATTGTACTGTAAGTTTATTACTAAGAATTACTGAATTTTTATTTAATTTTTTTTTAAAAGGAAGGAGGGATGAGTTGAAATACATTTTTGTGGTAATCAACATTATGCCACAAATGCTGTCGATTAAGCTAAATTTGTTTAGGTGTTGAACCGGAATATTCCTTTAAAGCAGATGCTCCCGATTAAAATGAAGCCCAAATACAGCTTGATACAATGCGTGGATGTTGAGATAATCTTTACGGGTTACTTGACATGCTTCGTTGCTTAAGGAAAGTCGACTACTCCTTTGTCCTAATGCCTAATGCAACCGCTGTCAGTGTGACTTGTACATGGATTTTAATTGTCTGGGTTTTTTTTCTTCTCAAAACTCTATTATTAATAGCTTTGTTCTTATGTATGTGCTTTTTTTTTAATGGATTAAAATGTTTGACTTGGAGACAGTTATAATCAGTAAATTGACGTTTCCTGTAATGCTCTAGCTGAAACATTGTGTTTTGTCAGTCACATTTGCTCAGGAGAAGTCAAAAGATATGGCCGAGCCCCCAACCTTTGGTGTCTCATTCTTCTTTGTTTGACTAGACTTGTTAGACGGGCAGAAATGCATTCACTCTCATGTAGACCCAGAGCTTCCTCTTTCCAATCCACATATTGCTGTCCCTAGACTCACCTTGTAGGCTATCCAGGTGAATCCAGCTCACTCAGCTCTGGGGCCGAATTTGTGATATATATATATATATATATATATATATATATATATATATATATATATATATATAAGACGGTCTTTTTCGCGAATACCAAATATTCGTAACCTTTTTTCCTTAAATTTGAAAGTTAGAAGACATGTGTACACTATGTAACCTTGACCCCTTATTCCTACTGGTTTCATATTTATATATTGTTTAAAGTGTATTTTGTTGACTGTGTTTTGTTTACAGTTGAGCAATAGCATTGCATGTATATTATGTATACTTTTAGATTCAATCCAATTTTGAGGATTCAAAGACTCCTTAATCTCTTCTTCGCCATGAGAGATAAATGGCCAAATCTGAACTACTTTTTCCCTTTCAATTCAATCCATTTCATTTTCATAGTTCCCTGTATAACTGGTGGCAAGAGTCCCTCAGACTCCAAACCTGTTTCTCCCTCACTCTTGCTGTCTGTTCCTTACCTCTCACAAGAGAGAGAGATAAGCCTCCCTATCAACATTTTCCTCAACTCTTTCTCTCTCCCATAGTCTTCATCTATGGCATCCACGCTGCAGAAGTAACAGGCCTATAATTGAACACTGTGTCCCGGGTGGGTGCTCGCTAGAGGCTGCCTGGAACTCACTGAAGTCTGTGCGATTGGACTTACCTCAAATCCAACCTCTCTTAAAAGCTTGATGACACGCTAGTGAAATTCTGCACTCTAAATGCAAATAAGGTCAAGGGAGCCGTGTCCAGAGGAGGGTTAAGACTACTGATTCACAGGTGTAGAGAATCAACGCATTAAAACTCTCTTAGATCACAAGTATAGCTGTAACGTTATGGAAGCACTGTCACCGACAGAAGTGTTACAGTAGGGGTGACTGAGGGCAAATTTAACAGGGTGCAATTGTAACACACAAAATGTATTTAATAACAAACAAGCTTGAGTAATGACACCAGTGTTGGGGAGTAGTAAACTAAAAGTAGTGACGCCTACTAACTTCAGCTATTTTCTTCAGTATTGAGCTACTTTTAACATTGAGAATCGGTATAGTGTCACAAAACGCTACATTTGTTACATTGTATGGTGCATGCATTGATGGTGCCAAGGCAGTAATCAGACATGCTTAGTTACCTGTTTTCTCTCTAATATGTAACCCTGGTAATTCTGAATTATTTATGTGAATTGGTTCTTTTAGACAGTTCATGGAAATGAACCAATTACAATAAATGATTCACTTATGTTTAGTGTTGGTAACACCATTTCATTTTAGTGAGTGGATTTGTTCAGACGGTTCATGCAAATTAACTAATTCAAATAAATGAATCACTGATTCACTTGAGCATTTGCTCAACCTCAACCCTTAAATGCATGGAAATGTCACCAAACACTATTGCAGTAAATACTCAGGTCTTCAGAGTCCCGGCACATGTGTCTATAAAATGCCCAGATAGTGTAAAACGTTTGAAACATTTTCAAGACAATTAGAAAGTAATATAATAGAATATATTCTGATTTATATTTGTTTTATTTTTGATATATCGAAGAGATGATGCAACAGATCTGGACAAATCAAAGATGCCCAACTTAACTTCAATAGTACACCCAAATGATAATAGCAAAATCATACTGTTCATGTGTTGTACTTGATTGTACAGTAACAAAGTTAAAATGGGAAAGGAGGAGGCGGCTGAACCGTCAAAGTAATATTTTATTAGGAACTTAAACAAAAAGACACAAATACATAAACGCTCACATGGCAGCTGCATGTGGCTCTCTCTCTTTCCTGAACTGCCGCATTCCACTGCACTTATCCCTCTCCTCGGCTGGTTAGCCCAATTGGGGCCGGGCATGCATAGTCACGGCCCAGCCCCACCCTCCTCCTCGTCACATTGATATAGTTTACTTCCATGTTGTTTCTTTGTCAAATAGCAATGTCAAATGTGAATCAAGTCAATCGTTGAAATAACCGTGCCACCTTGAGTGATAAATAGCATATATAATATGTATGTTTACATGTACATGGGACACTGATAATTCACCACTGTTGCACAGAAAACCAAAGTTTTTCGTTGCTATTTTGGCAGTTTATCTTTTGTTTTTTTATGTTACACGAGATATATATATATATATATATATATATATATATATATATATATATATATATATATATATATATATATATATATATATATATATATTCAAATATAAATCATTCTTTTTTCTTGTTTTTTCTCTGCTGAAGTAGCTCCAACAGCTCTAAGAAAGCATGGCCCCAACAAGCTCATTTTGGATGCTTGCATTGTTTTAGCATAGCACTTTGACAGACTTAAAAACAAGACAGACAGGGTGCATCAATTCAAGCACATGGCCATGTTGTTTTGGGGAATTAAAGGATTTGATGCTGTTCAGAGTAGATGAGGCCTTGTTGATCAGGACAATCCAATGACATGTGACTAATGTTGAGCACTAGTAAACCAATCACCCCGCAACACACGTACACATACCCTAAAATGTCAATCCAGCCTTTTTGCAATCCTATGACAGATTTGTGCCAAACCAGAATCTCCTGCTAACCTGTGATCTTTTTGATAATTTTTCATTTAACAAGTCCAACTCTTCATTATGGCTTGTAAAGCCATGTCCTCCCATCAGTGTCTCTCCCCTGTTGCCCAACAGATTTATAGCTCTTCATGGAAAATCAATACTTTACTCCCATTTTTGGGGCTTTGTGTGAGTGAGTGAGTGAGTGAGTGAGTGAGTGAGTGAGTGAGTGAGTGAGTGAGTTTATACATAGTTTGTGGACTACTGCTAAAATTGTCTTCAAAAGTGAGCTTTTCTTTTTTTTTTTTTTTTTTCTTTTTTTTGAAGATGCCTTGTTTGAAAAAGGGATTCATAAATTAAATTAAGAATATTTTTTTGTTATAATTTTTTCACATTAGTGGTTGTGTTACTCTATAGTAATTATAATTATGTCCATAAATAAAGATTAAATAAACCCAACAATCGAAAGAAAGAAAGAAAGAAAGAAAGAAAGAAAGAAAGAAAGAGGGGACCAAGCACTCCCACTTAGAACTGATCTGAAGTCAGTTTTAGTCTCAGTGAAGACAGACTGGAGTCTCCCCCAGCAAGGCTTCTGATGCAGTTCGAGAACAAAATGAGCTTTACAGACATCAGATAAGGAGACCATATGCTTATGAACTCTCTCCCACACCTTCCGTATAACACTCACACATGACAGCTAAATGTAATGAGATAACATTCCCATCATTAAACTTTGATTTTGAATGTATTTTTGGATGTATTTTTAGAATACCTCCAAATACTCTAACCTCTATTCTGTATTTGTTTGCAATGACATTGTTGCGCCAGTCATTGACAATAATAAAGTCCATGGCTTAAGTGGACATGTGTTCTTTTGGGATTTAAAAATGGCAGAGACCGGAAACAACCGCTTCTATGTGTTTTGTGTTTGACTCTGAAATGTAATGATGTATTTTTGTCCTTATGATAATGACAAAATATTATTTAGATTTCTCTCTTTTTGTCACAATGGAGCTCAGATCTGTAAAGGTGCATCCAAGCACCACATTTGTGACATTTAGATACATTTTTCAGTACTTCGACAATTAAATATTTGAAATCTGTCCCAAACTATTTAGCACCAAATTTCCCTTACTTAAGGGGGATGCCACATGCCAACAGTGGCGAAAAATCCTTTCTTAATCAGTGTTTTTTTGCCTTAATGTCCAGGAAAATTATCTAAACATCTTATAAAGAAGAAAAACATTTGCAAATCAGGTTTCTTTAAGCATAAATAGGGCAAACTAAATTGAGGCTTAAAACAAGTAAAAAAATAAATATCTGAAAACAAATCTTATCTTACACAAATTTGCTGCTCTAGTAAATTGATGTAGTTTTAAGAATATTTTGATATTTTTAGTGAAACTCAAAAATATTCATTACAAAAATATTTTTGGGAGTGAAAAGCAATCTAATATTAAACTTTTGCTTTTGTTTTATTCCTTAATGTAATATATGACATATTATGTTTTTCATTATCTACTGGCAGTAATGGTAACTAGCTAGGCATTGCATTCAGTCGGGTTTTACATCAAATTAATGGAACTCATGCCAAGTTGTGAGCTTAATCATCTTGACGGACACCATTCCTTAGACATGTTATTGTTTTGAAAGATGAGGTGAGCATCTCCAAGCAGGTCATTTATTTCCTGGCCTGAATTTGGGGCGGTTCTTGTGCACTCTTACATATTAGTCAGACCACTGCCTCCAGATAAAACCCATTAGAACTCCATTATGAATGGCTCCTCAAAAGGACCCCAATGGGGCGCCTCTTCATTCATCCTTGCCTTCAAAGGTTTAAAAAAAAATTAGCTGCACTCTATCAACCTTGGCCGACAGGAAGGGAGCTATGTGGTCACATGGTTTGTGGATTAAGGATTGATTATGACTCTAGTCCACCAACATCTATTGTCTGTTGACAGAAATAGTTCACCCAAAAATGAAACGTTGTCCACGTTGCTGAACGGAATGCACACAGTATGCATGGTCCAGATTTTGTCATCAGCACAGTGGGCCCTAACTGTCCATTGGAGCCAAGATCTTTTTGAAATGTGGACAGTCCTTGTTTTTATTTTTTAAATCTTTATTTTTTTATGCATTTGGCAGACGCTTTTATCCAAAGCGACTTACAGTGCACTTATTACAAGGACAATCCCCCCAGAGCAACCTGGAGTTAAGTGCCTTGCTCAAGGACACAATGGTGGTGGCTGTGGGGATCGAACCGACAACCTTCTGCTAACAGTTTAGTGCTTTAGCCCACTACGCCGCCATCACCACTCCATTATTGGCACATGCGCCTGTTGTTGAATGTACTAAAAGAGTGTCACAAAGGAGTCATAGTGCTCATGCATTCATATTGGCTCACTGTCAAAAGAATATACTTTGAAAGGCTGAACGCTCGACCATTTGCGAGATGACCTGGAATGCGGTAAAACAAAGGATACCCAAGTCAGTCACCTTTTGCTTCAGTCTTACATGCTCATTCACACACTTTCATCTTAGGTCTTTTTTGGCAAAAACAGCATAAAGGCCATGTTAAAAACTTTCAAGAACAGAAAAGCATGCAGTAATGTCAATGAGGGGGAAAGGAAACCCCTCTGTGAATGAAATATACTTTTTTTGCGGGCTCTCAAGCTTTCAGTCCAGCGATTTAAGGTTGAGAGTATTCAGTGTCTGGGTTTGGACTTGAACTCGCAAGCACTTAATTTTCATGTCATGCTGTGCTATCTTTCCAGAGCTTCCACTTACAAGACACAGGGTCCATCAGAACGTGAAAACACCATTTCCATTTCACAAAAAGTTCACTAGGCCACCTTATTCTACAGGCCTGAGAGAAAGTCTCATTATATTAATGAGAAATCATTTTCAACTTCTGTTCAGCAGCAATTTGATTTGGCTTTCATTGTGAATGGTTTATATTTGATCTGAAATGCAATGCTTTTGCATTGTCTACACACTCCAGTGTTCTTGTATAATAGCTCCATGGCTCTAACAGAAGTTTTACCTTTAAGTGCAAGTGCACAACGACAGTGGGGAGTACGTAACAATGCAACATTTCTTTTTAAGTCACATTGTAAAATTTACAGGCAAGCATACTGTAGGCAATAATCAAAAACTCTCTTAAACTGTCTGATTCATTTTCAGGCTTATTAAGCATAACAGGTGTACGTTTGTGCATGTTTTTTTATGCGCCACATACATGCTGCTCTGTTTGCTAAAATATACACCGGCTTAAAATTATGAATACAAATAACTTTAATGGCATTATTTATGTTGACTTAGTTGTGTAGCTAACTACTTTTTTTAAAAGCTTAGCTTGACTTTAGTCAACTACATTGAATTATGAGTAGCTTGCACATAGGGCAGCTGCAGTTTCAAAGTAAAGCTTTCTGCAACTATGAACTCAAGCATGTCACTGCAAAATGAGATGATAAAATAACCCCTTTGTAGTGTGTTCCAGTATAATCTGATGAACTGGGCAGCAATATACAGTAGGTTGGATGTGTATGACATTAGCTGGTGCTGACCTCCATTACTGAGAGGGCAGGTAGCGGTCTCATCAGTCCATCTATAAGTGACAGCCTCAGGGCGCACAACCCAAGCTAGCGCCACCCTGCCATTATAAAGGATAGTTGGTTTAGGCAACTCTGCCAAGTGATGGAGTACAGGGCACTTCTGTTAATCACGAAATGCCCTATTATCCCACTCCCTTTCTTTCTATCTTTTGCTCCATTATTTGTCTTTGCTAATGTTTTTTTCCTCCTCTTACAGAGTAAAGAGGTGGGCCTCCAGTTACAGGAAGATATGATGAAAGTCCTCAACGAGCTATACACGGTAAGATACAAACACACAAAAACACGTTACCCTGCTGAAGAAATACAGTAAAAGGGTGGTTTGCTGATTTTTGTTAGTTTAAGATGTCTTGTTGGTCTCCCAGTTTGACTAAGCTGGTTTAGGATAGTCTAGCTGATCTCTCAGTCTGGTCAAGCTTGTTTAAGCCTGGTCTCCCAGCCTGGCCAAGCTGGTTTCATTCTGGTTAAACTGGTGTTCCCAGCCTGGCAAAAAAAATTTAAGCTGGCTGTGACAGGTTCTTAGCTCTCTTCTAAATTAGGAAGCAGGAGCCGTATAAACAATCCACTGTTTTTATATCTACACACTTTTCATTATTTTCATCGCTGTTTGATTTTCAGCACAATTCTGCTGAATCCACACGTTGGCATCCTTCATGTGATGGAGCCATTGAAGTGGGCCGTGGTCCAAACAGAGTGTGGAAGCATGCCCCAACAGATAGTACCTGAGGGGGAGGACTGCCCACTTGATGGCCAAACACTCCTTCTCTATCGTGCTGTACTTGGTGTCCCTCAGTGAGAGTTTGCGACTAATGTACAGCATGGGGCGTTCCTCCCCCTCCACCATCTGAGACAGTACCACTCCCAACCCCCTGTCCAATGCGTCCATCTGCAAGACGTCAGGAGAGTGCAATAATGGCCTGCTGCAAAGTCCGTCTTTCACCTGTGTGAATGCCTGCTGACACGGCTCCATCCACTGGACTAGATCTGGTGCCCCCTTTTTAGTAAGATCAGTCAGCGGGCTGGTGAGAGTCGAATAGTTAGGCACAAACTATGATAATAGCCAGCCAGCCCCAGGAACTGTCTCACCTCCTTTTTGGTCTTAGGTCTCGGGCAGGCTGCAATCGCATCGGTCTATTCAATTTGGGGCCGCACCTGTCCATGTCCCAAGTGGAAGCCTGGATACCATACTTCCACATGTCCAATCGCAGACTTCTTAGGGTTTGCCGTGAGTCCCGCCTATCTCAATGACTTCAGGACATCCCTCAGATGCTGCAGGTAAGCATAAGTGGTGTGCGGTCTGAGGATTCTGTTCATGAGCCGCTGAAACATAGCCGGAGCTCTGAACAAACCAAAAGGAATGGTGACAAATTGGTGTAAGCCAAACGGTGTGGAAAATGCAGTTTTTTCATGGGACATAGGTGTAAGGGGATTTGCCAATATTCCTTTGTCAAATCCAGTGTCAAATAAAAGAAAGCCATGCCTAACCGATTGCGCAGTTCATCACACCGTGGCATTAAATTTAGACAACGCATTGACTTTTCTATAATCCACAAAGAATCGGACCAAGCCATCTCTCTTCAGAACCAGTAGGATTCTTCTGTTACCCCGATATCTAGCATGGTCTTTAATTCTTCGCAAACCACTTTTTTTTGTGTTGTTAGGGATGACTGAATACCACCACCCCTGGTTTCGATATGGTGCTCTATGAGATTCGTACAACCGGGAAGATGCAAGAACACATTCGAGAATTTTCCTTGCAACCTAGCCACTTCCGTAACTTGTGACAGTGAGAGGTGGTCTCCACAAGTGACCTGTGGCTTTTAAGTACACCTCCAATCCGAGCTCCTCCCACTCTTTGCCACCATTGCCAAAGTCACAGGGACTGCCGCTCTCAACGGTTTTAGGAGATTGAGTTGGTAAATCGGAGGTGCTCCACCTCTATCCTTTGGTTTAACATCATAATCGTTTTCCCAGACTCACCGTTTGACCTCAAACCTGCAAGGGCCACTTGGTGAGTATTTTAGAGTTCGACTTTATCTCGGTGCAAAATCCCATAGCTTAGTAACCCTATTACGGAGCTGGCTTGAGCCTGGAGCAAATTCTCCTGTGTTACTTGCCACAGTGTGTGGAGATTTGCTCTCAGGTCAAGAGCGTATTGAATTTCCATTTTTGCTGTTTGAAGGTCCCTCCTCCCAATTTTCCCATAGGACATCGAGCACATTGTGCAGTCAACGCCCGTACAATAATTCAAATGGGGAGAACCCTGTGGAGGCTTGCTGGACCTCTCGTACTGCAAATAATAGGGGCTCATGCCACTTGTGCCAATTTCAAGTGTATTCATGCACGAATTTATGAATCATATTCTTAAGTGTCTGATTAAATCGTTCGACCAATCCATCCGTTTTTGGGTGGTAAACACTGGTCTGAATCAATTTAATCCCCAATAATTTGTACAGTTTGCGTAGTGTGACAAAAGCGTTGTGCCCTGATCAGTGAAGATTTCTTTTAGAATACCCACTCGGGAGATTCTGCCTCTGCAACACTACGTGCTGAGATGTTGCGCTGAGGTACTGCTTCTGGATATCGTGTTGTATTGTCCACTAGAACAACACAAAGTGATGCCTGTTTGCCCTCCGCTCTAATGGCCTGACGAGTTCCAGTACCACCAGATCGAGTACCTGCTAGGCGATGTGATCTTCAGCCAGCAGCCACCTTTGGCCAGTGTCACGGAGCTGTCAAGCGAATGCGCAAACCGATCTTGCCGAGCATCAGCAAGCGGAAATGTTGGAGTTGTTGCTCTGGGCTTCGGCCGACCCATTGCAGGATGGCTTTCTTCAGATCTGGACTGCTCTTTTATATCCCTCTCAGCTCTCACTGTAAAAACAAACAGCTGATAGAGATGATTTCCCACAGGTGTCAATCCTTACCGTTCTTCCTCTCGCAGCAACACCCCATCACCAAACTGGCCTAACTGGTGTTCCAGCCTGGCCAAACTGCTTTAATCTGGTTTTGCTGGTCTCCCAATCTGCCCAAATTGTTTTAAGATGGTCTTTCTGGTCTCCCAGCCTTGCCAGGCTGATTTAATCTAGTCTAGCTGGTCTCCCAATCTGACCAAACATTTTTAAGATGGTCTTGCTGGTTTCCCATCTTGGCCAAGCTGGTTTTAGCTGTTCTCCCATCCTAGCCAAACTGGTTTGAGCTGATCTAGCTGGAATCCCAGCCTGACTAAGCTGGTTTAAGATGATCTAACGGATGTTCCCAGCCTGGATAAGATGGTTTAAGCTGGTCTAGCTGTCAGCCTGGCCAAACCTGCTATTCAAATCAAATCACTTTATTGTCACACAACCATATACACAAGTGTAACAGTAGGTGAATGTTTTGTGTGCAGTTCCGAGCAACATAGCAGTCATGACAGTGACAAGACATATACCAATTTACAATAAACAACATATTTACACACAATTTACTTATCAAATGTACACAATTACACAACAAAATAATATACAATGTACACTAAACAATACACACAATATAGAATGCACATACAATAAAGTTTTTTTTTAAAAAAGTATAGAAAAAAAGTGCTGTAGTGCTGTTGTATATTGATCATGAGAGATCAAGTGTCCAGAAGTCTGATTGCTTGGGGGAAGAAGCTGTCATGTAGTTGGCTGGTGCGGTTCCTGATGCTGCGATACCGCCAGCAGTGAGAGCAGCCCATGACTCGGGTGGCTGGAGTCTCTGATGATCCTCCAAGCTTTTTTCACACACTGCCTGTTATAGATGTCCTGGAGGGAGGGAAGCTCACCTCTGATGATGTTTCTGGGAGTTTGCACCAACCTTTGCAGGTCTTTGCGGTTGTAGGCGGTGTTATTGCCGTACCAGGCGGTGATGCAGCCAGTCAGGATGCTCTCTACAGTGCTGGTGTATAACCGTATGAGGATGTGGTGGTTCATTCCAAACTGCTTCAGCCATCTCGGGAAGAAGAGGCACTGGTGAGCCTTCTTCACAACGGCTTCAGTGTGTACGGACCATGTGAGTTCCTCAGTGATGTGGACACAGAGGAACTTGAAGCTGCTGACTCTCTCCACCGGTGCCCCATTAATGGTGATGGGCTGTGTTCTCTATCTTTCCTCCTGAAGTCCACTACAAGCTCCTTTGTCTTATTGACGTTGAGGGAGAGGTTGTGTTCCTGGCCAAACCACAAGTGCCCAAACAGATGAGCCTAAACAGCTTGGGAGACCAGCTAACCAGTGCTTTTTTATCCCCAAGCATGGTTCTTGCACTATTCTCAGCACTGCCGGCAGTAAATCTGAGGCGATCATCTTTCTGCAGTGTCTGCAGCTTTACAACGTTTCATTATCTTTTTGTGCCTCTTTCTGTTGCAAACTTCAAAGAGAGAGCAGGTTCACAATGTTCTCTCTTTCCCTTTCTCTCAATCTCCTTTACATCACCTTGCTGCAGCTGTGAAGCACTGAGAGTGTAATCTCTGCATCAGTAGAGTTATTTTGGTCTCTTGTAGTCCAATCAGTGTTTTTGAAGCATTGGGTTGGCTGTAGTTATTCCTTTAAAGTTTTGTCAAAAACATTTTATGAGATTTTAGCCACTGCCTTCCCTCTGTGTGTGGTTGCGATACAGGGTGTGTCTTTGCTGTCTTGCCTCAGATTTCTAGTCTGTAAAGAGTCTAGAGGAACCATTAAACTGCCTCTAAATGTTTATGTGCCTTGAAATCAATGTGTATTTGAACAAGATAATGCCTTATCAGGCAATAATTCCCTAGACAAATATGAAGTAGCAGTAAATAATAGTAAGTACATTCATCAGCCAACAATGGGTCTACCTGAGTCACCTAAACTGTCATAGTGATAAAAGCTATCTTTTCCAGTTTATCAACCACAATAAGGGATGAGCGACCTAACATTTAATTTGGTTCCTTTTTGTGCAATTTTGTGCTGGTTAGCCCTGCTCACAGTGGTCCAAAATCCTGATCCTCATAACTTTACTGTAAATATAAAATATTGTCTGATTGGCTGTGATCATGTCATGTCATGCAGCAATTTCACATTCAATGTGAACTTACAAATCGCTAGCCACTGGATGCTGGTTGCAATATGCATGGTTACAGTAGTGGTTCTAGCTTGTATGGCACCAAAAATTGCTTCAGCACATCCCCAAAAAATACCACTACGGGCGGCTGCCCATGTTGCCCATGACTAAATCCTCCACTGCGTGGTTAGGAAACAGGTTAGGAAACCTTCCTAATTGAATGACACTCTTGTGAATGCAATAAACAGCAACAGTTGTAGGTCAATAGTGCAGACTGCAGTCCCACCCATTACACGCTCTATATTTCTTCAGAATTTAATCACTCTAGTTGTAGAAGCTATCGTGACTTTCTAGCCATGTTGTAAAATAATGTTCTCCACTCCTTCGTAAACATTAATTAAACATTAACACAAATCTTAATTATTTACCATGGCTTTGCTGTCCTTGACACAGCCAATGTGAACAGGCATTATTCCTCACAATTCATGAGCTAACTTCAATGTTTTCTGTCCCAATTTACAGCCATGGCACTGTGCTGCTACTGAATTTGCCAAAAAATTAGAAATGTCTGTTATATTAAGTATCAAGTTTTCAGACTTAATTCAATGTGATGAGAGAGAAAGAAAACATGTTTTTCCTTTTTGTTTTTGGTGAATTTGTAAAAAACTTAACTGTTAACTGTTTTGAATCAGTCAAACAAATTATTCACTGAATCTGTCAATTATGATTTGGGGTCCTAGTTTAAGAGCACTAGCATTAAGTGCAGCACTATGCTATAAGTCATAAGCGTAAAGTCAGTGGGCATGGCCATGAAGTTTTGGTATTTTCTTGCAATCATGCACGATGTCTGGGCTCAAATGGGTTTGGCAAAATCAAACTCGACCTTGATTATTGATGGGCATATTTCTATGACAGTGAATGCTCCTTTTATAGACATGAAATATTTTATTCTCATCAGGATTTGGATGTTCGTTCCATTAAATTACAGAGAATGTAAGTATTATTAATCATTTTCATCTACAGACACACAAATCATGGCTAGTATTGAGCGTGATTGTATTGGCAATTACTTCACTTCAACTGGTCGATTTTGAGCTTAAAATTGACTCTTTAATTGAAACACGAAACATCGAAAATGTAAACAAAAATATTTCTAAAAATCATACAGACATTTTGTTGTCTCAACTTCTTCCACCATTACAAATTAGATCATAAATACAATTGTACATTTTTAACACATTAAAAAAAATGTATGCAATTAATCATGTCCACGGACTGTAGTAAGGAATATTCCTACAATTCTAGTTTAAAGTACCACCTGTTTTCATCAGGGGGCAGTAAGCGAAACTCCAGCTGGGTAGGCAATGCACAGCTGTACAGACAACAAAACCTCACTCAGTCTTGCTTGACACTAGCGACAGCTCAAGATGAGGATGCATTCTTACTTTCAAACAAAGCTGGAAAGACCGCAATTCCGAATGCAGGCATCTCAAGACATGATTTTCTTAGTTTAAACTACGTTTAACTTGACATAGTGCCCTAAAATCAGTATGTTTATGACACACAAGTGTACATCTGATGCATGTGTACATAAATGTATCCTTAGAATAGCCCTTATGATAAATTTATCTTGGATAGATTGACGAATTACATTTTATAATATATTACTGTGGACTATAAATGATCGGCCTATGTTCAATAATATGGATATAAGCAATACTGTATATTGCCTTCTAAAGCCAAATTTTGTATTGTCCTATCAAAGATTTACTCATCTGCCACAATGTAATTCATTTTAATTGTCTGAATTATTTTATTTATAAAATACTGTATATTATATTAATAATTATTTATAATAATTTATATTTTGGGGCCTTTCTCTGCAAATATTTATATATGTAATTAATTGTGATTAATATGAATAATTAATCAAATGACAGCCATATTATTATGTGATTAAATTGAATATTTGTACTTTGTTTTTTTTAATGCCTTTGTCAAGCCTCAGAACTGTTTAATGCTGTAAGAATTAGTGAAAATGTAAAAGTGACTAAAAATATTTACTGACACGACTGAAGATTTCATCTTAAACATCTCTATATATATTTTAACCTAAAACATGTTGTTGATTTAAAAAAAAAAAAAGGTCAATTGAAACGTTATGCATCCACTTCCCATTTACAGTAATTAAGACCAAGAATCACTGGGTTATAGTGAACCTACTGTATTTTACAGTGTTTACATTCTAGCACAAAAAATATTTAATATCAGTTAACCCTCGTTTCAACCAAAAATGGCAGTGTGATTACTGTTTTATAGACTTAGCATAGCAATATCTGTACCACCACAGTGACCCATATTCCCTGGCAGTGCCGAAATTAGCACTGTTACATGGAAAATCCAGGGGTGATTCAGTAGATCTTAATTCATGTTATTATCCTGCAGTAAAGGGCAGTGCATTAGTGCTGCTTTCCGATACGTGGCGTTGTGTTGAATGTTGTTTCCACTCATGCCTTTAATGAGCAGCTAAATAATCCTAATGATTTCAGAGTTGTATTTTTTATTACATTTTTTTTTTTAAATATCCTTTGTGATTCTGCACATATTTCTATATTCTCGTTCTTGTGGGGGAAAGGAATAGTTTGGGGTTTTCAGGGTGGGTATTCTGGGCTTAAATGTGGTTAGAGGAGGGCTTGTGATACTAGCTTGATTTAAATGGTGACTGGATCCCCCCTCTACATATGCACACATGGTCTCCTGTGAAATGAGTGTTACTCATTTCACAAAAGTCCATAAAAGCAAGCAAATCCTCATATTAAAGAGTTAAGGATGGTGAAAATAAACCTGGAACCATTTTTAGTGACTTTAATGAATGGAAAAGCTGAGGATGACAAACTCAGCCTTTTGGATCCGAGAGGAATCCCTTTGGCCCGAAAATGGTCAATGGCGTAAGTTTCCTCTTCGCAATCTCAAGCATTCTTCCTCATAAACTCTTTAACTTTTGGGTTCACCAAAATTTTTTATTCTGTCATCATTTACTCAAACCCCATTCCAGATCCTTATGACTTTCCTTCTTCCATGGAGAAGTTTTGAAGAATGTGGACACTGTGCTTTTTTTCCATACAATGAAAGCGAATGGTGACTGAGGCTAGCATTGTGCCTTACATCTCCTTTTGTGTCAAATGGATTTGAAACATGATGATGAGTGAATGATGACAGAATTGTCATTTTTGGGTGAACGCTCCCTTTAAGGCTGAAAAGAAAGTAAGAGGCAATTGCAGTCTGCCCCTCTTATGTTTGCCAAATTCCCCTCGTACATGTTTCCCATTAATGATGACATTGCAAATAGCTTACTTAGAGACTGACACCCTCATGAAAGCCAATGTAAATGGAGGGAAAATAGAGTGCATTGACTTTCTCTTAGACTAGCTTGAAGTCCTGGCTTGTTATCATTTCCTGGTCTTTGCAGCAGTTTTGCCATACAATAAAAGTGAATGGGGATCAAGTACAGCCATGGTCACCGTTCACCTTTCAATGTGTGGACAAAAAGCAGCTTGAACATTCTGCTAAACACTTTTTTTAGTGTTCAACAATGTTTCTCCATGGAAGAAGGAAAGTTATTTTAATTCTAATCATGCATAGCATGGATAAGGTAAAGCGATCTGAGACCTCTCTCGTTAATATATGCTCATTTACAGATGCTCTGTACAGAAATGCTGGTTTTCTTAAAGAGACAGTAACAGTCTGTAGCACGTGTTCTGCAGATTGATGTAAATACTTGTAAATAGTACAAATGAAACAACAAACATGTAACAAAATAGAATGAATGCAATATATTATTTTATTTATTGATGGAATACATGTATTTGTTTATTTTTAACAAGCTAAAATGTGACCACAAATGATAAAAACGTAACTTGAAGCTATCTTACTAACTTTAATTTATTGCATGCGTTAACGCGTTATTTTTAAAACATAATCCAGCAAAAACACTGGTTGGACTGTGGCGGAACCTTTGCGATGTGTCTGTCCAGAGTCATTACACCGATAAACGCACCACAACACACACACACAACAGCGATGGGAAAGGACAGCCCAGATATGACTTCTGATAGAAAGCAAGTACTTTGCAGCCTCTGTAAGGCACAATTTAATAACCCCAGAAACATGTAAATTCTTAAGGAGAATGTGGAGTTCAAAGCAGGGCTTGCCGCTGTCATTGATGCCCTGATGCATATCATGAACTTAGTTTCACAATTGCTGTAACAAAGCGTGTAGCCACAGTCTGCTGGCTTATAAGTATTTTGGAAGATTGGAGTTTAAGAGATTTAATGCCCATTTCAATGAATATGCAACCTATGGGGGGACCAGTTCTTTCAATTAGTCAACCTCCCACTTAGACTTTGGGAAACGTTTAATGAATTTTAATAAAGTATTATATTGTAACGTATTGTTTTGCTCTCTTTCCTAAAATGGAAATAAATGCATTTTGACAAGAAAAAAGTATATTTTGAGTCAAATTTCAGCACTTTAAAAATCGGATTAATCGCGATTAACTTAAAAAAAAATATTTGTGCAAATAATTGTGATTACAAATTTTAAACAACTGACAGCACTAGTTATAACTGAAATATATTCATATGAATTGAATCTTATAAAGAGCACGTGATTCTGAATCGAGTCAATACTCGATAATAATTGTAGTCTCACATGGGACTTAAAGGAATGTTCCGAGCTCAATACAATTTACGCTCAATTGAAAGCATTTCTGGCATTATGTTGATAACCACAAATATTAATTTAGACTCATTCCTCCTTTTCTTTAAAAAATTATAATTCTGCCTTTAAACCCTCCACAAATTGGCCCCATTCACATCCATAGTAAGTGCTTCACTGTAACCTCGATACTGTTGCAACAAATGCTGTTGATTGAGCTCAACTTGAATTGAACCCGGAACATTCCTTTAAGATGTAGGCTAAACATGTTTCAGCAGGATGGTGATATGTTTTCCCCTGCAATGTGAACTGATAGGGTAATAAAAAAGCATGTTATAGGTGCTGTTGGGCAAGATTCATTAATTCTCTTCAGTAGAGCGACAGCACTGGAATTTGAGATGGCCATGATTGTTGTGCACTTCAAATTCCAATCACATCTTAATGCCCAAATAAAGGAATTTTAAGGGAACATATAAATGCCATGAACACCATGTAATTTGCGTGTCATTCATTTGAACTCTGAGCATCACTGAGCTGCACCGCGGTAATCAACCAGAGCAGCTCCTGTCCTGAAGAGCACGTGAAGCAGTTCTTAAGCACTCTGATGTGCGTGCCGTCAGCATAGACTCCTGCCAAACTCCCACAAAAATATAAACGAATAAAGATGAACTTTGATAGTGAACGCAAAGTGCTCCGGCTTCACTTTAAATGATCGTGTAATGGCAAATATAACTGTGTGACAGGGCGGAGGGCGGGGCCGGGTTGTGATTATACACACCCGGTCCCTTATCAGGCTAATTAAGCCTCCGAGAGGGATAAAGGCCGATGGCAGACGGTGGTATGAGGAGAGAGAGATCATTTACGGACATGTCCGTCACAACCTGGCCCCGCCCTCCGCCCTGTCACAAACTGGTCATAGCGGGTTCATAACTTCATACATGCAGTGTTAATGACATGCACTGACTCAGAGGAGGAGACGTATGCTAACTCTAATTCTGTGTAGTGATGAAATTATGAAACGAAATCTCAAAGGTTGTGCTTCATGAGAAATAAGGGCTTGTGGGTTTAATTAAAGAGCATTAAAATAATGTGTGAAAGTGTAGAAATTAGGACAAAATATCGTACTAATTCATAATATAATATAATTTATATTTTTTATCATATTTTTTTTTATAAAAAAAAAGTTCTAAAAACAACTATTTCAATGTAAAATTGACCAAAACTAAAGTTGACCAAAAAGAGAGACATATTTTAAGTATTTAGAAATATTCTTTAGTCTTCTGAAGGTGTATGAAGCACACATGCACCGTAATAAATATGACAATTTATATGACAATTAATCGTGAAAGCCATATCAGAGGCAATGAATCATCATAGCCTTAAATCAGACAATTAATCGCCATAATCGCAATTATTTGTTTGACAATTAATCGACGGCAAAATTTCATTATCGTGACAGCCCTAATTTTAGTCATACTGCCTCCACAAACACATTGAGCTAAAGAGGAAAACTGTTTGGCTCTGCATGCCTGACTGGGATTTAACGTTTTGTGCAAATGATTTTGGGGCGTAGCAATTTCTTAGAGCTCTTAGGAGTCACAGTTATGAATAAGCTAAGATGTCACCAGTTCAATTGTCTTCCTGTTCTTTTCTAAAAATCTGTCTCTGCCAGCTGCCTTCATGACTGTGACCACCTGGTAAATATTCTTGGTAGATTCAAACAAAATAACTCTAAACAGATGCCAAACCTGTGTGAGGCATGCTGAAAAACACTCATATCCGCTGTAATCACGCTCAAGTTTTTCATGGCTTAAATGAATAGTTCACCCTAACATGTTTACTATATTGTCATTTATCTATTTTTCCAAACCCATATGACCTACTTTCTTCCATGGAACACAATGGAAATGTTTGACAGAATGTCAAACCGGTCGGTCACCGTTCCATTTCATTGTACCAAGCAATGATAGTGACTTGAAATCAATAATTTGTGCGTGATACATTGGCTCCATGTGTAATCTACAATCTCATTCATACTTAACCATCTCTCCACAGGTGATGAAGACCTACCACATGTACAACTTGGACAGCATCAATGCAGAGAGCAAGCTAAAGGATGCGGAGAAACAGGAAGAGAAGCAGATGAGCCGCAACATCCGACATGAGGACAGACTGACCCCACGCTCGCCTGACTCGCTCACACAAATCAAGAACGAGGAGAAACACGTGCGCCGCAGCTCTGTCAAAAAGATCGAGAAGATGAAGGAGAAAGTAAGAACGAGGATTAGTGGGAAAGAAAGCAGCAAGAAGGCTGCTCGAGTTCGTTTATGTTATAATATGGATAGCTCTAAATTCTGATTAGATGAGCCTTCTTCGAAGCCATTGAGGAAGGATTCTTAATTCCAAAAAATTTTAATTATAAATATGTAACTGTTTATTGAACACTAGTTTCTTTTATCATATTGCTGTTGCCACTGTTTTATATATAAAACCAATTGCTTTTTTGATACAGTTTTACTATAGAATAAAGCAGTAGACCACTAATCTACAGTAAGCAAGCTATATCAAAAAGGCAATAGAGCGCAACAGTGTGGATCCAGAAGTAAAAATCCTGTTAATTTTTCCCATATTTTTAACAATTATATTAACGCTTTATAATACAGTTGTATTCGTTAACATTAGTTTACATGAACTAACAATGAACAATACTTTTACAGCACTTATTAATCTTGGTTAATATCCATTTCAACTTACACTAATGCATTTTATTTATTTAAAGTTGATATGTTAACATTAGTTAATGCATTATGAACTAACATAAACTAACTAACTAACTTGTTATTTTATTAATTAACTAAGATTATTACATTCTATTTAAAAATATTGTTCATTGTTAGTTCATGAAACCTAATTAATTTACTAATGTTCATGAATAGAACCTTTATGTAAAGTATTACTTTTAAAGACTTACTGTGAGCTCCAAGGTTGTTAATCCATATGCTAGGCTTCTACTGAAGCCATCAGTCCAAGTAATTTTTAACTTATATAAAAGAAATACATAAAAAGCATGCTTTGTGGTAAATTACTACACTACACATGATGCAGCAGAGAACAATCCACCAATCAAAGAATTGCTGAAAACAAAGCATGGCAAAAGAACTATGCAGTGACTTCCCACTCCCATGATACTCTCTCAAATATATATATATATATATATATGCCATCATTGGGCTCTATTTGCTCTTGTAACTGAAAGGCAGGATGTCTGTTATACAGCCGGTATGTTGTGTTGTGATTTCTCCCAATCATTTGTCTACCGTATTATCGGTTAATTTCCTCCTCCTTTATAGATTTCTGGTGTAAATGTGACATTTACAAGGAGAGCTGAAGAAATAGAGTGAGAAAAGAGTTAATGGAATGAGGGATCGCAGAGCTAGAGAGTTTCTTGGACCGTTGAGGCAGAGGATGTGGAGGAAAGGTGAACGTGGGCTGAAGAATGAACAGATGGAGGGAGATTTCAGGGAAATGGGAAAGGTGACTGAGTAGGAGCTGAGAGAGAGAGGCAGCAGAGAGCAATGAGGTGGTGAGAGGTACAGAGAATGTTGTCGTAGTCGTAGTATTGAGGGTCCAAAACCTGATGCAGGGCAACTTCAATGGTCTGTTGATATTTCCCATTGCGACTTATTAAAAACATCAGCTAAAAAAGGAAATTACATTTAACCCAGGCCATAACCACAATATTCATTGAGGGGAGTCAGATATGGCGAAATGTTATGTTGTGGCAAGGACAGTGTCATATATTTTTAAATGCAAATATTAGGCAAGAATTTACATTTAAGATTTTCTAAATAATAATCTTTAAATAATGTTGAATTTTGTACATCATCTCCTAAGAGTCTACTTTTAAAAGAGACCATTTTATTTTGAGGATGTCTTGTCAGGTTTGTGCTCAAAAAACCTTCAATGGGTTCATGGGTTCAAAACCCATATGCTGTAACTTTTTCTTGGAAAATAAAAATAGGTATTTTAAACATATTGAACTCATTTATAACTGCATGACACAAGTAATTTTTTCCAACAAATGTTTACAGACAGATTGTTTCACATTTAATTGACTATATCACAATTCCGGTAGGTTAGAAGTATACACAAAGTTATCTTTGCCTTTAAGCAGCTTGGAAAATTCCAGAAAATGACGTCAAGCCTTTTTGCCAATTAGCTTCTGAAAATTATATGAAATCATCCTTGGGAGCAATTTTCAAATGCCTGAAGGTACCATGTTCATCTATACAAACAATAGTATTTAAGTATAAACTCTATGGGACCACGCAGCCATCATACCACTCAGGAAGGAGATGCATTCTGTCTCCTAGAAATGAACATAGTTTGGAGTGAAAAGTGTGAATCAATCCCAGAACAACAGCAAAGGACCTTGTGAAGATGCTGGAGAAAACATGTAGACAAGTATCTATATCCACAGTAAAACGAATCCTATATCGGCATAACCTGAAAGGCTGCTCAGCAATGAAGAAGCTACTGCTCCAAAATCGCCATAAAAACCCAGAATACAGTTTGCAAGTGCACATGGCGACAAAGATCTTACTTTTTGAAGAAATGTCCTCTGGTCTGATGGAAGAAAAATGTATCTGTTTGGCCATAATGACCATCATTATGTTTAGAGGAAAAAGGGTGAGGCCTGCAAGCCGAAGAACACCATCCCAACCGTGAAGCATGGGGGTGGCAGCATCATTTCGTGGGGGTTCTTTGCTGCAGGAGGGACTGGTGCACTTCACAAAATAGGTGGCATCATGAGGAAGGAAAATTATGTGGATATATTGAAACAACATCTCAAGACATCAGCCAGGACGTTAAAGCTTGGTCGCAAATGGGTCTTCCAAATGGACAATAACCCCAAGCATACCTCCAGAGTTGTGGCAAAATGGCTAAAGGACAACAAAGTCAAGTTATTGGAGTGGCATCACAAAGCCCTGACCTCAATCCGATAGAAAATCTGTGGGCAGAACTGAAAATGTGTGCGCAAGTAAGGAGGCCTACAAACCTGACTCATTTATACCAGTTCTGTTTGGAGAATTGGGCCAACATTCCAGCATCTTATTGTGAGAAGCTTGTGGAAGACTACCCAAAACATTTGACCCAAGTTAAACAAACTAAAGGCAATGCTACCAAATACTAACAAAGTGTATGTAAACCTCTGACCCACTGGGAATGAGATGAAATAAATAAAAGCTGAAATAAATCATTCTCTCTACTATTATTATGACATTTCACATTCTTAAAATTAAGCAGTGATCCTAACTGACCTAAGACAGGGAATGTTTTCTATGATTAATTGTGAGGAATTGTAAAAGACTGCATTTAAATATATTTGGCTAAGGTGTATGTAAATCTCTGACTTCAACTGTGTACATATATGTATGTGTGTATAATATATACACACACACACACAAGTGGCCAAAAGTTTGGAATAATGATTTTGCTCTTTTAGTAAGAAATTGGTACTTTTATTCACCACAATGGCATTCAGCTGATCACAATGTATAGTCAGGACATTAATGACATGAAAAATTACTATTACAATTTGGGGAAAAAAACTACTTCAAAGAGTTCTCATAAAAAAAACTCCTCCATCCGTTTGTCCAGATACTTGGGTGACATTTCACCTCACGCTTCCTGTAGCACTTGTTGGGCATTTCTCATACACCATAGAGTCTAGCTGATCCCACAAAAGCTCAATGGGGTTAAGACTCATAAAACTCTTTTCCAATTATCTGTTATCCAATGTCTGTTTCTCTTTGCCCACTCTAACCTTCTCTTTCTGTTTTTCTGTTTCAAAAGGGTTTTTTTCCTTTGCAATTCTTCCCATAAGTCCTGCCCCCCTGAGTCTTCTCTTTAATGTTGTACATTAAACTGGTGTTGAGTGGGTAGAATCAGCGGATGACATGCAAGGCATCTATTTCTCAAACTAGAGACTCTGATTTACTTATCCTGTTGTTTAGTTGTACATCTGGCCTTCCACATCTCTTTCTGTCCTTGTTAGTGACAGTTGTCCTTTGTCTTTGAAAACTGTAGTGTACACCTTTGTATGAAATCTTCAGTTCTATAGCAATTTCAAGCATTGTATAGCCTTCATTCCTCAAAACAATGATTGACTGAGAAGTTTCTATAGAAAGCAGTTTCTTTTTTTGTTGTTACCATTTTTGACCTAATATTGACCTTAAGACATGCCAGTCTATTGCATACTGTTTGATATAATGGCAAGTGATTTTCTTGTACCAAAAGTAGCAATTTAGCATGCTTACTCAAGGATAAGGTGTTGAGTGATGGCTGCTGGAAATGGGGCTTGTCTAGATTTTTTCAAATAGTGATGGTGCTGTTTTTTACATCAGTAATGTCCGGACTATATTTGTGATCAATTGAATGCCACTTTGGTGAATAAAAGTACCAATTTCCTTCCAAAACAGCAAAATCTGTAAATTATTCCAAACTTTTGGCCACCAGAGAAAGATATATATATATATACATATAGTATGTGTGTGTTAAATAATGACCTCTAAACTGTAAAACTGACCATTGTCCCAGGCAACCAGTTTCTTGCATCAGTCTGTGGTCTCTTTCTGCTCACATAATTTATAATTCATCAATTTAAATAAATATTTGATCCATTCATTTATTTGATAAGTCACCATGTAAAAAGTGGTATAATTTACAGTCAATATAAAAAGCCTGTTATGGTGATACAAAAACCCCTCTCTATTTTGTGCTAGTGACCAGCTGAATGTATTGTATGTTAACCCGTACATACTTTCAATTATGTTAATGAAAAATATTCTGAACAATATATCAGCAGTTCAAAAGACATATCCATCAGGACAACATACACTGTGCTGAGAATGTCACTAGATGATGTAATTAGATGACATAAGGTCAGGGGTTGGGGATTAGCATGTCTGGGCCAGCTACTGTTGTCAATCCTTGTCCTTGTTCTTGTTGATACTTCTGGTATCCATCTCTGTCCAGTACCACCAGTTGACAAAATGATTGATGGGATCATCACTGAGTTGTTCCACCAGGGCCATCTCTGTTTTTTACTAGCCCAACACCAGCTCCTCTATGTGGGACCCACTTGAGAGAGGTTGTGGTCACCTTGGCTGCCCCTTTACAGAAGGAAACTTGTAGTGATTGTGTCTGTGGTCCCAGCTATTACATTCATCTGTATAGCTGGGGCTTGTATAAGCTTAACAAGGTGTCATCCACAATGGGATCATGAGTTTGATTTCTAAGTTTTAATTCAGATTTCTTATTGTCTCTGATAATCCTCCTGGTGTTACTCTTTTATTCTCAGCGGCAAGCGAAATACACTGAAAATAAGCTGAAAGCCATTAAAGCCAGGAATGAGTACCTCTTGGCTCTGGAGGCAACCAACAGCTGCGTCTTCAAATACTACATCCATGATATATCTGACCTCATAGATGTAAGTACACCTTTATTACATTACTATAGCTTCAAAGAAGCCTGTTTGTGAATCTCACTGAATCTCTGGCTCTATACCTAGTGACTGTTGCTGCCTACTGTGTGAGCAGCAGTCTTCATAGACAGCATCCAAAAGGCCAAAGTATACTTCAGTTGTATGTGTTGCTGATTGCTTCGCACACAGTATGCATGACTTAAAATCTTGTCGACAGTCTGCACAGACAGTGTAAACACCTGACTTCGACTGTACTAAAGGAGTATCACAAAGCATTTATAGTGCACACGCGTTAAACACATTAGTATTCCCTCAGGGTAAAAAAGTAATACCCGAGCCTTAAAGGGATAGTTCCCCCAAAATTTAAGATTCCCTCATAATTTACTCACCCTCATGATATCCCAGGTGTGTATGATTTTCTTCACCAGAGCACATTTAAAAAATATCGTAGCACAGTAGATCCTTAAAATGGAAGTGGATGGCGATTCGACTTTTGAAGCTCCAAAAATCACAGATATTCAGCATAAAGTCATCCATGTCCAGCTGTTAAATTAATGTCTTCTAAAGTAACACAATCTCTTTTGGGGTGAAAAAGATCAATGCGCAAGTACTTTAACTTTAAATCAGCGCTTTCGGTAAGCAGCGCTATGCCAGTGTGACGTAATCGCATTGGCACAGGAGACACATGAGAACTGAGGCATGAGCGACACACATGGAAGAGCAGCACTGTTTACATGTGAGTAGGAGGAATGCTCTACAGAAGCTTAGTTGGTTTTGGTTTAGATCTGTTTCTTTACTCACAATGGTGCTTATCCTGGATGTATCAACCGAGAGGAGAACGGGAGATTACGTCTGTAACATGGCAACACAAATAAGTCACATGGGAGCCCTTGTGATCTCCACCCTCTCGTGGAGCTTACCGGACACGGTGGATTGTAGTTAAAAAGTATCTTTTTTGAATTATTATTGTAGTTTTCGCATCAGAAGTGATCATATTGCTTTAGAAGACATTAATTTAACCGCTGGAGTTGTATCAATGACATTTATGCTGGCTATCAGTCCTTTTGGAGCTTCAAAATCCAAAACCCCATCCACTTGCATTTTAAAGACATACTGAGCGTAGATATGTTTCTTCAAATATGTCCTGATGAAGAAAGTCATACACACCTGGGATATCATGAGGGTGAGTAAATGATGAGAATTTTCATTTTTGGGTGAACTATCCCTTTAAAAGTCATGGAACCTCATAAGTGACTGATTTGGAAGGCTCTACATAGGCAGCACATCACAGAAATAACACTTTGCACATGAGACCCAACTCGCAAATGTATTCTGTAGAGTTTGACGTTAGCATTTTGCTAAGCTAACAACATGATAATATATTGAGAAAAAATACACCGTACAAATATCGAGTGAATAATCCATTATTAATTACACAGAATAAAGTATATTTAGAATAAATATTTCTCTCGCTTCATTTGTGGGTTTCTTTTTAAACTTATTCCCTGTGTATTCTGGGATTGCTTCGACATGAAGGAAGTGCAATGCTGCCTTACGTCACGTCCACACTAATATGTCTTTGTTTGAAAACTAATTGATTTAGCTACATTGACACGAACCGTCCACCCTAGAATGCCATTTTCCTCCACCAGAAATGAAGCATTTCGAAAAACGGTCTCCATTACCGCTTATTTTGGAAAACTGGAAATAAAGTTTTCAAACAAAAACAGATGAGTAAAACTGAAATACGTTCTTGCTCAGAAAATGCTAGATGTTGTGCAGCGAATAGATTAACTGGTAAAAACGTATTGAGGAAATGTGTTTTAAAGTTCTTTTTAACTTGATGCGGCACTCCTGCGCAAGATGCTAAAATAGTCAAAGACGTCCATCTAGCGCATGTTTACATAAAAATATTGAAAACCAGCAGATTGATGCAAAAACGCATCCGTGTAAACAGCCTTTTATAATTTTTTCTAAAACAATGACTATGAGGAAGCATAAATCATACTGCCTACCTTTAGGAACAGCCTTTGCATTTGGAGTTTACAAGTGATGCCTTAAAAATAATCCCTCTGTAGGCAGCTTACTAGGTTTTGGAACAGAGCATATGTTTCTATTGTTCTGTTATAAAGAAATGCATTCAAAACCTCTTTGAGAGATAAATTATATTTGTATTCCTCCTTAAAGCCTCCTGATACCTTGGTTGTGCTCTTATCAAATTTCTTAAAAAATTTTTTTTAAACTGTGGATATTTTCACGATTGTTATTTGACTTCATAATGCAGTTAAGCTCAACTCAAAGAGTGTTCTAAGGATTATTCAAAACTTCCATACAAAAGTAGGTGAAAGGATATTGGCCTGAATGTGCCTGCATTAAAAGTGTCTCACTTTGCAGTAATACCCTGTGACAGTGAACTGCCTCATCAGGCTTATTTCTTTGAGTCTGACCCTGCAGGTAGAGCTGCAGCAAGTTTGAGCTCCGCAGTAGGGCCCACTTGTCACTTTCTGCCAGCATCACACTCCTAACAAGTCACCCACAAAGTGGTCAAATCTCTTCTTCATATTACCCTCATTTGCGGCACGTGGGGGTCCACACACACTTCTTGAACAGAGCTTCTTTGTGAGTGAGGAGCTGTGAATAGGGAAGATGGATTTACTTTTGAGCACCCTTTCATCTTAAGCAAACAGAGCGTGGAAGTGAATCTTTAAAAGTTTATACGGGGTGAAAGAAAAATGGGAGAGTTGATTTCTCAGTGCTGGGTGTGAATATGAGAAGCAGGCCAGGTTACCTCCCTGTGGAGATCCAGGCATGTTCTGTGTGTTTTGATTGGACGGCCATGTTTTCACAAATAATGGGTTGATTTCAGCAAAAAAAAAAAAATCTTAAAACAATACTGAATCAGGTACGGTGGGATTCAAAATTTGAAACCAATATTGAAAATGCTTTTTGCATTATTTGTATTAAAGGGATAGTTCACGCAAAAATGAAAATGCTCTCATCTACTCATTTACTCACTGTAACGTCTTGTGGCTGGCAATGACACCGGAACAGACGATGAGGTGATGGTGAACCCAGGTGCAGTTTATTTACATAACTGAAATCTAACAACCATAAATCAAAACATGAAATCAAAAACCAAACAAACATAAATGACTTGACTTGACTTGACTTGACTTGGAACAAACATGAAACAACATTACATTGAAAATACTCAACAAAGACAAAGGCAAACATAAGGGCTATAAGTACTCTGACATGGGTAACAAGTAAACAAGACCACCAATGAAAATACAAGACTTAAAACAAGTTAACAAGACAATAAACCTATGAAAACAAGACACATGAACATGGAGGGAAAACAGGACATCACATGACTAGGGAAACGAGAACAAAACTTTTCATAATCAAAGACATGAAAAACAGGAACCAACCAAATAAACATGACCCTCATGCCATCCTAGATGTGTATGGCTTTCTTTCTTTCTTTAGGAGAACACAAACAAAGATTTTAGAAGGATATCTTAGCTCTGTAGGTCCATAGAACGCAAGTGAATAGTGATTAGACCTTTGTAGTTTTAAAAATCACAAAGGAAACAGAATTAATCAATATGACTTCAGTGGTTAAATCCATTTCCATCTGTGAGAAAGAGATCAAAATGTAAGTCCTTTTTTCACTCTAAATCTCCACTTTAACTTTTACATCTGAAAGTCACATTCATTTTAGATTTAGAGTAAAAAAGGACTTAAATATTGTTCTGTTTCTCACCACATCTATTTTATTGCTTCTGAAGATATGGATTTAACCACTGGAGTCATATGGATTACTTTTATGTTTACTTATTGTGATATTTGGAGCTACACATGTCTGGTCACCATTCACTTGCTTTGTATGGACCTTAATATTCTGCTATGATAGTCATACATCTGGGATGGCATGAGGGTGAGTAAATGAAAAGAGAATTAAAATGTTTATATATATATATATATATATATATGCATTTTTTGCATTACAAATTCTATTGTCAGCATGAAAAATTTAGTGAAATGTTTATTTGAAAAATTCTAATGAATTTGTCTGAGCTGGCATGGAGTCCTCAATTTTGTTCAAAACTATTCTTGACTTGACAACCCAAAATACCATATAAATTCCCTTTTTCTTTCCCCTCTCTCAGTGCTGTGACCTGGGCTACCATGCCAGCCTGAACCGTGCACTTCGTACCTACCTCTCAGCCGAGTTTAATGTGGAGACTTCCAAGCACAGTGGTCTGGAGACCATTGAGAATGCTGCAGAGAACCTAGAGGCTAACGATGACAAACAAAGGCTCATGGAGACGTACAACAATGTCTTCTGCCCTCCGATGCGCTTCGACTTCCAGTCTCACATGGGTGATATGGTCAGTTTATGTCAGCATATTATAATTATGATTGCTTATGACATTGTACTGGTACAATATAGTGCTAGGATTACATTACATTCAAGCCTCAAGCGATATACTCTAGCAACATCCAAGCCAAAATGTTGGTAAACACTATTCAGGTTTCCATCAAGTTGCAAAATAACATTAGTAAAATATAATTGGTTCTGTACAGTTTCCAGAAATTACAATTATTTTGGATCCAATATATCAAGTATTTCAATAACGGGTCCAGGGTAGCTCAGCAAGTAAAGACGCTGACTACCACAACTGTAGTCACAAGTTTAAATCCAGGGTGTGCTGAGTGAATCCAGTCAGGCTTCCTAAGCAACCAATTGGACCAGTTGCTAGGGTGGGTAGAGTCACTTTGGGGTAACCTCCTCGTGGTCGCTATAATGTGGTTTTCACTCTCGATGGGGCTCGTGGTGAGTTGTGCGCTCGTGCGTGAGCGCTACAGTTTTGTTTTTAGTTTATTTTTGTGACAGTTTTTTTTTTGTGTTGCAGTTTTGGTTTGTTTGTTATGTGCTGCAGTTTTGTTTAGCAATTTCACATTTTAAACAACTCCTTTAGGAGCTGTGTTTGTGTGTTTGTTTGTTTGAATGATGAACAGGGTAGCTGGTTTTCCCCAGTGCATACTTGCCATGTTGTGTGTTCAGCCCTCTGGGATAGGGTGGACCACAGTAGCCAGATGTTCCCCAGCTGTTAGGGCCAAAAACAGTGAGTGAGACCAAGGGGGCAAATAGTCACTGGTTGTGTCACTCTTTGCTTCCTCTCTGTGTGTCTCAGTTTGTAAGTTTAGCTGGAGCACATGGGTCAGGTTTCTAATCACAGTTAGAGATGGTTTTGCTTGTGTTCTCCTTCATTCCTGTTGAAAATCTCAAGCTCTTTTCTCTCTTTCATTTGCTCAGTTTGGAAACCTCTCTGCCCAGCAGCCTTTGCAGGGAGAGCTGATCCAGAGATGCCAGCAGTTGCAGTCCCGCTTATCCACACTAAATATTGAGAATGAAGAGGTGATGATCACACATACACAATCAAACATACTCATATCCGTGCCTTCGCAAAACTAGAGGCATTTATAAACAAACACATTATGTACATAGCTACATGCATGCTTCCGTATATAAATAAACAAACACAAGTAAACTCTTTACCTCTCGCACACATAGGGATTCATAAGCGTTCATCTCTTCTAGGACTGTGTTCACATTCTGTCTTTCTGTGTATATACTGTATATGTGTCTTCTAATCTGTCAACTTTCACTTCAAAACACCTCACAACAAGTGTATTGTTGCATTACTGCCAATATGTCAGGTCTGTAATAGTCATGCTCTGTTTATTTTTTGCCATCCTTCAGGTGAAGAAAACGATGGAGGCCACTCTACAGACCATCCAGGATATGGTGACCATTGAGGACTATGATGTGACTGATTGCTTTCACCACAGTAACTCAATGGAGTCAGTCAAGTCCACTGTGTCTGAATCTTTTATGAGCAAACCCAGTCTAGCCAAGAGACGAGCCAACCAGCAGGAGACGGAACAGTTCTACTTCACGGTATTTTGTTTTTACATTTTATTAGGAATGCCCAATTCCCAATGCACTCTAGGTCCTCGTGGTGGCATAGTGACTCACCTCAATCCAGGTGCCGTGGGATGAATCTCAGTTGCCTCCGCATCTGAGACCGTCAATCCACGCATCTTATCACATAGCTTGTTGAGCACGTTATCACGGAGATGTCGCAGGCTTCAAGCTATTCTCCGTGGCATCCATGCACAACTCAACCCGTGCCCCACCGAGAGCGATAACCACATTATAGCGACCATGAGGAGGTTACCCCATGTGACTCTACCCTCCCTAGCAACCGGGCCAAATTGGTTGCTTTAGGAGACCTGGCTGGAGTCACTCCGCACACCCTGGATTTGAACTCGCGACTCCAGGGGTGGTAGTCAGCATCTTTACTTACTTCACGGTAATTGAGATAAAGGGACATCAGTTTAAAGGGATAGTTCACCCAAAAATTAAATGATGACTTTTTTATTTTTGGGTGAACTGTCCCTTTAGCACCGGGTCAGAGAATTAGCAGCAGATGGAGGGTAGGGTTTGTGCTTGGAGCTGGGGGTATGTAAGGATAACAGAGAAATGGGAAAGGAAGGGTGATGAAGGCAGATACAAGAGTTTGAATGTATGAGATACAGCTTAATGTCCTTTCTTTTCTATCAGAGACTTTGTACTCCAGACAGATGCCAAATACCATTTCTTCATAGACTCTTTTCTTTTAGTGGTGTTTGTTAAGGCAAGCGTCACATTACTTTAGAGTACTTAATATAAAATCGAAGAGCAAGTGGGTGTGTCATCATTTCGAAACAAAATCTTGCCTAGACGAAGGTGTTTTTGAGTTCGTTTCAGTGGTTCGTATTAGCTCGCCAGAGCAAACTTTCAGGAAAACTTTGTACTGGCTGCTGTTATTTGTGAGCTGATGCAAAATTACCAACATCTGTATGATCATTCGAGTAGAAACATTTTCTAAAAAAATGTCATGTGATTTTATTTATTTTGTTAATTAATCTGCAAAAGGAATCAAATTCACTCTGTTGTTTGATATGATGCTTCATTGATATGTCATCTAGAGCCGAAAGCAGAGTACCCACATTAAGATATTCCTTCCATCACCACCTTTTGTCTGTATTCTACCCATTTACATTTTTATATACGCATCTTTGCCGTTGTATCAGTCATCATAAATTACAATAACAGAGTGCAACCAGTGCAAGTCAAGAACTTCGCTGAGTATACCTGGGCCTTTAGGCAGGGCTACCGTAAGCTACAAGTTTATTAATCAATTGTGTATGATGCTGAATCCAATCCATCTCTGTTATTTTAACTTCAAAATTGTGTTTAATAGTGGAATTTCGGTACCGACACTACCCATGATTTTGAAGGACCGAGTCCAGCTTCCATAACACAGTTTGAATGACACAATCGATTTGGGTCTCACTACACTTTGTTTTTAATTCAATTAATTAATTAGTATTACCTCAAAGGATTGTTGTTCATTACCTCATAAAAGACGTTAAGTAAACAGTTTAGCACCTTCTGTCTTTTTGTTAAATTTTCAAAAAATGTTCTGCTTTAAATCAATTTGTTATGTTTTTTTTTTTTCACCTTGGAGCTGGTTGGTTTGGTTCGGTTCATGGCTTAAAACTCTTTTATGAAGTACATATGGGGGAAAAAATGCATGGGAAAAATACTTTCGGAAACAAGAAGGCTGAAAATGTACATGGGCACTGTTGCGCTGTATTGAACTGCATGCATAAATGATACATCAGTGTTGCCTATTGAGGATAGTAATATACTTTTTCTAAACAGGTGGACTTATGAATTTTTCCTACCTCTCGTAAAAATGGGCAAAGAATTCCTATACACTTGTATTAAAGGAGGGACCTTAGCATCCATCAAGAACACCCTAGCAATCGTATAGCAATGCCCGGGTAACCACCCAGAACTTTTTGCATAATTATGTCCAGTTGTACACTGGCAAGTACCAGTCACATTTTCTTTAGAAAACATCCAAATCTAGTTATGTATTTGAAGAATGCATTTTTCTCTTTTTATACTTGTTATGTTGTGTTGTCAAAACACAGGCATTATGTGCTATAGGATTGTAAGAAGGTGAATTTCCATTCACTCTGGCCACAGACGATCAATGAAAGAACAAGACCCCATCGATTACTTGGAGGTTTTGTTTTTTGTATTTTGATCTTGTACCTGTTATTTCAGCACATCTCCTTTACATCAGATTATCAAACCTTCTTCATTCCTCTCCCACCATCCAGTTTCACTTTTTGTTTGGTTCCCTATGTGCATTCCCTTTCTGTTTGTCTCTTTCTATGCTAAAAGCACTAGTGCATGGCTCCATGTCTTGGCCCTCTTGCTAGTGTCTGCATTACTGTTTCGCTGGTATGGCTGCGATCTATGATGGATGATCTTGTAAGCATCTGTCAGCCCTGCTCCTCTGCAATTTCAGGTTTTCCCCCATCCCTCTATCTGTCTTTCTGCTGTCAAGTTTCCATCAGTTCAGGGTTCTTGCCCCCAAAGAGCTATAATCTATTAACGCGCATAGATCCAGGGCTGCCCTGTGCTGCAATGGATCAGAAATTAATGTTTATGCCAACAAGATGTATGAGTCTCAAGACCACACAGCAAATTGAAAGGGGTAGAGGAAGGATTTTTTGCAAGGGTGGAGAAAAGATACAAAGATTGATTGTTGGGTTTACTTAATAGCCATCCAAGTGGAATTCTTTGCAGTGTTTGTTCATAAGTGTGTAAGATGATGATCTAGCAGTTATACTTTAGCGTGAACACATGTTTTATATTCTCTGTTTCAGAAACTGAAGGAGTTTCTTGAGGGCAGGAACCTCATCACCAAGCTACAGGCTAAACATGACCTGATTCAGAAGACTCTGGGAGAAAGTGAGTTATCTTATTGTGTGACTCTTGAATGCGGGTATCTTTAGCTATAGTTTGAGGACAGAATTGTTCCCAACCATTCATAAAATGGTTGCTGCTGTCTTCTGGGGCCTACCATGATCTTATCCACTCAGTTATTTGTAGGCCAGGAGGGTGGAGGTCTACTCTCCTGTAGTACAGACTACTACAACAGTGTTTTCCAACCACTGTGCTCGTGAAAGATTGTCAAGTGTGCCATGGAAAATTACACAAAATAAATGCATGAAAAAAATTATAATTTCAGGTTTTGAAACCATAATTGGTCACTTTTGTGATTGTGAAGAGCAATGATTAATGTGCAATAGTGACTAATGTTTATACGCGTTAAGGGTCTTTTAAATGACTCCAGAATACATTGAAGTCCATAAAGTGACGCCACTTTACACCAAAGTGTTTTTCACACACACATTTTTGCTTCACCAATAATGTCTTTGAGAGTACTAAGCAACAAGAAATATTTAAAAACTGTCCAAATTTTTGAAGAGACATTGTCTCATAATTTCTTTTAATTAAATATTACCTTATCGTTTATGAATATCAGAGACCCCAGTTATTGAACTAATTGAAATTCACCAAGAAAACGCTTCGACATAAACATAAAGTCCTTTTATTACTTTCTGCTATCAAAGTTACTGAAAACTTTTTTCTCTCTTCCAAATACATGTTTTCAATGTTTATTGTGCACAACTCCCAATTTTTACGTGGTAAAATCGCCCCTCTGTGACACTTTCTGCAACTCTTGTCGTGTGGAGGGCAATGTGGCGCTTGATGCTGGCATTGAAGGAACATTGACACCTCGACTCAACTCATGTGAAATGCGCTTTACAAAGATGAAAGAACATTATTGAAACTCAAAATTATTATTATTTGTCTATTATTGTGGTCTTTTCTGATAAAAGCCACACGCAGCAGTTTAAATAGGCTACTGTAGGAAAATGATACCGTAGATCTACTTTGTGTTTATAATTCTTATACTGAAGTCAGTAGATTTGTAGTCATGCAAGTTTTAATAAAGGAGAAGGAAAGGACGTTATTGAAACTCACTGTTATTGTTGTCTTTGGATGAAAAATAATGCTCAGACTGAAGGAAGACTATAGATCTGATTTGTTCTTTTAATGCTTAAACACTATAAAGTCTCTTGGTAGATTTCAGTCATGAACGACTCAAAACGATTCACTGATTCACTTTCACCCCTCGTGAGTTTGCATCCCTGTAATTTGTTGTGGCATTGCAAGAACAAATCTACAAATTAGATTAGACCTCACACAGGGTAGCCTACCTATATGACTTGTGTGTTTTGTTTGTTGTTTTTTTTTTTTTTTGCGGCATAAAATTGATTAATTTTGACTTGTCCCTCCTTTTCTTTAAAAAAAAGCAAAAATCAAGTTGACAGTTAGGCACTTTTAATGAAAGTGAATAGGGGCCAATTTTTGTACGTTGAAAAAGTTTTTCAAAAGTATAGCCGCAAGAATATCAGTGTGTTAACATGATTTTAAGTGTGATAAAATCACTTTTCTGTGTAAAGTTATAGCCAATTTTATAACCATGATGATGTAATGTCAACAAACCCTAAAATGACTGTAAAAATGACGATTTATTTCAACACAGCTCAAATAAAACATGAGTTTAACAGAAGAATTCATTTAAGTGCTTTTATAAAATTATAAGCTTCACATTTCTGCCTTTTTAAACCCTCCAAAAATTGGCCCCATTCACTTCCATTGCAAGTGCCTCACTCTAACCTCAGATTTTGCTTTTTTCTTTAAAGAAAAGAAGAGACGGCTCTAAATTTGTTTTTGTAGTAATCAACATTATGCCACAAATGCTGTCAATTGAGCTTAACTTATAATGATCCCAGAAAATTCAAAGTCAAGAAATGTATGCTATGCTATGTCAGGAAACGTCTGGGGTTACATGTGTAACCCTTGTTCCCTGAAAAAGGCGGAACGAGATGTTGCACTGCTAAGCGCTACGGGGAACAGCTTTCGCTGTGAGCCGAGCTGAATAATGTGTGGAACACGTCAATGGACATTGACCGGAATTTATAGCCTCAGCTGATGTAATCATTAGATGCACCTGAGGCCAGGCTATAAATGGATACGTCACCAGGTGTCGTCAGATACTTTTTGAAGAGCAGTCCTGGGACGTCCCAGTGCGGCAAAGCAGCGCAACATCTCGTTCCGCCTTTTTCAGGGAACAAGGGTTACACATGTAACACGAGACGTTCCCTTTACAAAAGGCTTCACTACGATGTTGCGCTGCTAAGCGCTACGGGGAACGCAATACCCACGCCGCCGCACTTGGGGCTGTCCGGACCCCTACGGTTGTGCAGTGTACTCACAAAAACGCGAGAGGTCTCAGACATGAGCTTGAGATGTCGACTCAAGGGCATAAGAGCCTGGAGTAGCATAAACATCTAAACCATTAATTTTTTGATGAATGTGTGCGAAGAGGACAGTCTGCCGCATCACAAACTTGTTCAGGCATGGGCTGAGATGTCGACTCAAGGGCATAAGAGCCCAGAGTAGCAAAGCATCTAACCCACAAAGTTCGATGAATGTGTGCGAAGAGAACCCTATCGCAGCACAAACTTGTCATAAAAACTGATGAATGTGAGCGGAGAGGACCAGCCTGCCGTATCACAAACTTGTTCAGGCATGAGTTGAGATGTCGACTCAAGGGCATAAGAGCCCAGAGTAACAAAGCATCTAACCCATAAAGTTCGATGAATGTGTGCGAAGAGAACCCTATCGCAACACAAACTTGTCATAAAAACTGATGAATGTGAGCGGAGAGGACCAGCCTGCCGCATCACAAACTTGTTCAGGCATGAGCTGAGATGTCGACTCAAGGGCATAAGAGCCCAGAGTAGCAAAGCATCTAACCCACAAAGTTCGATGAATGTGTGCGAAGAGAACCCTATCGCAGCACAAACTTGTCATAAAAACTGATGAATGTGAGCCGGAGAGGACCAGCCTGCCGTATCACAAACTTGTTCAGGCATGAGTTGAGATGTCGACTCAAGGGCATAAGAGCCCAGAGTAGCAAAGCATCTAACCCATAAAGTTCGATGAATGTGTGCGAAGAGAACCCTATCGCAACACAAACTTGTCATAAAAACTGATGAATGTGAGCGGAGAGGACCAGCCTGCCGCATCACAAACTTGTTCAGGCATGAGCTGAGATGTCGACTCAAGGGCATAAGAGCCCAGAGTAGCAAAGCATCTAACCCATAAAGTTCGATGAATGTGTGCGAAGAGAACCCTATCGCAACACAAACTTGTCATAAAAACTGATGAATGTGAGCGGAGAGGACCAGCCTGCCACATCACAAACTTGTTTAGGCATGGGCTGAGATGTCGACTCAAGGACATAAGAGTCCGGAGTAGCAAAGCATCTAAAGCATAAAATGTGATTAGTGTGTGCGGAGAGTGCCAACCTGCCGCACCACAAACTTGTTCGGTGTCAACTCAAGGGCGTAAGAGCCAAGAGTGGCAAGAACATCCAAACTATAAAAGTTTAATGAATGTGCGCGGAGAGGACCAACCTGCCGCACCACAAACTTGCTGCAGAGGGAGACCTCTAGCCAAGGCTTTAGAGGAGGAGAGCCCTCTGGAAGAGTGCGCCCTAAAACCTACTGGCGAAGCTTGAATGCGCGCCTCGTAGGCCCGGGCAGTAAGGTCCCTCACCCAAAGTGACAACCCGGTCACGGCTTCAAAGTGAAGAACTGCTGCCCTGACTTTACGCCACTAGCAAATGCGGTGGACATAATTCTGAAGGGCACAGACTGGACAAAGTCTGAGTAGTCTTTAGCTGCTCCGGCATTACAAACGGCAGGGAGCAGAAGGCTTAGAGAATGACTGGCCAAGGGTCGAGAAAGGCACCTGGGTGACTCGGGGAGGGACTGGGTGACTCGGGAAGAAGTAGAGGAGACATTGCGCTATCAACAGAGGCGAAGAGGTCCTCTTCTGCCCTGTAAAATCTACCCAGATCAGTTCCAAGGGAGGGAGCCCTAGCGATTGCAATGGTCTCGATAGCTTCAGGAGAAAGCCCTGTGAACCTCAGTTGGTACCCTACAGGGGCCAAGCATGAAAGGTTTCACAATTCGGGCCGGGGATGAATATGCCCCCTGAGCCTGAGAAAGAAGGTCCTACCTGTTCGGAATCGCCCAAGGCGAGCCGTCGAGGAGAGATATTAACTCCGAGAACCATATCCTGTTTAGCCAGCGCAGCGCCATTAATAGGAGGTAAGACACTTGGTGGTGAACATTGCCAAGACTCCCGGGAGCAGAGAAACCGGGGAAAGAAACGCATACAGACGCATTCTGGGTCATGTATGTGTTTTAACGTCCGGACTCAAGGGGGCTGGGTGATTTCAGGGAGAAGTAGAGGAGACATTGCGCTATTCATAGAGGCGAAGAGGTCCTCTTCTGCCCTAAGATCTCACCCAAACTTGTTCCAAGTGGAAAAAGCCCGGCATTTAAAAGGTCTCGATAACCTCAGGAGAGAGCCCTGTGTCCCTCAGTTGGTACCCTTAGGGGCCAAACATGAAAGATTCCACAATTTGGGGCAGGGATGAAATATTGCCCTGTGCCTGACACAGAAGATTCTTCCTGTTCGGCATCGCCAAAGGCGAGCCGTCGAGGGAAGAGATTAGCTCCGAGAACCAAGCCCTGTTCGGCCAGCGTGGTGTTATCAGTAAGAGGCAAAAACCCTTGCTGGCGAACTCTGGGCAACTACTGCCTTAGGGTGGAGTTCTTAAAGCCCCCATTGGTATGGACCGTAAATCTGCTCCCATATACGGGCATCCAGGGATATAACTGACCTGAGTGACAGGAGCTTGCCCTGGGCCCTAAGGAGAACCCAACGTGTCAGAAATACAGCTGACAAGAACGTGGGTCTCCTTGATGATTTATGTAAGAGGCTACCGCTGCATTGTCCTCCCGCACCAAGACATGGCAGCCTCAGGAGGAGGTATTTCAGGGCCAGAAATACAGCCATCAACCCGAGACAGAGACTGTGACAACCGAGCTGACGACCCTCCTATCCCCTTAAGCTGGACGACCACTTAAGGCCGCTACCCCGCCCATCAGGGAGGCGTCTGTCGTTAGCAGCCTGCAACAACAAGACACACCTAGAGTGGGACCCAAGGCAGAAAACCGGGGTCTGAACCACATAGAAAGGGAACGAAGCCTGAGGCGCGTAACCCTATTTAGCCTAGGGGTTTTGGCCCTTGGAAGAAATCCCCTGGCTTTTGGCCACAACAAAAACGGTCTCATGAGCAGAAGGTCCAGAGGGATCACTGTGGACGCATTCGCCCTGAGACCTGGAAATCACTGATACTGATAACAGTGCAACCTTGACCTAGCCTGACTTTGCTCAGGGTGATCTAAATGGACTCAATCCTAGCGGGAGACAGTTGTGCCCGCATTGAGATTGAACTCCATACAATGCCCCGATAGACAGTGTTCTGAGTGGGAGAGAGGACGCTTTTCTTGGCGTTGAGCCTCAACCCCAGAGAAACAGATGAGCTAAGACGATGTCCCTGTGCTGAACTGCCAGTTCCTGGAACTGAGCTAGGATCAGCCAGTCGTCTACATAATTCAGAATGCAGATGCCCCAGAGTCGCAAGGAGCCAGCGCTACATCATGCATTGTGAATGTGCGGGTAAAAAGGGCTAGGCTGAGTGAAAGAACCTGACCCTGGAAGACATCGCCCCCGGAAGTGAACCTCAGGAACTTTCCATGTTGTGGCAGAACTTCTAAATGATGTATAGAAGTGCGTCATAAGATCGATGGTGACCAGCCAAACGAGTTGTAGGGCTTGAGACACGACCGTCTTGACAGGCATCATCTTGGACTTGAACACCCACGGGTAGTTCAAGCTTTAAGATCTAAGCCAGACGCCACCCCTCACCCTCCATGGGAAACGGGAAGTATTTAGTGTAATAACCTAACTCTCTCTCTGGAAGGGGAACACATACCATGGCCCCTTTAACCAGGAGATTGAGTTATATATATTTTTTTTTTACATAAAAAGAAATCCGGTTCACGGTAGTGAGAACATGCCGTTGAAACACGGAAAAGCGGCGGGTGAATTAAATCCTGACGCCCTTATAAGACCCACAGAAAATAATATATCCGTCAGAAGTTCCCACACTGCCAGGATCTCTGAGATGGGTATTATATTTTAACACTTCCTGTTGAGGGGTTGTCGAGTGTTTCGAGTCCTGAATAAAATGCAGGAACAGCGAAAACACCCAACTGGGAGGAACAGCATAGTGTGCAGAGCAGCATAGTGTGCAGAGCAGCACCAGCCTGACCTGCTGCTTGATAAGCCCTTCCTACTAAAGTGGAGGTTGTCCTACAAGGCTTTGAGGGGAGAGAGGGCTTCTTAAGTGACGATGCCGAGCCCGGCGAGAGATAGCCCGCAAGCGTCTCTTCGACCGGCGGCATCACTGAATACCGCCGTGCCTCAGCACCCACGACAGTCGAATATAATGACGTCGAGGGTATGTGAACACGGGAAGAAAATATATATATATATTTTATAATAGCGATCCACCTCATGATCCGAGAAGTGTCGACATCATATGAAGAAACAGCTGGGTTTGGGGAGAGAGTGAGTGAAAGGGATCAACCCGTCTCTTGCTCCTCAGCCAAAACCATGCAAGAGCCCCACGTACGATCTTCTTTTCGAGAGTGCTGACTCCGGAAGCAAGCGAGGCGAAGCACGACGCACTCTGCCTGTTAAAGCAAATCGCAGTGCTCGCGACCCACCCTGCTGCAACGCGAGAGCAGCGTGCTCCCAAACAAACAGCAAAAACTGATGTGTGTCGTCTTCAGCTATAGAGCGAGAAGAGGGGAACATGCACCGTTTGTGACTTTCAGTCATTCTCTCTTTTTAGAAATATATATATATATATAATATTTTCTAAACAGAAGAGAAAAGAGAACAAAGAACAAAGTTCACTGCACACTGTCTAACTGATTCTAACTCCTAACAGAGGAAAGAAAGTTTTGACAGGGTGTGTGAAACACACGGAAACAGAATCGCTCTGAAAAAAGAGTTTCTGACGACACCTGGTGACGTATCCATTTATAGCCTGGCCTCAGGTGCATCTAATGATTACATCAGCCGAGGCTATAAATTCCGGTCAATGTCCATTGACGTGTTCCACACATTATTCAGCTCGGCTCACAGCGAAAGCTGTTCCCCGTAGCGCTTAGCAGCGCAACATCGTAGTGAAGCCTTTTGTAAAGGGAACAAAAATGTTTTCATTTCATATTTTTAGTTTAGTTTGGCATTCATTTACAATAATAGCACTGCTGTGCTGTCATGAGGAAAATAGCACACCATGATGTCGCTTTATTGTTTTCCCTCTATGCACATGTTTGGCAGTGGCATGTGTGTGTGTTCTGAGGGGAATTTAACAGGAGCTGCTAGGGGCCCATTTGGATATGGGGTCACGTCCCACATTAAGGTCCTCCGTAACAGTAATGACAGGGATAGGGAAGAGATTTTTACTCCCAGAGGAAACCGTCCAGCTGTGGCCGCTTCATCACACACACACAGCCTTTCTCTGTATCTCTTTTCAGAAGCGTCTGTATTCAAACTCCCTCATATTTTTGAGCCAATTTGGTTTTGAACTTCCAAAAAAACTTCCAGACGGCACATCTCCAAGATGTCTATTTAATAGCATTTCATAAGAACGTTCAGATTCTAGTTTTTATGTATTAATATCTGATGAACATCTTTATATAAAAAAAGAGAAGATTTACATACATTCTACATTATATTTGTCTCAAAGACTTATGCTGAATGTCCTTTTGAATTGCAGATGAGCAAACCCATCTTCATGTTGATAACACGCACATCAAATAGATGTCTGGGTGATGTACTGTATATTTGCTGTCTGGGACCTTTGAATATTAAATTGCACATTTATTGTAGGTAAAACAAAATGCTGGTCAAATACAGTTAACCAAAAAAACCATTCACATGAATAAATTTGGTCTATCAGATCGCAACTCTAGCAAATTATTTACTTTAAACTAGTTTCCATTGACTTTTCAAGGTGTTTTGTGAAAATGTGTAAAAATATGTGCCGTCTTCTGCTTGTTTCCATTCAAATGGACTTTTATCAGTAAAAATGGTGTGTGTGTGATGACATCATGCTTCGTAAAACACTTTGTCACGTAAGGTTTGGTTTATCACAAAAGAACTCTGTTCTTAAGCTATTTCCATACAGAAATGTGTGGATAACGCTAATTGTGTGCCTTTCGCCTCCCAGATGTTCCTATTTTCCCCCCCCAAGTCTTTGTAAAATGGAGAGAGTATTGAGACAATTCATTGAAATTAGCAAGCTTACTGACTTTTTAATTTCACAAAAAAGGAGGAATTGCAATCCAAAATGAACAGTTGCCCTTCTGATAGGACTGTAATATTGGTCCTGATGTTGTGCCTATTGCAGGTATCCACCGGTTCTGACCCGAAAGCGAATCGTCATTGCCCTGTTCAAGGTGGCAACCTGCACCAAGTAGTTGGGGAAACTTTCAGTCTTAGTAGGACCATCCATCGATGTGTATACATACGTATGCTGTGTGCACATCTATTAAAATAATTTGCTGTAGTGTAATATCAGGGTTTACATATATGATACATTCCTGATACCCAATTGGCTATTTTGAGCAATCATTTGATCTAAAGCATTGCCATCACAACTGCATTATGTGCCGCATATTTATCCAGTAACTTTTAACAACCAACTGATCTTAAATTAAGTTTAGCATTATAATGCAATTTTTATTTTCTGAAGTGCAAGTGCAATCCTAGGTAAAGACGGTTAGATTTAAAATATTTAAAAGTTTTAAAATGTTAAAAAATGTGTTTTCTGAAAGTGAAGCCATTGGACAAATAGTTCTGATAGTTTAGTCTTGAAAAAAGTGTAGAACATTCTGAGAATGTCATTCAGCCGACTCTTTTCATCTACATAACAGGGTAAGGCTAATTTAAGTTTGTAGGCAATTATATTGGCCTAACAATATTATTTTTTCGTTTGGTAATTTATTTAATTTAATACAGGGAATTTGTTAGTGTTCCAAAAAAAGCACATTAAGGCTTTTCTCCAATTTATTTTTAATTTCAAACATCTTTGTGCATAGAAAAGGTTTTTTTGTATTGTAGGCTAATTCCATGACTGCTGTCTATTATTTTGAACGGTGTGGAAAAGAAGCTTTAATAAATAAACTGCTCACAAAGCATGGCCATTAATTTGTTCTCCATGCACTTGTCGATGACAGGTGCATGATACGAGATATTTGTGTTGGCACTCCAGGAAGTGTCATGACGCAGATGTGTTTGCAGCATCAGATCTGTGCAAGTATGCCGTTAAGACCAATCCATAACAGTGCGAGTATTGCTTCACATGCAGTAAAGTGTCTTTCAAGGATGTATTCCTTGTCATCATGATTAACACAGGCTAACGATTGGGGTAAATTCTGTCAAGTGACACTATATTTTTGCGTTAATGGCAATTTTCTCGACAAAAAAGTGTTTCCAAACCAGTTTTTCGTGACATTTGAAGTATCGACATAGAGTTTATGCACTAGAGTTAAATAGAAAATATTATGTTGAAACAATTTTAGCAATCATTTGCGTTTCCATCAGCTATATTGGGTATAAACTTGGATGGAAACATCATCTACCCACCCTCATTTTCTCAAATCTCCTATTTATTCCCATGGAACATAAAATACGTTTTTATGAAAATATAATAAACATCATATATTAGTTTGGATTTCGAACCTTGACCCACTTGCACACTAGATGAAAGCTTTACCACCAGACTATGATGTCTTCTAATCTTACAGAACTACGAAGTTGTTTTAAAAAAAAATGTTTTTGCACTGATTAAGTTGTATCTTGCCTAGGGCACCAAGTGAGCCAGGACTGACACTGGTACTCCCTCAACAACAAAAAAATTAAAAGAAGAAATAATAATAATTAGTGCATGAAGCCCCAGTTACTCTTTTCTTACTGTATCTTTCCTTCACCAGGTCAGAAGACGGACTACTGCCTTGCCAGGTGAGTGCTGTGGGAAACCAACTCCACTAACCCAAATAAGATGCAAAGCATTTACTCACAAGGCCTTAATTTAGCACGCATACAGATGTTTGAGGGCCGTTTAAAGATGAATATCTGGTCTAGACATGTTCATCTTTTATTCACATCTGCTGAGTTATTTATTGAGGCTGAGGGTAATTATTCTCAGGTTATTATGCAGTATGGAAATGGGAACAGACCTTCAAACAAGAGTTCATAGAATGGACACAAACCAGGCGCTCTCAAAACAAATATTAATCTGTGTGTGTCTTTGTTTAAGGCCTGTATATTAAAATAAGACCTTTCTCTGGAGGGTAATTTTTGCTGGTCTAATGGCCACAGGCGTTTTGTGGATTGAATGTGGAGGAAAATTAGAGCAGTTTGAGGGAAAATTATCCACCATAATAACAGAAGCCCCCTCCCTCTTTTTCATGCCGATCAGCGGACGGAGGAACTCCACTGTACGAAAACAGGTAATTACACCACTAAATGGGACATCTGCATGTTGTATGATTGTGTGTATATTTGTGTTAGTTTTTTTTTCTTGTGTAGAGATGTTTTTTTTTTTATGTGTGTGTCTAGGATAATTAAACATGAGGAACAAAGAGTATTGGTGATTTGTCTCTTAATTTATCAAAGTTCTTCTTGGGAATATTTACATATTTACAGAATATTTATATATATATATATATATATATATATATATATATATACAGTGAGGAAAATAAGTATTTGAACACCCTGCTATTTTGCAAGTTCTCCCACTTGGAAATCATGGAGGGGTCTGAAATTGTCATCGTAGGTGCATGTCCACTGTGAGAGACATAATCTAAAAAAAAAAATCCAGAAATCACAATGTATGATTTTTTAACTATTTATTTGTATGATACAGCTGCAAATAAGTATTTGAACACCTGTCTATCAGCTAGAATTCTGACCCTCATTGACCTGTTAGTCTGCCTTTAAAATGTCCACCTCCACTCCATTTATTATCCTAAATTAGATGCACCTGTTTGAGGTTGTTAGCTGCATAAAGACACCTGTCCACCCCATACAATCAGTAAGAATCCAACTACTAACATGGCCAAGACCAAAGAGCTGTCCAAAGACACTAGAGAAAAAATTGTACACCTCCACAAGGCTGGAAAGGGCTACGGGGAAATTGCCAAGCAGCTTGGTGAAAAAAGGTCCACTGTTGGAGCAATCATTAGAAAATGGAAGAAGCTAAACATGACTGTCAATCTCCCTCGGACTGGGGCTCCATGCAAGATCTCACCTCGTGGGGTCTCAATGATCCTAAGAAAGGTGAGAAATCAGCCCAGAACTACACGGGAGGAGCTGGTCAATGACCTGAAAAGAGCTGGAACCACCGTTTCCAAGGTTACTGTTGGTAATACACTAAGACGTCATGGTTTGAAATCATGCATGGCACGGAAGGTTCCCCTGCTTAAACCAGCACATGTCAAGGCCCATCTTAAGTTTGCCAATGACCATTTGGATGATCCAGAGGAGTCATGGGAGAAAGTCATGTGGTCAGATGAGACCAAAATAGAACTTTTTGGTCATAATTCCACTAACCGGGTTTGGAGGAAGAAGAATGATGAATACCATCCCAAGAACACCATCCCTACTGTGAAGCATGGGGGTGGTAGCATCATGCTTTGGGGGTGTTTTTCTGCACATGGGACAGGGCGACTGCACTGTATTAAGGAGAGGATGACCGGGCCATGTATTGCGAGATTTTGGGGAACAACCTCCTTCCCTCAGTTAGAGCATTGAAGATGGGTCGAGGCTGGGTCTTCCAACATGACAATGACCTGAAGCACACAGCCAGGATAACCAAGGAGTGGCTCTGTAAGAAGCATATCAAGGTTCTGGCGTGGCCTAGCCAGTCTCCAGACCTAAACCCAATAGAGAATCTTTGGAGGGAGCTCAAACTCCGTGTTTCTCAGCGACAGCCCAGAAACCTGACTGATCTAGAGAAGATCTGTGTGGAGGAGTGGGCCAAAATCCCTCCTGCAGTGTGTGCAAACCTGGTGAAAAACTACAGGAAACGTTTGACCTCTGTAATTGCAAACAAAGGCTACTGTACCAAATATTAACATTGATTTTCTCAGGTGTTCAAATACTTATTTGCAGCTGTATCATACAAATAAATAGTAAAAAAATCATACATTGTGATTTCTGGATTTTTTTTTTTAGATTATGTCTCTCACAGTGGACATGCACCTACGATGACAATTTCAGACCCCTCCATGATTTCTAAGTGGGAGAACTTGCAAAATAGCAGGGTGTTCAAATACTTATTTTCCTCACTGTATATATACAATCACCGAGCAGTTTATTGGGAACACTATGGCCCTAATAAAGTGCCCAACGTGGTCTTCTGCTGTTGTAGCCCATCCGTCTCAACATTCGACGTGTTGTGCATTCTGAGATGCTATTCTGCTTACTAGAATTGTACAGAGTGGTTATCTGAGTTACCACAGTCTTTCTGTCAGCTCGAACCAGTCTGGCTATTCTCCGTTGAACTCTCTCATCAACAAGCCGTTTCTGTCCGCAGAACTGCCGCTCACTGGATGTTTGTTTTTGGCACCATTGTGAGTTAACACTAGAGGATGTTGTGTGTGAAAATCCCAGGAGATCAGTAGTTACAGAAATACTCAAACAGCCCATCATAGTCAGAATCACTAAGATTGCATTTTTCCCCATTCTGATGGTTGATGTGAACATTAACTGAAGCTCCTGACCCGTATCTGCATGATTTTATGCCATGAACTACATGATTGACTTATTAGATATTAGGTGTACAGGTGTTCCTAAAGTGTGTGTGTGTGTGTGTGTGTGTGTGTGTGTGTGTGTGTGTGTGTGTGTGCAGTATATTTATAGACATATATGCATTTATACAGGGAAACAAATAAATACTTTTGTGATTTTTTTTTTTATTTTTTACATTTAAAACAAATGTATGACATGAAATGATAAAAAAAAAAAAAAAAAAAAGATTCTGCCCTATTTCTTGGTGACTACTCAATCTCCTTTGAAGAAAAAAAGGTCAGATTTTCTTGTTTCTATTGAAGCACACAAGATGCTCTTTTGAATCGTTCTCAAATCCTACTGAAAAATAGTTTACATAAAGTAAAATGGAGAGATTCCAAATATGTTTTACTCAAATTGTTATGCTGATAATATAACTTGTAATGATTTGTATCATTTATTAATTTAGAAAAATGCAAAATAGAAACATTTTCGTTAGTGTTCTCAGGTTTTCTATCCTACTGTGTATATATATATAATTTTATCGTAATAATAGTGATGGTGTATGTATTATTCTCTGTGACACTCGCCAAAGCCAGTGATTGTGAGCGTGACCGCCACACAGCTAGGTTCAGGTCATATGTGGCTCAAATTCTGCTTCGCTTAGCCATTTCCTGTTCACTCAAATAAACAAAAGGAAGCTGTGGAGAGAAACTGTCTCCTAGCAACTGTTGCCCCATACCCGCATGGCTCAAACCTCCTAAATTCTAATGCCGGCTTCCCTCTACAAATGTTATTATTAATATGTGAATCCTGTAAAGAAAAAGGTTTCCTGTGCTGCAAAATGTCCAGGGACTTCCCCCTCCACCACCCGCCCAGACCTGCATATTTTCTCCTTCATTTTACAATCTCTATTTTTTTCCTCCCTCCCTCTCATAGGAGTCTATCCAAATAATTCCCCTGATGGTGGAGAGTTGTATTCGCTTCATCAGTCGACACGGTGAGCTCCCTCACTCTCTTTCTCTCTCTCTCGGTTCCTCTCTCTCTTCCTTTTTTTTCCTTGTCAAATCTATTCCATTATCGCTATTATTAACCTCTGGTCTTGGTATAGAAAAATATCTGGATTCAATGTTCAAACTTCACTAAATGCTCTGCTCCAAAACCTAGTGACCTGCCTTGCTGCCTACTTGATCTGCTCTGAAGCACAAATGCATCAGATACCATAGAAAATCCACACCGACTTTCTGTCTGTACACTGTGTCCATAATGTCATGTGTGTGCCAGTACAGGTCTCCATCACGAGGGCATATTCAGAGTCTCTGGCTCCCAGGTGGAAGTCAATGACATTAAGAATGCCTTTGAGAGAGGTGAGTCTGCTAAGACCTCCTTTACCTCGTTGTCTTTTCCTGTTTTTCAAATCAAGACTGTGCCCTGCTTTATTAAAGGGCACAGTCACTGTCTTTTCCATTTATGCTGAGTATGATGATCTCTCTCTTTGTGTCTCAGGTGAGGACCCACTGGCTGGGGACCAGAATGATCATGATATGGACTCCATCGCTGGAGTCTTAAAGCTGTATTTCAGAGGCCTGGAAAACGCCCTCTTTCCAAAGGAAGTCTTCCATGACCTCATGTCATGTGTCTGTGAGTGTCCGCTTTATTTCCTACACCCACGGTATACCACATGCATACCACAAACCAGGCTTTCCATATGAGACAATTGATGAGTTATTGTCCTAAACAAACAAATTTTTTGTTAATGTTGTTTTTTTTTTTCCAGCCATGGAGAACCTCCTGGACAGAGCTGTCCACATCCACAAAGTCTTGCTGTCTTTGCCCAGCAACACCCTGGTTATCATGAGATACCTGTTTGCTTTTCTCAACCAGTGAGTGTTGTCACTTAGCAATGTGTCATCTGGAAAGTTCTTTGTGTTGGAAAGTGCCACACTGTTCCCACTGAAATCATTCAATTATTTTGTTATCTGTGATTACATCTCAAGACCATATCTCGCCTCTCCTCAAGGGCAATTAAAGGGATAGTTCCCCAAAACTTAGAATTCTGTCAGCATTTACTCACCCATAGGTAGTTCCAACCTCGTATGACTTTTTTCTTCTGTGGAATGCCCAGGTTGCTCTTTTCCATACCATGAAATTTAATGGGGATGGAGGCTGTCAAGGTTCAATATAACATGTGCACTATATTCCAAATGTTCTGAAGCCATTTAATAGCTTTGTGTGAGGAATGCACTAAAATATCTTCAATTATTCTCTGTAAATCTTGCAACTCATTGCGGTAGTTTTGACGTCAGTTATACCAAATGCTACTGGTTATCATGTGTGTCCTAAACAATCACGTCACGCCAAGTTAAAAAATGAAGAATTGCTAATTATTTTCACGTCAGAAGGGAAGATTTTCCACAATTAAAGTAAATCATGCTTACCTTTAACCCCTAAATGCATGTTTGTTACATACCTCAGGTCTTTAGTGACCCGGCACATGTATATATACACCACAAACAGATCTACAAAATGCCAGGATAAGGTCAAATTTGAAATACATTTAGACAATAAAAGAATTGAATATAGTCTGATAGATATTGATGTTTTAATTGTCATATGTCAAAGAATATATTGAACATATATAGAACATGATTCATTACTTCCATACTGACATTTTCTGAGATGCAACCAGCTGTCAAACTCATATGTATTTAAGCACTTTTTTTGTCTGAATAGATGCACAACATAAAGAATATTAGTAGTACACACAAAGACAATAATCAAATTATACTGTTCATGTGTTACACTTGCTATAGTTTACTTCCACGTTGCTTCTTTTTCAAATAGTAAAGTCAAACGTAATCGAGTCAATCGCTGAAACAACAGCGCCACCTTGAGTAAGAAATACAACGTATAGTATGTATATGTAAAATGGATAATTCACCATGTCACATAGAAAATCAGTGTGATATAGTATTCATTTGTCTTATAATGAACAAAGAAATAGATATCTTGTAATAGTAAACATATAGATATGAAATAATCATAAAAATATGATTTATGGAAGTGCAAAAATACATTATTACATATCTCGGGTCTTTATTAGCCCTATACACTTTTGGTAATTAAGCAGTTATATAAAAATATACTGTTTGCAATTGTTATTTTAATTTTTTTGGGAGTTTAGTTATACTAATGAGGTGTGGGCATAACCCCAAATAATGGGTGAGGTACAGGGGTGGAATAAGGTTCCAGGTCACTAAAGGTATGGCTGATTTAAGGGTTATAGGAATATTCCGGGTTCAATACATGCTAAGCTCATTCGACAGCATATGTGGCATAATATTGCTTACCGCAAAAAATTATTTTGACTCGTCCCTCTTTTAAAAAAAGCAAAAATCGAGGGTTCAGTGATGCACTTACAATAGAAGTGAATGGGGACCATTTTGGAGGGTTTAAAACAGAAATGTAAAGCTTATCATTTTTTTATTATATTACTATATAATACTTATATTCATTCTTCTGTTAAAACTCATGTATCACTTGAGCTGTAAAGTAAAATAATCGTTTTTACGGTCATTTTAGGGTATTCGATTTTATGGCGTTACGCCATCATTGCAGCAAAGATGTACAATTGGATATAACTTTATTCTGGAAAGGGTAGTAAGTGATTTTATCACACTAAAATCTTGGTAGCATGCGTAATGTTTACGTCTTTTAACTATACTTTTTAAGCAGTATGTATTTTAACGTCGTGATTGGCCCTGCACACCATTCCATTGTAAGTGCCTCACTGTAGCCTAGATTTTTGCTTTTGTTTTTTTATATATATATAAAGAAAAGGAAGGAAAAGTAAAACTAACTTTTTGTGGTAATCAACATCATACCACAAATGCTGTCGATTGAGCTTGTATTGAACCCAAAATATTCCTTTAAATCAGCACCATTTCTAGTGATTTACTAGAGCTTACTTACCCCAACTTACAAAGAGCTTATACACTTTCCAAACTTGTCATTTTACAAGGCTTTTTTCAATAGAAAATGAAATATTATCTTTCCTGAAAGTGAACGTTTGCCAAAGGCCAGGCTGCAGCACTTTTAGAACACTTCCCTTTATATCTCTGCCTTCCCCCTTCAATTTTTAACCACTCTGTGGTCCTCTTGAAAGACCCTCCAGACCACAACATGATCTTAACTTCTACTCCAGCCTGCTGGTGTGCATGCAGGCTTGTCTGATGTTTCCAAGCTGACTGAACACTTTCCAGCTCGCGTATCACTGCCAGAAAGGGGAAGCGAGTGAGAGAGAGAGAGAGCATGTTGAGGTATGGTGTTGCCATCAAGCCTCCATTATGGCTCCCATGCCAGACGTCTGTAGCCCTCATTGAATGGCCTCTTTGTTTGCTTTATGGCCGATAGATCTTTCCTCCACAATAAAAGTCAACTTGGGTGCCAGAATGGGTCTCTAGAGACTTGCTGCTCTCCTAATTCTCTCTGGCTGGTGTTACGGCCAAGCACATGAAGTATACATATGTATACACACTTACAAATATACTATACATCAAGAGGCGTTACTCGGATGCCCCAGAATGTTGAGTGGGACCCCTGTGCAGATGTAACGGTCTAGGAAGTACAGCTCCCAGAAATTTGAGTTGGAGTCTTTCCATGTGGATGTTTATGTGACTTAACTGCTTTTGCCCCAACCCCATTTTTCTGATGCCACACTCAGTTATGGAGATATACTAGATATCAGTTGTTGTCATAAAGGTAGTTAATATGTTTTTAGACTAAACTTTGCCTTTTAAGAATTTAAGAAATATTATTTTACTTGTATTTGAATAATTTTTCCAAATTATGTCATCCCTAAATGTCCAAAAGGGAGGTTTTGACAGATTTTGCAAACTTTTGGGGACCAATTTATTTCCAAACTATAGCCAAGTAAACAAAAACATGGGTAAGAATTTATTTTATTTATGGTCACATCAAGAGTTCTCAGTAACCGAACAGAGTAAGCATCCTTTTGAGGAAGAAGGTGATGAATTAAAACTGTCCCGGTGCAGTTCAACAGACACATGTACAAACACATACCAATGAGAGAAAGCTGACTTGGGTTCGTGATAAATGTAAATGTCGTGAGGAATTTTAGGTCGATACTCAATCTGTTTTTCACATTAGTCCTGCAGGAGCCGGTCTCTCCATGAGAATACTCAAATGATCAGAGCTCATTTTAAGTACAACTATTTAGTTTTTGACATAAGGTGTACTTCAAACCATGAATCAATTCTTTATTATTATTTTTTTAGATCTCAATTACTATTTTTCTCAATTTCAATATATTTTATTGATATGATTTTTGTGTGAACAAGGAGTGACAGAAAGATTAAATATTTTAATCAAATATAAATAAAAAATAATTATATATAATATAAAAAATGCCAGTTGTCTTAATTAAATGCCAACAATAAAATAAAATATTATTGGACATTAATAGGCATTAAACTCTCACCAATAATAGGCATAAATAAATAAATATGGTGCCAGTTGTTTTAATAAAAATTATAACAATATAAATATAAAACCGACTATAAATGGTCATTAATAGATATTAAAAACTCTCTATTAATAGACATACAATTATAAAATAATGTGACAATAGTTTTAATAAAATAGACAACAAAATATATAATAAAGTAGACTATTAATGGATGTTAATAGACATTAAACGATCTTTATTTATAGCCACACTCTCTCCAATGTTTATGACTCTCTCTCTTTTACTAGCCTGTCCCAGTATAGTGACGACAACATGATGGACCCCTACAACCTGGCAATCTGCTTTGGCCCCACTCTCATGTCTGTACCTGAGGGCCATGACCAAGTCTCCTGCCAGGCACATGTAAACGAGCTAATCAAAACCATCATCATTCAACATGATAGCATCTTCCCCGGGCCCAGTGAGCTGGAGGGACCCATTTATGAACGTGGAGGAGCCACTGAAGAATACTGGTGAGAGTCAGTTTTTAGTGCATCGAGTACGAAACCGGTTACACATGATGGATAAAGCATCAGAAAGATAAGGAGATAATATAAAGACCATCAGACCCCCACAGAAAGCTGATCTCTTTTTAAAACCGACATCCTACACATACAGTATCATGCTCATTAAAACAGTTAGTTCGGTGGTTGATGACCAGATACGTTGGTGACCCCCAGCGTTTGTCAGCACACTCCCAAGAGATGTCACAAAGAAAGAAACCAGAATCTTGGCTCCCAGCCAAACACATAAAACACTTTTATGCATAGTCTCTTTTCTTTCATTTAAAAACAAGTTTATCCTCTCAGCTCAAGGCCAAGTGCTAATGGAATGCCTCCCTACAGTTTTTTAATAACTGTTTTGTAGTTGATGGAGGAAATGGCTTCAGATTGCGGTGACACTGTGAAAAGAAAGCTACGAGTCTAGATCAGGTTTGTGAGATACAGGCAAAAAGGCGTGGACTGTTTTATGTGGTTTCCTTGTTTGGGATTGTTTGGATTGCATTGGTGGTGTAATTAAGACTTTGAGTCAGTGAGATGATGATGTGTTTTTACCACAGGGTTTAGTTGGAGTCTCAACTTCCTGAGGCTTTAAGCAATGTGACGTTGAGACACGTTAACATGTTACAAACTCCTGCCATGATATAAATGTTGTTCATTCTATGCACCATTGTAAATGTTTTGTCTGATAACCTAATAATGCTTCATGCTCAGCCAGTCAGTTATTTTAGTGACATTATTTGTATTATATTAAGGGGATAGTTCAGCCAAAAAGGAAAATTCTCTCATTATATACTCACCCTTATGCTTTCAGCAGAAAGCAATTGAAGGTTTTTATAAGAATATCTCAGATCTGTAGATCCATACAGTTAATGGTGAACAAAACTTTGATGCTCCAAAAAGCATGTAAATGCAGCATAAAAGTAATCCATATGACTCCGGTGGTTAAATCCATATCTTCAGAAGCGATATGATAAATGTGGATGAGAAACAGATCAATGTTCAAGTCTTTTTTTTTTTTACTATAAATCTCAACCTTTGACCAGCCTGACTATTAGGTGGCAATATGCATGAAGAATGTGATTTTATATATATATATTAGTAAAAAAAAATACTTTTCGTTTCTCACCAACACCTATTATATCATTTCTGAATGCTGGAGTACTTTTATGCTGCTCTCATGTGCTTTTCAAATTTGTCCACCATTCACTTGGATTGTATGGACCTACAGAGCTGAGATATTCTTAAAAAAATCTTTGTTTGTGTTCTGCAGAATTAAGAAAGTCATTAATATCTGGGATGGCATGAGGGTGAGTTAATGATGAGAGAATGTTTATTTTGGGCTGAACTATTCCTTTAAGCTCACATGCATACACACACATATCAATCCACACATTGCAGTTTGTTGTATCACTGCATTGACAGAGTGCCCATGCATGTGCCATGCCAGACAGAGATTAGCACATCATATAGACATATACTAAAGTTCCCTTCTGTCTCAAGCTGCTTTCTAATGAAACTAAGCTTTTCATTAGCCCTGGCTTAATGCATACCAACTGTGTATGTAATGGACCAGGATGGCCTTAGTGAGGAATTTCCAGCTGGGCAGAGAATCCTGCACATTCACACTATTGAGCTGTAATTTCCTGCATAGCATGTTACGGGAGAAGAGTCTTTACTGGTTTAGTGAGGACTGTAAATTACGCAGTGTTTTTGCTTGAGTACTCAATAGGAGATTAGGTTGTACAATTTGGTTTTATATTAAATGAATACCAGGGTATTAGAGGGTTTCTCGGCTTGTGAATTGAATAACAGAGCTGTTATCGACACTGAGGCTTGCATGACTTTGGTAAAGGGCCATTTTCCTGTGCATTAGTACAGTGGATTTGGCCACATTAGATTCCCCGGTGGAGTTGTGTGAGCAAGTTCAGGATGGTGTCAGAGAGGGTCACAGGAAGGTCCAGCTTTGATCCTCCTATCTGTGTTCTGCTTCCTGTTTTGCTTCAAAGAATCATGAACACACTGTTACATGCCTAAAGGGAGAGAGTGAGACTTGAGAGAATGGCTTAAAGGAATAGTTCACCCAAAAATTATAATTCTCTCATCATATGCCATCTCAAGCTGGTATGACTCGCTTTCTTCTGCAGAACACAAAGAAGATCTTTCAAATAAGTTATGATGTGTTCATATCCATACAATGCAAGTCAATGGGGTCCAAAACCTTCAAGCTCCAAAAAGGATATAAAGGCAGCATAAAGGTAATCCATTCGACTTAAGTGGTTTAATCCATGTCTTCTGAGGAGTGAATATTGATCTATGCATGCGTCAGGCGCAAGGATGTATATTCAAGCTTCAAATCATGATCTCACCAAGAAAACTGTAGATGTCAAGATTTAAATTGGAAAAGGAGTTATATTCTGGTCTGTGTGGCACCCCAAACCAATCGTATCACTTCAGAAGACATGGATTAAACCACTCGAGTCATATGGATCACCTTTATGCCGCCTTTATGTCCTTTTTGGAGCTTGAAAATGTTGGACCCCATTGACTTGCATTGTACGGATATAAACGCATCATGTCTCCATCAAAATATCTTAATTTGAGGACCACAGAACAAAGAAAGCTGTATGAGTTTGAGAGGGCATAAGAGCGAGTACATTATGGGAGAATTGTCATTTTTGGGTGAACTATTCCTTTAAACAGTATATTTTACCTTTACCTTTTCCCCAGAGGTTAAAAGAATATTTGCATCACAGTAAGTCACTTAGTAGAAAATCTTGTTTAAAGCCACATGCAAATAAGTACAAAAAAATACAATTTTATCCAACAGGAGCCAACAATATTAGCAATGCCAAAAAATAAATAAATGAAGAGTAAACCAAAGTGCAAAAGTTGATTGAAATGGTAATAGAAATGTACTTTTAATTGTGGTTATATGTAAGTTAGGTACTCTTTTGAAAATATGGATTAAATGTAGATATAGATTTGTGTGTTTATGTGATGAACAGAGTTCTTAAATTCTGTTTGTTGACATTTCTTGTTCATGGCAATCTGTCTTGAAGGTTTCTACTAGTAATAGGAAATAAAACACGCTCCTATTAAACCTCAGATCAATTGCTTCACACAAAATGAATGACTCAAAACATGCACGCTGAGGACATCTGCTGGAAGTTTAAAACTATGTTTGAAATCGCTTATTTTAAAACTGACTCATGATCAGTTTACCCGTAGCCATACATTTGGCACTAGTTCTTTTTGAGATCACCCCCCACACACACAAGTGTTGATCAACATGAGTTTGAAGCATTTTGAAACCGTATGATACAACAGACCTTTATTATCAGAAAGCATGTGGTTTGGCCAGTTTGATGTGTATTCCCAAGTATTGGTTTGAAACAAACAATTTATATGAAATTCAAGGTTTCAAGGCTTTGCAAAGTGCTGTTTCGAGGCCACACATCACTAGTTTCCACTAATCTACATAATATGTCTTGCTTTTAATCCTGCAGTGATAGTCAACGCATTGAGCCCCCCCTAGTGGATGAGCCTGCACCTGACGCCACCTCTGAAATTCATAACAGTGAGGATGGTGAGTCAAGATTGACCAATCAAAAGATCATATGTGATCTTCGCATGTGCACACGAATCTGAGCATACTGTTTCCGCAATACCGCATGGCACCCAAAGACTTGTATTATTCTGAAGGACACACTGAGGTTTACATGCCAAGCCTAACACAATCTGCAGACTTACTCATTTCCACCTTATCAAGGAAAGTCTCATGCCATTGTGTGTTCCCTGTCTCATGCCATTGTGTATTCCCTTTTGCAGCTACAGTCCTGTTTCAACAAATGTGCTCTAACCTGCCTGGCTTTCCACGCAATAACCCTTCCTCTTTCCATTTTGGTCCTTTCCTCTCGGTCTTTCCCTGTCTTCTCTTGTCTCTGAATAGTAAAGTCAGGGTCCTTGAACGTTTCAGAGTCGGACCCCATCGAGGCCATCGCACGTTTTGACTTCTCTGGACGTACCAATCGTGAGCTTTCCTTTAAGAAGGGGGCATCTCTGCTGCTGTACCACCGTGCCTCTGAGGACTGGTGGGAGGGTCGCCACAACGGCACAGATGGACTAGTGCCGCACCAGTACATTGTAGTGCAGGACATGTAAGCTGTCCGGTTTATTGACTTTAAACAGTCATATCTTTCAAAACATTATTAAAGGGATAGTTCACCCAAACATTAATATTCTGTCATCATTTGTGCACCCTCATGTTGTTCCAAACTTGTATGACTGTTCGGTGGAATACAAAAGGAGAGCCTCAGTCACCATTCACTTTCATTGTATGGAGAAAAAAAAAGCCTAACGTCACTTATTGTATTCCATGGAATAAAGTCACTTGGGTTTGGAACACAACTTAAGAGTGAGTAAATGAAGACAGAGATTTCATTTTGGTGTGAGCTACTAACGGCTCTTCTGAAGTCTCATTCTTGTCTTGGTAGTAATTAAACAGGCTTACATAAGGGAAATGTTTATTTATAATTATCTACCAATGACCGTTTTTGGCTTTAATGTGTTTGTTATTAGAATTTTTGCATTACTTATGAGACTGCACATAGTGTAAATTTGTTATTATTTCTAGAGGTATCTGTGTGTTATAGCTGTTTGTATTTACTAAGTATTTTCTATGGTAGGCCGGATGGATATACAGGAAGAGGAAGTCCCAAAGCTGACCTAGAGGCATCCCATGAAGCTATAGAAGGGAAGATGTCCGCAAGAGCCAGTGCCAGCTCGCCCATTGGAGGCCATGTGGCTGATATCTACCTGGCCAACCTGAACAAGTAAGCCAATTCCCCTTGCACCCTTTTACAAAAATCCCCCTGTTATCGTCCTCTTTCCATATTTCCATACACCTTATACTGTATGTCTACTTGCATTATTTCACTGCTATGTTAAATGTCATTGTTTACCCAGTTTACCCAGAAATGAAAATTATGTCATCATTTACTCACCACCATGCCATACCAAATGTGACTTTCTTTCATCTGCAGACCACAAATTAAGATTTTAGTAGAATATTTCAGTTCTGTTGGTCCTTACTATACAAGTGAATGGTGGCCAGTCAAAAATTATTGAAGGCAGCATAAAAGTAATCCATAAGACTTGAGATGTTAAATCCATGTCATCTGAAGCGCTATGAAATGTGTGGGTGAGAAACAGATGAATATTTAAGTCCCTTTTATATTTAGCTCTGTAGATCCTCACAAAGCAAGTTAATAGTGGCCGGAACTTTAAAGATCCAGAAAGCATATGAAGGTAGCATGAAAGTAATCCATAAAACTCAAGTTGGTAAATGCATGTCTTCTGAAGCATTATAATAGGTATTGGTGAGAAACAGATCAGTGTTAAGTCCCTTTTTTTACTATAAATCTCCACTTTCACTTTCACATTCTTCCTTTGTTTTTCACATTCATTTTCACATTGTTTGTGCATATCGTCGCCTACTGGCCAGGGAGTATAATTTATTGTAAATCAGGACTTGAACTTAAACTTACCTTTGAACAGTAGGTGGTGATATGGTCTAGGAATGTGAAATGATTTTGAAAGTGGAGATTTATAGTAAAACTAGACTTAATTATTGATCTGTTTCTTAGCCACACCTATTATATTGTTTCTGAAGACATTGATTTAACCACTGGAGTCTTATGGATTACTTTAATGCTGGATTTATGTGCTTTTTGGAGCTTAAAGTTCTAGCCATCATCCGCTTGCATTGAAAGGACAGAGCTGAGATATTTTTCCAAAAATCTTAAATTGTGTTAAGCAGAAGAGAGAAAGTCATACACATCTGGGATGGCATGAGGGTGGGTAAATTATGAGAGAATTTTCATTTCTGTGTGAACTAACCCTTTAAAAAAATATTTTTAAAATGGGTAAAATGTCTCTTGAATTAAATAATTGCATCTTTCTTCAAATCATTCTTCATAAACTATCGATTTCAGATTCAGGAAACATCCAGAAGCGACCAGTATTCGTAGAACATTCCGGCCAGTGGAGGGGATGGGAGAGGGCTCTTCCGGTGCAGCAGGGGGTTTAAAGACCACCTCCATGCCTGCAGTAGGACTGCAAAAAGAGGGGACAGACAAGCGTCCTGTCAGCGCTCACAGCGTCCTGAACTCCATCACCCGTCACTCTTCTTTGAAGACTAAGGTCGAAGGACCCCAGCTCCGTAAGAGCACACCTGCAGGACGATCCAAGAGTTTCAGCAACCACAGACCCCTGGATCCAGAGGTCATCGCTCAGGTGGAGCACAGCTCACAGGTACAAGAAGCCTAGCATCTGGAAACTTAAACGCTAATATGTTTTCTGTTGAAAAAGCATTGACTTTGCTATGTTTACGTCTCTCATCCACACTGGAATGTAATTTGTCTCCACCTGAAAAGGGAGACTTTAAAAAAATCTCTCCATAATAACTTAATACTTTGTTAAAAGTAACATTAGTAACGTTTTCAAACAAACATGCACTACTGCGAACATTCCTGCCATGTGCTATTGTTCAGCCAAACAGATTCACATGAAACTTCTCTCAAAATGTATTCACCCTCATGCCATCCTAGATGTGTATGACTTTCTGTCTTCTGCAGAACACAAACAAATATGTTTAGAAGAATATCTCAGCTCTGTAGTTCCATTAAATGCAAGTGAATGGTGGCCAAAACTTTAAAGCTCCAAAAAGTAATCTATACAAATCCAGTGGTTTAATCAATGTCTTTCTGAATTGGTTTTGTGTGAGAACAGACCAAAATATAACTTGAATATCTTTTTCAGTGTAAATCTTGACATCAGCAGTTTTTGGCGATTTCAAGCTGTAATCATGTGTAATCGAGCTTGAACTCATGATCGTGCCTGGAGACTGCAATGGCAAGATGTACAGTGAAAAGAAGTTATATTTTTCTCCGTTCTCACCCAAAACCAATTAGATTGAATCATAAGATATAGATTAAACCACTGGAGACTTTTATGCTGCCTTAATGTGCTTTATGGAGCTTCAAAGTTTTGGTCAACATTCACTTGTATTGTATGGACCTACAGAGCTGAGATATGCTTCTAAACAACTTTATATTAGTACTAGTATATCTTTGTACTATTCTAGAATTATAGCATGACGAGGTGAGGAAATGATAAGAGATGTTATGTTGTAATTACAAGATTCAAAATTGGTGTTAGAGGGAAACATTTTCCTAAAAACTAGGTATAATGTTATAGGTATAGAAGTTTTTCTTATGCCTCAAAGATTGACGAACACTACGATTTCCCTGTCAAACTCTGTGAACTTCTCTGACTACTTTACATCTGTTTTAGACACATGGTAACAGTTTATTTAACCATTTTTTTATTTAAGCTAATGTTATTATTTCCGCTTGTGGGATGTTTTTAGTGTAGTTGATATGGACGCAACCTTGCACTGAATTAAAATGACACACAGGTAATTAGAGAATGTCCATCTCCCTCTCACAGTTTGTTAACATGCTCATGTGGAAAAAGTGCTGATGTCTCTGGTAGAGCCTCTTGTGTTTTAGAGGGTCCTATTTGTCTTTCTTTGAGCTGTAATTTCACGGCTGGGTAGAGGACCCAGATCGATCCAATCTGTGGTTGTAATTGAGTTGGAGTGCTTGTAGTCCATGGATCCTGAGTGTGGCGAAATCTCACAGCTCAAAGCAAACTGTGCTCCATTGTACTGGCTGTACAAGATCGATATTGGAGGAGACTGACCATAGCTGTAATGTTACCGGTTAAATGCCATGGATGTTTATTTTATGAAATAATTTGGAAAAAGGAGTGAGGTCCTGGAAGATGGTACTATTCTATAGAGTGGAGCTGCATTGGCTGAGGATAAAATTGGATTTGGCAAGTAAATAAGTGAGTAAAGAGTTACAGGACAGTTTTATAGACTGTTGAGTCTTTTGTCTTGCTAAGACTGATTTGTTATAGCTAACATTTTATGCAAATCAAATAATATTTTCACACTTTTGTGAAAAGTTCATAAGTTGGCAAAATTACAAATTTATAACCCCCAATATGCCAAGATCTTTCATTTTCTTCAAAAATCAATTTTTGCTCTCCATTGACACCATCCAAAATACCCTAACTTAAAAAATAAAAAAAACTGTGTTGCAATTTTTTAAAGAAATTATAGAAATAATTTTCATACCATAAATATTGAAATGGTTTGTTTATTTCACTCTTTGTTTAGAGTATCGTATTTTGAAACATGTAATAATGAGTATCATATTTTGAAAAATATTTCTATCTTTCTCTTTGTCTTTCACTCTTTTAGGACATTGAGGCAACGATGAACACCGCTCTAAGTGAGCTGCGAGAGCTGGAGAGGCAGAGTAGCGTCAAACACACTCCTGACATTGTGCTTGACACTCTAGAGCAGCTAAAAAGCGGTGGGGCGTCTGAGCCCTCCAGCCCCCTCCACTCCCGCCTGCTCCGCGAGGCCGACTCCTCCCAGCATCCTCTGCAGCGCAGCGTCAGCTCAGCCAGCGACATGCCCTCCACCTTCCGGCCCATCAAGAGCACCGGACCCAAGTCCCCTTTGTCATCCATGTCAGTCACAGGTCTCTCTGCTTCCGGCTCCACCTTCAGAGATAGCAAGCCCCCAGCAACCAAGCCCAAGCCTGTTGTTTTCCCAAAGAGTGGTTCTGCTGGGGGCAGTCCAGCGATGGGATCCCCGACCACCACCATACCCCCAACACCTCCACCCCCTCCACCACCCAACGACAAGTCCTGTCCAGTCTGAGGGTTACCAACCTCTGTTTCTTAGTAATTCTGAGAACATCCTCAGAACTGATATTGACTTTTTAGGATCTTAATGGACAACTGCAGACTGCTTGGAATGCTTGCGTGAATTTGTGTGTGAGGAACTGATGAAATACATAAGTTGAAATATTAGAGCAATTTTACAGTGCTGTTTTAGTTTGGACATAACGGTCCATATTTTCTAATCCCAATTTTACAACTCCCTGGAGTTGTTTTTTTCCTCTGTGTTGACTGATTTTGTTTATGAGCAAGGGCTGAAACCTTGAGGACAAAAGAACAGTGGATATCTTTACTCTCCCCCTCAGACTTAAAGTGGAGCTGGTTTTGGTGACACCACAGAAGAAGCAGCAAACTTGAAGCAGGTTACTAGTAGTAAATTAGTTCCGTCAACTGACCTTTCGCTAAACTCCGCCCCCCTTGGTTACTGTTGCTCACTCTGATAAGATTTGCAGAACCCCCCATAGGAGTGAACGGGAGATTGCCGTGAAAGGCCCTGTTTTGGGTTAAAAATTCTCAGAAATGGAATTGACAATATTCTTCCATGCACTGGAATGAAGAATTATATTGTTAAGCATATTAATACGACATCCGTGCACAACTCACCACGTGCCCCACTGAGAGCGAGAACCACATTATAGTGACTGTGAGGAGGTTACCCCATGTGACTACCCTCCCTAGCAACCAGGCAGATTGGTTGCTTAGGAGACCTGGCTGGAGTCACTCAGCACACCCTGTATTCGAACTCACGACTCCAGGAGTGGTAGTTACAACCGCTCAAATATTTAAGAATATTATAACCGATTCAAGGTCAATCATTAAATCAGGGCTCGTAATTAAGCATTGTCATGTGCTTGTCCTCCAGTAACTTTGTAACTTTTTTAAGTGACATGCTCAAGTAAAATGTCAAAGTTTATGACTGATGTCCAACCTAATAGTGTACCTAAGCAATCAACTAAATTCTCTGCGACAGAAATGTAAACTGCACTGGATAGGGGAGGAGGCTATTGTCATATGGTAATTTTATGTTACGTATGGTTGTCAAATAAAGGAAAGCCTCCATCGCCTTCATTAACAGCAGAGGCGCTCACACTGCTATGGAATAAGATATTATTTGTCATCATGTTATTGCAGCAAAGTCTACCATGTACAATAAAAGCTATACATTATCACAAAAACAAAATTACAGTAGTCAATAGTGAAATTTGATGATTCTCAATGCCAGCTTTAATACCACATCAAATAATAACACTAACTAATATGTTAATTATGGAAGAATGATTTCAAGTTCTTAAGTAATTATTCAAGACTAGTAAACAGTCAGTAACAAAATAATATAAATATAAATAACAGCAATGAATAGAAATAGATTCAAAATTAAGAAAATTCAGTGCTTTTTTTCTTGTTATGGTTGTTTGATTATTATAATGACACACTAGACAGCAGCAGGTCTATTAGCTTACATTTAAACTTACAAGTCCAACATTTTAAAACAAATCTGCTTTTTCTCCACTGTTTACGTTCTCTCACTTTAGACATCGCTCTCTGTGTTTACATGAATACCTCTCCAAGACGGTAATTTTGGCAGAATTTTGAAATGCATTTGACCATTCAGGTGCGCGTGAGCATTTTCGGAACACGCAGTTGTTCAGCACACACACATGCCGCCTGTCAATCAAACAGAGCACAGCTGTTACTAGATCACTAGCGAATTATAAAAGCTCTGGATTTATTTCAACAGCAGAATAAAAAAGTTTAAGAACAAGGGATTCCCCATAGCCAAAACATGACATTTCAAGTTATGTTTAATACATTTTTCCAGAAATGACAGCATAAGGGTTGTGACCGTCCGCCGTTGGCCTTTATCCCTCTCGGAGGCTTGATTAGCCTGATAAGGGACCGTGTGAGAAAAAAACAAAACCCGGCCCTGCCCTTCACATTGGTTTACAATGTAGCGACTTTGCAAATGTTCAAATCTTTGTCTGTCTTCTCTATCCATCCATAACTCTCTTATTCACTAATTAGTAGTTACAGTTTATTTGTCACTGTATTGCTCTATAGTCTATATCTGCACTGAGAATCTGGTTTGAAAGCAAGTTCTATGTACTACAGTAGATACCATGTAACATCAGTTTGCAGAAAACTTCTCTGTTTGCGATTCTTGCCTTCGATAGGCAAAGCATGACATTATTATATCAGCTAACAAGTACTGACAAACCTGTAAACCAGTCTCACAGGGTATTTGCATGGTGAATGCACTCATGCTTCCCTGGCAAACTGATTTATTTCCTTCATCTTTGTTAGTACTATTAAGTTAGTGGTCACTTAACAGTGCAAAAAGGGGGTATTGTTTTAAATACATTTAATTATCATGATTATAACTGGAAAAAATATCTAAAAGAAGGAATGTCCTGTTAAGGACAACATTATTTCCTCACCAATTGCTTTTAAAAAATAAACATAAATCAAAGGAAAAAATATTTTATTACATTTTCCTTGGGTCATTATTCACAACTGGGTCTGCATGGTAACTACTGTATGTATTAGTATGTGTGTTGTACGTATTTATATTATGAATCTTAGAAGCCTATAACAGCAGCTTTTAGAGAATTCCAGGTTTACAATGCAAAAAAAGGTAAAGACTTTACCCACCTCATAGGATACAAATAGACTAAAGTGAGACACTTGCAAAAAAACAAAAAAAAATGCTATTTTACTTTTTCAATATCTCCCTATCGAATGGCTTTATATGATCTGAAATATATCATGCTCCTGGTAGAAAGGGGAGAAACGTGTGCAACAGAGAATCTCGGGGCAAGAATGTACAACTTTTACAATTCTTTGCTCAGTTTGCTGTTGCAAAATCTCATTTTCAGCTTTCTGAAGCTACTATGTTGTTTATTTGACAATCTAAGTCCTTCATTTGTTGCTTGTCCAAAATCTATCCAAGAACTAAATTACTCTTCACACGGTTTCCCTGCTTACGCCTTGAAAAGATCGGACAAGCCTGTTTTTTCCAAAGTGAGGCCTTATTATTAAGATAAGATCTGAGAGAATGAGCCAGTGAAAAAAAGTGGTTTGAAAGTATCCAAGTTCTGTAGCCTGCTTCACTTTGAAACATTTCTTTACTTTACAAGCCCTGTTACGTACAGTCTTACATGCATGACTGACTGTGATTATATCCTGGAAAATATCTATGGACAGACCAAGATGCAAATAATTTTTTTTATTTTTTTTGTTTTTTAGTAAAGTCAACTTTTTTTGAAGACAATCCTTTTCCTAACGTGTTATATTCTGAACTGTTTAATGTGTTGTCGTGTCGCATTCTGAAAAAGTCTTAACAGGTGGTTACATTTGTTCTTGTGTTTAATGATCGGAAGTATTCTGTATGTGTTGTTCCTGATACCTCAACTGGAAACTGTCTAACTGGAGTTTGGAATTTGTGGGCAGGACATTTACATGCAAATTGCAGCAGGTTACTCATGGAAACTGCTTTATAGTGTTAAATGTGTAATGTCAATAGTATGCTGTAGGCTGAGGCCTCCGTTTACATACTTTTTCTTTCTTTTTCTAATTTGGTAAAAATAAATAAATCAATATACACTTGAAAAGGCATTGTATGTTTGTAAACAAATTAAGTGAGTGGGACGATTTTATTTCTTTTTTTGTAATCATAACTATTGTTAAAATGTAATTCCTGTCTAGTTTAAACAAGACTGTAAATGTTGAATTGTCTTGTCAAATATATTTATAGTTGTCCATTCTGATATCTGTTAACAGAGAATCCTATGTTCAGATGTACTTTGTATATACAATAGTGTACATTACAGAGGTACATTCTTTTTCTTTTCTTTTTTTCTTTTTTGGTACAATACTGTACAGTTACAGCAATAGCAGTTGCCACTCAAATATACATTATATGATTCCTTGTGTAGTGCTTGTAGTAAACATTTCTAAATAAAAATTGCTTGCTATACATGTCTATGATTTAATGTGTGTGTGTGTATTTTTTTTTTTTTTGTTGTTGACATTTTCAGACTTTTTTTTTTAACTAAAGGATTATATTTATCCATTGAATTTGCTTCCATCCCCCCTCTAAAAGTAATTTTTTTAATTACAGCCAAATCAATTAAAATGAAAATAAATTTTTCAATTATCATTAAAGTAAAAGACTATGGTCACACAGTTTGTTTTCAAAACAAATATATTATAAAATAATAATAACTGGTTTCAGCTTACAAAAATAAAAGCTCAACCATGAAGCTTTTAAGCCTTAACTGTCTGACTTTCTGCACACTTTACCTAATGTTGCCTCAAAAAATATGTCCATCCATCCATCCATCTTCAACCGCTTATCCGAAGTCGGGTCGCGGGGGGAGCTGCTCCAGCAGGGGGCCCCAAACTTCCCTATCCCGAGCCACATTAACCAGCTCTGACTGGGGGACCCCGAGGCATTCCCAGGCCAGTGTAGAGATGTAATCTCTCCACCTAATCCTGGGTCTTCCCCAAGGCCTCCTCCCAGTTGGACGTGCCTGAAACACCTCCCTAGGGAGGCGGCCAGGGGGCATCCTTACCAGATGCCCAAACCACCTCAACTGACTCCTTTCGACGCAAAGGAGCAGCGGCTCTACTCCGAGCTCCTCACGGATGACTGAGCTCCTCACCCTATCTCTAAGGGAGAAGCCCGCCACCCTTCTGAGGAAGCCCATTTCGACCGCTTGTACTCGTGACCTAGTTCTTTCGGTCATGACCCAGCCTTCATGACCATAGGTGAGGGTAGGAACAAAAATTGACTGGTAGATCGAGAGCTTTGCCTTTCGGCTCAGCTCTCTTTTTGTGACAACGGTGCGATAGAGCGAGTGCAATACCGCCCCCGCTGCCCCGATTCTTCGGCCAACCTCCCGCTCCATTGTCCCCTCACTCGTGAACAAGACCCCGAGGTACTTGAACTCCTTCACTTGGGGCAATACCTCCTTCCCTACCTGGAGTACAAGTATGTAACAAAACAAAAAGATCAAAATTGACAACAAGCATATTAAATGGGTACTGCAGTCCAAATTCAAATTATTGAAGAGTTGTCTGCCCCGCCCTAGACTCGAAGCTCATGCTGGTTGCCAGAATGAGGACACGCAACAGGAATGAGCGAAACTGAAAATGTCAAGCGACAAGCTTTACATTAAGTTGATGTATATGTTTGCAATGGTTTTAGACTGATTGCAAGGCTTTTTAGGTCAGATGAAATCAGTTACAGTATCTCTGATCCAGTTTGTTTGCTGGCTTCCATGTGTAATGGTGGCCAGCTGATAGATAGCTGTGCAATGTGTATATACCTTACTCTCCTGACCTCATGAGGTGCACGATTGTGACTGACTCCTTGTTAGCGCAAAGGCCTCTCATGCAGGAGACGGCGGTTCTAGTCTCGTACAGAGCAGGTAGGAGAGGAGGGTCACAATGGTGCTGTGACCCGGATGGGAGTGAGGTTTTGCGGGGTGAATGTAATGGTGGCCAGATGATAGATTGCTGTGCAATGTGAATAAACCTCACTCTCCTGACCTCAACAGGTGCACTAGCGACTGACGCTAGAGGCTGTAGCCTTTAGCCTCCTTGTTAGCGCACCCGCCTCCCATGCCGGAGACACCAGTTGGAGTCCCGTACTGAGCGGGTAGAACAGGAGCGTCACACATTGCTGCAGCACGAGGTGTTGTATGACTTGTTCAAATCTGGCAACCCGGTGGTGCCGAAATACTATTGGTGAGTGGGCAGTGGGCGGGATCACCCAGACCAAAACATAAACAGAAATTCCAGCCAGGAATGGAAACTTCAAAGTAGAATGTACTGACAGATATTACATGAAGGAAGGGAGGGAGTAAGCCTACATTTTCTCCAAGTCAAAAAAATCAGTGTGTAACTCAAAGTCTCTAGTCTCTGGTGTAATTCTTCAATTGTCACTGACTAAACGTTGTTGTTGTTGCTATTAAATAATATTTTTTGGAGGTTTCATTTAAAGTATTACTTTCTACGTGTTTACAACTGTTCAAAGCTCTGTTTTGAACAAGAGTCTCGAGGCACGCATTTTGCTCTATTCGTTGCGTTGCGTCTGGCTTTTTAGCGCAAGAACATGTTCGGTGTGAACGTCCCCTTATATTGCCATTTTATATTTTGACCACTAAACTTTGACCACGTTGATTTGTTTGTTTTTTTACTTGTCGTACCACAGTACATATTGTCTTCGAAATATTTCGTTGTTTGCGCTATACAAGACTGATCCAAAGTATAATCTTTTAACGTTGTGTTCTTCAAGTTCCTACATGAATTGTAAACAAATGCTTCCGTTCAGACAAACAATACATATAGATCAGTGTGCAGTCCCCTTTAAAAACTACTAGATGATTCAACAAGGAAGTTCCTAACAGAAATGAAAGGAAAGTTGCTGGTGAATTTCCGTTGCTCTCTTAACTTCTACTGTAGGTGTGCTTAGTGACTTTCAAGGGTTGCTGCTAAGGTTGAATTGAAGAGGAAAATGTGCCTGCTTTTAACGCACAAATGGTTTGTTTGTTTATTTTTGTAGTTTTCATGCGTTGTAAGTCAGTCAGAGTGATGATGGACATAGGAAATGATAGTCATAATAACGTGTTTCAACAAATATAAACATATTTTTGAGGATATTGTTTGTACCTACTCTGTTTGCAGGTCATACAGGAACGAAATGGACTTTATTTGACACTCCTGTCGTCGGTTGGATGTGAATGAATGTTACAAACGTGTTGAGTGCCGAAATACACTGGTAAGTTCATTTGTATTTGTCAAACAAATAGTGGGATGAGGAAAAAAATAACGTCCATTCATTGTGTTGTGGTTTATCTTGGGTTTAATTCTTAAATAATGGAATTTGTTTCCAACTTTTAAGTATAGAGTACAGTATGTGTTCTTAATTTCTGTAGTGTTGTCAAACAAACAAGGCAGCAAAGCTGGTTTGCTGGTCTAGCAGCAAATTATTTTGATTTAGTACAGTAAAAATATTTCATAAAGCACCTGAAGTATTCCTCTTATGAATAGTGTAACACAAGAAAAATGGCAAAAAAAAAAAATAAATGTTTTTTTTATAATGGCTTGTTAAATACCAAAGTGTATAGGGTCATTAGAGACCCTAGGCAGGGGCGGATTAACCATATGAGCAATTGAGCGAGTGCCCAGGGGCATCACGATTCTGTAGGGCAACAACTCGGGGCCAGCAAAAAGTGAAATATAAAACAAAAATCAAAATGTTAACCTATTCGTGCATGTGCGAGTTTGGTTTCTAGCGCTTTGAAAATGCACAACTGATACCTATTAACAGCATTGCAAAAAATAATATGTAAAATGAATCCAATCAGGGCTGCCGCTGGACAAATTGATTGGTGGCGGGGATAGGGGTTTGAGTGATATGAGAGTGAAACGATCGCCTGTGTTCCGCTACTGCTTTCGGGTCCTTGAATAACGTATAACGTGTGAGTAAGGACAGCCCGTGTACTTTCTGGTGCCCTCCAAGGGTAAGATGGTGTCCCCCTAGGGAGTTGGTGCCCTACACGGACTGCATAGTATGCATGTAGGGAGCAGCAGTACTGAATCTAATGTCTACTTTGTTATCGCAAAATCTAGAGCGCTCATACTTTAGTGTATGGTCATGCATGCGTTTTTAGGGTCGAAGTAATCTTCCCTCTGTACGGCGCAAGGCCTCGCTCAAGAGGCACAAAACACAGTTTTATGCACTGTATGCAAAACCAATCAAATAAAAAGTGACACAAGGTATTATTCTGTTTTGTAGCAAGTTTGTGAGTATTTGATGCTTGCCTTAGAACCAGCTGAAAGTTGATAAGAATTGATTTGAATTCAAAATGTTTCTTAGAGATACACCATGCGATGCTGGGCTCCAGACTGCGACCAAAAATAAATGATTGCGACTAATTTATGGTCAGATATCACCATGTCAATACATCTTTAGAGCGCCAGTGTGTCTTGCGCTCCTTTTCACCCTTTCTGCTGATGATATGCGCTCGCTGGCTGCACACAACAACAAACACCGCGAGAGCCATGATATCCGATTCATGAACAAATGACTCTTTTGAACCGGGCCTTTATAATGAATCACCTGACAAGAGCTCATTTGAGCTCAGGTTAGCAGTTTGAATTTGAGTCACTTTGTCAGTGAATCAGCTGTCAGTGAGTTCACAACTGGCAGTGCAGACATTTCAAAATAGCAGTCCCATGTGTATTTCAGAGTTGTTTATAATTAAAAGTCCCATGTTATATACCCCATTTTTTGCTATTGCTATCTGATGAAGAAATTACGGGGAAGTACACTAGTAAGTACAACACATGAACAGTGTGATATGGCTATTGTCATTTGGGTGTACTACTGAAATTATGTTCTGAAGTTGTGTGTTTATTTGGACTCAATTAGTGCCTGAGAAAATACATTTGTGTACATTATGTATTATATGTGTTTGACAGCCACGTTTTAATCCCTTGAGAGAAATTGCACAATATCTTACATGGTATTATTTGTTTCCTCTTAGAGAATCTTTAGTTAGGTTTTTTTTTTGTGTGTCTCAAATACAGATTCACTCATGTCATCCTCCTGTGTCAGCACAATGACCGCAAGTACAGCAAACCACCTTTGGCTCATTGATGACATTCTTGGACAGGGAGCAACAGCAAGCGTCTACAAAGCACGAAACAAGGTACTTGAACATTGTCACTGTTTAGACATTAACATTGTCATCTGTGGAAGCTGACTGAGACTGTGAATACTAATGCCACATACTGTAGACTTGCCATTATAAGCTAAATGACTTTAACACCATGCTTGTTTGTTCCTATAGAAAACAGGTGAGCTGGTTGCTGTGAAGGTCTTTAACTTGGTGAGCTACAACAGGCCTTATGAAGTTCAGATGAGGGAGTTTGACGTGTTGCAGAGGCTCAATCATGTCAACATTGTTAAACTCTTTGGTGTGGAGGAGGTATGTATCTGATGTGGTTTGTGTTGATGTTCAAAATTTTCCACCCGTGGCACTGCTGACATTTTTTTTACATGTCTTTGATGTTGCCAAAACTTGTGTCTTGCTCTGTGATGCTTTGAGGGTCAGGGTCATTTATGCCTTTGTGCTAACTAAGAGAAATAGCCATTGATTTTTACAGTTATGTTCATTTGAATTGTCAAGTTTAAAGCTGAAGTGTGTACGTTTTTTTTTTATACTTTTATGCCACCTGGATATGCACAAGTAATCAATTTGTTGGTCACTTTCTCTGAAAAGTGTAACACTGTGTCACAATGACAACATTGCTCTGTCTGTTTGAGCATCCTGACCAGCCCAATTTTGCAACTATGGCTCAACCAATGGTGAGAGTTTGGGGCAGGACTATTGTCCAACAAATAGAAGACAGTGGGAGTGTTTGGGGAAACTTGTTTGAAAATTTAAAAAAATTACACTCTTCAGCAAAGGGTGGGTGATACGACCAAAATCTTATGTCATGAAATTAGTACTTTTATATCACGATAAAAATATACATCAGAGTATATTAAAATTTTTCTAGAAAATCGATAAAATGGGTGTATATATTAAATAATCATACTGTAAAGCAGATATTTTTTATTATTATCCATTCAGTGAATTAAATGCTTCACACATGAAAACCACTTCATTTTACATATTTAAGTCTTTATTTGGAACATAGACAAAGTAAAAAATAAACACTAAACTGTATTAGCCATACCACAATGCTAAGTCTGAAATTCAGACTAATATGTTGTTAAACAAGATTATTATTATTATTATAAGGTTTTCTAAAAAAAACTCAAGACCTTCTCAAAGCAATGCAACAAAGAAAATAATACACAAGTAAAAATAAATCCAACGAAAATAAACACTTATAGCAAAAAATAAATATAACATAAATATTAACACTTCTTGGCTTTCATAATGGGTTTTTTTGTGCGCTTCATTTTTAGGTGGTAAAACAGATTTCTCATATTAGTGATCCGGGGTGGAAAGAGTACTGAAAAATCATACTAAAAAAAATACACCAAAAATTTTGTTTGTAAAATAAGTAGCTGTCCTAAAAACTACTCAAGTAAGTGTAAAAGAGTACCGTGTTGCAAAACCTATGCCCCATTATAATGAACACTGTATGCCAACTTTTAAAATACATCACTTATCTATGATAAACACTACATGAATCTGATTCCAAAAAATAAAAGGGAGACATGATAACAAAATTAAATAAAAAATAAAAATAAAAATATAAAAAAATTCAATACACTGATCATCATTTTAAATCATAATGAATGAAACAATAACAAAATCAGTTTATGTGTAGGGTCTAAATTTCCCTTAATGCCGACAGAGCATTATTGTTGTGCATAAAACATGTTCAAACAATGCAAGGAATGCAAAAAAATGCTAAATAAGCAGGATCACTTGGCACGTCATATCCTGCACAATAGAGGAGGTAGAGCAGTCGTGGGAAAAGTTGTTTGGTGCAGAGGCTACATCACGCTTAAAAGGAATAATTCACCCAAAAATTTAATTTCTCTCATCATTTACTCACACTCATGCCATCCCAGATGTGTATGACTGACTTTCTTCTGCAGAACACAAATTAAGATTTTTAGAAGAATATCTCAGCTCTTTTGGTCCATACAATTAAAGTGAATCAGTGCTATAATATTGCACCGATAAGGTCCACAAATCACATAGATCTGTTGGAAAAAGAAATTCAGTGATACATGGCATTTCATACTCAAACGATTCTGAATCGATTCTCAAAAATCAATTCACACCTCTAATAAATCAGCATAAAAGTAGTCTACTCCATGTGCCTCCAGCGGTTTAATCCATGTCTTCTGAAGCGATATGATGGATGTGGTGAGAAACCGATACATTTTTAATTCCTTTTTTACTATTAATTCTCCTCCCTGCTCAGTCAATCTCCACTTTAAATTTCACTTTCTTGTTGTGTTTTTGTTGATTCACGTTCTTCATGCATATCACATTCTACTGAGCAGAGATGAGAATTTCTAGCAAAAATTGACATAAATATTGATCTGTTTCTCACCCACACCTGTCATATATTTTCTGAAGTCATGGATTAATCACTGGAGTTTTATTGATTACATTTATGCTGCCTTTATGTGCGTTTTGGAGCTTCAAAGTTCTGGTCACCATTCACTTTCATTGTATGGACCTACAGAGCTGAAATATTAGTATAGTAGAGTACAAAAGTAGTGGGTGGTTTTCTCGTTTATTTATTAATGTTGTTTGATTAATAGCCTTTATATGACATAGCCTACTAGACCGTGATCAATTCAGTTACATTTACACTTCAAGTCCAACATTTTGATGCAAATGTGCTTTTTTCCATCTGTTTAAATTCACTTTAAACATAAACATATAGACTACATCTATATTAATGTCTCATCAAGACAGGCATTAGCGGAATTATAAAATGTATTTGATCATTTAGGCGTGAACCTACATTAGCCACCTGTCAATCAAACAACACGCAGCCACAGACGTCAGGAAATAAGAAGTCAATCTTATATATTTCATTTAGATGAACCAACCAGTGGTGCTCTTACTATCATGATTTATGTAATGAATTACATTTTAGTTTGTTCGTTCAACATTCGTTACTTTACACCCCTGCGAGTGATTATCTTCGCGGCGCGACACAGATATTGCAGAAGTCAGGTGAAGCCCTGCCTATGATGATACGGCCTCACCGCAAACATGGATATTTACATATTGCTATATAAGATATAGCAAAATCTCTAGCAACTGTCACTTTATATCATCGCCACAACATATATCCTCATATCGTCCAGCCCTATCAACTTTAAATTTATTCAGGATTTGGAAAATCAGCTTCTAAAACCATCTTGATTCTGCATCTCAGATGCATATGAACCCAAAGCAGAAGGTTCTGGTGATGGAGTTCTGTTCAGGTGGCAGCCTGCTGAACCAACTGGAGGAGCCTGAGAATGCTTTTGGCCTGTCTGAGTCTGAGTTCCTCATCGTGTTGCAGTGTGTGGGTAAGAAGCGATGTATTCGAATTCAGTTTTGATTTAACTTTTGAAATTTTACTATTGTGGGTTTGTAAATTAATAGTCATGTCAGTAATTTCAGCTCCATTACACATGCACTTGTCTGAGATCTCGGTGTTTGCATTTATCTATGTACATATACAGTTCAAGGAATGAACCACTTGCGGGAGAATGGGGTAGTCCACAGGGATATTAAACCTGGCAATATCATGAGGCAAGTGGGTGAGGATGGACGCTCCGTGTACAAGCTCACAGACTTTGGCGCTGCCCGGGAGTTGGAGGACGATGAGAAGTTTGTGTCCATATATGGCACAGAGGAATACCTGGTACGAAATAATGTGATAAGTAGAATTTGTGTTTCGTGAAATTGCAGTGTGTGCTGTCAAAATTTCTCATGCACAGTAAAATCAGTAACAATATCTGTAAATGCTCATTCCACATTGAAGGGATATTGTGAAATCAATACAAGTACAAGTGAATCTCGTGCAGATTCTTATAAAAAACATGTAATTTTTGTGTGGTTCCTTTTTGTCTCTGAGGATGCTTAGTATCTGAGATGATAACTTTTCTGAACTGTGCTTCTGTGGTTCAGCATCCTGACATGTACGAGCGTGCAGTGTTAAAAAAGCCTCAGCACAAAGTTTATGGAGTGTCTGTGGATCTTTGGAGCATTGGTGTCACCTTCTATCATGCTGCCACTGGCAGCCTTCCCTTTATACCATATGGAGGCCCACGCAGAAACAAGAAGACCATGTAAATAATCTCATCTATTAATTACCAAAAAAGTGTTTATATTTATAATAGTAAATTAATATGCAGATTCAACCATAAGGAAGCCATTTGTAGATTATTTTCACCTAAAAGTGTTACACTGTGGCTTTGTAGCACGATCAAAACATTACTTTGTTTGTTTTAGTGGCTCGTCTAGCCTTACACAGTAACATTGTCAACATCAATCAATAGTGTAAGTTTGGGGCGATACTATCAGTTTATACAACCAATGGAATACGAGGTAGTTTTCAGGGATCTGTTTGAAAACAGTGATCATTTTTGTAATTCTGTTTTGTGACGCTAGTAATTCTAGCTACTAATAGCTAGTCATACATCAAAAAATGTAATATTGTAACCTCTTCCAAAACTGCTATGTTTTCTTATTTGTGTTGCAAGTATTTTTTTGTGTGTTTTTTGTATTTGTTGTATTTATATGGTATTTTTTTTGTCATATTTTTGGGGCTTTTCCAGGTACAAAATCACAACAGATAAGCCAGAGAGAGCTATATCAGGTGTACAGAAGGTGGAAGATGGTGCTATTGAATGGAGCTACCAACTGCCACTCTGCTGCCAGCTCTCAGAGTAAGTTTGTCATATGTACAAGGTGAGAATGTGGTGGACCGTATTAACATCGGTGGCAGAAGTTCACACATTTAAGTGTTCACCTCTCTCATGCTTTTATTCATCATGATTAATGTGCTGTTAGCCTTCAATGTTTAAATGAGAAATCCGTTATGGGAACATTAGTTTCTAAGTCTATAGAGTTTAGTAGCAGATCACTAATGGCTCTGTATCTCTTCATAGGGGTTTAAAGACCCAGCTGGTACCAGTGTTGGCCAGCATATTGGAGGCCAATCAAGAGAAGTGTTGGGGCTTTGTCCAGTTCTTTGCTGCTACTACTGACATCCTGCACAGCATCACAATCCATATTTTCTCTCTCCAGCAGGCCACTGCTCACAGAATCTACATCCACTTTCACAACACGTATGTTGTCTTCCATTCTTTTGCAAATCTAAAATGTACATGGATTGCAACATATGACTGTATTCCACATAGCGTATAGGACTACATCTTATATTGACCATATTTTGATCATATATTGAATGTCAAGGGTCATAAATTGCTAAAAAAAAATCATAATCTAATTTAGGTGTTTAAATGTATTCAGTAATGCAACTAAACTGATGTACTTCGCAGGTATGAATTAAAGTATTTATATTCCAAATGTGACCTTATTTAGAATTAAGATGATCTGAATATTCTGTTTAAATGTCAATTTCTTCTTTAGTATACTGTAATCAATATTAGATTAATCAAATATTTAAATAGTGATACTTTATTGATATATATTGTTAATACATAAAAATATTTGTAATATTTCTTTATTTTTGTTTTGTCTAGAGTCTCAATCTTTTTTGAGGATGTTCAGGCCCAGACTGGTATTGAACCCACAGTTCAACAGTACCTGTTTCAGGGTCATCCTCTTATATTGGAGCCAACCATGAAAGTTGTCAACCTTCCCCCCACCAGTTCAGACTCTCCTATCATTCTGATCAGCCGACGGCCAGAGAAACTTGTAGGACTTCTGTACAGAGAGCGTAAGGACCCAATAAAAGCGTTGTATTAGTCTGTTGCCAATGTTTCAGCTCAGTTTTCTCTCACACACACACACTCTCTCCCTCACGTTGTTGTGTATTTTGTAGCTGAAGCCTCTGCCATACCCACAAGGTTTGATGTCATGGCAGATTACACTTTTTCCAAGGTAAGCAATCTAAGGCTCTTTTGTGCGTAAATCTCCTTTCCTAATATTTAAACACTAAGATGCACCACCTATACCCTCACACTGTGTCCTGTTCTAAAGACTGTTGTCGGGGTCATCCATCAGTACCTGCGTATAGCTCGCCTCCTCCAGAAGTACAGGGAACTGATTCTGCAGGGATTCTATAGCTACATGTGAGTGTTAGAATTATCCATATTTGTATTTCCACAAGAAAACAAAACCTCAAAGTACGTGATGATTTTGTATTCCAACGAGGTAAAGGTGTCCAATTACAACCTTCTTGTCTTCTCAGTGAAAACACAGGCTTGGAGTGCAGTAACGTGGGACACAGGATTGCCATGGTGAATATGAAGTTGATATCTTGTATCAGCACAGAGGAGAACCTCCACAAATTGTAAGAATCCATTCAAGAAATTCTTACAACCCAAATCTAATGTAACACACTGAGACAGAAGCTTTTTAGTTTATTGTATTAATTCATATAACTAACTCTTAGGTTAATAATTGACTACTGTACATCATGTAGTAAGATATTTTGTGATTAAATGTTTCTTCATTCCTCCCAACCAGCACACACAAGTTTGCACATGAGTTTCCAGACTTCATAGACAATAAAAAGAAACTTGCAATGGTAAGAGCTCTGAGAAATATATGAAATAAAATGGCTTTTGAATAGAGCAATTTGCAGTACTCTGTATCTTTAAGGTATACCTTTTGTGTATAGATTGAAGAGGATTTGCAGCGGATGTACGGCAATGGAATCAGAGAGTTTCAGAATCAACTGCAGCACCTGCATGTCATGCTGTCTAAACACACAGAGACCCTGGCTCAGGATAAGAGGTGAAACATACTACTACGATAGTTTATAAATTACACAGTTTTATATGAGGTTGTTTTTTTTATTCTGAATAATAAAGTCAATCCCCAAATTATTAAGGCCACTGAATGGCTAAAGTTTGCTTGAACAAACTGACTGAAAACTGATGCAAAAACGATTTTGAAATCAGTGATCAAACTATTTAAATTATAGCTTGTTTTTATAACATTTAAAAGAAAACAAAAGCCAATTATGGTGTTAATGGCCTTCAATTTTCTTTTTCAGAATTATATAGGATCAAATACTATTTTATATTATTTTACTTTATCTGTAATATCATTTAGAAATAATTGCATGAATTAAAAAATAATAATACTATTATCATTTATATTTAACTTGATTTATTTTTAATGCAGCATCCAGAAGATGGAGGTTCTGTTGGGAAAAATTGTTGCGGTTCATCAGCAGTATTGCAAAGACAGAGTGATGGGGAGTGAGTGGATTCTTGTTATTTCTTTCATATTAATACAACATAAATGCATTGGGGGGTTTTACCAGGGGTGTAAGGATCCATATTCTAGATTGGTGCATCAATCAAATAACTAGCAATGTGATTTCATGGATGCAACGTGTGAACATCGTTGTATATTTATTTTATAAGATGCACCTTTTTTACACTCTACTATGCTGTGCTCTATGCTCTATCCTTGCTTGCGAGCAAACGGGCTTCTCTCAAATCACAAGCTCCGGTGATTATTTTGATGATTTCCAGCCCAATGATTGTTCAAAACCTGCCTGGATGTATATGAAGTATATCATATATGAAATTTATATGAAAATCAAGCACATTTAACCATAATAACAAGGCACAACCTGTACAACCTTAATGACACAAGCAACAAAATGATAAAGTTTGCAAAAACCTTTACCCCTTTCTTATTTACACAAACTGATAAACACACACGCACTAAATGAAGTAAGATGATGTTTCCCTGGGAAATCCAGAAGCCAAATTATATATGGATGTTATTGTGCTACGATTGAAGTTATGTTTTTGCCATTAAATATTCTATGAATATGTCAAATTATGATGACATTTAATCTGTCCTACCTTTTTACTCCGTTATGGCTCATTTCAAATTCCAACTTGAACATAACTGTAAATCTTTGAACTGTCAGATAACCGGCTAATACACAGAGTCAAAGCTCCCAGCTGTCAGGGAGGATGGGAAAACAGCTGATGTTTATCCATTTCGTGTTCAGACTTGTGCGCACATCCAAAAATGTGGCAAATTTACTTTTAAGTAGTGTCACTTGTGAAAATGCTCTCTCCACATGATTATTAGATGTGGTAAGTGTGAGCAATATGATCAGCATGAGTGCTAAAATCTCAAAATCTCATCCAGTATCATTAAAGTCCACATGAAACTGTTGCGACCAACTTTATTTCTATACTGTGATGTATTTTCGAGTGAAACGGCTCATTGAAAAGTAAAAAATGTAGGCAGGGGACTTGATTTTATCCATTTTATGCATGGATGAATCGTTCATATGAAGACCAGTTACATGCTATATAAAATACATGGCATCCATTTAGATTTCTTGCTTTAAACTTCTAGGCATCTCAGGTGCAATTTTTCCATTGTGTTGCAAGAGCTTTAAATATGCTTGAAAAAATTCCACAGATAAGTACTGACATTATGCACGACTAGATGTCCACAGCAATTTCCCTATTTTTGAAATGTTCTCGAACATTTTTCACCACTTTAGATTGCCTAACCCACTCATCTACTAATCACGTGCTTGTTTAGAACATATTAGTGGGCGTGGCTACTCGTAGCTCCTCTGAACAGGACTGAACACATTTTCTGTCAATCATTGTTTTGCCTATTTGATTAAAGGATCGTGTGTTGAGACATTTTCTTTATTAAAGCTGCATAGGCAATGGAATTGCTTAATTTGATACATTTCAAAACCTGCCAAAACAGCCCATATATTGTCCACCCTCCCATGCAAATTTTCCCCTGCACAATTCAGTTAAAAGTAACGCCACACGCGTGATTTAAATTGGGCTATATTGTAGTGTATGCATCCCATTTGAATTCTACATGAGAATGTTCTGTTTTTAAGTGGTTTGGAGCAATTCATCCATGTCAAACAACTAAACAGCCCCTATATTCTGAACAGTGCTGATGAGGAAGAGAGAAAAAACCTGCCTTGCACCAGCATCAATTACAAGATTTTTCACATCGACACACTTACTAGTATTTATCAAAGTAACTAACATAATTTTTCGATGCAATTTTTGAAGTTGTAACCAAGAAAAAACACGGATAGCACATACTTCAGACTTTGAAGTATCACAGACATCGGATCACTGGCTAAGAAAATCGATATAAGATCGTATTGTGATGTAACTTGCGATTTACACCCCTAGTACTTACACTTGATAAATACTTCTCAACGATAGAATAGCTATGAAAAGGATGTGGGTTGAGATTCATATAAGACCAGACTCGGCCAAGCGTAAATGTGTAGCTGACTTATAACATGTCCATGGATTTAAGTTTTTTAATCAATATGAAGATTTCTAGTTAAATTTTACATGAATTTATAAAGTAATGTGTACTGTATATCTTAGGACCTGTAACTGGTCACCATTTTAAATACCTTTTTGTTTGTTCATTTTAAGGACACATATTCCATGTATTCTCTCAGTTGAGGTCATAAAGGCTGCATATATATATACAAATGATATTAGCAAAATGCTGTTTAAAATTGTTTTAGATGGAGTATAACATGTTAAACTGCATGACATGTCAATTTAGCAAAAGTATGTCATGTCAACTACCCAAATGCATGTGGTTGTTCAGACCACATTTGTAAACTATCATGTCTGCATAAAAAAACATTGATAGCCCCCGCAATCCATGTTTGAGAGTTGTGTTTTTGTACTGCAATCATCAAAGCAATTTTAGCCACCTCCGGTTTAGTTTCCATTTACAAGCAAAGTTTCCGGCATTTGCATTATAACGGAAGTAAACTCTAATATTTTCAAATAGTGCAAGAATAGTAGATCTGATTATACATTATTGTGGCTAAGTGTAAATGGAATGTACATTCCAAAACAGAGTGCAATCCAACTGATCACGACACATGAAGTGAAGTGTAAATTGGCCTTAAGATATTCTAGATGATTGCATTTGCTAATCTATGTCACCTGTCAAAATCCTTCTCGCAAGATGCAAAAGGAAAGTTGTATCTTAACTTCTGCAGAATATGTACAGTATGTAAAGCTTTAAATCCTTAATATAAGTTCATCTCATACTGTCTTGTGGTTCTAAATGCTCAAACAATTAACAAAAATGAACTGTAGTTTGTAAGGGAGTGTATGGATAGAAGTGAGTGACCCATTTCTGGCACTCCCACCTCTAGAAGCTGGAAGTGGAATTTGATGAGTGGAGCCAGTACTGAGATTAGTTCTTCAAGGAGGGGAAACACTGTTGTGCTACCTTATCTGAAAGTGTGGACCATTTCAGACAGGCCAGCATGGAGCCTGCATTGATAATGTTAGATATGTCTTTGTAGAGACCGAAAACCCAAAATAGAGTTTATCTTGTGCAGTCATACAGAAAATAACTACTGTGCAGCAGGGTTCAGATTTTGAAATATTTATCAGACCGATGCTAATTTGTTCACTTTCTGTCCCAGAACTCAGCTATAATGATGAACAGATTCACAAGTTTGAAAAGTGAGTATTAATCATCTGCAGCATCATGGATGAGTGGACATTCTTACTGGTCATTCAACTGAAAAATGGCTGTATTCTCTCCAGGCTCAATCTGGCATCATACATAAAGAAGGTGAAGACTCTGTTTAAGGATGACTGTTTGCAGAAATATCAGGATGTTCTGATGGCTTCAGGAAGTTGGAACAGGTGAGACTGAGGTCATATTACTACAGAATTCACTGATAAATACTAATGATTCATAGCATCATGAAGAATAAATTAGGACTTTTGAACATGTAGTTAGTTGGCATGGACTCTTCAGAGTGATCTTCAATGGCAGTACAGTTCCTCCCTGAAGCAGAATTGTTCTAGTGCACAACAATAAATTCACACAATTTAGATCTTATAAACTCATAAAAAAGAAACGTCCCTTTTTCAGGACACTGTATTGTAAAGATAATTTTGTACAAATCCAAATAACTTTATAGATCTTTGTTGTAAAGTGTTTAAACAATGTTTTCCATGCTTGTTCAATGAACCATAAACAATTAATGAACATGCACCTGTGGAATGGTCGTTAAGACACTAACAGCTTACAGCCATAGGCAATTAAGGTCACAGTTATAAAAACTTAGGATACTAAAGAGACCTTTCTACTGACTCTGGAAAAACACCAAAAGAAAGATGCCGAAGGTCCCTGCTCATCTGTGTGAAGATGCCGTAGGCATGCTGTATGGAGGCATGAGGACTACAGATGTGGCAAGGGCAATAAATTGCAATGTCCGTACTGCGAGATGGCTAAGAAAGCACTACAGGGAGACCGGAAGGACAGCTGATCATCCTCGCTTTGGTAGACCACATGTAACAACACCTGCACAGGATTGGTACATCTAAATATCACACCTGCGGGACAGGTACAGGGTTGCAACAACAACAATTTACCAAGTTATACCAGGAACGCACAATCTCCCTATCAGTGCCCAGACTGTCCGCAATAGGCTGAGAGTGGCTGGACTGAGGGCTTGTAAGCCTGTTGTAAGGCAGGTACTTACCAGACATCTCTGGTATCAACGTCACCTATGGGCACAAACCCAACATCGCTGGACCAGACAGGACTGACAAAAAGTGCTCTTTGCTGACGAGTCACCCTTTTGTCTCACCATGGGTGATGGTCGGACTCACGTTTATTGTCAAAGCAATGAGCGTTACACCGAGTCCTGTACACTGGAGTGGGAACGATTTGGAGGTGGAGGGTCCATCATGGTCTGGGGCGGTGTGTCACAGCATCATCGGACTGAGCTTGTTATCATTGCAGGCAGTCTCAATGCTGTGCGTTACAGAGAAGACATCCTCCTCCCTCATGTGGTACCCTTCCTGCAGGCTCATCCTGACATGATCCTCCAGCATGACAATGCCACCAGCCATACTGCTCGTTCTGTGCATGATTTCCTGCAAGACAGGTATGTCATTGTTCTGCCATGGCAAGTGAAGAGCCCGGATCTCAATCCCACTGAGCACATCTGGGACCTTTTGGATCGGAGGGTGAGGGCTAGGGCCATTCCCCCCAGAAATGTCCAGGAACTTGCAAGTGCCCTGGTGGAAGAGTGGGGTAACATCTTACAGCAAGAACTGGCAAATCTGGTGCAGTCCATGAGGAATCTGGTGCAGTCCACTTAATGCAGGTGGTGGCAACACCAGATACTGCTTGTTACTTTTGATTTTGACCCAAATCATAATGTCATAATGGAGCAAAGAATGAAACCCATGTAGCTTAATACCTGTGTGTATGTTGTTTCCACAGAGTTCTATACGAGTTGCAGACAAGTCTGGAACACTTCAGTGAGATCCTGCGACAGAAGATGGGAGATCTGCATTTGTGTGAGGCTCAACAGACCAAGGTCAGCCTTCTGCCTTCCACAAAAGACAGTCTGTCTCATGATCTATTCCTATCTCCTTCTTTATAGTTATTCTCTTACTGTTGAATGATAGCACAAGCTATGATACAATTTACTGTATGAATTCAGTACCCATTTCAACCTTAACTGCAATACTTTATTTGGCATGAGATTTACAACACCACCAAATTGCAAAAAGTTTAGTCTTGGGGAAGGCAGACAATTTATTTTAGATTTAAATATTCAGTTACATTTATGATTAAAAATATTGATGAGTCATAACTAATATACATATGTAAAGCCCACTTGATTTTATAGCCCCAAAAATGTTTGCTTGAGTCATTGATTGACTCATAATTTGTGTACATACAAGGTATTGTCATTATGTTTTTCTGCATGAACAGTTACAGTATACCAAAGTGAGACAATGTGGTTTTATAACTGATTCCCAGAATGGTTGTATTGAGAGTAACCTATCCATGATCTTCATGTTTGCAGGTTCTGGACAGAGCTGTGGCCAGAGCTGTTCAGCAGCCAATTGGAGCTGAGAGCATGGATGGACCGAAAAAAAATGATCACATGATCTTCAAGTATGGAATAAAGATGAGGCAGTGGTTTTTGATCACTAATTTCAAATGCAAAAAATGACAAATATGACAACAAAAGACACTTCTTGGTTTGAGTTTGTATGTTTTGTTTTTTCAGAATGACCAGATTAAAAGATGAGATGGAGGCAGTGGCACGGGAATTACAGAATAACAACAACATCATAGAAAGGTATAGTGTTCTGTGGCTGAGTTTATGTGGCAGTGCACAGTCCAACTGTTTCTGCTTTCAAAAGGAGTATGCCTTATATCACTTAATTTGGTACAGGTTTTACTCTCTAATGGGTACCATTTAAAACTAAAATTACTAATTTATATGGTAAGAAACTGCTTTCAGATTTAACAGTGTGTTCTATTTTATTAAAATGTTTAGTCTTGGAGCTCTTCCCCCAACACTTTCAATGGAGAAAACAATACCTCAACCCAGCAAACCATGATGATCTGATAGAAGATTAAGAAGATCAAGAATATGGAATTCAGCAAAATATTATTTTTATTCACAGGGCCAGGATTTCTTGGCACAAGGAAAAGAGAAAGCAAAAGACTTATGCATTTCCCTTCACTCAGTTTACAGTTTTGGATGAAAATTAAAAAATTAAACCGTTCTTAAAATGTTATTGCGTTAGATGTTGAAATATCAAATTTGGTGGCAAGTGTTTTTAAGAAAGAATACACAAGCATACTTTTCAAGCAAAACATTTCACAAAAAGAAATGTGTTGTTATTTAACATTATAACACAGTAGATGTACTGTTTTTGTACTGCTTTCAAAGTATTTGGAGACTTTCTGGTTGTCAAACTTCATGTAAAGAGTAACCTGGTACTAACTTTGGTAGTAAAAAAAAAAGTGAAAAGTGCTTAGAAGAGGTTTTATATTTTATGACATTTTTAAGGATGGCTTAAGTGCCCAAATACTTTTGGTGGCTACTGCAGTGTACATTTTCTGTTATATTTATGTTCTTGCTGACACTTTCTTGCCATAAAGAAAAACGTTTTACATCACATTTATGGCTATTAGCAGGACAAGCAGATTGCACAAGGCAAAGGAGTCTTGGCCCCAAATGCAAAGAAATAACCCAAAACAATTCAAAAACGTTACCACAGATCTATATTACTCCTACAGCAATTTTGCTGAGTAAACTAGAGACCCCTTTGCTTAGATATTGATGGCAGCGTGCATTCGGCTGACAATAATGTTGTAATTATTGCACATGGAATAAAGAGAGAGGTATTAAATCTGCCCTGTGTGTAATTGATTCTGCTTTTTAAAGATAACTGTACAACAGCACAAATGTAATTAGTCTATTGATCACAACAGAGTAATCACAGTGTGAAACTCTAAAGGGTTTTTTCATTTTTTTTGTACTTATCAGATTATGCTGTGTATATCAGCTTTTTGTGTGTCTGTTTCTTGTTTAGTTTTTTTTTTTTTTTTTACTGTGTTGAACTGGGTTCTGGTAAACTGTGAACAATGACTCCAAAGATGATTATCATACAAGTACTGACAGGCTTCAACAGGCTCATCATGTTGTTTACTAAAATTACACGAAGTATAATTTAGAAAGTAAAAGATGTGTTAGGTGGGATCTGATGTCATTTTACATGGTGACATCAGTGATGGGGAATTCCTCATGCTCAGGGGGAACTGTGGTGACCTTATAAAGACCATTGAGTGGTTTTAATTTTGTGTGTGTTTGTTTTCAAATGGAAATTTTATCAACTTTCCTCACTTCCATTTTGTAAGCTGCTATGTATTTAATGTTTTGTATTTGTTATTGCTTTCTGTTTGAGGTGGAAAGAGGTACTTCATAGACTGCATGTGCTATTAATAAAGTATAGGAATGCACTATGAAACTTAAAAAAAAAATGTCTTAATAAAAATTTAAATATTTATCAAATATGTTGTTTATAGAATATAAATGTTTCATATTTATACTATACAATACATAATTTTTACTATACAATAAATAATTTGTATTAAAGTTATAAATAACCAATTAGATAAATATTGATAAATGGAATAATCTTTATTTGAGGATGTGACTTGTTTTTTTATTGGCTACGTAAAATAAAATAAAAAAACCTGGTCAAAAATTGGTCTTTGTAGCCTACTTATTCTATGAGATTCGTTCGGAATTATATTAATAATATAAGTATAAGTTACTGAAATGTTTAATGACAACATATTTGATACATCGCATCATATTTCACCAACAAATAAAGGTTTCTTGCCCTCCGCTATGCTCCATTGAAAAACGCGTAAGCACAACTATAATCGTTTGTGAAGGGGCTGGCTTGTGTCTTCTTTAAAGAGCGCGCGTCCGCTCAGATATTGCCATTTAAAGCGTTCCACTTGATGAGTGTGAACGTCACCACAAGCTCGCGCTGGCGCTTTAATTTAGTTTGTATTCCACGCGCGTACTGCTCCGGCCGAACGACATGGCGTCCGTCACTTTAGGACAGCACCCTGCTCAACACCACCTAGAACCGGACCAACAGCTGTTTCACAAACTGAAGACGAGCGACAGAAAAAAATTCACGCGTAAATGGTCTCTGGAGAAGATTATACGAAAAAGAGAGAGTGATGTGGAGAGCGCGAGAGCCGTAGTCTCAGCTTCGCTTGTGTTATTAAATCACGAGCCGCCTTCGACATCACAAAACCGAGCTTGTGGTGCCGGTTCGCCACGCTGCAGCAGTATGGAGGGGTCGATTGTTGACGTTGGACATGCCACTGAGATAACCAAATACATACAGAATGGCATGAATGGTCACACATTACAGCAAAGCCGCGTGGACAGAGAAAATGCCAACAATAATAACGGAATAACCCGCAGACACAGCAGCGTATGGATCCGGAGGGGCTCGGTGAAGGACACGTTAAAGACCAACACGTCTGCATCACCGCAAGAACTTAGCAGTTGCTCCCACAGCTCCCTGCCTGACGAACTGGAGGGGCTGCAGATTGACCGGTTGACACAGGCGAGATCCGGTGTTGTGAAGATGCGCAGCGAGCCTCTGAGAATGGAGGCATGGTCCATCTTCAGTCAGAGAGACCCGAGGGTGAAGGCTGAGAGGGGAGAGGGCCACAGCTTCACATCCAGACAGGTGTGCCAAGACTGGTGCGACGCCTGCAACCACCAGATCAGCCGCGCTGCGCTCAAGTGTCAAAGTAAGTGACAGCTGTCCGTCTTCTACGATGGATAGATATGTTGTTTTATTGATATGTTTAATCATTGTTTTGTTTAATTTATTCCCCCTGCTTTTAAAGGAATATTCCGGGTTCAATACAAGTTAAGATCAATTGACAGCATTTGTGGCATAATGTTAAATACCAGAAATATTTATTTGGCTTTGTCCCTCGTTTTCTTTAAAAAAAAAAAAAACATTAAAATACTGCTTCAAAAGTGTAGCCACAAGAGTTAAACAGTATGCGTATTAACATGATTTCCATGTAAAGTTAGATCCAATTTTACAACGTTGTTGCCATGCCGACGTAATTCTATAATTCTATTCTTAAAATTACTGTAAAAGTGACTTTACAACACAAATAATACAAGTTTTAACAGAAGCATTAATTTAAGTGCTTTTATAAAATGATTAGCTTCACATTTTTGCCTTTAAACCCTCCAAAAAATTGCCCCAAGCACTTCCATTGTAAGTGACTCACTGTGACAGTCTGTGCTTTGAGTTCTTTATATCCAAGCCATTATTTAGGTGTGCGTGTGTGTGTTTGCGCGCGCGCGCGCACTTTGTTTGTTTTGCTGGTATTTTCTTCTGAAGGGGGGCTGATTCTATGTCTCCTGCTTTAACTTCAAATATACAGTTTTTAATAAAAAATGAAGCATGCTGATACATGCAGTGAGTTGAGGAATGAAGGATGGGGGTGGAGTGGAGTTCCCCACCAGGGGTCATTATTTGTTTTTCGATTTCATTATTTGTCACTTTAGTTTATTTGTATATGAAGCAGGAAGGGGTTGTGTCCCGCCTTAAGTGAATTGAAACCAGGCAGAACCACCAAACTATTGGTAATGGTATTGGCAGATGTTGTAAGTAAACTGATATCATATTGGCAGAGAAGATTTTAATTGTTGCGTCCTTGTTTATTACTAACACAAGTCTGTGTGTTTTAAAGAAACCTCCTCACACAGGTTTGCGAAAAAGAACTGCAAATTGGAAGGTGTCTAATTTTGGCTGATACACAGAGACATGCAGCATACATCTGTGAATGGAAAAGAATGACATCTTCGTAAATGTACTCCTATTATGACATTTAGAAAACACAAACAAAGCAGGCATATTAAAGAGAGAAAGTTCATACAGAATGCTGGAAAAATGTCCTACTGTGATGATTGAGTTTACCCTGATGCACACTGAGAACAGACGGTTTCGCCTGCGGCTGTACGCAGTATGTTTGTGTGTTTAGTTGTGTTTTTTTTTCTGTGTGTGTACACATGGTGCATTTGTTCAGTCGCTTGTGTGTCCGCATGTGTAAAGTGTTGCTGAGTTTGCAGTGTGTCAGCAGTTCTCTTTTGGAAAGGTACTGCAGTGAACTGCTTGATAATGGGCAGACCGTGAAATTGCAGCGATTTGATTAAGTGTACAGTAGATGGAGTATAATTTAGAATTAAGATGTGGAGATATAAGGATCAGAGCAGTCTTTTATCCTTGCAAATGGAAAAGAGTGCATCTCATTCCAACTTATTCAATTTATTCAAAAACACATTAACCAACTGCAGTGAAGTCAAGTTTCGGCCTTTTGCTTACCAGTCCATTTGACTTCTTTAAAACAAGAATACCAATCCGCTTTCATAGAATTATGTAACTATACCTATAGTTTTGATAAATTATTTTTAAGTGGCTCTTACATATTGCAACAGTTTCCTGGTGAAATAAACACAAGAGGTGCTACAATGACTTTATTTCACTTTCTCACAAATTATGAGTATGGTAGATTTTACTTTTAGCCCTGTTCCTCAAACAATGCGATCTTATGACATCAAAACACTTTTACTATTGTGCATGACTTGAATGACAATACATTTTAACACTTGGATCACATAACCAACTGCATTAACAAGCTAATTCTTGTGCAATCAAGTTGCACGGTAGCTCAATTGAAAAAGTGTTGCACTTGCAACGTTAAGGATTGGGGTAGAGTCCAGAAGAGCACGTGAGTCAACACGTGCCAAAAGTGTCAATGATGCACCACCAAATGACGTGGTTGCTTCAGGAATTGCTTTTTTTCTCACATTTGCTTTTTATGACACTATCAGTTAGGTTTAGATTAGAAGTTTCTGGTAAGAACTTAGGAAGGTAGTTTTTGTTGATTTTAAAACTTTTTTCTTTCTTTTTAGAGACTTTTAGCACCACACAGTTTCACCTCGGAACTGCAGCGATATGTGTAATAAATGTCGTAAATAAAAAACAAATTGCACTGTCACAATATTCATGAGCTCCGGCTGGACAGAACCGAAGTGCTTCATCATAATCGTCCCTCCCTAAGGCAATTCCTTTTCATCTTTGTGGCTATACACAGTACTAAGACCCTTTAAGACAAAATTACTTGAGCTGAGCTATAGAGCATGTGAGGCAGAACATTGCCTGTCGTCTCTCCCCCCCCCTCCTTTCCTGCAGCATCACAGAGTGGTACCAGGAGTGATGCTAACTCAATTAGAGCCATCCTTCTCTCAAGGACACAGAGAGTACTGCGGTGAGCCGAAAGGGAGGGAAGTGTATACAGACAAACCTTATCACGAGTTCATTGAAACCACAGGGTTTTTAAGCACTTGTTCCTCTTTCTCTTTAGCCTTTCATTGTAAATGCCATAGTAGGGTGAATATATTTTTTAGGGTACTTCTGTTGTGGTTTGTCACTAAGGGAGATTCAACCAGGGAGATTTTGTTTGGGATGCAAGCGGGATTTCCAAAGGCAGTTGCTAATATCGGCAGCTTTCTGTTCATTTGGGTTTTGTGTGTTTTTGCAGAATTCCTTGAATGTGTTCTGATATGCATTTACCATAAGCATTGGTTTCTAGCTCTCTTTATTCTGTATAATGCTGAAACGTCAGTAGTAGATTTGTTGATGAAGTATGTGAACACACTAAAATCACTCATGGGTGAAGCGCATCACTGCAAATGCTTGTTTCTTCAAAGAGTCTTGCTCCTTTTTGTTTAAAAGCAGACCAGGTTTGGAGCATGAAGGGAAATGGTGTATTTAATAGGTTGTGGTGGTGAAGGCAGGCTAAAGATGGAGCATCTTGACTACTACGAATCACCATTTTTAGTACACTCACTGCCTGTAATTATATATGGTATGAGAGAGAGCCAGTTTGAGAACATCTGTGGTTATGTTCTTCCATAAATGACTCTCCTCCTTTGCTCATATTCTCTCCCAAAAGAAAGAAAATTAATCTCAGTTATTTCAATGAGATTAAATCAAAGAAGATCAAATGGAGACTTTTGCTCAAGTTTCCTTCTCAGATTTTTCTCCTGAAGAAAATACCATAGTAATGTCCAAACGGATCACACTGTGTATTCGACTACAGGAGGTCAAAAGGTCTGCTGCTGAAATGGAACCATGCTTACCAAAATTTGAACCACTGCCCCCACTAACTCCAGTGGCAGAAGATGGAAGTGATGTTAAAGTGAAATTTCCATTGGGGGCATCAAAAGCGAGTTGGTGGCATATAGCCAATGGGAATGCATATTTTATTAAACCTAATCCGTTACCCAAATCCCAATGCTAAACCTAACTGTCAGTGGAGACAATTGTTTATTTTAAAGCAAAAATACAAACTCCAAATTGCACAAGTTACTTCCTGGTTTCCCTAGGACAAGAACCTATGAATTCTCTCATTATTTACTCACAATCATGACATCCCAGCTGTGTATGACTTTCTGTCTTCACCAGAACGCATTTGAAGAAAGATAGAAAAATGTCTTAGCTCATTAGTTCTTTAAAATGCAAGTGGATGGTGATTTTTCTCTTTTGAAGGTCAAAAAATCACAGATGGTCTGCATAAACGTCATCCATAAAATACCAGCTGTTAAATGAATGTCTTCTAAAGCGACACAACATGTGGTGAAAAAAAAAAAAGATAAATAATTAAGTACATTTTTAAAACTCTTAAGTCATGCTTCTGGTCAGCAGCGGTAAGCGTGTGTGACGTAATCATATTGGCATTTGAAACGCATGACAACTGACACATTTGTCACAGCCGGAAGAGCAGCACCGTTTATGAATGAGGAGGAGGAACGCTGTACAGTAGCTTGATTGATTTTGGTTTAGATCTGTTATTATCTGTTTCTTTACTCACAATGGTGCATTTGTGTGCTTATCTCAGATGTCTCAACCAAGTGGAGAACATGAGATTACCTCGGTATACATGGTAACGTGAACATATCACATGAGAGACCGCTTGGACTCCACCCTCTCCTGAAGTATTGGATTATAGTTAAAAAGTACTTGAATATTGATCTCTTTTCACACCAAAAGCAATCGTATTTAGAAGACATTAATTTAATAGCTGGTGTCGTATCGATGACTTTTATGCTGACTGTCTGTTTTGTTTTTGTTTTGTTTTGGGACCTTCAAAAGAGAAATCCCCATTCACTTGCATTTTAAGGACCTACTGAGCTAAGAAATCTTTCTATTTTTCTTCAAATATGTTTTGGTGAAGAAAGAAAGTCATAAACACCTGGGAATCATGAGGGTCAATAAATAATCAGAGAAATGTAAATTTTGGGATCTGCATGTTGAGCTTGTTTTTGTGATCATCTCACATGTGTCTCCTTTAGAGATTCAGAAGAGATCTCAATAATGTCTTGCATTCTGCTTAGCCATGATCAGAATCAGAATGAGCTTTATTGCCAAGTATGCTTGCACATACAAGGAATTTGTCTTTGTGACAAAAGCTCCCAGTGCTCCAATAATACAACAAGACAGCGATAATAATATTTTTTGGTGAATAGAAAATATAAGTTTTTATAGAAACACACAATAAGACAAAAGATGTGAAAGTCTGCACTCAAAGCTCTGATTGTGAAACATTTCTCATTAAATTCTCCCACAGATTTTATTTCCGTGGCTGTGATAATTGTACAGCTCTATACTCTCTCTTACAATATGACAACAATTGTCTTTATCATTCTTATTTGTATTTCTCCTATGAAAATTTAGGGGGAATTTTAGGAGAAATGTCTGGGACCTAGTGAAACAAATCTGAGATCTCCATTAAATCTCGTGAGCTATAAAAGAGCAACTTTAGAACAAGATAATTTCCCTCTGGGCTCTTTCTCACTCAACCAACACTTTCAAAGCCTATAAACTTTCATAGGTCTTTGGTTGCACAAATGCATAGCTAAACTGTTTTTGAAAGACAAACTGCAGAGCTCTCTCTTTTAATCTGGTGACTTATTCACATTGTGCCATGATTTTGAATTGAGACAACAAGTTATCCTCAGGTGCCTCTTCATATGTAACGTTAAAACAGGGCTCTTCACTGGGCCTGTCTTAAAGCATCAGTCTTACCTGGTCTGAGTACACCTAGGCAGTCTCTCTCTCTTTTCTTAAAATGCACTCCTTCAGTCTGGCTTTGTCTAATCTGGCTCACTTTGGCAACCTCCCCCACTCATTTCAGTACCCATTCATCTATAATGGAGAGATGCTGTCTGTGTTTATTCCATGCTAGTGTAAATTTGTATTTAGCCATATTGCAGATGGATTACAGCCTGTGAATGCCAGTCAGACATCAGATTTTTAATTAAAAGTTTCAGACAGTCTGAAATACTACAAAGAGGAATGTCTTCCCTTTGGCTTTCGGCAAAGTGAAGGGATGCTGCTTGGAATTCTTGACCTACTGAAGTATCCACTATTTAAAGGAATATTCCAGGTTCAATACAATTTAAGCTCAATCAACAGCATTTTACAACATAATGTTAATTACCACAGAAATACATTTCGACTCGTTTCTCCTTTAAAAATAAGGGTTTGTTGACATTACATCATCATGGCAATGTAGTTGTAAAATTGGCTATAACTTTACACAGAAAAGGTTAGTAGGTGATTTTATCACACTAAAGTCATGTTTACATGCATATTGTTCATATCACATTGGCTATACTTTAGAAAAAAGTGTGTATTTTAACTTAGAAAAGTTCCATTGGAAGTGCCTCACTGTAAGCCTGTTCTTTTCTTTCAACTTAGATAAGTAAACATTTTCGGCTTTTTAAACCCATTTCTATTGAGGTTTTTTTTCTTCTGGTATGAAAACTAAAAATACTTGAAGTTGGCTATGTTTCTAATCCCTCGGTTTTTAAAATAAACCCTCTGGTAGAAGCTTGACTCTTCACCTTTCAAAAACATGAGATAAAGTGTTATTTTTGAGCCTATGTAATATCTTTTCACGTGTTGTACAACGTTTTAGACATTTTTGTGGCTAGATGTGCATGGCATTAACCTTTGTTGAGGTCAACAGCAAACAGCAGATGCTTTGTCTATGGCTTCTCAATACAACATTCACCTTTAATGACAGATGGACTGGGCCTGTTAAATCGCACTTCCTTATTCAGTACTGTGGCTTCACAGTATTCAGAGGCAGTACAGACAGCTTTTGCTAATAAAACCTTAAGTTATCACGGGCCACAATTAGGCTGCCGCTGGCTAATTCTCTATACCACTATATCTCTCACACTCACGCTCTCTCTCTTCTGGGTGAACTAGGGTGTGAGGAGACCAAGCAATTTGCCACACCATCTACTAAAATCTAAAGAAGTCTAATGCATTATATTTAGGCTAATACTTAATTTGCATATTTCAATAATATATCAATAATATATCAATATTAAGATATAGTTACAATGAACACAGGATTTAGGCTTCAGAAAATCTTCATCCCTATCTTTGCAACTGTTGTTGCCTGAGAAATGGAGCAGGAGGTTGCTCTTAGTTCTCCTTATTTATAGATACACAGCACACTGAGAGAGAGAGAGAGAGAGAGAGAGAGAGAGAGACTAAGAAAAATGCAGAAAGAGGAAGAAAATCTGAATGAGAGCAGTCGTTTTTTTATTCCCTTGGACCAGCATGTTGATTAGATCTTGAGACCTCCTTTAGGACAACAGGTTTCTGCAAGCGTGGGACCATATTCTGACACACAGGAAGTAGCATGATGATGATGATGATGATGATGATGATGATGATTGCAAAGAGTGACAAGGAGAAATGCATAGAGGGAGGGAGTGAGAGAGCGATGGGTCGATAGAGAGGAAAAGAGAGAGTAGGAGGTAGGAATGCAGTGCTGCTGTGCCTTTAAGAATTCATTGAAAAACATGCTGCAGAGAGCAGTATGAGTGGGTGCAGTCTGAGCTGGTACGAGTTCTGCATTGCGTGAGAAAAACAGGAGCACAGACAGAGAGAAAGAGGCAGGAGGACAGAGAGTACCAGTGAGTGAGCGGAGGGGGGGGATTGTGTCATAGAGGGTACTGGGTGAGGGTAGGGGTGCAGGGTGGCAGAAAGGCAGGGAGGGAGGGTGTTCAGTCAGTGCACAACACAAAACCGAGCGCAGCCCTGCGATGGTGGACACACAGGAGCGACTGGCGCAGGGAGCCCACACCGCAACGCAACGGAACCGCAGGTGCCCAGCCCCAGTGGGAGTGCCAACCAGGACGGCACCTGGAGTGGGACGAAGTGGTGGAACTTGGGTCATGGCCGCAACAGGCCGCAGATAGCGACGGTCATGGTGCCGGAGATGAGGACAGAGGAGGCGGTGGCCAGTGCCTGCTTCGGACACGTCTCCAAGCGCCTGGGTCGGCTCTTTCGCCGCCTGCCCAAGTCCCGCTCCTGGTCCGAGGGCCTCCGCCTGCTGCGGCGCTCAAGCAGCAGTGGGACCCTCATGCTATCAGGTAATGGGAGCTAGAGGAAAAAGGACACATGAGAAATAAGTGGAGAACAGGTTGGGTGATTACTAGGGAGGATAAAATGGTGTTTGGTTTAATAAATTAATTTGAGCCTTAGGGAACTTTGTGTACTTTTATCCTCTTTGACTAGACCTGTCTAGTTAGGCTTTGGTCAAAAGCTCTGCAGTAAAAGCTTTCACCTTCCTAAAATAGCCCCATTCTATTCATGTTGGTGCATTGTGTTCTCTCATTCTTTTTTGCTCTCTTTCCCTGTCTCACTCCCACTGTAATTTTGTCTCTCGTTCTCTCCTTACCTATTGTTTTCCATTCATGTGTTGAATAGAGTGGGATGGGTAACAATGATCTGTAACTTAGCCAGTAAAATGCTCCTGTGGTTCTTGAATGTGCCAGTAAACCAGACAGGCAGAGTGCAATAAACAGTGATGGCGTCAGTATAATGCTTAGTAATCTCTTTACGATTCTACTGTAAACATTCCAATATATAAACTACATTTTTACAATTGAAAGAATAGATGTAGAGTATTGCTTGCCTGTGCAAAAATTGCTGACACTATGCTAGCATGTTGTAGGTACTTGCCAGGGCATTGCTCTGTGATTTCTAAGTTGTTCAGAGTGGTTTCTAGGGCATTTGTGGAGTTTTTAGGTTGGTTATGAAACCGGTCCTGTTTGACCCGCTCTGAGCGGGATTCGAACCGGCGTAAGCCAGCATGTGAGGCGAGCGCACTTAACGAGGATGCTAAAGGCCGTGTGTCTCTTGTGGCCAGGTAAGTGAGGTTTACACATACAGCACAGCTATCACATTGCAGCTGGCTGCCGTTACAGTTACTGACCTAAGTGAATACAGTCCTACGTTTATAGTAGGATTTTATCATCCACCAGTTTTATTGCTGAGAAAAGTAAAGCAATCATCTTCTCAACATGCCACACAATTTGAGTTATATCTGTAGCCGAAACAGGACGAGTTACACTTTGAGGTTTAATCCTAAACCCTAAGGATGAGCATTAGTAATATTAAGGCTTGCCTCATCAAGTACCTCTAATTTTGCATGCATGCGTGCGTGCATGTGTGGTTTTTCTCACAGATCGTTTGTAGAGTTAGACACCCAGACGATCTGTGGATCAGTTTCATCTCTGTACTGTTTTCGTCAAAAAGGCATATTGACCTGAAGCCAAGGAAATTGAATTTCCCATTGATCTGGACCAAAATTTCATTTTGAGGACAGCAAGGAGATTCAGTACATCAATCTAATAAATATAAAGTTAACTTTCCCATAATTCACTTAGTATCATCCTTTGAATAAAAAGTAATGCAATGTAGAGTGTTCTCCTTTTCCTAATAATTTTAAGTGGGTAGTTCACACAAAAATTAACCCATTCACTTACCCTCATGTTGTTCCAAACCCATATGACTGACTGACTTCTGTGGAACTCAAAAATATACATTAGGTAAAACATTGGCCTCCGTCACCATTCACTTTCATTGTATGGTCAAATGATGATGATTGAGACTACCATTCTGCTTAAAATCTTTTTTGTGTTCCACAGAAGAAAGGACAAAATAGTATTTTTCAGGTGAGATATTCCTTATTTATTTTTTCACCCCTTTTTCTCCCAAATTTGGAATGCCCAATTCCCAATGTGCTCTAAAGTCCTCACGGTGGCGTAGTGACTTGCCTTAATCCGGATGGCGGAGGATGAATCTCCGTTGCCTCCGCATCTGAGACCATCAATCCACACATCTTATCACGTGGCCTGTTGAACACGTTACTGCGAAGAAGCGTGTGGAGGCTTCACGCTATTTTCCTCTGTCATCCAGGCACAACTCCCCACGTGCCCCACTGAGAACGAACCACATTACAGCATCCACTATGAGGTTATCCCATGTGACCCTACCCTCCCTAGCAACCAGGACTATTTGGTTGCTTAGGAGACCTGTCGCTCAGTAGGCCCTGGATTCGAACTCATGACTCCAAGGGTGGTAGTCAGTGTCTTTACTCACTGAGCTATGCAGGCCCCTGGGTGAGCTATTCCTTTAAGGAAAGTCTTTAGTGTAGATCCAAGGTTTCACATGGGAAGGTGATTCCCTCGGTGCTTGACTGCAGTAGTTCTTTTATATGGACATGTAGTATGTAGCAACAATTTGAGACAAAAATGTAAAGGCAGGACCACAGACTGAGTGCTTCGCTAATGGTGCCACCTCTGACTTCTAAGTGCCAATATGCTTCACTACCGATCAAGTTTGTACAAAAGCTGTTCCAAATATGAGCCTTTTTAGTCCCAGAATCGGAAATGTAGATGATATGACGGCAGCAATTTCACACCTTCACTGCATCATGACATTTGTTGGCCATCAGCTTCCACCCACACTGACTCACTGCTGTGGATGACACATGCTGAGTGAGACAGAGAGCTCAGTGGCAGGTGGTATAAATTTTTCATGTTACAAAATACCCAGCTTTTCAAACAGGATTCAAAGTTCATTATTGAGAATTTGAGGGTTTGAATAAGGCCAAACAAACGCCAATAGGTAAGAAAAATTAATATGTAAGGTAAATATGATCAGTCTACTGTAGTCATAGAAAGTGACTAGGCTTTGAATAGCTACTTTGTATTCCATTTTATTTGCAGAAAACATTTAACTAAGCAGTGTATCAGTTTTGTTTTCCTTCGTGTATATGCCTCAGAAGGGTTTACATTACAGTGAAGCACTGATATTGTCTTTGCTACTATGTGTATGTCAGTGTCCAGGCCACAGTGTAAAACTCAGTGTTTATTAAAGTCTCGTCCCAAAATGTCTAAACCTATTGGGGAGAAACTCATGAAGACCTGTCAGGGTCACAATTACATTATCCCCAAAATCGAATATAATTAAGTGAATAAAAGAAGAAAATGAAGGATATTTTTAGGACCATTAAGATTGATTTCTGACAATCACATTTCTCCCCAAAATTCTCATTAAGTGTTACTTTTGAGCTTTTTTGAAATTCACATTGCTGTGGTGATTCCCATTATATTATACATTTATTGCATAATTATGTACTGTATTACAGTAAACAATATGGCACTGGTAATGTACAGTACTTTATACTGTACATGTGCATTACAGTATATTTGTGCATTACAGTAATGAGAATTGGGGGATTGGTGCCTAATTGTCATGAAAATAATGTTACAATGAAAAAAATCGTAATGGTCCTAAAATAGGCTTCTTTATATTTAGGCAAAATATAGTTCTGTTGTCCTGTTTCTTTCTTTTGATTCTGGACCCAGCCATTTGTGTCTACAGTACTATAGGATGCAGTTTTATTGAAAGAAGGATTCTGCCAGCTCTGACAAATTTACACCAAGTTTTCTGTTTGTGTGGGTAAGGTTGATTTTGAAAGCATGGCTGTGAAATGCTGATAAGACCTTAAACAACCCTATCTATATTTAGACTTTGTCAGCATCTGTTAAGAGTAATCACTATAAACACCCTTTTTTATGTTAGTTGTCATTAATGGCCCAGGCCCAACTTTCACAGTTACTTCAATTTCAGTTCTCCATTTACCACCTACAGTGCAGTGTAATCGGTGTCCGCTTGACATTCTATTTGTATAAGCTAGCTGTACAGTTGAGGCCATGCCTGTGGCATGTGTTGAGGACTGCAGTGACCAGGGCAATACAGAGCTTCCAGCTTATTAGATTGGATTTTAGTGCTCCTTCAGCATCTTTAGCATCTAAAGGTTTTTGCTCATGCGTCGCAAGACAAAGCATCCTGATTTGCACCACATCGATATTTCACATCTTTACACATCAGCGGGCTTCTGTTTTCCTAAGCTAAGCATTAATAGGGTCAGGGCTGTTTCTATTAATTATGTTTTAAAAGGGTTTAAATACTGCATGCCTGCCAGCCCAGACATTGTTTTACTGTGAGATAATTCTCCCTGGAAAACACAGCTCTATATAACTTTCTTTTTTTTTTTTTTTTTTTTTTACACTCTTACAAATGGAGAATTAGAAGAACATTTTAGTGATATATCTACAGAGGACCCAACAATTTGAAGTTGCACTTAAAAATGTATGAATTTCATTTCATTAGATACATAACATGACACCAAAATGGCATCTGCAACAAATAATTCCTGACCTTTTCTCAGAACTTACTTGAATTTTTAATTTTGCATTTACTTATAACCAACTGGCCCTAAGCTCATTTTTAATGGATGTATAAAGTCAGTTCCACTCAAGTTCACACAGGTGTCCTAGTAGTGTAACCAGTGGTGTACTTAATCACATCAACTGTGGATATGTTCCATTAAGTTTGACAACTAGAGGGTGTCCAAATACTACTATTTTAAATAATCCTTTTAAACCAAACTGACTTCTTTTAGTGAAATGGTTCGCTTAAAAGTGCGGTTGCGCCATCTCTCTAAAATAAATACAGCATGGTTTGATACTTTATCTAATGCAGTTACATTCATACACTTTTTGGGGCCAGTGCAAATGAGTTTGGCATTTTGCTGATTGATTAGTTTTTACTCAAATTTTGGGAGATAGATGCCATTATCGCTCCAATGAAAGAATGTTGTTTCTCCCAAAGTTGCAGGGAGATTCCATTTGTCAATGTGCTGACTAAAAGGATTTTTCAGTGTTTGGGCACTTGTATCTGTTTTGGATTGATCCTGTTTTTCCATTGGGCCCTGAAGTAGATGGGGGCATGTGTTTTAGTGGTAAATAAAGAAACAAGGAAGCATAATATGTTTATATGTACTATATCAAGCTCTGTATCCATATGAGTATGGGATGCATGGCTTGTGGGATCATAATGACATTGGGTCCTTGTGTAGCATTAGCAATAGAGTCTAGAAGTGCTGAAAGGGAACAGTGAAGTGTCTGTAAACTGAGTGGAGGTGATTCTGATGGGAGATTTCAGTCACTGCCAGGTGGCTAAACTAAGTCTAACAGCTCCAAGTGTCAAAAGTGTAGTCCAACATCCACTTTCTGTAATAACTGAAACAACCTGTAAATGTGATTTTGTCTTCTGTGACTCACAATGGGGTATTAAATGGATTACAAAAATATTCTGGAATACTGGAATTAGGGATCATATCGGTGATTATAAAAAAATGCACCCTAGAAAGAAAGATCCAAATTTTGCTTTGTGGTCCCCTTTCATAAGGGATCTGTATAGCTTAAATATGCACTAAATACCCACCAAGTAACCATGACTATTACCACTGGCATTGTCTGTCTATGTGAGAATATACAGTATATATCTGCTCACTATAGTTGAACTTTAGATGTTTCATTACTGTACACATACTATTTTGTTTCACTGAGGCTTCTAATAAAGAAAGATCATTGTTTGTGAGTCTACACGGAAAGGTTTTTCAAACTTTGCCCATTTGTTGCTGTTTGAATGAACCAGTGAATGTCTGTTAAACTACTGTGTGTCTGTTTGTGTCTGTTTCTAATTTAGAAACATTAATTTAGGCTCAAATTACAGGGTTTAGTCAGATAGACTCTATTGGGGCCTGGTTGTTGGAATACGATCCAGGATAATATTTTGTGTTTGTGTGAAATGGACCAATGAAATCTCACTTCTGGCTCATTGTCCTAAAACAGATTGTCAAGGGCAGCCTTGAATCTTCACACCAGATGAACTTTGCACCATGGGAAAAGATTCAGAGTGAGGTTATAGGGTCAGGTTCCCTGCCTTGACTGAGAGAAAGAAATGGCAGAAAATGTTGCTGACTGAGGCAAAATCTGACAAGGAGAGAAATAGAGAAAGAGGTTGTTGGTGATTGCGTGCAGCTGAGGGGTATTCCAGAAAGCAGGTTAAGCGACTTACCCAGGTAAGTTTAGTTAAGAGTAAGCGGATAACCTCAGCTTTCGGTTCCAAAAACTGAGGTAACTTTCAGGGTATGTTAGTAGCCATAGCATCTTACTCTCTGGGCATAACCTGCTTCAGAGTAGGACTTCTGATAGCTGACACTGTGGGCGTGGAAGTTCACATTATGCACAAAATTGTACTTTCTAAAGCAATATTATTGTAAACTGCAATCTTTACCTCACAAATCTACTTTGGTCCAGCATTTCCAGTCTCACTCTCTGAGGGTTTACATTAAAAAGTGAACAAATTTCATTTTGCTTTAACTTTTAATGGGAAGTTTTTAATACTGTAAAATCTTTAACATAGAACACACGGGAAAGGCCTCAACACTCTTCACTGTCTACACATCCTCTAATAAATACATTTTATTCTATACAGTATACTTTCCATCATGCAAACACTCAGTCCTAAACCAATGCAGCTCCTATCACGATTACAAGTGAAGACTAAATTGTCGTTTGCAGTCATTCAAACGTAATGTTCCTCATCACTGAAATATGGCGCACCATTGACAATGCCTTTTTTGTACTCGCTGTATGTGCGCATTAACTCTGGGTTACCAATAGGAGGTTGATTTAAACTATCTCCTCGGGTGTTCTGGAACCGGGATAACATTGCAAGTAGGTAATGTTCAGGGTTCATGTCTTGGTCTGTTAACCTTGTTTCTGAAATACCCCACTGGGGTGCATGTGAGTCTTAAAGCTGATGCGTATACTTATTTCTCATATCCCAGCTTAATATGTAGACACAACTTCAAGTAAGCCATTTGTAGGTTGATTTCACCTTAAAGTGTAACTCTGTGGCGTCATCAAAACATTCCTCTGTTGTTTGAGCAGCCCCTCCAGCCCAACACAACCACATTTGGGTTGGGACTATCCAGACATATCTCCCTCTGCGCCATGGCAGAGGGAGAGTGCCCCAAAAAGCGAAAATATAAGACACATTTTACGCCAGACTACACGAAAGTGTACCCCTGTCTAATAAGAGTGAAACATAATGACAGTCTTGCACGCTGTACAGTTTGTAACAGTGACTTCAGCATTGCCCATGGCGGGTTAAATGATTGTAAAAGACATGTTGAGGTGAGTTAAACAAGTTTCATATCATGTGCATATTATTCAGGCCGGCTAGTTACCTAGGCTACATGAAAACAATAAACTCCTTAGACCTGTTTAAAGTTGCAATGGAATATAAATAAAAGCAGTTTACATAAATAGTATAAGTATACAAGTAAACATTTGTTCTGTGGTGATATGTTGGAGGGGGTTAGGCGGTGGGATACCTCCCTGAAATGACTTTTTGCAGGTTGGGATGCCTGGACTATCTGTTTGTACATCCAATGGAGAAGTTTCAAAACTGTTTATTTTTGCCATTCCCTTCAGTGGCGATTGTGGCGCACAAATTACATACTTAATTTCTATGTCTGGAGATGTGTCTGTGTCTGGCTAGGTGACGGTGGGAATTTGTGGACCGTTTATTCCTCAGAACAACCTTATTTTGATAGTTCATTCATCATCAATTGCTGAGCTTCTTCATGCAGAGCAGTCCCACTGCAGAACTACTACCCACAATGTCTAATACTATCAGAACTTTGTCTAAGGCTAAAGGTTAATTTATACTTAAAATTCCTAAAAATAATGACAAAATGCACTGATGTTTTTGTTTAGCCAAGGTATTGGTTTGGTGTTATTATCACTGAAATTCTTGACCAGCAGTTGACCGATATATTGGTGAGGCCTACATTAGTTGTTTTATTGTTGTTGTTGTTGTTATTATTATTATTATTATTATTATTGGTGTCGACCCGATATATTTTCTCAATTGGCCAATTAGTTTATAGCAATGACAGTGCTGAGAATCGTCTGCTTCCAGGTGAAGAAGCCTTATGAGATATGTTATGTTACCACAAAAATAGACCAGTTTGCAAGAAGTTTCATTTAAACACTTCATGTAAAATGTATATTTCTGTGGAGTGCTCGGATCTTCCTCTGAAGCATGTATTGTATTATATATATAAAAATAAACCTGGATCAAAACAGTCTGATTATCATAATAAATTGTGTGACATAGATTATCAGCATTATATTGGCTTATCGGCCAAACTACTCTATGGATATAGGCATCAGCCATTAACAAACTGATATTGGAAGTATGAAGTATATAGGAAGAAGTATGCCCTGCATAAAAAGAAAAACATTCCAGAAATTGTTCTCATACTGCAAAATTGTGGCCAAAATTGCATGGTGTGCACTAGGCTTTAGCTCTGAGAAGGAAGTGTGAAAACTGTGGTTGAAATATGCTGATGTATGGAAGAAAAGGAGGAGATCAGAAATGTCAGAGGGAAGTGGGAGGAAATTAAAATTAAGAAAATACAAATTGTTGCTCATTTCCATTCACCACGTAATGTGCATTATCATTAGAGAGCCGCCTCGTCATGATGGAGCGGCTGAATGACCTCTCCCTGCTTTGGGGAGAGATTTATTGGCAAGATTGGAGCAATTATCTCATATTATTAAATCCATCCACAAGACGCCACAGAATTGTTTTAATATCTGATTTAATGCAGGCTGAAATAACGGCGACGCCCACACACCCATCAGTCTCCGCATACCTGGGAGTGCCCGCTCGCAAAAGTGATCTGGCGGATTGTGAGGACCCACTTTATCGACCAGCTTCAGGTTAAACACTTCTGAATAACAAGCACTATGTTCAATGAATTGTATGCCAAGGTCTGACCTTTCTGTGGGCTAGTCACATCAAGCTATCACACACTCATAATACATGCACGAATGGCCAAACCTCCCCCTCCTAGCACATGAAATTTAGCTAATTTTTAAATGTATTTGCATATCAAGCGTTTCCATTCAGGATTTCTTATGCACAATTTCAAAATGTGCGTAAATATAGTTGGATGGAAACCCACCTGTTATAAGGGCTTCTGATACCAGCACTGTTTTATAACAGCGCTGAAGCATTTTCAGGTTATGTAAACTTCATGGGTAATACTCTATCCATAGGGATTCTCTACTCATGAGCCAAATGTTTCCAAACATTACACAAGAATTGTGACTGCTTAGTCCACAAGGACTTGTGGCCAAACAAATAGCCTTTGGGGCACATTTTCTGGTGATTACCCAGGCTCCAAATATAGACCTTCTCTCAGAACTAACTTCACTTTTCGGAGCTATTTTTGTTCTTTAAACTAGCTGAAAGTGATTTTAGTGGACGTATGAAGTCTGTTGCCCTCAAGTTTGCACCGGTATAGTTAATCACATTAACTATAGACATGTTCCACTAAAGTTTGACAACCAGAAGGTGTCCAAATGCTTTGTTTAATTTTGAACATTATATCCATTTTGTTTTATCATTTGAAACCTGAAAAAGTCGTTTTTGAAATGTTTTCTTGAAACTGTCTTTCTCTAAAATGGATGCCACTTTTTTTACATTTTGTTAATAACACAAGAACATTCATACATGTTTAAGTGTCACGCAAGTGTCCAGATTCTATGTATCTAGGAAAATGTGGATTAATGTTCTTCCATTTATTCCATCATTTCAGGTTGTTTGGTCCTTTCAGCTAAACAGCCAAAGTTAAAGGAAATTGGAAACCATTTTCCATTCCATCTGGTCATTCCTGGACACTTCATGCATATTGTATTATCCTCCACATTGAGGACGCATGTAAACAACTTTTATATCTCCGCTCATCTTCTGAATTACTGTCTGCAACCCAAAAGCTCTCAATCAGTAATTAGCCCTTGGTGGCACACTCTTCTATTAATAAGGGTTAGGGAGTTCAAACCGCACTGCAGTAAGCGCATGTGAAGATGCAGGGGGTAGTGAGCATATGTTCCGAGTGTTTAGTGCACTAGATTTCAAGGATAAGGACACTGGCTGTTGGAGCATATGCTGTGGCATAGTGACTGATTACCTTGAGCCCTCAACATGTAGTCTAAAGAGTCTCAAATAAGATTTGGCTATTATAAACCTCCAATCTTGTTTGGGACATTTAACCGTGTCCCATTTAGACTGAAATAGAGGTGTACATTTAGTCGGAGAATCATCCGCCTAAGGATTCAAATACTTTTTCCACCCTCCACTGTGAATGTTTACACACTGTGTTAGTGTTATTTGTTAAAACCTCAGGCAACTCTGGTAGAAAGAAATGCAACAATTTATTTATAGCAGTTTAATAATACCCTTTTCTCACTAAATGTAAAATTTAGGTTATGAAATTTAAATGCATAAATCTTAAAAATAGGCTAATATATATATATATATATATATATATATATAAGCACAATGTGAATACATTTGTAGACCGCAATCCTAATGGAATGATACCATATTTTTGGCCTTTTTAGTTTGATGTCTTTGACCTACAGTTTTATCACCTGACTGTTGCTGCACGTGTCAGGGTTTTCCGCTCTAAAATATTTCCCATATTGTGTGAAGTTATCAGGGTGTTGCTTCAAACTACACTGTTGATATCAAGCTGAGGTTGAAGGTGAGAGGCAGAGCCGGAGGGAAGCTTCACCTACACCCTTAACACATTTCCTGGTCCTCATCCAGTCTGTTTGGTTTGGATACTCTTTCTCAGTCCTGCTCAACACTTCCCTTAACATTTTATATTTTGGTGGCGTGGCTGTGAGTGACACACATAAGAAAGTGATGTCCATTTTCCGTCTGTGTTTTGTAGGGCTTCTTATCATTCCCAATCTCCTTTCCCTGTGACCGGCACTTCCCCTGCTCTTCAACGCTGACAGTAGTAATGCGTTTGTCACTGAAAATCAATCTGCAGAGAATCAGTATTCACTGTTGACATCCGTCACTCCCTCTGTGCACCATCATTGATATTGCTGGTCAGTAGAGACAGATACACAACCTAATCGAGTTGCTTTGCTTTAATTGGACTTTGCTTATAAAGAAAACAAAAGGTAAACAGATCAGGCTGTATGTCATTATCACTTCAGCTCTTTGTTTTGTTATATATATATATATGAGAGCAAACCCTTGCCAAACACTGTATGATTGCCTCACTGCAGGACACCGTGGCTTTGTTCTGATTCTACTTTACCATTAGTATTGCTGCAGTATAGTATGATATTTTTGTTTTTGTGTTTTCACACTTTGTACTGTTCTGAGAACATCTTTTCTGTTAAATGGAACGTTTTGGATAATTATGTAATCTGACCAGTGTTGTCTTGATATGCTAGTTTCCAAAGCAATAACATGGAAAAATGGGCCCTGTGTGGGCATTTACGGGGAAGGTTTCTTGGCAGGTAATTATGAACTGCTGTCTGTTCTTCGCCTCGTTTCACTGGTCTCCTTCAACCTTTGAGGATGTCACTCTGGCGGCATCTGGTGGTTGAGCTTCGTTAACTTGATTGTTCTTCGTTGTCATGAAATTGAAGTTTTATCACACTAAAATCATGTTAACACGTATAATGTTTCCATTTTGTGGATGTACTTTTATATTTAAATGCAAAGCACTGGCCCCATTAACATTCATTGTAAGTGCCTTTAACAGTGATCTTTGCTTTTTGTTAAATAAACGAGGAACACCAATTAAATTAATTTTGTTGTAATCAACATTAAGCATTATGTTGATTGAGCTTCAATTAATAATGGAACATTCCTTAAATATTGCATGTTAAGATCGTAGAAATAATCGCAGGTATGAGGCTATGAATCTCAACTTGTCAAGTTGAGATTCATATATTTTGTTTTTTGTTATTGACTTTTTTTTAATGTTATTAATCTTACATTCTCAATAGACCTTATTCTGCCTTTAGGTGCTATAGGAATTATCACAAATATGAATTTCCTATTCAAAATTTGCACATGAAGTCGTAATTATGACTGGGGAAACTCTAAGTTTCTGAGTTGGGTGGAGACGTAAACTTTCAAGATGGTGGATGAGAGTACGGTTTCTGATGCAAATGAAATATTTAATTACATTTTCTAAATTCAGCTAATTTTAAGCTCTTGCGATTTCGGTCATACTCATTTATGTATATCAGCAACCATTTGATGAATGTTGTAAAACATTTTTTAAACTGTGAAAATAGCATTTGACCAATATTCCGTCATCGTCAGCAAGCTAACTGAGTAATGTATTTTGCTGTCAGAATAAAAGTTCAAGAAATATGATGAATGAGTCTGGCGTCGTCTATGTTTCCTGTTCTTTCTAAAAACAAAGCACTTGAATGTGACATACTCGTAATTACTGCTTCAGAAGTGAGAAGTAGGATAATTCCGATAGCACACGAATGTAGCATTGTTCCGCGATGTGTGACAGGTGCCATGCGTTGTTCCTTGCAGGCTACTCGGCCTTAAAGCTCCAAAATCAAAGATGGCGCTACTGTGAACGCTTTTAAAGTGCAAATTTTAATTGTGAGAAAGACATCCACTAGATGGCGCCCCACACAACAACGATCTGAGAAAGCACAAAACATACAGCTTCTTCTTTTTTTTTTTTTTTTTATTGAACAAAAAGCACAGGGGATACATGTATCAAGCACAGAAAAATAAAATAAAATAAAAATAAGACATTACACTCAAAATAAGCAAGGCAATAGGCTAGATAAGGGATAGTCCACTAAAAAAAATAAACACAATTCACAAGACATGCATAGAAACTATATATATATATATATATATATATATTATTTTTTTTTTTTCAGAAAAGCATGAGGGAATTTATACTGAACCCATAATTTCTTTGAGCAACAAAGAGGTTTTAGCAGCTTTCTTATTAGCTGATAAACAAAGAGTCGTAAAATAATTTCAAATCAACACAAAAAAGTCTAAAATTGGGCTTAGAATCAGTTACTTTACATTTATGAAGATGAAACTCACCACATAAAGTAAGCAGTTTTAATCTGTCATCCATCTCCTTTGATCCGGAGTCCCAAATCAAAAATTAACACATTCACAACCTCAAAAGTAAAGAGTTTGTAATAAGCAGAAAAAATAAGCCAGGCTAACTTTTTCCAGAACTCCTTTGCATAATCACATTCAAAAAACAAATGCGGTATTGTTTCCAAATTAGAATGACAGAATGCGCACTGTGAAGAGATGTCCAATTTAAATTTAGAAAGAAGAGAGTTACAGGGATAGTAATTATGTAGAATTTTAAAATGAAGCTCTTTCCACTTGTTAGGTAACAGAAACTTATTAATTCCAGCCCATATATTAATGGTAGAAAGAGAAGGATAATTTAATTTCCATTTGAAAAAAGCTTTGGGATGACAGCTGATCTTCCTAATAAGAAATCTTCTAATCCAAAAATTGTTACATTTTGATATTGGAAAGCTCCAAACCTCCAATACATAACCGGGCAATTCACAAACGGATGCTCTGTAGCTACAGTCTGACCTAACCATATGCAAAAGTTTAGGTGAAATAGAATTAATAACCCAGTTATAAACTTTAGGTGAGGAATCTACTCCAAAAGGTTGATAAATTCATTGTAGGAATAAAAGCTGCCATCCTTCTTCAACAAATCCAAAACAAAAAGAACACCTTTGTCAACCCAATCCTTAATAAAGATAGATTTTTTTCCACGCAGCACATTCTGATTGTTCCATAGAATACTCCTATGAGGGGAAAAATTGTGGCAAAAGGCAAGCTTACAGGCCTCCAAGGCTTGCTTATGAAAATTAGCAAGCTTGAACGGAAGTTTGTTGCATTTAAAATCGCAAGACAATAAAAAACGTAACCCCCCACATTTTTCAAAGATAAATTTAGGTATGTGAAACCATAACAAACTAGAATCAGCATTCAGGCAGCGTTTAATCCAGCCGATCTTGAAAACCTGATTGAGAGTACTGAAGTCCAAAGCATTCACACCTCCCTCCAAAGTATTTCTTATTAGAGTCTTCCTTTTAACATACTCAGTTTTATTTTTCCACAAGAATTTAAATAGTATAGAGTCGATAGATGAGTAAGTTTTCGGGTTGACATATAAGGACAAAGCCGGGTAAACAATCCTAGAGATGCCTTCAGCTTTAGATATCAATACACGACCATAAATAGTTACATTTCTTTGTAGCCAGCAATTAAAGACATTCTTTAGTTTTTTTGTCCGTTGTGAAAAATTATCTAGAATTCTATCTTTGGGTGATTTACTTATTAAAATGCCTAAATATCTAACAGAACTTTTAATCTCAATACCTTCTATATGACCTTTTTCAAGACTGTGAATAGGCATAATTTGACTTTTATTTCGATTAACAGTGAGACCAGAAGCATTAGAAAATGTTTTTAAAACTTCCAAAATAACAGGAACCTGTTTCTCGTCTTTTAAAAACAAACAGGTGTTATCCGCCAGTTGACTAATTAGAAAAGTGTGTTCAGCTACAATAATACCCTGAACATCTACACAGCGAGTAATAAAAATATTAAGAAACTCTGTAACTAATAAAAACAAAAATGGTGAAAAAGGACACCCTTGTCTGATGCCCCTGCTAACCGTAAACCGGGGAGAAACACCATTCACCAAAGATACATTGCTGTTAATATTTTTGTAAAAAATCTGAACTATTCTAATAAAGGAAGAGCCAAAACCAAATTTGCGCAAAGATTCAAACATAAACTCATGCTCGACCGTGTCAAAGGCCTTATAAAATCTAAAAATAAGATAATTGCACTATCGTTGATCAGTTCATTATAATCTAACATATCCAAAACAAGCCGAATGTTATTTGCTATATGCCTACCTTTCATAAAGCCAGATTGGGAAACAGAGACAATTTTTTCTAAGCATGGTTTCAATCTATTTGCATAAAGGGAAGCTAACAATTTATAATCCGAATTAAGTAAAGTAATTGGGCGCCAATTATCTAAATATGAAGAATCTTTGTTAGGCTTTGGGATTAAAGTGATCAAGCCCTGCTTCATGGACTCAGTTAATTCACCTTTCTTTACACAGTCTTTAAAAACTTTTTTATGTCTTGCCAAAAGGTCCTATAAAATTCAAAAGGCAGTCCATCAGGACCAGGGCTTTTATTGAGGGGGGCTTTCTGGATAATTATATCCAACTCTTCCATAGTCAAATCCATCTCACAAGACGACCGATTTCCATGACTTATGGAAGGTGTGAATGCTTGAACCCTCTCAAAAAAACTATCAGCAAACTGAGGTTTAAAAGAAGAATAAAGCTGTGAATAAAAATTGGAAACGAAATTAGAAACTCTAGCTTCATCTGTGACCAAATTGCCCTCAATATTTAGAGAAAATATTTTCTTAGATTTCCCTCTTTTCTTTTCTAAATTAAAAAATAAGCTGAATTTTTTTCCCCCGAATTCTAGCCACTTTAAACATACAGCTTCTAATGTTAGAGCTGAACAAGTAATGTCTCGTGATTTCTAGCTCTTGGGTTAAACCTGTTTTAATCTGAAGTTGAATGAATATGCCACTGACACACACACACACATTAATTATATGGAGGGATTCGTCATGAGTCTCTCTCTCTCTCTGTGTGTGTGTGTGTGTGTGTGTGTGTGTGTGTGTGTGTGTGTGTGTGTGTGTGTGTGTGTGTGTGTGTGTGTGTGTGTGTGTGTGTGTGTGTGTGTGTGTGTGTGTGTGGGTGGATATACACATGTTCACAACATGCACATTGCCAGTTTATCATCACCAGCTCTAGCCTAGTTTTTTTCCCCAAAGGCTTCAATGCTCATGTTGACACATATTTTCAATGAAAACACACATAGTCCTCCTCTAGCCATTTAAAACAAGGTGCTGTTTCAGGGTCTGAAAGAGTGTCGTGGTTCTTTAAACTGTGCTGCTTCAAGGCTTTTAGTGACTGTGTTCCCTGTTTGTTTCTGGCCCCCAGACTGCAGCTACACATGTCATTTGGAGTGTCAGGGGCTTGTTCAGCTGGACTGCAACCAACTAGACCAGCAGACAGAGGATGTGGCATCCCCCACTCCACAGAGGCCCAGTGCCACAGACCCTCCGGACATGGTAAGTGCACTCGCTCAACCATTACCGCTTTCTTAGTGATTCGCACCATAAGAGAAGTTTTGAAACACAAGGAGACAGAACAGTGAAAGATATGTATCCTATAAGGTTTGCCTACTGTAAAACAAGCTGTTGATGAATACATTTCTTATCCAACCCTTACCCTCTTACCCAGTACCAAAAGGTATTTTGGCACATTATTGGTATCATATGACAGTAATACCATGGTACTTTGACCTATACACTAACTAGGGATGCACAGATCGAACATGAAAATATGAAGAAATAAGTGAGGGATGAAACAGAAGCAGAATCTGATCATCCCTGGGTTCTGACATACTAGCCACACGCAACTGCTTCTCTGAAGCTTGGCTACAAGTTACGGGGGGAATTAGTTTAGTCCCAGGTACACAGGAAGTGACCGCACAGTTAAGACTGAGGAAGAGCAGCATGAGCCTGCCCGGGGCACACTGTCCTCGGCAAAGCACACATAGAAAGTCATTAGATTATTTTTGACCCAGTTTCTAGCTGAGCTCACACTTCTTTGAAGTATATGATATAACTTAATAGATTGGCCAAGAGACCAAAATTTCCTGTTGCTCCTGTGGCAGATCATGGCGCTAGCAATGCCAAGGTCATGGGTTTGATTCTTAGAATGCATGTACTGATAAAAATGTATACTTTTGTTTGAATGATCTAGAAGTCACTTGTGGAAAAAAGCACTTAACAAATACATAAATGTCAATGTAAAAGTAAAAAAGTACAGATAATATCCTACAGGGCAACCAACAGATATGGCAGCCTGTTTCTCACTAGACCAGAGCTTTAAATTAGCGTTGAAAAATGCATTGCAAAAGGAGAATTCCAAAATGTTACATTTAGTACATTTTATGAATGGCCATATAGTAAATTACAATAAGATAAAATAACAGCGTAAAAGATCAAATGTCATAAAGACAAGTGCAAATTGCAATCAATGCTATTTACTCGTAAATTTAGTGTACTAAATTTACGTACACTAACATTTTGCACTAATTAAATACTAACATACAGTAAATGGGGAAACTGCAGTATTTTTATTGTGTTTACTTATTAAAAGTCCCACAGACACCCTACACCAACCCTTACCCCTGAACCTCACTCTAACTTTACCTTAAAAAATTAACCATGGTTTTACTACAGTACCCATATTAGCACCATGGTATTTTGTAGTACAATCATTGTAACCATAAAATTAACTATGGTTACTATATTTTCTCTATATTACTGTAGTAAAGCCATGGTTAATTGCATTAAAACTATGGCTTTTCCTAAAAAACACATTTGCTACAATATTACTATAGTAAAACCATGGTTAATTTTACCCAGATCAAACCTTTCTTTCAACTCCCCATATCACTGCGAGGCAATCAATCTCTAGATGCATTTTTATTAATTTTAAGTATTAAAGAAAATATTAATAGTGGAGAATGGAAACCGGATGGAAAAGTGGGACAAAAAGGGGAATCGAACCTGGGTTTTATGCATTTAAATAAGCGCATCCTCACCATCCTGAACACTACACCATTACAGCAACACTTGTGGGTTCAGTTTGACTTTAATTTCTGTGTTTCCTCCAGACTATTGGAGTACAAATAGCTGTGTTGTGAGGCAGGTGCTTTTTACACCTACAAGCACAAAATCTTTTGGCAGACGTTTTGTGCTTGTCATATAATATTTAGGATGGATAGTGTATAAACTGAGACGTAGGGCATGTTTCTCCCCTCACATGGCCTGATCTTTTTTCTTGTTTGTATTTTTTAGTTTTTTTTTGGCCACTGGCATGTAAGTGCCAGCTTTACAGGTCACATACAGAGGTAGCGCTACAAATATCTGATGGACTAATGGTGTGTTCAGACCAGAGGTGTCGAGAGCATCAAATCGACCGGAAGTCATTCATTTTTTATGGCAGCCAGCATCTTTCGGTAGCAAGAAGCAGCAACATTATGGTAATGAGCATTGACGCGGTTTGGCGGCAACCTATTGGAATATAGAAGTGCTCTGCTCTAGCGAAGTCTAGAGAACACAACAGTGTAAACTTCGGTTCCCACCAAATAATAGTTCAGAAGACAAAGTGGAGGAGAAACTATTTATTGCTGTGGCGAGCAATAAATCTCTGATCCAAAGTGACATGAATTTGATAAGCGCAACACTATTTATAGGAAACATTTTCCCTCTAGAACATTTGTTTTTATCGGGAATGCTATTAATTTGCTCAACACTGATTTGACCCATTGCACTTAACAACCAGGACCACAGTTATTATTACAAATGTATTTCTTTTGTTTATTTTGGTAACAAACATAATTTTGATTACTTTCTACCATTGATTAATTTCTTTCACATTTAAAAGATTTAATGAGGATATACGCTACTTTTGATAGGTTGGCAAAAAGATACCGGTCGACCATGTCTGGATGTTTTGCGGCCCCTTTAAACATAGTTCACAAAACCAAGTATTCAGAACGAACGTTGCCACCTATTTCAACTGCATCAGAGCGTCCACGAATCGTCGATAGCGTTGTTTGCAGGACAGCCAGAGCGACTTGTGAGGCTCTCGCCTCGTGGTCTGAACACACGGTAAGTTGTAGACTATTACTATTATTAGTGGTCTATTTTTATTCGTCATATAAATTAAACATTTTCTGGATTTGATACATTTTATATTGTCTCAATAAAGTCATTATTTTTTGATATTTAAAATTACTGTGCTTAGCTGATGAAAGGGATGATTTAAAGGCCATTTCAAGACTGTTTACAGAAGTGATGTCTTTTTATTCATTGACCATTTCCTGCACAGACTGTGTTCCAAACAGGATAAATCACCCTTCGAAGGGCACTTTGAAGAGAGAATAATCATGATAGTCACGCTGTAAGATTGCTTCTAACAGAATTTCCATTAAAAATGACTTGAAGTGAGTTCTGAATGACCCTTATTTTTGAGCCCCTTAACTTTGAACTTTTCAAAGCTCTCACAGTGAATGTTAAAGTCTTCAAAGTGCATAGGGATGATTACTTCTGAATGGAACGCACCCTCATTCAAAACAACAGTGCGGTGTGCTTCATTCTTTGTGACTTTAACACTATTACTAAGCTCTGCAGTGTCATTTGCTTTTACATTTGGACATTTAGTAGATGCTTTTATCCAGAAGAAATGGACGACAAAAGTATTTGTCAATAAAAAAAGTAAATCCTTACCTTGTCTACGTGTCACTGAGACCTCGTGAACAACGTCATTTATTATAAAAAAAAAGACCATTTACCAGAGACTTGTCACTTCTATTAAAATTAATGGGAGATATTGGAACTCCCAACAGTCAATGGATGTAGAAAGGAAGTCCAGACTTGCATGTAAAGGAGCCAATCACCTTTTAGATACAGACATTATCTGTTAATCAGCTAGAGTATGCGCATTAGCTATACAAGCCAGGATAAAGTAGTCTTTTAGCATAATCGGAGAAAAAGAAGCATACATTATGATACCATTGTTATCAGATTTTATTGCTGATTTGAAATATGTTCTTTGATCGTAATCTTGGCCAACTGTTGGGGATTTTGGTCTTTTCCCATTCAAGTAGATAGGAGCTGCACTGTCATGCTGCTGGTTTACATAGAAGGGCTCCTTGGCCCACGAATGTTCCAAAGATGTCCACAGAGTGACCGGACTTGCCTAAAAAGACATTATAACATAAGTGATCATTTCTGAGCTCTCCACTGAGGAAATAATTGTGAGCATCTAAACTACAATACATTTTCATTGCTACTCACACATAGACTCTCAGTATTAACAACATGTCTGGATAAGTCACTTCAGGTAAACGTTTGACCTTATTTGAGGAAAATATTTGAACTCATAGCCTTATTTAAAGGATCCGTTATTGATACCGGAAGTGCTTCAGGAAATGTTGCGTTCTAATTCCTTGTTATTATTGACATGCTTGAAATGGTCTATTCAATAATTAAAAGAGTTGGGAATGTACTTTTAAAAGTGTACTTGCATTAGTGCTTTTTTTTCTGGATATGAATGACGGAGTGCTCTGGCAAGCTCTTTCACGCAAAAATAAAAATGGATATACCTGATTATCAGAAATGTAGAAAGCACATCAATAAAAAGACCAAGACCAGTCCTGGACATTTCAGGCATAATTGGTCTGGATGCTTTTCAGCTCATCTCTGGGGGGAAAAGAGGACTTATTTGGATGTCACCCTAGCATAGTCATTGCTTAAAAAAGCCTTTTATGTCCAATTTCTCTCTTATGGTGGCAGTTTGTCTCGCCTAATTTAGGGGGCCCTTCTGTCTCTTTCCATCTCCTTTAAATCGTGAGTAATGCAAACCCAGCTGGCTTGTGCTGTCAGAGAGATTGAAAGCTGTTGAATGGTAAGCTGTCAGCAGAGGGCATTATGGTTAATTCTCAACGGAAATGAAATTTCACATTAGCGATCTACTCCCGCAGGGCTTTGGTCTTTTGAACTACAGATTGTATCAAGAGATTAGGGTAAATGTATACATTGCAACCTTTTTTTTTTCTTCCTTTTTCTTTTACATGTGTCTGTTATCCACCTCCTCACCACAAAAGGCGAACATGGGCACCTATATAATGAAGAATGAGTCAAGGGTCTTGCAATTGTGTGGTGTTTGAGTTGCATGTGAATGCCTCCATTACAGGAGTGTGTAGATATAAGGGTGTCTAAATGGATTTAATCTGCTACAAAACACATGAGACACTACCCTAAAACAAGTAACAATATATTGGTGCATATAAATCTTTTGGCGGTCATATTGGCATCCATTGTGTAGGATTAAAACTGGAGTCTGGAACAAGTCAGTGTAATTGTCTTTACTGCCATTTAAAAACCATAGAGAGAACTATCATTCTGCAAACAGACCGGCATTAAAAATGCACAGGAAATGCAGTCAGCCTGTAAAGAGTGCCTTACAACTTAATTACAAACAAAAAAAAAAAGCAGTCAGCTTGACACCCCCCTCATAGGCTGCAGGGACTTTACAGACCTCTGAAGCCAGAAGCATTTATTTGAACAAAACTCTTTCACAGACACACCAGTACCAGGAGACTAGGGGGAGGACTATAATTTCACAGTTGGTGCGAGACATTATGGATTGAAGGCCTCTCTAGTTCTCCGTCTAACCATTAGACAACCAGGTATGGGATCGGTGATAATATGTGGGTGCTTCAGCAAGACTGGAATTGGGCAGATTCGTCTTTATGAAGGACACATGAATCAAGCCACGTGCAAGGTTATCCTGGAAGGAAACGTGGTAGAGAGCATGCCAAAACACATGAAAGATGTGATTTTGAAAATCAGGGTTATTCCACAAAATAATGATTTCTGAACTCTTCCTAAATTAGTATTGCATTTAATAATGAATTTGAACTTCTTTGCCTTATTACGAGGTCCTAAAACACTGCATCTGCATTTTGATATTTTGACCAGTTGTCATTTTCTGCAAATAAATGCTCCATGACAATATTCAGTTTGAAATTTGGGAGAAATGTTGTCAGTACTTTATTGAATAAAACAAATGTTTTTGCAGTGTTCTCTTAATTTTTGTATATAATGCATGTATTTAGGGCTGCCAACTTATTATTTGAATTAATTTTGTGATATTCCAATTCAATTAATCTAATTGATTAAAATGAATCGCATATACAGTATCAATATTTGCAGAGAAAAGCCTCCAAATAAAAATTAATTCAAAATATATATATATATATATATATTAAATTATTATACATATTTTTTATTTATTATAAATGTAAAAAAAAATATTATATATATTATTAAAATTCATCAGCCTACATTATAGTGGCAGATAAATATATGCCTAGTATTGATAAAACAATATAAAAAGGGCCTTTCAATACATAGTTTTATTTCCATACCATTAACCATAAGTCTATCATTGTCCTACAGTCTTCAGCAATCAATTTTGCAATTGAATTCATCTATCTCTCCGAGGAAGACTTATTATAAGGACTTTTCTAAGGATGCGTCTGTATACACGCATCAGACAGACGCTAATGGAACATCTCACTTTATGTCTTTGTTTATGCATCATTTGTTTCTATTTTTGTTTCTCCTAAGAATTTTTATTTTTGTTTCTCACCTCCTAATTGAAAGTCTCTAAAATATTCTACCTACATTTTGCTGCACTTCTCTCCTGTTATTTTGGGGTGGCAGTGTTCCCGGTCTCTTTCTTCTTCCTTGTTTCATGAGAATAAAAACTGTTCTTCTTGCACATTACCCTAATTTCCCCTCATATCATGCAGACACTGTGTGCTTGCCCTCATATTTCCCCAGTTCCCCTATGCCTATGGCATCAAAACATTAGCCCAGCTTGTATTAACTTACTCAGCAATTGTATTAACAGTCAACTTCTGAATATTTTTCCACTCTTGGGAGCCTTACAGCAACATCAACACCACCCTACTGTCAGAATGTTGCAGAGGGCAGAGATAGGAAGACCACCCTTAGATAATGTAGCGCTCCACTCTGAAGCCTCCAGATTTAACATCCCCAAAGCTCCCTTAAAAATGACTGATTTTACTTGAAAGCCCCTGGAGTCCACTTTGGGGCTCTGCAACATCAGGCACAAGAATTAATTGGCAAGATTACAGAAGCTGTTATTTTTATCTGACTGTTTATTGGCTGTGAGAGTGACTGTGTGTTGAAGGTTTGTTTGGATGGTTTGTTTCCTTAGCTGCTGAATGTATTTCATCGGCTTTAACTCTTGTATATTAGTGAAGATAGGCTGTTGTCATCTATCATATACTTCCTTTTCCTGTCCTCAGCATGCACGCACACCGCAAACACGCATACTTTTTGTGGTGCATGCACTACAGCTCTCTCAAGCCACCATATAGCAGCTGGGTTCAACAGAAAAGTGTTATCTCTGAGATGATCTCTCAATTTGCATGTGCCATTTACGAAACTCTGCCATCTCACCATAGCATCTCCTGTGTACTCTTTTAAAAATCAGAAATATGATATACTGTACAACTATTTTTATGAATATGATAATACTGAATTCAACATGAAATGAAAATGGACCCAATTTTACTTTCTTAAAGCAGGTAACTATATATTTTTTATTGTTAAAATTTCGATGTTAAAATTCAGCTTGACGTACAGAGTCAACAATATATAAGCCATTTATAGGTTTTTAACTAAACTGTGGTGCAATCAAAACACTGTTCTGTTAAAGCGGCCCATCTAGCCTGAAATGGCAACACTGGCTCAACCAATGGTGTGCGTTTTGAGCGGAATGTTTTGTTTGTACAACCAATGGAAGATGGGGAGATTTTTCTGGAATCTATTTTAAAAATGCTATTATTCAGATGTCGAGCTACTTTTCTTATCAGTTGATGTCACTACTGTAAACCAATAGCAATGTATGCATTGTTTTAAGCTACTGCTAATGCAACCTTTTTAATATCTTGCCAACCATTAACAAAGTACTATAATGCTGGTTAACATGAATCCAGTAAAGGTTTTTTGAGGTCTCATTCTTTTGAATGGTCTCCATTCTTGTACAGAATGCCCATTTTTCACAATCCAGTCAATTCTTTGTTGATACAATAAAGTACCATCCTATTTCTCAGTGAATAGTCTGTTTCACAGAGGAATACATCACATTACGCAAGTAAATATATTGTGAATGCCATCTCATGCTGACTTTTAAAGGCATTTTCCTCTTCTGTTTGTTTCCTCTGTGCTACTATAATAGGGCATAGAGCCCAGAATATATTATCTATAATCAGTTTTTTTATTTTATTCCCTGCACAGGAAAAAAATGCCCAGAAAATACCTACGCAGAGTCATGTAAAAATGTGCTTTACTACAGCTCTGTGCTGAAATTACGAAATCTACCCATGCCCACACATATGCAACCCATGGCTCAGAATCTCATGTGTTGATTTCAAGAATGAGCTGGCAAGCCTGACTTACGCCACACTTATTGTTGAGCTAAAATGAGTAAAATGATGCTCTGACTAGATCAGCCCACAAACAGCTTAGAAACAAGCTGAGAGGAAGACAATAAAATAGTGCAACATTCCACTACATGGCCTTTACACTGGAAAGGACACATAGTCCGTCACATACAGCATGCAGACACACACATGGCAATGAGCAGTTGCACATATTTCCCGGACGCAATGTGCCAGATATGGCTGCTATATGTACTGACACTCGCCATCATTGTGGTTCCTCTAGCCTCTAACCTTTTTATATATATATATATATATATATATACACACACACACTCACCTAAAGGATTATTAGGAACACCTTACTAATACTGTGTTTGACCCCCTTTCGCCTTCAGAACTGCCTTAATTCTACGTGGCATTGATTCAACAAGGTGCTGAAAGCATTCTTTAGAAATGTTGGCCCATATTGATAGGATAGCATCTTGCAGTTGATTGAGATTTGTGGGATGCACATCCAGGGCACGAAGCTCCCGTTCCACCACATCCCAAAGATGCTGTATTGGGTTGAGATCTGGTGACTGTGGGGGCCATTTTAGTACAGTGAACTCATTGTCATGTTCAAGAAATCAATTTGAAATGATTCGAGCTTTGTGACATGGTGCATTATCCTGCTGGAAGTAGCCATCAGAGGATGGGTACATGGTGGCCATAAAGGGATGACATGGTCAGAAACAATGCTCAGGTAGGCCGTGGCATTTAAACGATGCCCAATTGGCACTAAGGGGCCTAAAGTGTGCCAAGAAAACATCCCCCACACCATTACACCACCAGCCTGCACAGTGGTAACAAGGCATGATGGATCCAGGTTCTCATTCTGTTTACGCCAAATTCTGACTCTACCATCTGAATGTCTCAACAGAAATCGAGACTCATCAGACCAGGCAACATTTTTCCAGTCTTTAACTGTCCAATTTTGGTGAGCTCTTGCAAATTGTAGCCTCTTTTTCCTATTTGTAGTGGAGATGAGTGGTACCCGGTGGGGTCTTCTGCTGTTGTAGCCCATTCGCCTCAAGGTTGTGCGTGTTGTGGCTTCACAAATGCTTTGCTGCATACCTCGGTTGTAATGAGTGGTTATTTCAGTCAAAGTTGCTCTTCTATCAGCTTGAATCAGTCGGCCCATTCTCCTCTGACCTCTAGCATCAACAAGGCATTTTCGCCCACAGGACTGCCGCATACTGGATGTTTTTCCTTTTCACACCATTCTTTGTAAACCCTAGAAATGGTTGTGCGTGAAAATCCCAGTAACTGAGCAGATTGTGAAATACTCAGACCGGCCCGTCTGGCACCAACAACCATGCCACGCTCAAAATTGCTTAAATCACCTTTCTTTCCCATTCTGACATTCAGTTTGTAGTTCAGGAGATTGTCTTGACCAGGACCACACCCCTAAATGCATGGAAGCAACTGCCATGTGATTGGTTGATTAGATAATTGCATTAATGAGAAATTGAACAGGTGTTCCTAATAATCCTTTAGTTGAGTGTATATATGTTGCAGAGAGCATGAACTGTGCCACTTTGCCAGTATTGAAATCAGAGACTGTCTGCATTATTTAACGAAGTGCAAGAGAAGAGGGAGAGAGGTGTTATAACAGTATCAGAAACATATCATGTGGTTCATCCTAATGGTACTGTGTAACAAGACCTGAGGACAGTGTCTGACAGTTGAGTATCCCTGTCATGATCTGTCCAAGCCTTCCAGTACTCTTCACAGAATGTGTTACCTGCACAATACCAAGCCAATAACAGAAAAAAGCGTTTAGAACCAAATTGGAGAAAAATACACAGATTTCTGCTTCCATGTAGTGAAACGTGCTTGTGGTATTGCAAGGAAAGGCTGTTCATCTCTTACCCCCTTTGAGATAGATTATCATTGTCAGGCACATTGATTAGTCTCAATAACCCAAGGTTTCTATACACACTTGAATGGCCCTTTTCACTTCATAATTCATATAGTAGTGAGGCAATATTTGAGGCTGTATTTGACAGTGACAAATGAGGATTTCCACTCGCATTTCATGTGATGAATCCTAACAGGAGAGACTGCACTGTTGGTCTCTCCATTTTTAGACCCCTCGCATTTTCAGTGTGGTGCTTTGTCATGGTGATTTTACTTGATTTTGCTCCTTCTGTCCAGCCATGGTATTGATTGGTTTTCTGAGCAATTGCATAAAACCCCTTACAAACTCTTTGCAAGGAAAATATTGAGCTCTGGTGGGAATGAATTGGGGTGTATTGACAGTAGTCAGACGAAGAACCTTCTCCCCAGAGGGTTTGGATATTGACCAACCCCAGAAGTGTCTTCCCTCCTGATCCAGCTCATTGATTATGGAAATGCAACCCAAGGCCACACAGCTTTAGGTCATTTGTCATAAGCTGCTGGTGATGATGTTTTTATGTCTGTTGCTGCTCAAGCACCACATCAGCCATCAGAGTTTATGGATATGGGCTTTTTATATAGTGAAGCACCAGAGAAGCCTCTGCTGCAATGAAAAAATATGCTGGAACTGTGGCCCAGTACATTGTTCAATGAGAATCTAATAAAGTTGATGAGGGAAATCCAAAGTGGCTTTCGTCCTCCCCTCATTTATAGTGGCAAAGTTTAATCTCCCTTTGTGAGGAAATCATCTCCCTCCCTGAGAAACTAGGCTAAGCACAGTAAGGAATGAAAGAGGTGAAAAAAGATCTAATTTCAAGCCGACATATTGCCCCAGTGTGTTTTACCATAGTTACGTTCTCTGGAATTGGTGTCACTGTAGAGGCACTAAAAGCATGCATGGACATTTTTCACTGTAACTCCAATAACATTTATTAGAAGGTTTTTCTAGTTAATTAAGTGATTGTGTCATTTTGTATGTACTGATTGTTAGTCAAATCAGAGGCCTAGTAGAATGTGTTTCTGGATGAACATACTTGTTCCTTGAACAATATTCATTTAAACCAATCCTATTTTAGGGGTTAAGTTTAGGCTTGGATATACAACTACAATCTTGCCAATCAATCAGTCCGGATCAGTCTGTCCTTGTATGTGATGAAACCTATTTTATTTGGACTTAAATGGTTTGTCTTTTGTGATTTTTGTAATTTTTATTTTTATTTTTTATTAATCACCCTTGAAAAGGTATTTAACAAAGTCAGTCAAGAATCAGTTTAAGAGTATTTAATTAAAATGGATCTGAAACATCTTTATATAGGTTTTATTTTTGTGTTTTTATCCATTACTAAATTCTAACATGGATTTCTCCATGAAAATAGCCATAAACTGGCACGTTGTTAAAAACAATCAATCAACCTTTCATCTCCCTCCGATTTCTGGTTATGTTAATGATTACTGTTAGGATTAGAGACAGGGTTAGAACTTACTTGTACCTCCCCTCCATCCCCCTGGAATCTACGCCCCTGCGTACAACAGTAATGATGTTCAGTTAAAGCCTTTGAATTCTACCTGTGGCTCTTAAAGGTGTATTCCATTGATCTGTATTTCATTGAAAGAAATAAGGATTTTTTATTTTGAAGTCCTGTCTGGATTCTTGGTCCTGTCTGGATTCTTGTTTCAGTTGCATTAACAATACTCTTAATTAATGTTGCCTGCCATCAGGGACAGATGCACTTTGCAAATCAGGTGCCGTGTAAAATAGGCTATAGAAAACCACATGTAGAAATCTCACACACGCACACTCCCTTCAGGAAGTGTCTTCAGTTGAGCAAAGAGCAGTTGCATGCAGGAAGAGCGATTAGTGGAGGGGGGAGGGTGTTTGCGCAAACTCATAACAAACCCAGCCACAGATGCTTGTGCAAGAAATAGAGATATAGAGAGAGAGAGAGAGAGAGAGAGAGAGCGAGCATACGTGTTGGTGTGAGAGGAGGAAGGGAGGGCGGTGCAGTACGTCAGTTCTCTCAGTCTCTGTGAGGCGGTAAGAAGCAGGTTGATTTTCTAGCTTTTTTCAAGCAGCGGTCGTAACATCACTGTGGACTGGAGCTTCTATCTCAGCCAGCCGAAGGGATATTCACAATGTCAGTGCAATGTTTACATAACATTAACCAGATCTTCAGTGCTCAGGAGCCTTTTTACAGCAATCCTGTGTGACTGTTCGTGAGTTGGTGGAAGCCAGTAAAGCAATTCATGTGCAGTGACATGCTTGCTTCACCCCTGGGTTAATTTTCTCTTCTCGTGGCAAGTGGTGCTCTTGGTTGCTGTGGATTTCAAGCACTGAACTGTTGACTAAACTAGGCGAGAGAACCTACTTTTTTACCACTGCCTGTTTGTGACCTGTGGAAACAGGAACTAAGCATCAGATACCTGCCGCAACAGTTGCGCGCGCTCCTCGGAACACACACGTCACTCAGTCACAGCGCTCCCTTGAATTTCTGAACCGTGTTTCCGGTGGCAAGTTGAGCTCTGGCCCTTCACCTGAAGTTGTGGTCCCCCGCTCCCAGCCCATCCTCCCCTTCCCTCCCCTGGAGCCTGGAATGGTGCGTTTGGTCCCCTGAAGCCCCACAAAGGGTGGACACAAAGTCCCCCAAACTGGATCCTTCTCCGCAAATGACTGGCAGCAATAGCATAAGCAGTGGGTACTGCAGCCTGGATGAAGAGAACGATGACTTCACCTTCTTCACTGCCAAGACCACCTTCTTCCGGCAGCCGCAGGCCAAGCAAGTACCTAAGGTAGTGTAGCTGAAGCTGATGGGATTGTGAAGATTTTCGGACACCGAGAGCGAGCTCATTCGTACCCGAAGCGAGAAGCACCTCAAGGAAGTGTTTGTACGGAAGTGCATTGTTCTTGAGGTTTTTCAAATGCTAACATTAAGAATTGTGCATAGCATGCATTTAGAACAGGTTCATCACCTGGTTTGTTTACATGCGAAAAGTTGGAACAAGAATATGTTTTGAGTGACAACATTGGCTGTCTTTTGCTCATTTTTTTGGATCACTCCTTTGTTCAACATGCACAATCTTGCAACGTTTATGCTTAATTAGCAAGATTAATCATGTTTACATGCATGATCTTACACACGTGATTATGCTTAATAAGCCGACAACATGTAATATAATTTAAACGCCGTAAATGGTTTTCCTTTATCGGCGTAAGATCATAAAATGTTTAAATGAAAACTGATCGGCAAATGTAGATTAACCCATTACCTGATTTCACGTTGCATGCACCGTAAATACAATTAAGAATAAACAATTAAATATGTGTAGGGTGATGTAAAATCTTTTATAATGAATATATTTTTGATAGTTGGCAGCATTTAGCTGTGCAGTGAGGTGATTGCAAATGAGTCCATTTACATGCACAACAATATGCTGATATCTATCAAAAATAATCTAATTCTTAAAAACCCAAAAACACAAGGAAAATGTGTTTAAAGGTTTGACATCAAAATGTATACAGACATGCACACACAACATGCACACAGCTAAAACGTCTGTAAATGTGTTCTAGGTTATGGACAAAACTTCTGTGTGCCTATCTGATTATATATTTGATTAAACAGTTTATGAACTTTCCCCGATAAAAGAACACCGTTTAAGGCATTTACATAACCTTAGACATTGTTTACTTCTCAAGCATAATCGTGTAAGATCATGCAGAAGACACTCATTGATAAGAGTTTAATGGTTAGATTAGACGGGCTGTAGAACAAGAGCCTTGCCCATGGAAACTGCAAACTGCAGATTAAAACGAAGAGTTCTCTCGAGGACTTTCATGACTTGATAAAGAAACTGTTCAATCGCATTGTTCCCCCTGCTGTCAAATAATATGCTTCTCATGGCAACAGTCATTTTGACACCAATCTGACTGAAAGATTAGCCTTGCCCTATATTCTTAAGTAATTTACTTGAAACACTGTGTACTGCGTTTAGGTTTGCCATTCTTGAAATTAACAGATAAGGGGAAGGCAACATTTTAAGGTTGTTTTGGCTTGGGGGATGACTGGAAAAGTGTTAGTAGGAGAGGAGATTGTATGATGGTTAGCACAAAGATGTAAGATGCTAATGTTGAATAAGTCTCCAAGCATTTAAGGCCTCTTTTTTTTGTGCAAAAGCAAAGTTTAGTGAAAAAAATTAAATAAAATAGTTTAGAGCAAAGTTGGCCTATTCCGCAATAGATTTGAAGTACTGAATGTCCTGACAGACTTATGTTATATGCATCATTTACAATACAGCTTAGGTTCATTTATCTGCTTATCCTTATTTGGTGAGATTGATACAGTATATCATTCACCTAAAACATTCATGTGGAATACTTTACAATGCAGTTTTACTTGAAGCTCATTAGCTACATATCTTGATGTTCATTTAAAGACAATCTTTTCTAACACCGCAGTGTACATGGTGTACTCTCACACCCTCAGAGCTCTCTAATGCTTTTAGAGGAAGGAAATGGCTGCTGATTGTGCCAGAAAGGTTGTCCTTCCCTCTATCAGAGAATGTGTGATTTTTACAAGACTTATAGTTATTTTGCTGACTTCCTGTTAGGCCTCTCTATCTTAGACTTCGATTGATAGACCGAGTGACTGAAAAGTAGTCTGATTGGTTTTCATGGCATTAGTGCTCCCTAATTGAAACAAAAAATTGGACTCTCCAGACATATGAACACGTCATCTTGCATCTAATCCAGGAGTGGTCCTAAAACATAGACCGTACAACGGTATCAGCGGTATTGAGTTTGGAAAGAGCTCCTCATGCTCCAGTCAGCATGTGAATTATTAATCCTGTTCTCATCTAAACATTGTGAGTTTCCAGTTTGAGGGCATTCAGTGAGCAAAGTTTGAGTTGCAGGGTTTTTTTGTGTGGTTGACCGTCTATTTCCTGAATATTGTGGACAAAGTGTAGATTGTTTGTATATTATGTTGCTGGGTGCTGCTAATTTCATCCGTTGCGTGACACAATTATAATACTTGTTTTGTACATTGTTTTTAGAGCAGTTTAACCAGGTCGTTGAAACCACACAGCAGGTGAAGTTTCCTTATTGTACTTCCTTTTAGAATCTCTGAATGTTACTAATGCTTCCTTCTGTAATGGGGGGGGGGGGGGTAGTTTATGTTCTCAGTTGAGCATGTTCTCCTTTTGAGTTGTGGGATTAATATTGCTTTATGGATCAATAATGCACTTCCTATTTAACTCACTGTGTTAAATGTAGTAGACAGTAGGCTTTTAAACCAAGAGCACAGTGCAAAAGTGCTTTAGATGAAGAACTGGCTGTAGTGCTTTAATAAATGGTATTTCTCATGCATTCAATAACGGGGGTAGCCCCAATATTTCGAATATAGGTCGATCAATGTGTGTTTTTAGTGACCACTTTAACAAATAAAAATTGGATCCCCTTAATATAGTATTTTTTGTTAATCTTTCATTCCAGGAACTTGTTATAGACAATACCATATCCACACACAAGGCAAACCCTCTTTACATGCACATCTGTTGAACTCATTAATCCATATATTTCTGTAGATGTCTGACCCAAATGTCTGTTATTAGTTGGGGAATGATAAGTTAGCAATGAAAACACGCCACATCATTGTCTCTGGTTTCCTTAGACCCTCAGCCTTCTTCGAGGGCAGCCAGGGAGAGGCTAACATTTGAATAGGGAAAGTCATGCAAATATCAGGTGGTTTGCTCAGGGTTTTGCACTCTGAGTGGTGTTACGGTACGTCTCATAAACTATATTGATGGCCATATCTGGTATGCTTTGCCGCTCTGGTACTAAATTCTTGGTATGTGTCAAAAATGTGTCAAGCAGGTTGGTTGGATGTCTTAATTTGCCTTATTTTAATAGCTGTTTGTATGAATGTAATTTTTAAACTCCATCATAGGTGCTGATTGTGTGTATCAAAAATAGATAATAAATATAGACCTTCATTAAATGCACACACATCATCAAAGGCATTTGTATGTGCAAAAGTGTGAATGGATGGCTATGGGCTTGTTTACAGAGGAGGATCTTGATGGTGTAGACTCTGTTGATGATCTATGTTGTTCATCCAGGCATGTAGATGGTGGGCTTTGCATTTGTGCATGGCTGCAGAGTGGGAAGGAGGTTTCACGCTGCACCCTTGACCCAGTAATATATGAGAGAGAGCGAGAGTACATATGAAACATGTGGGAGGGAGCAGAACATAAGGCGTCATTCCTACACGGCTGCAGAATCGGCAAAGAGAGAAGATGAGAAGATCAACTCAAGGCATCTAAATCTTTTAAATGGGATGCTGATATGCTGTGTCTCACTTCTTACTGGCATCAAAGACCTTCCAAAAAATAAGAAATTGATCTGCCCTGATGAAATGCTGGGCCTGGAACCCCACATTCATGCATGAACGAGACATCAATAAACCCATAACAAAATGCATTTGTTAGTTGATTCACCAAAAAGTGTAACCATTGTGGCTCTGTGGCGCTATCAAGACATTACTCAGTGAGTAACACAGTGACATTGACATTGGCTCACCATTGGCTCAAACGTTTGGGGTGGGACTCCATTTGTCGATGCTAGTATGCAAAAATTACACACATCAATGTGTAAAGACTTTATCTGAACATCAGGGCTCCCTACTAGAAAAAATGTTTGCTATAGCTTGCAGCTCTCACTTCCTGTAGAGCTATTTTTTGTTAGTTTAATTCTCACACCAATAACCAGAACATATCTGTGCCAATAAACGGATGTAGATTGTTAAATTGAGGCCATTCAGCAGGTGCAGATGTACATGACTTGCACGTTGCCTGAAATTAACACTTAAAGGCATTGTGTTCCCTAATCAGTCTGAGTAGCTGCACTTTAAGACGCCTGATTGACATGCAGTGATGACTTGAAGATGTCACTCAGATAACATGTACAGCCATGCCCTTTTCTCTCATGTGATGTAAGCTCTGTAAGTTGATATTTGCTTAGGTCGTGCACCGAGGCACCTTTTGTTTGGTACATGGTAACACCCTTTACTTGTGCTTTAGATGACTTTCTTTCCTCTGTTTGTTTAACTCTCAAACTGTAAACTGCATTTTTTATTTAAAGAATGGGCTGGAGTTTTTAACAATGAAAGGCATTTTTCAATAGATGAAGCTGTATTGTTCAAATGCACCCCATATGAATTATACAGGCAAGATTTATCTATTTATTTGTGCAAAGCAAACCTTTGACCACTTTCCCTGACAACAGTACCTAATACCTTGTCGATCCACTGCAGGGAATGTTCTGGTAAGTTATACTGTCTGCTACACAACTTTTTGTGTATATGCAGGATATCTGGGTTTGGTGTGATGTCGACTCTTGATCACTGCAAAAATCTGTCGAGCTATGATTCACTGGTTTATCAAATCAGGTCACTTAGTCCACATTGAACATCTGGGATTCAAAATCTAATTTAAACCAGGGACTGAAGAGGATTTTTGGGGGGATTTTGAACAATTAAAACCAAAAAAGTAATGTCGTAAAATGAATTTGAAAATTCTGTGCTATTTCTAAGATGCTAATCAAATGTCTATTTTTTGGATGTCAAATGTAATAATTTGAATATGTCATCTTGGACTTGAACTGACACCTAGACGTATGGGTGCAATAGGTTTTAGGTTTTAGTTTAGATGTTCACAATTCACAGTAATTCATGATTAATTATCCAATAATTGAGTGGTTACTAAGATTAAGCAAGTAGTATTCGGCTGGCCATGTGATTCTAACATGGTAGCCCCCATGAGGGGACCCTCTCAGTGTAAAATTAAACTTTTTTTTTAATAAGGTTACTGATTCAAATGGAGTCTTGATCTCATGTGTGTTCCTGATATTATACATGTTTCAAAATAACAATTAATTTCATTAAAAGTACAAATGGGGAAAAATTACTGAGTGCACCTTTAACTCTTGTACAAAAAGTTAAACTTTGTTATACTAAATTATACTTGGATAAATGTTTTGTACAAACTAGAATGCAAACTAAAACAAAAAGGGGGACATTCCAAATACTAAGAAATTCAGAAATTGTTACATTTTCAGTTCAACTTCACGCAACTTTTCTTTTTATGCTGACCATGTAATTTGTAGTGATTTGTATTTATTAAATTAGAAACCACAAAAATACTAGTAGATCCTATAAATATTTATATTTCATGCATTTCTATTTGTGAGTTTTGCTTGGCAGGTTAGCTAATGGCACTTTTCCACTGCATGTGTTCAACTCTCCTCCTCAACTCTATTCACTTTACTTTTCTGAGCTTGCATTTCCATTGCAGTTTAGTGCCACCTCAACGTGGGTGGGATTATAGGCTGTAGTATACACGTGTTGTTTTGCACACAGCCATTTCTTTTTTCACAATTCGAAAGTCGCGTGAACAAATGATACTGTTATCGCTGTTGCTAACTTTAAAACTAGCGGGTTGATGTTGCGTGCCGGAAATCCAGTGACGCTATTAATGACTATTCTCCCTGACCAATCAGTGATCTGCTGAGTTTTGAGGTCACATTTAGTATCGGCAAAAAAAGCGAGCGGAGTTGAGTACAGTTGTACTGTGCAGTGGAAAAGCCCCATTAGACTACAGAGGTAGTGTGTGACGTGGAATATGGGGAAGTGTTACATGGTTTTGAGTGTTGGATGTTTCCTAGCTGGAAAAGATGACACGGAAAGAACGAATCAGGTTTTGCATGCCATGTTTTTTTTTAATCTCTTGTAATGAGGTTTGTCTCAGGGCCTTGGTACACTCGGTGTGTGAGTGTGTGAGTGTGTGAGATCTGGACCAGCTCCCTGAATGATGAGATCAAGTGAGCAAAAGAGATGCGAGTGAATCGACTGGAGATACAATATCATACGCATTATCCACCCACTTCTAATTGCGTGCGCTTATGATGCCCTTTATTCCAACTACAACTCCCACACTCACAAGAATATACACACTTACAGTTTTCTCAAGCATGAACCTATTCTCTCACACATACACTTGAATTTTGGCCTTCATGTGCACATTATTATAACCAAGAATCATTCCCTCTTGCAAAGTGCACAATCTTAAAGTCGATCTGTTTTGCATTCTTGATGATCACAGATGAATTGTTCACAATATTATTCCCAAAAAAAATTGTCTTCATATTCTTTCATCAAAATGTAGTAAAAACAATATTTATCTTTCAGCTGACTTTAGTAATCTCTCGTATTTTTCAAACAATCCTCTCCTATCACCTGGCTATATTCTGTTTGAAATGCCCACTTTCCATGATGCAAACTATTCTCAATGGAAAAAAATTTCCGCTCTGCGTTTCACTGGAAAATGTGTGACCATGCACTTGTATGAGTATCTTTTGATGCGAGTTCTTCTCAGACCTCATTCATATTCACACACTCAAAATATGTTTCATACACCAGAAGAGGGTGACAGCCAAGCCTGTTGCCATTCATGTAGTGTAAGTATGTGCATATTGAGTATCTCAATCAGACCATCAGCAGAATAACTTTCATTCAGACTGGTCTCCATTGTTTGACCCCATTGTTCCAGAAGGCCACTTTCTCTGCTTTGGAAATGCTTGGATAAGGAATGGAGTGAAAAAGCTAATTATAGTAGCACATAAACCTCTTCCTGAGAGATTTTGGTTGTGTACACCAAGGTACTAAATCAATTGGGAGAAGGAAGATGGTGCCACAGTTTGTGTCTTCTTTTTTGAATGTATGAAATCTCACATTGGCTGTCAAGCGTCATATTTCATCCCAAAATAAAAATGAATGAATGAATAAATAATAAAATAAAAAAAATAAAAAATATATATATATATACAGTGAGGAAAATAAGTATTTGAACACCCTGCTATTTTGCAAGTTCTCCCACTTGGAAATCATGGAGGGTCTGAAATTGTCATCGTAGGTGCATGTCCACTGTGAGAGACATAATCTAAAAAAAAAATCCAGAAATCACAATGTATGATTTTTTAACTATTTATTTGTATGATACAGCTGCAAATAAGTATTTGAACACCTGTCTATCAGCTAGAATTCTGACCCTCAAAGACCTGTTAGTCTGCCTTTAAAATGTCCACCTCCACTCCATTTATTATCCTAAATTAGATGCACCTGTTTGAGGTCGTTAGCTGCATAAAGACACCTGTCCACCCCATACAATCAGTAAGAATCCAACTACTAACATGGCCAAGACCAAAGAGCTGTCCAAAGACACTAGAGACAAAATTGTACACCTCCACAAGGCTGGAAAGGGCTACGGGAAATTGCCAAGCAGCTTGGTGAAAAAAGGTCCACTGTTGGAGCAATCATTAGAAAATGGAAGAAGCTAAACATGACTGTCAATCTCCCTCGGACTGGGGCTCCATGCAAGATCTCACCTCGTGGGGTCTCAATGATCCTAAGAAAGGTGAGAAATCAGCCCAGAACTACACGGGAGGAGCTGGTCAATGACCTGAAAAGAGCTGGGACCACCGTTTCCAAGGTTACTGTTGGTAATACACTAAGACGTCATGGTTTGAAATCATGCATGGCACGGAAGGTTCCCCTGCTTAAACCAGCACATGTCACGGCCCGTCTTAAGTTTTCCATTGACCATTTGGATGATCCAGAGGAGTCATGGGAGAAAGTCATGTGGTCAGATGAGACCAAAATAGAACTTTTTGGTCATAATTCCACTAACCGTGTTTGGAGGAAGAAGAATGATGAGTACCATCCCAAGAACACCATCCCTACTGTGAAGCATGGGGGTGGTAGCATCATACTTTGGGGGTGTTTTTCTGCACGTGGGAGAGGGCGACTGCACTGTATTAAGGAGAGGATGACCGGGGCCATGTATTGCGAGATTTTGGGGCACAACCTCCTTCCCTCAGTTAGAGCATTGAAGATGGGTCAAGGCTGGGTCTTCCAACATGACAATGACCCGAAGCACACAGCCAGGATAACCAAGGAGTGGCTCTGTAAGAAGCATATCAAGGTTCTGGCATGGCCTAGCCAGTCTCCAGACCTAAACCCAATAGAGAATCTTTGGAGGGAGCTCAAACTCCATGTTTCTCAGCGACAGCCCAGAAACCTGACTGATCTAGAGAAGATCTGTGTGGAGGAGTGGGCCAAAATCCCTCCTGCAGTGTGTGCAAACCTGGTGAAAAACTACAGGAAATGTTTGACCTCTGTAATTGCAAACAAAGGCTACTGTACCAAATATTAACATTGATTTTCTCAGGTGTTCAAATACTTATTTGCAGCTGTATCATACAAATAAATAGTTAAAAAATCATACATTGTGATTTCTGGATTTTTTTTTTAGATTATGTCTCTCACAGTGGACATGCACCTACGATGACAATTTCAGACCCCTCCATGATTTCCAAGTGGGAGAACTTGCAAAATAGCTGGGTGTTCAAATACTTATTTTCCTCACTGTATATATATATATATATATATATATATATATATATATATATATATATATATATATATATATATATATATATATATATATTAATTAGAGGTTCCACATTCATGGACCACCTGAAAACATCAGGAAATCATTAAAGGTGCAGTATGTAACTTTTTTTGCCAACGTGTGAACGGCTTGTAACGCAACGTAAAAAAATTAGCCCTTCACGGTTGCCTATTAAAGCCTGTCATTGTTCATGCCCAAAAGGGTTTTCAAGCAGGGGGGATCACCAAACTAGTTCACGCAGCCTTAAAGTGCAGGGCACCCCTGTGCAATCAAGGGCCCCCTGGTAGTCAAGGGTCCCTGGGCACTGGCCCCATTGGCCCAGTTGGTAATCTGTCCCTGCTGTGTAATTTTTGCTAAAATGATCTTTCGAATTGCAAGCTACGCTTGCTTTGTAAATTTCATATAATTGCAACGATCTTCTCTTGATACTAAAAGTCAGGTATGCAGGATACATTTAAGCAAACACGCTGGTTTCTTGATCGTAGTACAACATATGACATACAAAACATACTATAGTGCAACATAGCAGAGCAGTGCAACAGTAAACAGTCTGGTATGGTTCAGTAGTATGTAGCTGTATGTGTGTATCAGTATGCTATGTTAGCTGATAAGCAGTTTTAATTTGGTCTCAAAGTTTGTAGTAAAACAATCATAAATGTGTAATTTTAATGCTACCTTATCCATCAGTTTAATGCCAGTGAATCACGTCTCTGTAAATTTTTTTTTTGCCGATGCTCACTCGCTCGCGTCCCTATGGAGTGTGTGCAAGAGCGCAAACACGAGCAACAGGTAGCTGGCTGCAGTTCACTTAACGGCCACAGATGTCATTAATAACAATGGTTTCTGAATCTTACATACTGCACCTTTTAAAAACTGTGTTGTCCAGGCATGGTAAATTAATGAAAATTTCAGAAGTCATGGAAATGTCTTAGTGAATGTCTATTTTTTCTAGTTTTTCTCTACTCTAAAATATTCAATCTGCTAGATTGCTCTTGTGTTGAGTAAAACTTCCTCCCAAGCCGTAGTGACGTCCGATTTATCAGTTAATCATTTTGAGTCGGTTCTTTTCAATGAACGAGTCAAAACAATTTCCTAAATAGTTTAACTTTTTCCTTTGCTAACTGATCTTAATCAATTTGATTAAAAAAAATTATCTGTATTCCATAATCACAAACGCTTGTAAATGTCATAAAACTTATGGAAAATTATTGGGTGGACTCCTTGTATATGTTGCATAAAGAAAATAAATATTTAAAATAATTTATATAAATGTTTTATATTTGTATTCCTTTGGAAATATTTCCATTTTATAAAATGTTTAATTGTCATGAAAATAATGTCACAATGCAGAACAATTTCAACCATACACCCTGTCTCCAAAACCCTCCCTCCAAAGACACCTAGGACAACCACCTAGGTTTTGCTGCTTTTTTTGTTGTTTTTGTTTTCTTTTTCCACACAAGCCATTTACTTATTATTCTTTTTGAGTTTAGGCTGGAATATGATCTAGACATGTTTCCATGAGATTCACCCTTATAGTTTTGGACGATTGAACACGTTACTGGTTTAAACCAATACAATTTTTAGAAAAAAGGAGTAGAGAAATGTAAAGAAATAAATCTAATGAATATTATAGGGAGCCTGCATGTGCCATGAGATCATTCTTAATGCTCTTATCACAGTGGCTCTCAGCCAGAAAAAGAGAGAGCAAGGCTGCTGTGTTTTTGTTTGGGTTGCCAACCGAAAGACAAATCTCATGCTGTGTAGATGCTAGTGTGACATTTAGAACCATTTTTCCTCTCATTGAAGATTTTGTGTTGCTTCATTTGCCGAGGTGTTTTTTTTCATGCCGCCATATTCCACACAATGCAACATCACAAGTGCAGACACAATTGCACATTTCCTGTCTGAACATTTCATCTGTCACAACAAGGTGTCTTGCCTTGCTTTCATTTGAAATTTTTTCTAAACCTTTAACAAATATGTCGTTATCCTTGTTCAGCCCAGGCAGTTCTAGCATGTCAGTGCTTAAAGGGATAGTTCACCCAAAAATGAATATTCCATCATCATTTACAAAGTTAGTGACAACATTTATTATTGTTACAGTATACTTGATTTTCATAAAAAATATGCGTGCGTGCGTGCGTGCTTGCTTGCTTCTGCTCAATGAGACATGGAGCTTCCATGCCGACGCTCCAGACATTTTATATGAATAAATTATCCTGCATTTTCATTCTTTCGTCCCAGAAAAAGTGAGAAACTCACTTTGCGTGCATTACAGAGGATGCAATAAGTAGCTAAAAATACCTCAGACTGAATCTTTGTTGCTAAGGCTTGCTCAGCAACTGCACTGAATGTCACAACCCCTAGAATACCCCCTCCATGAGTACTGTTTCTTTCAGTCACTGGAGATGATGGAATATTCAGTTTTGCATACCCTCTCTCCATTGTTTCTGCTCAAACTGCACTGAGGACAAATGTGATATCACGGATGTGCCATATCAATGCTCATCAGAAGGGAGAGAATAGTGCTTAAAGGGTTATTTCATTAAAAAAAAAAAAATTATTGTAATTTTCTCACTCTCATATTGTTGCAAACCTGTATGAACACAAAATGTGATGTGAGAAAGAATGTTAGGAGCTGACAGCATCCGTTATTATTCACTTTCATTGTATGAAAAAAAAAAAGATGCAATGAAAGTGAATGGTGACTGAGGCTAACATTCTACATTAAATGTTGGAGAAATCTGCCTTTAGTAAATGCATAGAAGCCATCAAACTGCCCCTATAATGCCTTTAAGGTATTGTTCATGTATTGTTCTTTCCCAATTTTGTTCAGAAAATGTTAAAGGAATATTCCGTGTTCAATGCAAGTTAAGCTCAATCGACAATATTGGTGGCGTAATGTTGATTACCACAAAAAAGACTCATCCCTCCTTTTCTTTAAAAAAGCAAAAATCACGCTGACTACCACCCCTGGAGTCGCAAGTTATAATCCAGGGCATGCTGTGAATCCAGCCAGGTCAATCAAATTGGCCCTGTTGCTAGGAAGGGTAGAGTCACATGGAGTAACCTCCTCATGGTCGCAATCATGTGGATGGCTCTCGATGGGGCACGTGATGAGTTGTGCATTGATGCCGCAGAGAATAGCGTGAAGCCTCCACACGTTAAATGTCACCACAAGGACATGGAGGTCTCTGGGAATTGGGCATTTCAAATTGGGGAGAAAAATCAAATAAATAAAAATAATAAAATAAAAGCAAAAATCGACGTTACAGTGAAGCACTTACAATGGAAGTGAATGTTGTCAATTTTTGGAAGGTTTAAAGGCAGAAATGTGAAGCTTAGAATTTTATAAATGCACTTACTTTAGTTCCTTTGTTAAAACTTGTATTATGCAAGCTGTAAAGATGTTTGAATCGTCATTTTAATGGTCAATGGTTTTTAAGGAAATGAGGGTCAAGTCGTTATTATTTTTTTTATGGTAATCTACAGTATGCCACAAACTATGTTGATTGAGATTAATTTGTACTGAACTCTGAATATTTCTTTAAAAATGTAGTGTGGTTATTGTGAGTTTAAGATAAACCGTAAATTGGTAAGGAATAAGATCAGAGGTTAGATCATTCACTTTAAAAGTGTGTGAAGGATCTCTCATCCTTCCATCTATTGTTCAATATGGATTTAACAGAATGTTATAATAACACCCCACTTGTGCAATTTTTCCACCATAAAAGCACCATATACTCTATAATGGAATGGCCTCTTGTGATGGGCAGATTACTGATTATCTTTACCACATACATGTCTTCTCTAATCTCAGCAGCAATCAGCCCTTCCCTCCACCATCCTGAGTCACATACACAACACTAAATAAAAAGGAAAACAAATTTGGAGGAACTACCTTAGAGGAACTCCTTGTCTGCAAAGCAAATTTCCCCTAATAATTAGCTAGCTAGTTAGTTAGTTGGCTATTAGAGAGCGCAATCGGTGCAGTTACTGTCAATCTATCTGTTCCCAAGGATGTCAAGTTATGCCATGACATGTTCATAATGTCTCTAGCTACACAAAACAAAGCTAGCTTTTGTATGATATTAATGCTGATGGCCTTTTCAACCTCTACACATTAGTACCTCACAAGGCCTCTACTGTGTTAGATATAAAGATGCCCCTTTGTGACCTTTTGTGCAATGTTTCTTCTTGGTTTTAGAATGTCACAAGAGAGGAAGAGGTGGTGAAGTCAACATCTCTCACAGAAGAAGAAATAAAAGCAAAAATAGAGGACTACAACTCCATAGTGACTGAGAATGGAATGAAATTAGTAAGTATTGTTTTGTCAACAAAGCATATTTTCATACAAAGCATTTGTAATGTTGTAAAAAATGATGTAATCTGAGAATGAAGACTTCTCTTTTGAACGTAACTTTGACAAAAGCTGTAATGGAAGTTCCTTTTGTCCTTCTCCAGGGCACAGATGGCACATACACTGGTTTCATAAAGGTTCATTTGAAGTTGCGCAGGCCTGTGACTGTACTCTCTGTGGATGGGAAGTTACCAGGACCTTGTTCCTCTTCTGATAGTTCAGATACACGCACATCCTTCTACCTTCCCAGTGATTCTGTTAAACAAATACACATCAGCAGTACCACCACGGTCAGTGAGGTCATCCAGGGCCTGCTGAAGAAGTTCATGGTACAGGATAACCCTCGCAAGTTTGCCCTCTACCGCCAGACCCGACGAGATAGTCAGGGTGAGCAAGCATGTCTGTATGTTCAAATGAAGATGGAATATACTTTAAAACATGCTAAAATAATGTGTTCTTTGCTTGCTTTGTCAGATCTTTTCCAAAAGCTGCCGGTATCGGAGTGTCCGCTCTACTTGAGGCTGTTAGCGGGTCCTGATCTAGAGAATTTTACTTTCGTACTCAAGGAAAACGAGACTGGCGAGGTGGAGGTGAGCTATTTTGTAATATATTGTTTTTGGATCTTCAGGAACTTTCTCAAGTCAACATGCATTCATAATTGACCCCATTTACTTTCTCAATACCAGCTGCGGCCTGAGCATTTTAAGTCTATGCCTACACTGTTTCTTTTCAAAACTTGATCCGACACTAAATGCACAAGCAGCCTAATTTACACTTGGAAAACTCCTGTTGTTGCTATAACATTGCAAACATAACTTCCCAATTTGCTTGATGAAAATCAGTCCTCCTTTCCTGTTGAACATCTCAGGTTTTTAAATCCATAAGGATCTCTTTGTCAATGGTGATGTGGCAGTGATGACAGCCGCCTCGTCAGCAAGATCTCTCGCTCTTCACTTTCAAATTACGTAAATCACTTAAAGCATGATTGCGTCACTCAAGGCCAGCTTGAAGGCCTGGACTGGGACATATTCTAAATACCACACCCACCAAGAACAAATTAATCAATCTGATTGGCTGAAGAATCTGACAATCTGACTTAAGATGCCTATTCACTGCAGTGTCGAGGGATTTTTTGGAAATTCTGAAGGCCTGAAGGAGTGGAGCTCAGACTCATGCGCTGCTTCGGCTAATGAGATCGGCTTCGGGTATGCAATTTGTGAAACAGTTGTCACACTTTGCTTGTAAGCATTGAGGAATAAATTCTGATTAGATTTTTGTTTTTTGCCATCCGTTTGTAGATTAATTAGGAGTGGAAAGAGTTGAAAACACATAGGCAAAAAGGTCAATGAGAATGAAAGGATGAAAAAAATAGAATGTTACGCCACCAGAGAAGGCTATTTGTACATGATGTGAAGTGGAGTTCCTAAAACCCCTTTACCCATGATAAAATCACTGTAATGCACAGGATCAAGTGGCTTATTGCTATAAAACAGTGGCAAAAGCAATATGATTGAAGACACTAATGTTAAATAAATTGCAGAGCCCCACCTAAATATTCATCCATTTGAAAACATTGATCAATACTATAAATTGACAATATGTTATTTGTTAACCCGTAATGTGTTCAAGTCGCAGACATGTGTAATTAAAAGCAGGTCTAGAATAAGTTTAAGTCTTAATTTAGCTGAAACCTCTGTTACACTTTATTTTATATAGATCTAAAGCTCAAAGTATACTTGGGTCAAAGTATACTTCCGCGTACATACGTGATGCAAATCTCATCAGTAGCAGAGTGCGCGAGCACTGAACGCACGCAGCCCTCATTTTCTAACCACGCGTCTTTGAATGCGCATGCACCTGGAATTATTTGCACTAATTAGTGTCCACAAGGTGGCAACACTCACGTCTGAGCCATTGTTGTCACTAAGAAGCGCTAAGAAGAGGAAGATGTAAACTCCGAGTAAAACAGGAGACAAAGTTAAAAACAACAGTGGATTGAGGAGCTTGAGTCTGAAAGAATATAAAGACATCTTTATAGGTCTGAACTTCTGGAGAAATACAACTCCACCCCGAACTCCGCCCCTAATTTTCCCCAAAGGAAATCTGTGGTAAAATATGGTACTGCAACGAGCCCTCATTGGGGCAGAAATTAATCTGACCATTTAGGTAGAGCCAAACCAAAGGTAACATTAGTATTTGTGTGCCCCAGCAGTGTAACAGATTGTGAACATGGCAAGCGCTTTGATGAACGTGTGTGTGTAAGAGCGTGTCGTTTCTATTGCAAATTCATGAAAAATTTGGCCACCAAACAACTTGGTCCTGACAACCCAGACATGCAAATAGTATGGCAATTAAAAGACCAGGGTAGGCGATAAGACATTGTATGTATTGTATGACAAAAAAAATGTCAAAAAGCCTTGGCTTTCTGTTGCAATGATCTAAATAAAATTGTATGTTTCCCAAAATCCCATATTTATGTTTTCATTCTTATTTTGCAAGGGGACTGGGAATACAGTAGTGTAGGTGTTAGCGATTTGAAACATTTCTACTTCAAACCTATTTACAGCTTGAAACTTACTGTGATTTTAAAACATGTATTATTAATATAATTAAGCATGTATTTAATTTATTTTTAGTTATGTGAAAACGTGTTAGTGGCATATAGTTCTGTTTATGTATGTTGATGGATATTTCACCATAGCTTTCTGTTCTACTCCTCCTTGGGGTTCTTCAACAACACTTAACACTTGATTTAGATTTTGATCTTCAAGTCAATATTTCAAGGTAGAGCGTTCTTATTTACAATATCAGAGTCAACATTATGTTTAAAGAGTGCTGCCTTGTGGAGGAATAATGCCAGGATATGTATCAATGTGTTGTTTGAAGAACAGTTAAATGAGTTGAATAATGTAAAAAAAAAAACAACAACAAAAAAAAACAACGCTATATCCGTGGTCACGAGATGCTTCTGCTTTAGATAAAAGCATCTACTAAATGTAACATTTAAATGTATAGTAATACCGTTCCAAAGGCCACATTCACACAATTCTGTTAACATTTGAAAACATTTGCCGCTATGGATGCTGCTTAATGTGGTTCATCTAATAAGAATTTAGAGAAGTGGAATCTACCTGTACTATAAGGTTTAGTGCACTTCATTTCATGTTGACTTTAATAAGTCTCTTCTCATTTTCTTTTCCAGTGGCATGCATTCTCAGTCCCTGAGCTGCAGAATTTCCTGATTATCCTGGAAAAGGAAGAGAAGGAGCGCATGCGGCAAGTGGAGCTGCGTTATACTGCCTACAAGGAGAAGTTGTTACAGGCTCTGTGTGCAGTTCAGGACAAGCTGGACTAATGCAGGACAATCACTGTCCCTCGCTCCATTGAGCCAACACTGGGCCAGCCTGGAGGACCAATGGTGCAACAGACTAACTTACAAACCCTCCACTCAGGACTTTGTAGAAGCTCTTAGCATGTCTTCGCGATCTTTGGCCCCAAAAAGAGGCAAAGGGTGTGAAACACAAAAAGGAGGTTGGAACTAAAGATTCAATATTTGAAAAGAGTAACCTTTCTCTCTGAAAATGGCACACTGTAAGCCCAGCGGTCATGCTTTTTGATATTTAATTGGGTTTAATTTGTTTTTACTTGTTGTTTTTATTTCAACCCGGTCTGTTATTGATTTGTTTTACATTCTGCTTCTATTGCTGCTATTGCAAGTGTTACTTAAAGCATGACTTCGCCTTTGGTCGCTCCGCTTGTGTCTAGTGCATGTCTTTAATCAGGGAATATCTGTAATAATATCTGAAATTGGGGAGTTAAAGAGAGCCCCCCAACAGGAAGTGGAAAGATTCTGATTAAATATGATGCTTGCAAAATTTAACATTAACATGTAATAACCTAGTCTACTAATTAAAATATGTACAGTCCATTATTGGTTATTACATGCTAATGAAAAAAGGCAACTTTCTCTTGAATTATACTTTTTTATACTTGATTGTACTGTACTGTATTGTACTGAAAATGTTTCACCCTGCAGCTCAATTCAAGTAGACATCCGGTTCCATGATTTGGTTACATAGACCCCACATAATCAATATCTATGCTGCTTCCTTCTATTTCAGGTAACTAAATGGTTGCTCTTCTCTTTAGGATAGCCATCATTGGTAAAGCCCCACAGCTATGGCTGCTGTATATTATGTATTAATAAAAGCCTATGTTTGAACAGAGATGGGCTGCTCTGCATGCCCAGATACAGGCATTTAAGCTGAATTATCTAGAAATGTGAAAAGCAGCCATGGAGACTGTTATTTAGTGTTGGGTTTCTGAAAAGAGGCTACATCTGTTTAGGTGTCACATGAAAGCTTATAGCAACAATCAGCCTCAGCGCCGACAAATCACATCAGTATTTAACGTATGCCACCAGCGCTTAATGTACCATGCAGGGAACATCAGTGAACGAGTAGATAGTTCTGTTCACACAAGCGACATTGTGTGCTCTTTTTATCAGTTCAGCTTTTAGCACATAATAAACCATAGATTTAATATACATAATATTAATGTTTGATTTTAAGGGATATATCCTGGATCAGCACTCTGAGAGCGCTATGGATCTAATCCACACTTGGGCACATGGGTTGTATCTTCTAGCATCTGAATCGATGTTGCACCAAAGTGCAACAGTCCCCCTGAGGTTTAATTACAAAAGGATCCTAACAAAGACAATGCCGAGATTTTCCAGTTGTTTTGTTTTTTTTAAGTTGTGTGTATTGTGGATTCTGGACGTCTGTGCATTACACAACAACAAAGGCCATTGAGTGGTCTGCCAGTATATACAGTAATCCATAATATCCTGTAATGGGGATGTTATGAGACACGCCTTCTTTTGCTTTGATAAATAATCCATTTATAAAGGGATTTATGTTTTCACGTGCGTGTCTTCATCTGCAAATTAGGCCTATATACCATGAATCCTTGGGACAAGAGAAGCATGTGAATTTAATCTAAGGCACTGGGGGAATTTATGGATGCCATATTGGTTGGTGATTAGTATTGAAAAGCACCAAAGGGTTAATCCCTACTAGTTTGGGATGATTGTAAACCCTTCAATTTGATGTTCCAGTTATATTGTCTACAACAGAAGCACATTTAAATCCCATACCTTAAAGGTGCACACAGTGACATTTCCAACAATTTCCGTTTATGTTCGCTTTCACCTAGCAGCATAGATGCAGCATAAAAAGAAGTTCTCAGTTACCAATGTTGTTGTAAAAATGCTCTATTCACAGTCAGCCATAATTAACTTATTCCACAAGTAAAAGTGTCCAATTACAAGGAGTGATCCCAACATGGCAGCACTCATGAATGTGCAATTGATTTATTTGCTCCATGTGTAGAATAAAGCAGCTTTTTTTTATGGGAGTCATAATTTTAAACATTTTCTAAAAGTACTATTCTACTATTCCCATTCTCCATGTAGTGCACCTTTAATGAGCCATGGACTTCCAATCAAATGGATATAAATGGACATCACTGGCAAGCATTTATGTCAGTTTTATCACGGCAGAGGTCGGGGTTATGATTTGGAATGGTTGGAGTTTGGTTTTTGTTAGGGTTGAGCACCAATTTAAAGGAATGTTTTTAGTGATGGCACTTTACAGTCGTAAGTTTCCATGTGGCTCACTCTGCCCTTAAGCTGGCCCTGTATCGCCTCCTGGTGGACTGGAAGAATCACTTTCACCATTAAGCAAGAGACAGGGGCTTTGTATGTCTGCTCAGGCTGCTTTTCCCTGACAGCCATATTTCCTGCTGGCAGTGCCTTTAGTCTCTGTGCAATTTATTTTGACTGTGTACTGTACATATGCTCTAGATGTCTGCTCCTATAACCACTCATGCCGAGAGATTTCACACAGTGGCAGTGGCAATAGCCAGGTGATTTAAATGTCGGAGCCATCAAGACCACATGGGACTTTTTGGGACTAGTGTTTAAAATGTTGAAGAGTGTGTATGTGTGCGCTCATTTGTTTAATTTATTTTTTTTTTGTTCAAGTGAGTGTTATCTTGAGTATGTGGACAAATTATTTTTATTGGGCAATCCTTTTGTTTCAGAGTATCAAATGTTTAAAATATCTGTAAAGCTGTAAATAGACTGAAGAATAAATAAAAGGTCATCCTTTAATGTCGATGAGTCTGATTAACTGAAAGTTTTTATAATAACTTTTATTTAAACTGATAAACATAAGGTAATTACTTGAGTTACTAACATTTTGTTAACAAGATATGCACTTAAGTTTTAAAGTTATTTATTTATATATATTTTTGAATGGCACGTGAGATTGACATGATCTACATTTCCAGTCTATTTTCATCAAAGGCCCTTACAGTTACTAAAATCTCAAACATATTTTTTCAATTTAACTGCTCAATCCCAAATCTGTATTTAACAACATATGCACTAAATGATCACGTATAATTGTACTACACTGTGTGCTTAAAGCAATATTTCGGTCAAGAATGTGAATGTTCCGAGTAATCTACATCTGAGATCTTTTGAAAACATGTTCACTTGTATAAATGTTGATTTAGATTATTATGATTGACTACATACAGAAAAGATTAGTACTTTTACAACAATACTAGTTTAATATAATCTCAGGCGCACAAGTCATGTACAACCAGCAGAGGGAACCCTAATCGAATAGTTCAAACACCACAAGATTGAAGTGCAATGTTTAATAACCAAAGGTTATTTGTAAAACAAAGATTGTTGTAGTAAATGTAAAAGTATAGTGTAGTAGTAGTGATTTGATGGATACAGTGCACAAAACTAGTGCATTGCTAAATTATATAATCATACCTTAAGGTTTATAACAAATCTTATCCTAAATGATTTCCACATTTAACTATGAGAAGGACAGTATGTTAAATACATCTATATGTCATGTGCAGATGAAAAGACAACTATTGTGAGTGAAAACAAATAAGAACACCCAGCATTGAACACAAGGGTCAGATATTGCATGTGTACTTATGCACATAGCATATTGCAAGAAAAACATGTGTATTACTTTCAGTTACAAACTTGGAATGAACTGGCGCCACACTTTAAATAAACACTCAGTAAAATCTACCTAAAGGTTCGATAGTGTGCCCTTATTTGGAAAGACTTGCACCCAGAAACTTTTCAAGTTACCACAAAAAGATAGCAGTTGTGAGTTTCCATCATAATGTTCAAGACCCCCTCGTGAGGTGCTATTGGACACACTCGTCCAGTCTGCTACCAAGAGGTCAACCTGAAAACAAAGTCAATATGTATTTTGAATACACAAATTTAGACAGGTCTCCGCTTCCCCTATGACTGGCGGCTAAGAATAGTATACTATGGCCACAGCCCTGTTGTAAGCACACCCAATTTAACTTGACATGTCTCACCATGTCACCCCTGCATGTGCTCTTTTAGCAGTGTTGATCTATATTTGGGCTGTAAAGAGTCTGACAACACCAGACTTGCCAGACAATTTTAAGCATAGAAGAACACCAGGGTTATGGTGGTTGTGATATTTTCCATAGTTATGTATATAATATATATATGTTGTAATGCACATCTTGTATCAAATACTTCAACTGGTTTAACTGTTTCAATATTGAAACATGTATTACAGCATTTGTGTTACTCCTGCCTCCCTAGCAGAGCCAGCATTATCATCAGAGCCTCAACTTACCTCAGCATGCTGCCTTAAGTTGGAGCTGCAAATTTAATCTTGAAATATCCAATTGTCTTGGTGTTAAATGAAGGAACTGCATGACGAAACTATTCTGTTTTCTCTGTGAAGAGTGAAGAAAGTGTTTCACTTAATTTGAAGAGCATGATGCTGCAGTAGTGATGGACTCGGCTTGAGTGACAGTCTGTGACAGCCCACGCATCTGAACTGCTGCTGTCGTAAATTCCCATTCAATAATCTCACAATAAATTACGCATTAAATAAAATTCAACCAGTAAAGTAATGACAGGAAAGCCGCCCATTGTAACAAAGTGAAAGTACATTTTTTCTTTAGAAATTTACTTGAGTTAGAGTAAAAATTACCCACTTTTAAACCTACTCAAAGTAAATTTTTTCCCCAAAACGTTCCTCAAGTAAATGTAACGTAGCAAATGTAGTGCGTTTCTACCTACCTCTGCTCCATAGGATGATTCGCTTCTGTTGTTCTCCTCATTTGTAAGATGCTTTGGATATAAGTGTCTGCTAAATTAATAAATATATATGTAACTGTAATGTTAATTTATTATAAAAGTTTGTAACAGTGCTTCAATGGCATGAGTGTGTTTACATACAATATTTCCAAAAAATAAGGTGCTAGTAATTATCTTAATATTCAATAAAAATAAATAAATATATAAATGTTCAACAGGACATTAATGAACATAAAGAATACTGCTAAAGTGGATATAAATAGTCTACACACCCCTGTTAAAACAGCAGGTGTTTGTGATTATAAAAAAAATTATAACTTATGCAATGCCATTGAAAACCAAAGTGAGACATTTCAGGCGAAAAATTTTATAAAATAAGAAATGTAGAATAACTTAACTGCATAAGTGTGAACACCCTTTTATAACTGGGTTTGTGGCTGTGTTCAGAATCAACCAATCATCAAGCTCATGTGAAATAGTAAACAATTGTTTTCACCTGAAGTGATTCTGATTAACTCCAAATAAATCTCAGCTGTTCTTGTAGATTTTTTCTGACATCATTTTGGTTGCATGCTACTACAAGAGACATGGGCCACAAAGAGCTTACGAAGCATCAATGGGAACTCATTGTTGAAAGGTATCCCTCTGGTGAGGTCTAAAAAAAAATATTTTCAAGGCATTATATATAACAGGGAACACAGTGAAGACAGTCATCAACAAGTGGAGGAATTGTAGCACAACAGTGACATTATCAAGAACAGGACGTCCCTCCAAAACTGATGACAAAGAAAACTGGTCAGGGAGGCTGTCAAGAGGTCTACAGCAACATTAAAGGAACTGCAGCTCTTTCTGGCAAGTACTGGTTGCTCCCTACATGTGACAACTACCTCCCATATTCTACATCTGTCTGGCATTTGTAGCAGAGTGGCAAGACCAAACCTTTTCTGATGAAAGAAAAACAAACAACAAAAAAATTCCAAGCCTGGCAAAAACCTATAACCAGTCTCCCAAAGCTATGTGGAAAAATGTGTTATGGTCTGATGAGACCAAGATTGAACTTTTTGCCCAAAACTGTAAAAGGTATGTTTGGTGCTAAAACACTGCACATCAGCAAAAGAACACCACACCCACTGTGAAGCATGGAGGTGGCAGCATGATGCTTTGGGGCTACTTTTCTTCAGTTGGAACTGGGGCTTTAGTAAATTTTGGCACAGAACCTTCTGGTGTCTGCTAGAAAGCTGAAAATTAAGCACTCTTTCACCTTTCAGCATGACAATGATCCAAAGCACATATCCCAATCAACAAAATAATGGCTTCAGCAAAAAAAGATGAATGTTTTGGAATGGCCCAGCCAGAGCCCAGACCTGAATCCTACAGAAAATCTGTGGGGGGACCTGAAAAGGGCCGTGCACAGGAGATGTCCTTGCAATTTTACAGATCTGGAATGTTTTTGCAAAGAATAGTGGGAAAATATTCCCAAGTCAAGATGTGCCAAGCAATAGACTCTTATCCTAACAGACCGAGTGCTGTAATAAAATCAATGGGTTCAACTACGTATTAGTTCAGGACACTTATGCAGTTAGGTTTTTCTTAGTTGTTTTTGTTTTTATTTTTTCAGATGCATTGCATAGGTTGTTTTTACATTTAAAGGTGCAGAAATTCTGATATGATTAATCTTCGTTGAGTTTTTTTACATCACAAAAACCTGCTGTTTTAACAGTTGTTGACTTTTTATATCCACTGTACACTTTTTATATCCACTGTTGGTTAACCCTACATCGATAAATCTCTCTCTCTCCCTTACAACTTGAAAAAAATGTAGATGCTTATTAATTAAACCTAATTATTTTTTCATAACACAATTAGGGCCTATTTTAATTCTTAAAATATCTTCTATTTAATCCTGAAGAGTTACTATTTTTATATATATATATATTAGAGGAAAAGGTGAAAATTGATTTTGGATTGTTTGCATCCAAAACCAATTGGATGGATTTATATGCTTTTTGGAGCTTCAAATCTTTGGTCACCATTCACTTGCAATATATATTCTTCTAAAAATTCTTAATTTGTGTTCTGCAGAACAAAGTCATACATCTGTAATGGCATGAGGGTGAGTAAATCATGTGCTGCGAAAATAGATTTTCAAGACAAGTATTTTTGTCTTGTTCTCCTGAGAAATTATTAAAATATTCTTAAAAACTAGATATTAAGTCTTGTTTTAAGAAATCTGACAAAATTGTGAAATTTAGACCCAAAACATGAAAAAAATCTGTCTATGGGGTTCGCAAAATAAACTTTTTTTTTTCTCTTTGAATTAAGTTTGAGTAAGTTTTTCTTACTCTATTGGCAAACTTTTTTTTTTTTCTTGTTTTAAGCATAAATCACTAAATTTTATTTTGATTTATCTCAAAACAAGCTCTTATGCCAGTTTGCTCGTCAAGTAAATAAATCACGTTTTAAGAATATTTAGATGGTTTTACTGGAAAACAAGACAAAAATACTTGTCTTGAACATCAATGTTTGCAGTGCGAGACAATTTGTACGTTTGGGTGAACTTTTCCTTTTGTCTGCTCTCTACTAACTTCGTTTCACTACTAATGTTAAAATACAAAGTATCATCTTAAGGTTTACTATCGTTAAATAATTTACAATTATTGAACCATTAACTGAAACTCTATTCTTTTGCTGCCTTGCAAGCACGGAGACCGTATTTTCCTCGGGATATGAACTTTTTCATTCACGTAAACAGCCCCATTTTGGCTCGGCAGGCACAGCATTGCATCTTAAGCCAATCATTATCCCCGAAGGCTCGCGGAATTTTGAGCCAGAATGGCGTTGTTTTGGCCGCGCCTCAGGCAGTCCGCTCACGCGCTCCCCGTTCGATGACGTCGCGCTGGACGAAGCTGAAGACGCTCATAGCAACAAGCTCAGAAACCGCACATCTATGTTTGCGCACCGACCCAAAACACTCCGACCTTTCGAGGACTTTCATATATTGTCAGCGTTCGGGAGGAGTATAGTTTAAAACGGCGTCCTTGTTTTCGAATGAAAACAAGTTTGGCTCGTTCTCTCTGGACTAGAGGAAACGCTAGCTTGAGCTTTAGCTGTTCGTTGGACCGTAAGCTTGTGCAGGGATGCCTCTTCTGTTTAAACTAACAATACAATTTTCGAGAGCGGGTAAGAGTGGAGGTGGTCGACGTCGGTTTAGCGTTTGGACTCTGTGTTATTCTGGTTTAGAGAGGCCGTTTGTGCTTTGATACTCGCTGTCGGAAACGCTGTTGTGTCCTCCTGCAACTTTGAGGCTCCGCCACCATCACCTTCATCATCGAGGAAGACCGTGTGAATCAGACTGTGTCTAACCGATCATTGTTTGGTTTTATTTGTACAATATCTAAAGTGCATCTAGCTAGCGATTGCTTCGGTATCTGCTTGATTGAATCCTCTGTTTACTTTCAATATGCCTAAAATGTAGATGTCACTAATACTACTTCAGGCTTGCAGTACAGGTGGTGAAACCTATAAGCCTAATGAAAACAGCTTAAAGGGGATCATGCCTGAACACTACAGTACTGTGAAGTTCTAGTCTTTGGACATTTTAGAAACATCTCCTCGGATATGAGGTTGTCTTGCTAAGGACACCCCCAAGGTGAAGATATTTTAGAGAAAAAGCAATATTTGATGTTGACTGCGTGCAATCATGATGATATTGAGCAGAAAACCAGATGGCCCCATAACTGCAGGTAATTATATCCAGTGGATTGCCAAAGGAAATGTAATATCCAGCTCCGTGAGTTTGCTGTGGCTCACTTGGCAAGCATACAGACTATTTGAAGACAGCTGATTAACAGTTTTATTTATGAATAGGCTGATCATGCCACTTAACAAGCACTGCTTAGTTGTAATGTTAACTATTCTTTGTGTTTGTTACGTACCCCATATCTTAATTTTTTTTTTTTTTATCTGGCTTCACATGAATTTGTGACATGTACATCAGCCCTTAAAATGCATTGGGAAAAATAGCCCCCACAGGCCCTTGTCCAAATTATCAGTTTATTGAATTCTCTGAATGTTTAACAAGTTGACTGAATACGAGGGCTTGTGCAGTTAATGCTATCAGATGACAAGATTTCACTCAAATGTGCAGCTTATTGTTTTGTTTTTGATGTCATAAACTCAATGGTACCAATTTCTTCAACAATACTGTATCTGCTGTACTCTTGCTTAAAAAGAAAAAAAAAAGAGAGCAGTCTCTGTCTTTAAGAAGCTTTACCAATATAATAGGACAGAGTTGGGGAAACAGCTGATACTGAGATGTGTAATAAAGACCGGTTTAATATCTCGCCATCTGTGTCGTGTGCTCAAAGAGACTGTCTGTTGTCTGACACACCTGCAACATGGTTACATACCTCCCCAAGGGGATTTGTGTTACTCAGATGGGCTGTTGATTTCTTTAACCTCTTCCATACATATACCTGTATGTAACAGAAATCTTCATTTATGTAATAGATATAATGGATGATGACATGAGTAGTGCATTCATATTTTACCACTGTTGCTTTAGGTGCCTGATTGAGTTTAAATGCATATGTTTTGAATTCACAACTAAAAGGGATGGAAAATTATAAAGAAAGAAAATTAAAGTTCTGTAATAATTTACTCCTGTTGTTTCAATCCTGTATGGTTAACTTTTTCTGTGGAACACGAAGGGAGATGTAAGGCATATTGAATGGTGAATGAAGATGACATTATGCCAAACATCTTGTTTTGTGTTCCACAGAAGGAACGAAAGTCATAAAAATTTGGAACTACATTTAAAGAGGGGCAAAAATCTACATGTCGATCGGTTTATTAAGTCGTTTATGACAATACACTGATAAAGACATTTAATGCGTTTACATGACCACAAAATTTGCCGGCTTGATAAACAATCGTTGTAAGAATGTGCATTTAAATGCACCTATTGTGAACGATTCTTTCATGCTTTTTGTTTTTTATAAAAAAAATTCTGATCTTGTATTCTTTACTCAAAATGTCATCACACTTCCTCTGATATGACTGACTCTTCTCTGCTGATGTTTGCAAGGCTGCTTGGCAGTTAAGCCAAAAGTTGTCGGTCAGTGATAACCGCCCCTTAAAAAGTCTCATGCATGCAAATCTGATGTCAGTCAAAACTGCAAACACAGATTAGTGGTTCATATTCACATATTTCTCTCCAAAAACCCTGTTCCATCACCCAAACTATGTTGGTCATGGGCCTGCTGGCTTGAGTTTGTACATTTTAGAAGAAGGATTTTGAATAAAGAAATTCGCATTTCACACGTGAATGCTACCAAAACTGATAACTTCTGAATAGAACAGGCATCTGATGCGAAGAAAGTGTCTGGAGTTTAAATTTTTTTTAATGCTATTGGCTGGTGTTCTTTCAAAAAGGGAAGAGTCGTGTAACATGTTCCGCCCTTGTTAAAGTAGGAAATATGTCGAAACTCCAAATAGAGCTGCGCTTGTCAAGGCACTTCACTCTGACTTTAATGCCGGGCTCATTTTGTGTTTTGTTTTTTCCACAGCTCGCCACGGGGATGGTTTGTATGACTCTTACATGCGGACAGATCACATTGTGAACCAGGACGCTGATGTGAATGGACAGAGTCCCTCTGGGCTGCCCCCTCTCCCCAAACACACTGTAAGTCCTGACTTCCTGTTCCCCTAGTGGCAGAACAGACCCAATGCCCAGGACTTTCTAGGGGTCATCTCGTGGCATTCTTTCAGTGAGCCCTAGATGAAACCATTTCCCTTGTGCTCGCCTGAACAGAAAACTGTTTGTGAGTCCCTGTATTGTAAAGAATAAGTGGTCTTGAAGATCTGACCCACTATCAAGTCATAGGTTAGCCAATCTTGCTCTTGGTGCTTGTTTGAAAAGTTCCCTGTGTAGTTTTCCATCCCTGTGGCTCTGAGGCTTAGTTGAGCACTTGTGCTGCTGCCACAATCTTGGAACGTCACATTTTTAAAGAAGTCTTCCCTCATTACATTCTGATAGTGGTGCAAGTACTATCTGCAGAACATAGTTTGAACTTGTGCCACACAGCATGTGTATCACACAGGAAGTCAGTGCCTCAGTCGTGCTTAGTTTCAACAATTTAAAAACTGTACAACTTAATTGAAGCATTTAACAAGGCTGTTGATTGAACATGTTAATTCAGTGGGATTAATTATATTAAAAAAATTATGTTAAAAATATTAACAGTATTAATCATGCCCCCTGACCATATGTAAATTCTGTAATAACAAATTTTCCTATCAACGGAGCAAATCAGCAGGGGGCAGTCAGCACAACTCCAGCTGTACCTGCAACAAACCACACAGAGAGCAGGCAGCACAATGAGGAAAGGAGCCTCAAACAGCTGGACGTGTTCTTTCAAAGACAGCTGGACAAAGCACAATCCTGAATGCAGGTTTCAAGCTGCATTTAACTTTATAGAGTGCCCTAAAAAAAATGCAGCATTTTCGCGCAAGATGCTGAAAACCAATGTAATGCAACAACCAAAGTGAGACGTTCCAAAAGCATCCGTCTGACAAGCATGTACATAGACCAACAAAAATAGCCCTGACAGACAGAAGAATGCATAAGTCTTCCTCAGACCAATTGACAAACTCAATTGCAAAATGGACTGCTTTGGCCAGTGATAGGCTTCTGGTGAATGAAATGGAAATAAAGCAAACAATATATTGCCTTATAAAGCCATTTTTGGTTGCTTTTGTCTAATCACTCGTCTGCAACAACAGCTAATGTTTTTGAATTATTTTGATCATTATATTTATAGTAATTATTGTTGTCATATTGTATTACATTTATTTGGATGCCTTTCTCAGCAATTATTGTTACAGGTCTCCAGACTTACAAAAAATGACTATGGAGCCATTTTCTCCTAAATTGAAACATTTAGGAGCCATACTGCTGTTTTTGTTGCCAAATTACAGAATTGATTGATGGTTGTTCGGAAGGAAGATAGAAACTCTAAGAACAGACTGCTAATAACCAGTTAATCAGCAGTATTGAAAATCAACTAATTTATAAAAAAAATCTTCTTAATCTTTCATAACTGTGGTGGAGCGGCTCATACAAAAACATACAAGAGTCTAAATTGAACTAAATCCCAGATGCAGTTTATTGTGCTACCATAATACCATAAAAAAAAAAAAAGATTTGGTACATAACACTGAAATCGTAATTGTGGAAAAGCCCCAAATACTGGACTCTTATTTTTGAATGCCTGGGCTCCCAGGTGCTCTTTCAAACAGATGAGGGAAACAAAAATGTGCTCTCGTCTCTTACAATCGTTGCGTATTACAATGTAAACACTAATTCATCAACAGTACATCATCAGCGATGGCATGATGCAAATGTCTCATGCGTGCAGCGGGCTCATCTCAACAGAAAAGGGTGAAAAGAGGCGAAAGACATACCGGCGTGCGATCTAAAGTTGTAATTCATTAGCCTGCAAGATGATATCTGACAGAACCTTATATGAACAAAGTGTTGCTGATTGTCGCCAATGCGACTTCTTTAAATTATTTAAATTACGCAATTATTTATTTTGTGTTTTTGCTACCATTTTAGTTGCAGTCTGGAATATAGCTAGCCAAAATAAACTAGCCATTAATTGTGATTTAATTATTCAGCATCTCGTGTAATTAATTTGATTAAAATATTTAATCTGTAGACCTATAATTTATATTCTAATTCTGCTGTTTTCTGAGCAATACATGGAGACATTATCAGGTATTCAGACTGAGCAGGTTAAGCCCTTCAGTGAAGTCCATGTAGTGATGCATAATCATGTGACCAAAGATGATAAAGGAAATTATAATCCGATTCCCTAGTGAGATCTATATGATTACGCAATAAATAATTCTCTGTACGTGTTGGATTATTTTGGGTTATAAGACTCACTCCCATGCAGGGAATTGTACAGTAATTCTGAAAAGAACAATAGTATTATTGGTATTACCCCCAGAATTTTCATTCAATAAACTATATCAGCTCTGAGTGAGCTGGAGTAAAGTCGAGTGGTTTTTATTGTCGTTTCAACCATATACAGTTAGTACAGTACACAGCGAAATGAGACAACATTCCTCTATGACCATGGTGCTACATAAAACAACATAGGACAAACCCAGACCCACATGAGTCTACACAGACTAAATAACATACCTATATAAAGTGCACGTGCAAACGTGTGCAAAAAGGACCGTACAATAAATTACTAACAATGAACAGGACAATAAACAACGTAAGAGACAGTGCAGTGCCGACCAGTACACAGTAGTGCAAAAGATGACCGTTTCTAAATATACCAAATGTAAACATAACATACTATGAGTGTTCTATGCACATGGCAGTTATTGAGGTAGCAGCCAGTTGGAGCATAAAAGGAAGACTTGGATTAACTGCCGCTTGGGATACAAGCCCTTTGTCGCACAATCATATTAGCTTCCAGTATTCCCATTCATTCTGTTTCCCACATCACAGATTATGTTTAGGTCATTATATACTATGTACTCCCTGTTGATAATATTGTGTTGACCAAGCACTTCAGCATCTTAAGGATTATGTTGTGATGGAACACCGATGGTTGGGGATAGACAGCTGAAGTATTTGGCTAGTCTCTATGGTTTCCTTCAGTTCCCAACACAGGATTCTATTTTAGTCTCACTCCTCGGAACTGCCATTCCATGTCCCTGACCCCACCACCATTGTTCTTGGATGTGCTTTCACTTTATAATCGATCTATGTGACCTAATTTTTTTTTTCTTCTGATGCCTCTTTACTGTTCTCAGCTGTGCTGGGATCTATTTCTTTTGCGGAATGCAGAGCCAAACGGGACATGGTTTGGGCTTAACCATACATTTTTGTTAGTAAAATCTTCAGTACAAATGGGACTTGGAGTGCAGTCATGGTGCATTAAACATCCTGAATGTGAAAGATAGTGCCTCCTATTCCCATTCACTCAGCAAAGCCCACTATGACTGGCACAAGCAACCACCATTTATGAGGTGCTTTTTAGTAAGGCAAATTTAATGATGTAGTTTGGTGTTGTAGCAATTCTTCCACCATGTTAAGAATTCCTTACAATTGCTATGCTAAAAATATGTGGTGGAAAAACTTTATGGTGAAGTCAAACTCCCTTTCTAAAACAAAGTGTCCTCACCACTTTGTATTCTTAGTCTACTGTAACATGGTTGCCTTGGTTCTTTTTTTTTTTTTTTTTTTTGTGTGTGTGTGTGTGTGTGTGACTTCCTGTCCTTTTGTATTGGGGTAAACAGCTTGATCGCAGTTCTTAACTTTTCAAAATAGACTTAAGCCTTCATAGGCTTTTGCAGTATCCTTCAAGTATGTATGCAACATCCTGTTCTACCAGTTTACTGTTCACGTTCCAGTCAGACCATGGAGACAGTGTCTAACATTCTCTGTCGCTGTAATTATCACTCATGCTCAAAGTTCCCCGCTGGAATTATGGTGGGGTTATTAGCCAGCTGATTAATGCTGCACGTTTGCACTATTGATTACTTAGCACTGGTTTGATACAACCTCCGAGTTACAGTACATTGATTTTCAGCCATACTCTGCTGTCAAAAATAATAGGAGGTAGCCTTCCTTTTGGTTTTGAACTGTGACCCAGTTGAAAAAATTATGTTGGCTTTGGTCAACATATATATTTGTCCTATTTTTACAGTCTCCATTTAAATATTTTTATTTTCTTTTGAAGGGTGTCAACAAGCCTACAATGAAAGATCACCAAGCAATCCGAGGACAGATGAAGGTGAAGTACGTTTATGAAGACACCTACAACCGGAAAGTCAGCAGTGTGAGCCAGCACAATGGCACAAGCCATATACCAGCCAAACCCCAACCTGTGATCTCCAAAGAGAAAAGTGTGGACAGTAACAGTTCTATTAAATCCTCAGAGAGCTCAACAAAAGTCATAAAGCTTGCCACTCCAATGACCCCAGAACAAGCCCTCAAGCAACACAGGCAGCAACTGACCACTTTGGAGCAGCAGGAGATCCACAATTATCCTGAGATCTTTTTCCTGGGACCAAATGCCAAGAAGAGGCAGGCAGTGGCAGGGGGCACCAACAACTGTGGATATGATGACGACCAGGGAGGTTACATTCATGTACCTCATGATCATCTTGCCTATCGTTATGAGTTTCTCAAGGTAATCGGAAAAGGTAGTTTTGGACAGGTGGCAAAGGTTTATGACCATAAGTCACAGCAGCACCTTGCCTTGAAGATGGTGCGCAATGAAAAGCGCTTTCATCGACAAGCTGCAGAGGAGATCAGAATTCTGGAGCACCTGAAGAAGCAAGATAAGACTGGCAGTATGAATTCAGTCCACATGTTGGAGAATTTCACCTTCCGCAACCACATTTGCATGACTTTTGAGCTGCTTAGCATGAACCTGTATGAGCTCATTAAACGAAACAAATTCCAGGGTTTTAGTCTGCCGCTGGTACGCAAATTTGCACACTCTATTCTCCAATGCCTGGAGGCTCTCCATCGCCATAAGATCATCCACTGTGACCTGAAACCAGAGAACATCTTACTGAAGCAGCAAGGCAGGAGCGGCATCAAGGTCATTGACTTTGGCTCCAGTTGTTTTGATCACCAGAGGGTCTACACTTATATCCAGTCCCGTTTCTACAGGGCGCCAGAAGTCATCTTGGGTTCTCGATATGGTATGCCTATAGACATGTGGAGCTTTGGTTGCATTCTGGCAGAGCTGCTAACAGGATACCCTCTGTTTCCTGGAGAAGATGAAGGTGACCAGCTGGCCTGCATGATGGAGTTACTGGGCATGCCTCCTCAGAAACTGCTGGAGCAAGCAAAGCGTGCCAAGAACTTCATTAGCTCCAAAGGCCACCCACGCTACTGCACAGTCAGCACACTTGGCAATGGCACCATAGTGCTCAATGGGAGTCGTTCTCGCCGAGGAAAAATGCGAGGCCCCCCAGGCAGTAAGGAGTGGATGACAGCCCTCAAGAGCTGTGACGACCCCACATTCATTGACTTTCTGAAGAAGTGTCTGGATTGGGACCCTAGTACTCGAATGACACCTGTTCAGGCTTTGAGACACCCCTGGCTCTACAAGAGACTGCCAAAGCCTGCCCCTTGTGGAGAGAAGTCAATGGTGCCCAAAAGGATCACAGAGCACAGCACCTCTTTCCCCACCATCATCTCCAAGATACCACCTGTCATGGGCCCATCCAACAACAAACTGCGGACCACCTTGATTGGGGACTCCAATGGAAGTATACCCTTGCGCACAGTGCTGCCGAAGCTCGTTTCATAGGGATTCCTTAGCTTTTCAGGGATTAAAGACATTTGTAGCAGTTTTCGAAGTGTATTTTTCTTGGTTGATGGTTTGTGGATTTTTCTAAATGAATTTCAAAACTGTGTTTTGACTTCAATTTATATTGAAGTGTAATAAGCAAAAAAAAGCTATTTTATAATAGCTATATGTAACTAACTATACCATGTTTTAAGCAAATGGCCTTTGGAAAGGAATGTGAAATTGAAAGTTTATATTTGGACTGTTTTTTTACAACTTGGTCTTGAGTGGAACGCTATTGATTGAGGTTGGTGAAATATTAATGCTGACTGCTCATAGTCCAGTCCTTTCTGAGGTTTCCACTACTCCAGTTCAGACAAACTTAAAACTTTTTCATCCTTAAGGGCTGTTTTTAGGTGTGTGTGTGTGATTAACATTTTTAAGGGCTTTGAGTGGATTTTTTCCCCGTTTTGAATTCAAGCATCTGTCTCTAATCTAGAATTGTTCTGATTAAAACCCTGAAAATAATTTGCTCAAGTTATTTTCATTATCTACAGAAAATGTTATGATTTGATTATAGTCTTGATGGCACTAATTCAGAACAACACATTGCTAGTTTTATTCTATTTTAAGAGTACACTTCCAATTAACTTGTCCTTTTACTTGGTTCCCTTCACCCCAGTGTGTCATAGAGAGGGTAAGGCCTCACATATTTCAGTCTATAACACTGTTTATTTTTTTTTTAAGTTGTTTATTTGGATAAGTCACCCTAGAGCAAGATGTAAGAAAGTTAGACTTGTTTGTGAGGGGCAGAGTAACAGTTGTTGTCATTTAGGGCCTCAATGATGTTTGAAGGCCAAGCCCATTCCTTTAAAGTATTGGGAAAGATGGTCACTACCGCTATTGCACAGGTGTTGAAAGAGTGTTTTTATTTGTGTGACTTTGAAAGATATTGATCAGGTTTTACTTGAAGGCAATAGGCAGGATCACATGTTTGCCTGTACATGTAAATATGGGTTCTCCAAAGCTGGTGGGGGAAGGGAATTGCACGTTGACCGTGTTTTCAATACCAGTGTGCTGTTTGCCCTGAGTAATGGATGGATTCCAAACAGCCAGTGCGAGGCTGTGACCTGAGCGAAGTTCATAAACACGTTCACTGTACTGGATAAATACAGAAGCCTGTCATAAAGCAGATTATCACACTGCCTTTTAGATATTTTTTTTCAGTCCTCTTAACCACAACCTTGTCCTCAATTTTGATCAACCATTTAACTATTGTTTTGTTCCATTTAGCCTGTTGCAACTACAACAAACCACTGTATACACAGTGTCGGGGTGGGAAAAGATGACATTACGTGCACACTGGCAATTCCCCTCCCCCAAAGTTTAACATCAGGATATAGAGAGGTTATTTCTCACCGACTGCTGACTGAAACAAGTTGAGAGTGAAGTGGTATTCTGTAGTCTGGAACCTCTCTAAATAGTGACCTACATGCTTCCCCTCTCTCTCTCTTCCTCAGTCCTTGAGGTTTAAAAGACAGAATCTGTTGGGATTCCAACAGTTTGGTGATCATTCATAATGGCATTGGTCAGTGTCTTCACTTTGAGTATTTCTTATTAGAGGGTCTCTGGCAGACTATTCGGTTTTCCAATGAAAGGCATCTTAAGTTGTATTTTTTTTTTTTTTAACGATCTAATGTAAGCATGTTTATTGACACTGCCTCACTTTTTTTAGCTGTGAATTGAACACTGAATTGTTGCAAGGTAAGACACTAATCTGCTAATGGACTGTGAAATTGAAAGGTGCTTAACCCAATGGCCCTGACAGGTGCATGAAAAGCATCTGTGCAGTGTGCACTACCTGGACCAAGGTTAGAAATAAGGAAACCAGACAATTGGTTGCAAAAGTCAATTAATTAAAAAAATAAAACTAGGTAATTTCCATTTTACAATATTTTGAAATCACCTTTTTTCTCAGGCATTAACCCCATTATGGGGTTTAAAGGAGATTTATATATAATTCCACATGTCTAGCAGGTGCAACAACAATTAAGCACTCAAAATAAGCTAGGTGTCAGGAGATAGTGTACATATAGCTTTAGATCCATTGGTGCTCACATTAAGTCCTCTGTAACTTTTCTGTCCAATCATAAACAATTTTGGGTTCATACTTCATCTCCCTCAAAGTTTCGATGGTTCAGTGTCCTCTTGGAATATATCAGGGAAAACCGCAGTTAATGAGAAGTATCCAGGCAAAAGTGGTTTAAAGGTTGTTTTTGGTGTTGTTTGTCTACCTCTTTTTCATCATCCACCTTCACTCCAGCACACAAATAACAGCATCTCGCTCACTCAGACTTTCTGCTTCACTTCAATGTCCCTGCCTGTTTGCATTAACATACATTTTCACCAAAGCATCCATTTACGTTATTGTCTCTCTTTTGGTTGTCTCTTGTGCGTGGACCCCTTTGTATGAGGGGAATCTACTTCTGTGCCTTTAACTGAACACACTTCGCTAAATCATCAAGGCTCTGCACGGGTTGACTTAATGTTTCACTTCCAGATTAATGTCAGGTTTTTTTTACTACTTTTAGTTCCCCCTTTTATAGAGTTTTTACTGTTCATAATTTACAGAGAAATAAAAGAGATAATGCTGTAATTTCCCTTTATTGATGTTTGTCGTTTGATTATGTGGTTCACAGAGCATGGTACATACAGAATGCATGAAAGTAAGTGACAAATGAAAAGGAGTCAATTAAGACTTACATGATAAGATGTAAGTAGCCAAATGAGCTTGTATTAGTTTCTTGAATGAAAATAGAGGAATAAATAAATAAAATCGATATTACCGATTTGTTTGAAATGTTTCAATTTTTTGTGTTCAGCTTTCTGTGGTCCGTGCAGTTGCGTGTTTCTGACATTTAAAGGAATGTTTTGGGTTCAACACAAGTTGAAGGAATATTCATTGTTCAACACATTTAAGCTCAATCAACAGCATTTGGGGCATAATGTTAATTACCACAGAAATACATTTTGACTCATCCCTCCTTTTCCTTAAAAAAAGCACAAATCGAGGTTACTGTGAGGCACTTACAATAGAATGTGGCCAATTTTGGGAGGGGTTAAAAGCAGAAATGTGAAGCTTATAATTTTATAAAATCACTTGCATTAATTATTCTGTTAACTTGTGTATTGTTTGAGCTCTTAATGCCATAAAACCAGTAATCTTGTGTCGTCATGGCAATGAAGTTGTAAAATTGGATATAACTTCACAGAAAAGGTTAAAACGATTTCTGTCACACTATAATCATGTTAACAAATATTGTTTTGGTCTTGTGGCTATTCTTTTGAAATGGTGTATTTAAATGTTTAGGGATTGTCCCATTCACTTCCATTGTAAGTGCCTCACTGTAACCTCAATTTTTGCTTTATTGTTATTAGTTTTTTGTTAAGAAAATGTGGAACGAGGCAGAGTAATTTTTGTGGTAATCAACATTTTGCTGCAAATGCTGTGAATTGAGCTTTACCTGTACTGAACCTGGAATATTCATTTAAACACTTTTGACAACTTGCACCTGTACAATTTTAAATAACAGATGGAAGCTTGTTTCCAGATTATTGCTCATATTAGTCAATATAAATATAAACATTCATTTTTGGTTGTCATTCCATATGACAAACCGACTGGGTAATGAGCACACCTTTGAAAACAATGTTTTTTGCAGGAATGTGCACAGAAAAAATTATATTTGTGGCTGCGTTGTTTTTAAATTTGAGTTATTCATCGTGGAAGTGTGCAAAACTTCTTGAAGTCAATTGTTCACCGTTGTGTTGATGCCATAACTGTACGGTCTGGAAAGTTGTTTAATATGGGGCATTAATTGTCTTTAGAGAGGTTCTTCTTACCTCCACCAGTCTGTACTTGTAACACACAGGGGTTAAATATTGAGCTCAATTGAGAGCATTTGTGACAGTGTTGAGAACCTCAAAAAATATTTAGTCTCGTCCCACACTAAAATCATGTTTAAATGTTTTGTTTCATCTTGTGGCTATACTTTAGAAACAGTAACCACATTTTCATGTACGCCAGAAAGCTGTTTATTGAAAGCAAGCTGCTTGAGGTTCGTCTGCGGTGGAAGCAGCTTTCTCTACTCTTAACCCAGTTGGTTTTCCCTCTTACGTAAAACTCCAGTATTTCCACAATGTATGATACGTGAACGTGCGGGACAGTCAGTATTTTACAGATAGGTGTGTATAAATGGGTAGATTTTATAGTGCACTGTATGTGCTTTTCCCACTGTACTCCCAGAATTATTTCCACTGTGTTGACTTGTCCATCATATATCAAGTTTGTGATGAGTGACTCCAACCAGGTCTCCTAAGCAGCCAAATTGGCTCGGTTACTAGGGAGGGTAGTCACATGAGATAACCTCCTTGTGGTTGCGATTAGTGCTTCTCACTCTCAATGGGGTTCATGGTAAGTTGTGCGTGGATCACAGAGTAGCACGAGCCTCCACATGCAGAGCCTCCGTGGTGTTATGCATGGCGAGCGATGTAATAAGATGCGTGGATTGACATCTCAGAAGCGAAGGCAACTGAGACTTGTCCTTCGCCACCCGCTCCACCACGAGGACCTACTAAGTAGTGGGAATCGGGTATTCCAAATTGAGAAAAGGGGATAAAAAAAAATTCTGTTACAAAAAGCCAAGTTCTCCGGTTGAAACCTGGGTGTGTTAAACCTCTTTTTCTTAATCCCTTAAACGGCTTAAGAAATTCAGCGTTCTAGTTTACGTGATGTTTCAGAATGCAAATTGTTGAGGCCAACTTTTGTCAGGTCACACATGCCTTCTCACAGCAAATTTCCTTGAGTGAAATACACTCAATCTGTGCGATCGTGAATTTCCCACGATGGACTTCCGGTGGGGAAGAATTTCCTTGCAGTGATTTCACCTTGAGTTCAAGTTTGGTGAATTTTGACATTGACCAATAGGAAGTTGCTTGGTGTGGGAGTGACTTCTCTGTGGGCAGTGCTTCGTAAACAGCTACATTGAATATTCACAATTGACAAGGATATAATTTTAGCAGTGAGATTTTAACTTGACTCTCGTTAACTTTAGTCACACCAAGTATAAAGTGCAGCATTAAAAGAGGCTTCTTGACAATTCTATTTACGTAAAGTCCACCCAAGCCATCTTCGCCTGTTGAACTTCATTGTGCATGTGTGACCGTGCCTTAAGTGTGTATTAGAATGGTGTTCTGACACCTTCAATTGAAAAAGAAAAAGCTATCAGTCCAATCCATGTTTAATCCAGAGTGGCACTCTTCTCAAGTATGGGCCACTGTAAAATTTAAGGGTTTCCCCCGCCTTCAAAATTTTAACCCTGGTTCTACACCCTTGTAGCCAGACCAAATTAAGCCTCTGTAAATTAGTGTCAGCAGAGCACTATGTTGGTTCATTCATCTTCAGGTTACCAATGTTCATGTTTAGTAAGTTTTTCAGAGTAAATAGAGTGTATGTGTATATGAGGTTTATCAGAGTGGGTGTGCCAGTATAGCATCCTGTCAGGGACATGTGATGACTACTCCTTTAACAATCAACTTTATATGGCCAAAGATATGAGGACACCACACCCTGATACTAAATACTTGTTTAACATTTCATTTAAAAACTATTGACATTTTTAGGAATTAATGAGCATTAAATTGGCGATGGAGCCTCATTTGCAGTCTTCATTCCAATTCATACCAATAGGGTTTAGGTGGGCTTTGTGCAGGCTAGTCAAATTCTTTGACACTAAACTCATTAAACCATTTCTTTTGTGCACAAAGAGGCTTTGGTACACATCTTTTTATTGTTGTTAATTAATGGGGTCTCCATATAATTTTGGCCAGTTTTTAACAACATTGAGTCAAGGTAGCCACTCTACCTCAATCTTTCTTACTCAGCTTATTTTGTGACTATAGGGTTGATTTAGTCTAACAAAACTGTCATGCTAGAGGAGAGTAGATTTAGTCAATCCCATTAAGGATCCAACACACTGAGCGTATTACACATAACGACTCATCGATGGCCAGGCATAGTTGTGAATGGCCCAAGATGCAGCACCCTCCCTCCTCCTCACCCTTTGGATAAGAGGCAGTCTTCCAAGATAAGGGCTTTAAAAAGATTTAGTCCTGTAGCCATATGGAGCGTTCTCAAGGGATTGTAGGCCACCCCTTGTCATCTCGTTGAATGACTGTTCATTTATGTAACAGAGGTGTATGATGGGGAAATACTCTGAAAGAAACTGAGCCAGGCTCTGGTAATGTCATGGAAATTTTTAGCTAAAAAAGGCTTATCATTTTGTTTATTTTAAACAGTAGACATATAGTTTTGTATGTGCTCCAAAATAGCTCAACATTTTCAGGAAATACTTAGTCAGAGTAAAGTCTGATATTACTCATGCAGGTGCATTTAATGAGGGCAGCTGTTCTCTGGAAAGGTAGTTGTCTGTGACAAAAGAGGTGAAAAAAAACAAATATTTTACAGTGTCATGATATGTTACATCACAACACTCTATCTAATGGCAAGAATTAAGTTGCATAAATATTTTTGGGTAGACTGGAATCCAGGGAGGACCAGACAGTGAGGTGGGAAAACAGGGCTCCACCAGTGGAGAGCTCTGAAGCAGCCTGGGCAGGGATTCTGGAGCAGAACAGCAGTAGACTCTGGGGTAGATGCCGACAGACAGAAAAAACAAAAGGGAAAAACAGGCCGGAAACACTCTGACTTAGAAACAATAATAAACTAGAAATCTCAGAAGAGAGACTGCTCTGATCAACACACACAGGACAATCTGGCAGAGAACTGAAGCCAAGTGGAGGTTATAAGTCTGTGGGGTAATAAGGGAGATGAGGAACAACTGCCACTTTAAGGAAGCAGCCGTGAATGATTGCCCTAGCAGGGAAACCCTGGTTCACAGCAAGCACATGGCACCTGTAAACAAACAAACAGACAGAGAGGGAGCACAAAGCACACAGAAACACATGAAAAGACAAAAATCAGCCTGAAACCCCAACAGTACCCCCTCCCCTAGTGGCGCTCCCAGGTGGACAGATCTCTGGAGAGATGGAACTCATCAATAAGAGTGTGGTCCAGAATGTCCCTGCCTGGGACCCAACGTCTCACCTCCGAACTGTACCCGTCCCAGTCTACCAATTATTGATAGCCATATTGATCAATTTAAGAGTGAGCTTCCTAGACTCTACTTTAAAAGGTACATAATTTGAAGATAACCAAACTTTTTGACCAGTAACGTACCTAGGTGGATTGGAGCGCTGCTTGTCAGCCCAGGCCTTGATGCATTTGCTTGTCTTTAGAGCTGTCCTTGCCCTCCTCCAGGTGCATAGGCAACACTGGAGGAAGGCATGGGCAGGGGGTACTGTGACGTCCGGCTCTTGTGTAGGAAACGGGATGCTGGTAGCCCAGGCAGCACTGGAAAGAGGATAATCCTGTAGACCTGTACCCAGGTAAGCTGCTGGGCCCACAAGGAAGGATTCTGCAAGGCCAGACAGCAGAGCAGCATTTCAGGCCCTGATTTGCCCACTCAGTCCATTCGTCTGAGGGTGGAAACTAGACGATAGGCTAACAGTCGTAGCCAATAATCTACAAAGCTCCCTCCAAAAACAAAACTGAGACAAACTGAGTGCCCCTGTCAGAGACCATGTCCACAGGGAAGCCATGAATAGGGAAAATGTGGTCAATGACATTGGCCGCAGTCACCCGAGCAGAAGGGAGCTTGATCATGGGAATGAAATGTGCTGCCTTCGAGAACCAGTATGGGAACTCAAGAATGGGAGCAGTAGTGAAATAGTACTTAAAAGCATCAAAGGCAGATTGAGCCTGGACAGACCAGAGAAACTCACATTTGGTGGAGGTGAGATCAATCAGAGGTGCAGCAAGACAACTATAGTTCTTAATAAATCATTCGTAAAATTGGCGAACCGATTCTTGCAAGAATCTTGGGTTGAAAAATTGGAGAAGGTTCTCACCTTAGCTGGATCTATCCGCTCCCCCTCGGCTGAGACGATGAACCCCAGGAATGGAACTGACCTGGCATGAAAGGCAAACTTTTCTGCCTTGACAAAAAAACGGTTCTCCAGCAACTGCTGCAACACTGGCCTAACATGCTGGACATGTTCCTGGAGAGACTGAGAGAAGATCAAAATATCATCCAGGTACACGAACATGAAACAATTTACCATATCTTGAAACACATCAATGACGAGTGCCTGGAAGACAGCTGGGGCATTGGACAATTCAAAAGGCATTACCAAGTACTCAAAATGCCCTATGGGGTGTTGAACATCGTCTTCCACTCAACCCCCTGATATGCACCAAGTGGTAGGTTTGCATAGGTCCAACTTCATAAAGATGTTTGCACCCTGCAACAACTCAAAGGCTGAAGACATCAGAGGTAAATGATACCTGTTCTTAACAGTGATGTCATTCAGCCCCCGATAAGTGATGCAGGGACGCAGCAACCCGTCCTTCACCATGAAGAAGAACCCTACCCCAGCTGTTGAAGAGGAGGGGCGGACAAGGCCAGCAGCCAGTGACTCCCTAATGTACTGCTCCACGGCCCCTCGTTCAGGAGCAGACAGGAAGTAGAGCCGACCCCTTGGCAAAGGAGTGCCAGGCAGCAGGTCAATGGCACAGTCATACGGGCGGGTAGGATGGAGAGATGCAGCCTAGGACCTACTGAAGACTGCTCTGAGGTCATGGTATGCTGAAGGGACCTATAACAGATCGACCGGCTCTGCCTGAAAGACAGAAGGAGAGACAGTGGGAGACTAGGCAGACCCCAGACAATGTGCATGGCAAAAAGTGTTCCAAGACAGAACAGTATTGCCTGCTCAGCCAATGTGTGGATTATATTTGACCAGCCAAGGGTGACCCAATTCTACAGGAGCAAAAGGGGATCTTTGTGAGTAAAACACAATCTCTTCCACATGGTTGACTGAAACTCTGAGACTCTCTGCAACCATAGTCTGGGAAATATTGGCCAAAGGGGCTCCACTCAGAATGCCCCACTTGGCAGCCAGGTCTTGATCCAGAAAGTTGCTCTCTGCTCCAGAATCCACCAGGGCTGAGACCCTGTGGGTTGCTTCACCCCACTGCAGGACAGCAGGGAGGAGAGTGCGGTGTGCATGGGGCATTCTTCAAGGGGGTAACACTCACCAGCATGCCCCTCTCTACTGTTGACACTGGATGACATTTATGAGGACTATCTATGATTTTGTGGACCTTCAAAAGAGAAATCGCCATACACTTGCATTTTAAGGACCTACTGAGCTAAGACATTTTTTTTATTTTTCTTCAAATGTGTTCTGGTGAAGAAAGAATGTAATACACACCTGGGATATTATGAGGGTGAGTAAATAATGAGAGGATTTTCCTTTTTGGGTGAACTATCCCTTTAAGACACATTGTCTTTTATGTCCTTTTTGGAGCTTTAAAGTTTTACCTCATACTCATGAGGTAAAAACGGTCGCACAAAAATTCCTCATACTGTATGTCCTTCAAAATGACATAATTTGTGTTGCGCAGAAGAAATGAACAATATCTTTAATATTGTATCAACTGGTTCCTGCTGAAAAAAAGCATATAAAACGAGAGAATCAAAACAACAGCTGTTCTGGTCAATTCAGTGATGCCCTCAAGAAAAAAACAACAACATCCTCCTTTTTTGTTCATATTGCCGTCACATGATTCATGCTATTACATGCCTTTTTTTAAAGCTGATTTGTGTTTTTAGAGAATGTACTCATGGTGTTATTCGTTTTGGCACAGTGTGGTTCAGTGTCAGACAATCTCATGCTTGGTCTACTTAAAAGGCAAAAGAATGGGTCGATTGAGTTCATTTAGATATGAAAGAGGTATGAATAGAGGAAGATATTTTTACGCTGTCCCAAAAGACCATTTTGAAAGTTATCATTCACTCTTGATGCTGCTAGCAAGGATCAAAAATATTGTGTTACTTAATTTAGGTAAATGCAACAAAATTCTTGAATATTTTGTCACAACATAATTTTATTGTGTGCAATCAATTTAAATCTGTTAAAATGATTTTTTTTTATTTCATCCATTTTCATTGGGACTGCATTATTAATTTTAAATAGCTATAGGCCTAACCAAATGTTCGGAGGTGAAGATGTATTAAGCGCATTTTGAAGCCCATCATTACTTGAATTGAAAATAAGCATTCACTTGCTTCTACTGTTAGGCAGGGGTGGACTGGTAATCTGGCATACCGGGCATTTTCCCGGTGGGCTGACGCACTTTGGGGCGGATCGGGGCAAGCTGGCCATGGGCCACGATAAGCTAAAATGAGCTGCTGCGTTATGCAGATTGTACTACAAAACGGCACCTTGATATGCAGAAAAGGACAGCGAACACCCCCCAGGCAACACTCAACAACTTTTGGCTCAGCACTGGCCCCCCCCCCGTTAGGATATAATTTTTATGGTTTAGCTTGAGGAGATCTGAGAAAGAAAGGATTGCGTCAGCTATGAAAACAAATAGATTTTATTGAGTGCTCACCTGAGCAGCAGTCACACTTAGAAATACGTCAATGTGAAGTGAGTCAATGATGTGTCATGAATTTTTGCTCTTTCATTCACACATTGTTGGAGCAGACTACTTTGCCACAACAAATTCTATAAACTATGTTTTGTGAGAGACAAATTCAGAAATGATCTTCTTCCCTACTATAGCTGATAAAATCAAAGGCCTTTAAGGAAGGTTGTGTATGTAGAAGTCCACACAACAGGCCTGGTAAATTCTGGCATACAGCAACTCTTATTGAAATAATTCTGGCGAAAATGTTTTCCAAGAGACTGGATTGACAAGGTTGCAAAAAGTGATTCATTCATTTTCGGTATGTGCCACTGGACAAAAAAATAGAATAAATAAATGACAGCATCAGAGGGTGAGTCTGCATATGTTGTCACAGTCACTGCATGTCTTTGTGTCCATTCTGATAATGCTTTGAGGTTTGCCATTGGGTTGGGGGCATACTTTATTAAACCTAAACAAATAAATCCAGCAAATGCAGTCCAACACATGTCCACACAAGCCACACACACAGATCCCCACAACTGTGGTGGCAAACATTTTCGTAGGTGGGGCTGCATTTACGAAACATTTGTCCCACAGCCCGAACATTCCACATTACGGTGCAACAAACAGAGTCCTCAGTAACAGCAGCGCACTTGGGTCAGGACGAGCCAATGATTGCAACCCAGACAAGGAAGCGGTAGCTGTACTTCTGATAAGTTTGGCCTACTTACATTTCCCAAGCAACAGGTTTTTAAATCTGGTATGAAACCTGTCAAGAATATTTCAGGGTCATATTTCACACCAAAATCAAAAGAAATAAATTATATTTAGATTTGAAGAAAAATAGTTTAAAACATTTATCATTTGAAAATAAAGTATGCCCTTCCCCTCATTCTCATTACTGTCATTACTGTAATGCCAAAATATCATTCTTACTACTGTAATGCAACCTTAAAATTATACATTGTGTAAATTCTGAAGTATTTATACAGAATGTAATTATTTTTTTGTATTTAATTTATGGTGCTTCACGTACAAAATAAACTGTATTACAGTTATTGCGATTTTATATTGTTTACTAAAATTAGGAATAAGAAAAAATAAACATTGAATACAATAGGAGTTACAAACTTCTCAAAATGTAAACAAAAGAAAACGTCCAGATGTATTATGAGAACGGGTGGAGGGGAGGGTGTTTAGGTGTTTTATGTATTGTCTTTGACATTGTGAACTGTTTTTGTGTTTTGCTTTGCTTTGTTTTACTTTGTGTTTTGTTTTAAGGGGGCGGTGAACATGTGTTTATGTATTGTTTTAACATTCTCAACTGTTTTTAGTTTAGTTTAGTTTTTGTGTTATGTTTTAAGTGAGGGTTCTCAGGTGTTTTATGTTTTGTTTTTAATATTTTCAACTGTTTTGTTTGTTTTGCTTTGTGTTTTGTTTTGTGAGTGAAATTCCCCATATGTCTGTGTTTCAACGAATGTTGTGTCCAGTTTAATCTACAATTGATTTTATTCTGTTTAACCCTATCAGCAGTTGTTTTTTAAAGAATTAACTTCCTGATTTGTCTGTCTCACCTTTGTTTGTCTTCTCCTCTCTTTCCCTATCGCAATTTTTTTGCTTGTCTGTCATTTACTTGTCTGACATCTGTTTTTGCTGATTTGTTTATGGCTGTATTGAGCAGGTCTCAGACACCACTGAAATAGCACATGACTACACAGTCTGCCTGGAGAGCAGGAAAATGAGAGCATGTTCCTCTTCAGGAGCGTCTATCTGAGGAGCGTCTGCCTGGGAAAACTTGGGGTGATGTTGACCCTCTGTTTTTGTGGTCTAAATAATTGATTTTCTTGTGTGGGTTTTCTTACAGGGACAACTCATAGCATCAGCTCTCACTTGACTTTTCTCTCTTCCTGCTATCAAAGTAATTTCCTCCCTCCTTTCTCTTTTTGCACAGCCCTCAAAGAGGTCAAACTGTGATAGAGTTCTCTGGAGCAGCTCTCCATACATCTTCATCATTATTTTGATGTTTAATAAGCCAGACAAGGGACATCAGCAATGACTCCACAGTAGTGGAGTAGAGCAGAATGTGTTTCATAAAGCTGCAAATTGGTTACTGAGCCTTATGCAATTTATGCAAGGCATTCATGCAATAACTTTTTTAATTGAATTGTGCCTTTAAAGGAATACTTCAAACAACATTTTAAATTCTGTCATAATTTATCACTCTCATGTCTTTCCAAAAGGAGATGCATTAATGGATATCTAGGTCTGTCTTTTCAATACAATGGAAGATGATATTGCAGCGGTTGGCAACCTTTTTGACATTGAGTGGCATTTTTTATTTTCCCGGTCAATGGCTGTGCCGTTGGTAGTCTACTCCTCTCTCGCCGTTGCCGGCGTGCCAGTGATTACCTCTTTGCGTGCCAGTGCTGGAACATGTGCCATAGGGTGCCGGCCTCTGTGGTAGTGCCTCATTTTAAAACTACAAATGTATCATAAATGTAGTCCACTTGTGACTTGTGCATCATATTCCATATCTTCTGAAGGCTTACGATAGAATTTCACAGAAAATGGTTTCAGGTTTGAAGGGATTAACCTATCGTATGGCTTCAGAAGACTTGGGATATGACACACAAATTGCATGCATTAATTTTGTGATACTTTTAATGGGTTTGGGGTGAGAGTGGCATGGGGGCGTGGTCATGTGTCTGCCTGCGGGAGAGGGTGAGCGGTAAGGCTCGCCACCTGGGTTGGGATTACTCTAACACCTGCCTCTCATTATAGTGATGTCAGAAGGAGACCTGATAAGGCATGCCAGAGCGTCAGTGTGGGAGAGAGACAGCAGAGAGAGCTGCATGGAACTAAGTGTGACTTTGAAGAGTAATAAAATACTCACGCTGACAATTCGTTGCCTCCTGACTCCTCCATTGCCCACAAACTTAAACCGATCACATTGAGTTAATTGACAGAATTTTTATTTTTGGGAAAACTACAGTATTCCTTTAAGGGATATGACATGTAGAGTGCAGACAGGAAGTTGGAATGATAAAGAGGTGGAATGGGATGGGGACCCATGCCAGTTTTTTAACCTGAATTTGAAACTTTTTGACATGGGGATCATTTAAAAAAAAAAAATTGATATTAGTTATGTGCATCTGGTATTTGTGTAATTATTTATATGCAATAAAGGCAAATCTGCAGTAAACTGGCTATAGGCCATCCATAGCATATTGTGCAGGGTGCTTGTAGGATGTTAGCATCAGAAGCTTGTTGCTAGGCATCGCTGTTGCTAGGTAAACAGGTTATTTGTAGCCAGTGTCAGGTTTCAGTTGGGAGGCTGCAATGCAGAAAACCATCTTGGACAAGATAACAGGTGAATTTCCTTTCTGTCTGTCATCTGTAGGAAGAGATGTAATCCCAACAGACCATAAATACACAGGTGTGGTTACCTGTTCTTAAAGAGATAGTTCAACCAAAAATGAAAATTCTCTCATCATTTACTCTCCCTTATGCCATCCCAGATGTGTATGACTTTCTTTCTTCTGCTGAATACAAATTAAGATTTTTAGAAGAATAGCTCAGCTCTTTAGGTCCTTACAATGCAAGTGAATGGTGGGCAGAACTTTAAATCTCCACAAATCACATAAAATAAATATACAAGTAATACATTAGACTCCAGTGGTTAAATCCATATCTTCTGAAGTGATATGGTGAGTGTGGGTGATAAACAGGTATTTATAAAGTCCTTTTTTACTATAATTCTCCACCTTTGACCAGCCCTAACCAGTAGGTGGCGATGTGCACAAATAATGTGAACCACCAACAAACAAAAGAAGAATGTGGAAGTGAAAGTGGAGATTTATAGTAAAAAAGGGAATTAAATAATGACCTGTTTCTCACCTATTCATGTATTATCACTTCAGAAGATATGGATGTAACCACTTATGGATTACTTTTACACCGACTTTATGTGATTTTTGGATATTTGAAATTTTGGACACAAATCACTAGCACTGTGTGGACCTACAGAGCAGAAGTATTCTTCTAAAAACCTTCATTTGTGTCATTCACATCTGAGATGACATGAGGGTGAGTAAATTATGAGAGAATTTTCATTTTTGGGTGAACTATCCCTTTAAGGTACTCCTGACTGACTAGATGCAAAACAAAAATGCACATCTAAGCTACTTTACTTTTGTCTGCACTGGGTTTAACAAGTTTCGAGCTACTGAATGATGCTGAAGGGATCAACACTCAATCATTCAACATTTACATTTATGCATTTGGCAGATGCTTTTATCCAAAACAACTTACAGTACAATTATTACAGGGACAATCCCCCAGAGCAACCTGGAGTTAAGTGCCTTGCTCAAGGACACAATGGTGGCAGCCGTGGGGTTAGAACCTGTGACCTTCCAATTAATAGCCCTGTGCTTTAGCCACTACGCCATCAGTTGTGATTGTAACAAGCATTTCATTGCCAACAAGTATCCACCTATTTATTAGACAGCTCTGTGAAATAATTGATTCTGATTGGACAATCATGGCATTATGTGGCCAGTTATTCTTGTATATAATTGCTAAACTGTATCATTTACTGTACCTAATAGCATATACATTGAAAAATGTTCTAAAAACCTGCATTTTTAACCTCTCTATCTTATTCGGCTTTATCAAACCCATAAAAATGTTCTTAAACATAAAAACTTTTTTTGGTGTAACCTAATTTGTCAGGTTGATGTAGTCAGATTAAATGTTTGACTTACATAAAACCAGTTTGTTTAGATGTTACCACGTGAAGCACATTTCTGTCTGTGTGAGAGAGTCACGTGTATGTGTTTTTGGATGTGTGTATTTGTTGTCTTTGTTGCATGTGAGCAAATGTTGAAATAAGCCCAGACTTTCTATGGAGGGCCCTCCTGCTGAGCAGCTGTTGGAACAGCTCAGCTTTGTTCACCCTCCATTCTGAACGCTGAGAGCTTTCCCATGTCAGCAGGATTGGGCGCAAATGAAGTCCTTGAAGGACCCTATATCCGTCTGCTTATGACAGGGTGCTGTTCGGAAGTCCCCCTTTATCACTGATCCAGACTCAGATTAGCAACATGCAGTATATAACATTGATTAAGATAATGATTTGAGTCAGCACAGCTGGTAAAGGATCAGTATAAAAGGAAACAAGACAGCAGGTCAAGGTAAGTGAGGGAGTCCGGCTCATCCTCTCAGTCATAGGCACAGCAATTACAGACACTTGATCGGGGATTAAACACCCGTCACAAGCAGATTCAAGGCCAACCAAACACCACACAGCCATAGTATACTCTGTGACATGCGATTTGTTTTAGGTCAAAACTGTTTAAGGCTTTGGACTCAAATTTAACTAAAGGTTTTTAGTTTATAATTATTGTTTGGTGAGACAAAGTATTTAATGGTGATGCATGCAATTTATTCCATTATATATATCTGTTTCCCCTGAAAAGTAATACACATGTGGCTCTGTGGCACAATCAAAACATTTCTCTGTTTTACTTAGTTCGGAATGTCATACTACCATATTACTTTGCAGAAGAAAGAAAGTAAACAGAGTAAATGATGAGAGAATTTTCATTTTTGTGTGAACTATCCCTTTAATACTTCAAAAGCCATTGCTAATTTGTGGCTTCCCTTGTGACTTCTACTGAAACAGGCTGCATTAGGTTCAATTCTGATTGAGAGTTTTGCTCCACCCACATTAGCTCTTTGCATTGTTGCTTGACCACAAATAACCTGGTGTAAATATTTGATTTGAGGTGCAATGCAATGCATTCTAGTTCAAGGTTAGACTACAGTAGACAGGGTGAGGAGTGCATTGTGTCCATGGATCCATTCCTCCGACCCTGGAAAACTCTGGAGGCATCTGTGCACACTATTTGATTTGAAGGGGGTAATTCAGTTAATCTTATTAGGCAGTGAAATCTACACTGAAACATGAGGCCTGTATTTGCAGCAATATCAGAATGTGATACTAATGCAGATGTCTGAGGCATGGCAGTTTATTTTTAACACTCTCCTCTGGAAGACATGAAGAAGGATTAGCCTAGTGACTACTGCTCATGCTAGAATGATAAGGAGACATCTCAGGTGGCTTTTGGTTCAAATACCCCAAGATTGTCATTGAGTGTGCATGAGGACAAGCTATGGTGGTGCCCATCCCAGGCCTGTGCAGTATGTATGGGGGTAGGCTACTCAACATGACAGGTGGGAGGGCTAAATATAGCCCAGGTGGACAGCGTTTAAAGTGCATGTATTGAAATGTATTAAAAAGTCTTGTATCTTAAATCCACTTGAGGTCATGGAGCGTGAACAACTTGCAGTTAGCATCATATTAGTAAGTGGCCACTGCTTGAGATATAAATGTTCTTATCACCTCAACAACTGAGCGGATGGAAAAAGCAGCCTTTTAATTTATCTAGGGCAGTAGGCTGTATAGTAGCGAGTTGAGGTGTCAAGTGTTGAAATGTGACTGGGATCAGACAGGTCATGGATTTGAGAGCCAATGGACTGTTGTAGCCTTGGTCAATGTAAAGAAATACAGAAATTCAGTGGGGCCCAAAGGTCTGAGACAATAGTGAAAATCCATCTATTTGTATAATTGAATACAATAATTATATAATTACCATCATAATTTGAGTTTTAAAGAGTACTTGGTAGGTTCCCCTTTGCTTTAATGCATGCAGTCAAATTGACATGGATTACAGAAGTTTTTGAGAAACCTGATTATCCATCCCAACATGATTTGAGAATTTAAATCTGACCTTTTGTGCAAAGGACAATGGTCAATGTGAAAATTGGTGGGTGGGGGGTCCTATTGTTGGTCTCAGAATTTTGGACCCCACTGTAAATTAATATTTGAAACAGTTTGCTTGGAAGGTAAGACTTCTGGTAGAGCAGATTGCGAAAGAAGTTTGGGCCACAATAAGTGACCATATACCAGTCTTGAATTAAAAACTTCAACTTCAGTCGCAGACTTGCCTGAGGTTAGATAGATTATCCACAAGCATTGTAGCCTATCGTGGTGACTTCTGTTTCAGGGGTAATCTTGCAAACAAGTGGCTCTTGTAATCTAAATGCAGGATCAGAAGGTTTAGACGGATTTGGCGTTTGTGCCCAGAAGCACAGAGGTCTTATGCATGGACCAATAGATCGGTAAGATGAAGCAAGTGGCTCACATTTCCTTTCTGTTCTCCTGACAAGAACTGATCAGAGATCAGCAGGCAGAGAAAGGGGAGGGAGAGTCGACAGCAGGTGTGTGAATCTGCTGTACGTACGTGAGCGTGGGCCACACAGATTGGATAAGCTGAACATGTCCATAGTTAAAGTGATAAACTACACCTGTTGTTACTCTGCTAGGACAACTTGAGGGGCACTGACATCATACATGCACTAATGGCACTTCCTGATGACACTTGATATTTTGTATCTAATGCAATGTAATTCATACGTTATAAGTTTGGTTTTAGTGTCCAAATAATTTAGTGCCACTGTATATTAAAGGAATAGTTCACCTAAAAAAGAAAATTCTCTCATCATTAACTCACTCTTAAGGCATCCCAGATGTGTATGACTTTCTTTCTTCAGCAGAATACAAATTAAGATTTTTAGAAGAATCTCTCAGCTCTTTATGTCCACACAATGCAAGTGAATGGGTGCCAACACTTTGAAGTTCCAAAAATCACATAAGTCATCATAGATGCAGTCCATTACACTCCTGTGGTTAAATCAATGTCTATGTCAATCTACACAGTTTTCTTCTTGTGTTTTTGGTGAGTCACATTCTTCATGCATATCACCACTTACTGTAAGGGAGAAGAATTTATGGTAAAAACTGACTTAAATATTTATATTTTTCTCAATCAGTCCTACCATATCACTTCTGAAGACATGTATTAAAACACTGGAGTCGTATGAATTACTTTTAAGATGCCTTTATGTGCTTTTTGCGGCGTCAACATTTTTGCACTCATTCACTTGCATTGTATGAGCCTACAGAGCGGATATATTCTTCCAAAAAAATCATAATTTGTGTCCTGCAGAAGAAAGTCATACACATCTGAGATGACATGAGGGTGACTAAATTATGAGAATTATGTTCAGTTTTATGTGAACTGTCCCTTTAAAGTAGGTTATTTTGTAAATCCTGGTATCAAGGTGTTTGATGATTAGATATATGTAGACCATCGGTGATTGCTCACTGAACAGTCACAACTTGGATCCTGTTAGTTCCTCCAAGTCAACCTAATCTCTGCCAGACTGACTGGTTCCCATCTAGATTATTGGGTTACTGGGTCTGGGGGTTCACTTCAGGCCAAATCTGAAAAAAAAACAAAAAGCAACAACATTCAAAATCAGTTGTACATGACAACTGGAGCATCTTAGCAGGCTCATCAGTGTGTTCTTGTGACTGAGTAGTGAAGTGTAAAGTGGGGCAGTTTTTCTAGCTGAGTGGGGCACAAGGGAACCTGGCACCCAGAAGTAGGCTAAACAAATTTCTGTTGTCAAGCCCTTTGTTTTTTATGGAAATGACATAAGGGGGAGACTATCAAAATGTTTTCATGTGACTCATCTATGTAGATGGGCTGCGACCATCTACTCCACATCCAAAATACCTACAGCAGGAGCCCTCCATGGAATTTTGTTAGCACCCTTCACTGTATACCAATAGAACCACTGTGGGGCAGTTATGTATACTGTACATAGAAGTACAAAGGAAGTTCTTTATTTAGATTCAGATATGCATGGTGTACTTTGAGGAAGATATTAGATCAATAAACCATATTTATGCAAGTTGTCCTTGTCCATATGAAAAACAAATCAAGGAAGTGAAGTATAATTAAACACTTATTGTAACAATCCATCAAAATATAAGCTGTGCTTATCTCAAAGAAATTCACTTGAAACGCTTTGAACTTTGAGAAATCAGGTGAATTGCTTTGTTTATGTAGAACATTTAGAACTCCGAAGAAAGTACTATTGCATATATTAAAAATACTTAATGGGTACTTTACCTCTGTGGAGGTAATAAAAATGCCTAAACTAATGCCATTAGGAGTCATTATTATTCTGTTTACCTTGCCCAAAATTAACCAGGTTGAATAATGTTTTCATTTTTATTTAAACAAACAGTGCTATAATTAAATCTAAACATATTCCAAAAGCATTAAAGACTGCTTTGGAAAATCCCTGCAGTCCCCTTAATTTGTAGCTGAACAATGACTGAATAAACTGGACGCACTTGTTTGTTGTGATAATAGTACTAGAGTTCAAGAATGGGGATGTCCTCTCCTTTAATCTTTCTTCCTATACCTCTCCCTCCCCAGTCATCTCTTCTCTATGGCATAACACCATTACAAAATTGCAAGTGAGCACAAGTGCTTCCTTTCTCAACAAACACACACATAGGACAGACAGCTGCCAGTAAACGTTCTCTCTCTTTGTCATCCCACAGTCCGCAGTCGGCCTTTATCCCTCTCGGAGGCTTGATTAGCCTGATAAGGGGCCGGGTGTGTAAAATCACGACCCTGCCCCGCCCTCCGCCCAGTAACATTCCTCCCTCATTCTCCCAGCATCGGGGAACAGAAGATGTCTTCCCCCATCCCTGGCAGCGGTTCTCCCACTCCAGGCGGTCGGCAGTGAGCCCCTCCCCACTCGTGGTCGCCGGTCTCAGACCCCGCCGAATTTCAACAGCTGGTAGGGGAATCCTCCACCCCTGGCAGCGGCCCTGACTGCTCTATCCATCACCCAGAAGATGGCCGCAGATGCTCCGTTGGGATGGATGATAGCGGCGAGAACTCCACTACGCCGTATCCCTCCTCCTTCCCGGGTCTTCGTCACCTGTGTAAAGCGGGTTTAGGTAAAGGAGGAGGCGAGAACCGACTTGACAATATAAATAATAGTTTCATGAATAACTTCCCTCTTGGAGGCTTGATTAGCCTGATTACAGCTCAAATAACGCACAAGTTATAACAGAAGAATTAATAGAAGCACTTTAATAAAGTTTTAAGCTTCAAAGTTCTCCCTTTAAACCCTCCAAAAATTGTCCCATTCACTTCCATTGTAAGCGCCTCACTGTAACCTCCATTTTTGCTTTTTTTAAACAGTAGGAGGGACGAGTCTTAATACATTTTTTGTGGTAATCAACATGGTGGCAAAAATGCTGTCGATTGAGCTTAACTTGTATTGAACTTTTGAACAAACAAGGAAGAAGCAGTGTTTTTAATGGCTTAACCTGTCACACCCTGAAAAATAAATATGCAATTAATTGAGTGTTCCGGTCTTGAGCACTAGAAAAATAAATGCAGAAAATGAATAAACTAAGATTCAAACTAATGCCAACTCTCCTCTCGCCCTTTCTGTGTGATGGTGTATCACCATAGAAACATTCCTCTTTAGGACTGTCTACTACACTGTCTATCACATGCAAATGTCCTACCAAATTGGACATCATGAACATTCTACATAGTCTTAATGTTTTTTTTATCCATTTTATTGCTGGCTAATGGTGTAAGGTTTTATGACGGTAGTCTTTCTAAGGCTCCTGTGAGTCCATCTACTTTCAATGTTTGGCCTTATTGTTAATATAGCACTGCCTCTTTAAGGCTTTTAAGCTACAGGGCCTAAATTTCATAGTCGCTGGATAAATTGGAACATGTCAAGCTTCTAGGCTTGGGTAAGAGGGAAGCCACTCTTACTATACCTAGGTTCTGATTGGTGTGGCTTGTCATCTGTTCTCCCTCAAAGAAAGCATATGACCCTTTCAAAAGCAACTTCTTATCTAGTTAGTTAGTGAGAGGGCGGGCCTAGTGAAAGAAAAGACAGTAACATTTCAACTTTTTGCAAGATCATCCCAAGTCATATCATGCTCAGTGCCATTAGCAGGTAGCAAATGACATATGGTAAACACTGGCTGAATATTTAGGAGCAGTGGGTTCACACACGTCTGTCCGCACAACTAAGCCGAGTCCACTTTTCACATAGACTACGTATGAAATCAGATACTACCCTCAATATAGAGTTCTCCACCGGGATTTGATGTTTTTAGATTTTGGGAAGCAAGTGCGACTGGAAGCCAGCTGCCATAAATAGACACTTTGACTTAGCTAATATGCTCTATGAAGAGAGCAGACATATAAAATATAGACGTAACCTTTGGATTTATATGGCTTTTAAATGCAGTCAAATAAGCCGGCCGATAAAAAGAAAAATAGGATGATTAAACAATTAATGTATGGTACACAGCAACAATCAGCATGTTTCCAATTGTGTCCATCCAACTCTAACAAACCCCATGTATGAAGCTTGATTCATATCAAGAACAACAGTTTAACAAAAGGGATATTACATCGCTCACTATTCCCTCTAGATATGTGCTTTGCTTGGTGCTTTTTTGAGGTCACCACCTTTAACAGATAATGGGGCTGCAACTGTGAAATATTGCTGACAGAGAGGTCATATATGTATAACAGCTACAGGGCCCCTTAACAGTGTTAAGGCGTACGCATGTGAAAATGAGTGTGTGAGAGCTGTAGGCCTATGCTTAGTGAGGCATGTAAGGCTTGATTTAATATTTGGCAACATAACACCCAATTCTCCTCAATGGTAATCAAAAGCAGAAAGTATAACAGAAAGTGTGTTTTTATTATTATTTTAAATATCAACCCAACATGCTCCCTTCAGCTTGACTCGTATGCAGTTTGGCTTTTGATCATACTCGAGAGTAGTAAAGGATTTATTCACGTGCCAACAATATAGGCTGCACGTGATAAGACTTAAAACACTTGTTAAAAGATGTAATTCTTCATAAAACATGTCATAAAATAATTGGCATATAAAATCAGAATGCACTTTTTTTATTCCGTTAGTTATTTTCTTAACTAACGGAGCTCATGCACAACAAACAACCAGTAATTTCTCAATAATACCAATTAATACAGTCAGACAAGCAATATGCCACTGATTCAGGTCCTTTTGCAAACTACAATCACCAAATCTGTTCCTTCTGTGCCATTTCATAACTACAGATGTTGAAACATTTGAAAATCTGTTGCATTCAGAGAGTGAGTTCATCTAAAGCGCCCCCTTGCGTCTCTTTAGATCATGACTGCACAAAAAGTAAATTCAGCTTTTACTTACGTCTTCTTATGAGTTGAGAAGGGTTGTGCCTTAATCACGGATTATTATAAATTTAAATATTTATGATATCAGTGTTTTATCACGATAGTTGTGAATATAGAGTTTATATTCACAAAACATTATTATTGTGTCACATAGCACGTGAGCAAGCCACCTAAAAACACTTGCAGACTGCGCCCTCTTGTGGCAATAGTTTGCTGACACCTTCCCATCCTTTCTTTTTAAGAATAGAACAGCGACACCAGCTGAATTTTGCAACCAGTTACAAGTATATAAGTATAAAATCAAACTAAAATGCAGGGAAGCAACAACAACAACAACAACAACAACAAAAAAATATTAATTTCCCCTCATTTCAGGTTAGCAGTCCTCTGTCCTCACGCTAAAATAAAGCTAAACTCAGCATCACGAATAGAGAAAAACGCAGGGTTGTTGAGCTAAAAGCAATTATGTGTGTTTTTTTTTTTTAAGTTTAAGTTCTTTTAAACTAGGCACGTCGTCTAAAAAACGCATTGCGTTAATAAAAACAGTCTAGCAATCTAACGTACATTTACAAGGGACATCATAGCTAAACAAGTTCGGTGAGAACGGCCACTTATTTTGAAAATATATTCTTCTGTGAGACCACAAAGCAACATCAACTGACTGAAGTTTCCACGTTGGAACAGTTTCACCCTCATTCTAAATGTCTGTCGGCTCCTTTAAGAGCGCAGACTTTCCATGCCATACACCGCGGTGACGTCAGAGAGCAGTAAGACGCTGGATGAAAGTCGTGAGGTGCCAGTGCTCATCTCTCTCATCGCATGTCATTCTCGATTTTGTTTTATTTTTTTTTTAATGAATATTTGTTTTAACTCACTCAGCGTGTCTTTCGAATACCCTGTGACAATTCGAAAACATTTTAACATTTAAGTGTTTTTATATAGTTCGCCTTTCAACTATCTGAACCCAAAATCGGTTGGTTGACCCTCGACATTTTCGATTTTAGCTAGTTAAGCTAGTCACAAAGAAACCGAAATAGCGGCACATCAGAGGGTTTGTGTCACCGTTTTATCATTTTTAAACGGACTGTATGTGCCTAGAGTCGAGCTCACTGAGGCAAATCTTCGCCTTGGGTGTTGTCAAAAGAAGGACTGAAGTTCGGGAGAAGTAGCTGCTTGGTTTACTGAGGGAAGAGATGTTGACTAACACCAAAAGTCCGTCGAAGCTTCCGAACCATCTGCAGAATCCAGCTCAGTTTATGCTGGGGAAAGCTTCACTCCAGATCAAGAAAAATTGCATATCCGACGACTACAAGGTCACTAGTCAGGTCCTGGGGCTGGGCATCAATGGAAGAGTTCTGGAGATCTTCCACAAGAGAAGTGGGGAGAAGTACGCTTTAAAGGTAGGTGACATGAGCATGTTTAAGACAAGGATATATTTCGGTGTTTATATTTAACAATAATCCGAACACCTCAACTTTGTTGTCAACTTGTCCATCTATGTAAATGCTTCATGGTAAGCATTTTTCTTTTTCGAAATATGTCTAAGGGACTTTCAAGGGATCAGGTTTGCTGAGGTGTCGTTCTGCAGGTGTTCCCCTAGGATACACAGGGCAAAACACTGTTAAATACTGAGTTAAACATTCATTTTAGGAGCTCAATGGAAATTGGAAAGCCATCTGTCTTATTAAAAAAGCAGGTGGCAGAGCAGGTCTCTGTTCCAGATGGTTCCAGCAATTTAATATTAACGAGTTTATTTGGATAGATTGGATTGGAGAAGACACCTCGATCTGGATAAGGTGTGTGTTTGACGCAAATCTACTCACAGTTACGTAAAACAAGAAAGCGAGTCATGTTTTGGTCAGGTGAATTTGGAAAAGGTGTGACAGTTGTTTTTTATATTGTTTCGATCGTTTTGGCCGTGTTAATGCCAACGGTATACATTTAGCCAAATATGTGTATTTTGGGGGGAATTTTGACATTTCAACATCAGTTCCTATAATACATCTATTATACAATGTGTACATAAAATAGTTACACTCTGGACCTTAAGGACAAACATGTCCCCATTGAAACCCATAAAAACTGTAATAATTGATCCCAGTGCCATTAAAGCATTAAATCACGAATTCTATGATATTATGCTTTCATTCTGGAGTCCTGGCCTCAATTTTAATTTTAAATATTTTCCACCTTATGGTGCAATATTTCTCTTGCTTAGCCTATGGAGCAAATACATGCTTTTTTCCTATTTTCTGTTTGCTGTATTATAGATCACTGCAGGCCAATTGAAAAAATTATGCAGCTAAAATTTTGGGGTGTGTTGGTATGGATGTCAGAACGTGTTTTTTAAGTGTGTATTGCGAAATGTGTGTGTGTGTGTTTGTTTGTGTGTGTGTGTGTGTGTGTGTGTGTGTGTGTGTTTGCGCAAAAAACAACAGTGGCATTATGTAAACAAACTGTCATTTCAAATCAAATCCCTTTATTGTCACTCAACCATAAACACAAGTGCAACAGTGGATGAAAGCCTTTGGTGCAGTTCCAAGTAACATAGCAGTATGTTAATTACAATAAACATTTGATTTACTCACAACACAGTTTACAAATCTTGTTATAGAGGTTCAAATCCTGAAAATGAATGAATATTTAGTAGTTATGATTAGGGATGCACCGATCTGATACCTGGATCGGTATCGGCTTCGATACTGAAGCTTTTAGACGGATCGGGTATCGGTCCGACGCAGTATTTGAGCGCTACTCACGAACAACATTTCAAATGATGCTCAATAGTTCCGTTCACTTATTATAGGCATTTAGAACGGCACCGGCAGTGCATTTGACCAGAATTTGAATAAGAAGCGAATTAAACTACTGTGAACTTGCCTACAAACAGACACGTCAGACAAAAATTTAAATACCAAAAGAAAACATGCAATCAGAACTGTTAAAAAGAATACAATAATAATCACATAATAATCATAGAAAAGCAACCCTAAAAAAGTGAGTTTTAAGAGAAGATTTAAAAATACTAAAAGATTCAGCATGTCTAACCTCAGAGGGAAGAGAGTTCCACAGTTTTGGAGCAAAAGAAGAGAAGGCCCTGTCACCCATAGAACGTAGACGAGTAGGAGGAACAGTTAAAAAAACAGATTTGGAGGAGCTGAGATCACACATTGGAAACTTGACAAGGATCCAGTGCAAGGACTCCAAGATAGGAGTGATGTGATCACTTGTCCTGGTCCTAGCCAAGTTTCTAACAGCAGAGTTTTGTGCATACTGCAAGGTAGATTTAGAGACCCCAACAAGTAAAGCATTGCAATAATCAATATGAGAAAATCAGTTTTTCAGCCACTTAGAAAGATAACATGGGGTGCAGTCTTGCAATGCTTCTGAGATGGAAGGAAATGTTTTAATATTATTCTTGACACGAGTATCAAATGTTAAATTAGCATCAAATATCACCCCCAAATTTTTCAATTTTGTTTGAAATTCCAGAGGAGAGCCATCCATATTTACGGTTAAAGAACCAGATTTACGAAGCTGGTGGGGTGAACCAACGACCATAACCTCAGTCTTGTCACTGCTGAGAAAAAGAAAATTTAGAGACATCCATTTTTTTATCTCAGTAATACATAGTGCAAAAAAGTCGACAGCCACACAATCACTAGGTTTTGAATGGATGTAAATCTGGGTGTTGTCTGTCAAAAAATGACAATTGAGACCAAGGGATCTTAAGAGTTGTCTCTTCTCTCACCCCTGTTGTCTGCAGCTCGAATGTCTGATAGAAACACAGATCACAGCTTGGCGATATATCTTTATTTCATCCTTAATTAAAGTTCATATAATATGGGAGCGTGCCATGTAAATAAACACAAACTCCAAAACTGTCATTCTCTGTGCGGTCAGAGCTGCTTCAACCAGTCGCGGAAGAGACCCAATCTGAGCGGGAGTCGAGACCAGGAGAGATTTAAAGTTCCGTCAGGTGATGCGCACTCTAACACGGAGATGCTCGTCTCTCGCCCCATTGTCTGCAGCTCGTAACGTGTTGCATCATTGATGAGATCATCGTGATAAGATCAATCTTATGTGAAAAATAACACTAAAATGACAACAACAATGAAGTGTGTGTGTGTGTGTGTGTGTGTGTGTGTGTGTGTGTGTGTGTGTGTGTGTGTGTGTGTGCATATATTTTTGGATAGACAAGATTGACAAATGCTTATCAATAATACTCTTATGGCTAAAAATGTTTACAGTGTTCAGTGACCAAAATGTCTATTGTGACTAAATGTTACTAAAATATGACTAAGATGTTAACAGTTTTCATTGACTAAAACTACATTAAAAAGCCCAGTAAGCCAAACAAAGCACAATTACAGATGTGTTTGCAAGTGTCACGCCATATGACAAGTCTTCACAGAGATGTAAAGAGACATGATGCACCGTTAGCAAAGTGGGATTTCAGAAAATGATCCACACACTGGACAAGAGGTACCAGCGATAAGTAGAACTTTTTAGAAAGAGGATTTGGAAATACCAGTTGGTCATTTAAAAAATAAAATGCAACAACAACAGTTTTAGTAGTTTGAGTGAACCACAATTTTATATCCAGTTTCCTTTTCAAAAGAGTTTATAGAAAGTACATGTTACATCCTGCTTAAATGTCTGGACAATCTTATTTGCAGTAAAGATATTATTTAATTTTGTAAAAATATTATTTTAATTTGAAAACACTGTGCATTTATAGTTGTTGTTGTTGCTAGTTTGTATGTTTGTGTTGAGAAATACAAATTTCAGCATTATCAGTAATCTATTTGTGCATTTTCCTTGATAACCTAGCAAGTTGACTCATGATGCCATTTGTTTATTATATCGAAATCGCATATTGCAAAATTAACCTCAATAATCGCAATATGACATTTCCCCCAAATCGTGCAGCCCTAATACAGTGTCAAAAGCGGCACTGAGATCAAGAAGGATCAGAATTGAAAGACAGCCAAAGCTATTAACAAGTCATTTGTTACCTTAACTAGTGCCGTTTCAGTGCTGTGGTGTTTGCGAGTGTATAATTGAGAAGCCACAATTCTTACTAACATTTTTGCAAAGAATGGAAGATTAGAAATGGGACTAAAGTTGTTAAGATTGTCCAAGTCCAAGTTATTCTTTTTAGGTACAGGGGTTACAGCAGCAGTTTTAAATGCTGCTGGCACAACACCAGTGCACAGAGAGTCATTTATTATACTCAAGACAACAGGACACAAAGAGGCAAAACATGATTTAAACAAACAATTTGGAATAGGATCAGCTGTTGAAGTGGCAGCTTTCATTTGTGATACCTCATTACCTAGAGGAACCAGATCAAGTGAGGAGTAATTTGAGAAAGAGGTGCCAGAGAAATATGAAATACTAAGAGAAGCAGATGAGACAGGAGTATTAACAATGTATTTACGAGCATTGTCTATATCTTGGTGCTGACAAAATCAAGAAATCTATTACAAAGGTGAGTTGAAGCTGGCACAATAGAGGAATTGTTACATTTGAGCAATTTGTTAATGGTATTATGAAACAGTTGTCTGAGATGTATTTGATTTATTATCAATTATCTGAGAAAAATAACGGGACTTGTCTGATATAATTTCTGCCTTGTATTCATGCAAGTGGTCTTTCCAAGCCTGGTGATGTACGTTCAGGCCAGAGAGACGCCATCTTCGCCTTCATAGAGAGCAGCACATCATTATATCAGGGAGCGGAACATACAAAGGAGACAGACTGTGAGTTCATAGGAGCAAATGAGTCCAAGCCAGACAGGAGAACGGTATTTAACATAGAATTTTGTCTGAAGAGTCAATGAAGTCAGTGAAATCAGAGAGATCAATGGATTTCCATTTGCGATAATTTACAGTGCGAGAAGAGGAAATGTTAGAGTGGGAGTTCAATATAAAAAAATGGTCAAATGGTCAGACAGCCCTAAAGCGTTGGAAAACTGAGACACAAACGATCCATTTGCAATCACAAGGTCTAATGTGTGACATTTATTATGTGCAGCACAGTCCATGAGCTGGTTCAAATCAAAGCACTCCTGTAAGGACAAAAAGTCCTTTGTCATTACAGAGTGTTTTATTTCAACATGGATGTTGAAGTCCCCCAGGATAAGAGTTCTCTCAAACTTGAGGCACAACAGTGAAAGTAGATCTGCAAACTCTGATAAAAAAATCTTAGGAGGCCTGCAGACTGTAGCAATGGCAGTAATGAAGGGTGCAGGGACATTCAGAAGGAGACATTCAAAAGAATGCCACTAAGGACCTCTGAGTAACTTTGTTTAAAGATGCACTAGGGTTAAGTTGCTGGTATGTTGGCATATAATGTTAGCTGACATGCAGTTGTGGGAACAGGGACAAACAGCATTTCTTTCTGTCTATTCTAGCTTAAATTGGGTTCACAGTCACGCTAGCATATGTTAGGTTGAGCTATTTTGAAGTTACCATCTTATCATTTGTTAGATTCCACCATAAGTCACACAATATTATAATTTTAGGACACATATTAAAACAACCACAAAACATGTAAGTTAATTCCCAGAACCTTAAAATAATTTAAATATACAGTCAAAGTTGTTCATTTAGCCTAATTAATACATTTCACTTTGTTTACTTTGATTGGAAATTGGTATGGATGTCACCTGCATTTAGATGAAATTATGACTTGTCAGCTTCATTCAGGATTCATTCTGGGGAAATTTGACCAACAAAAAACACAAATTATGGAATTTGCGAATCCAGTGAATTGCTGCCCACAACCTCCCATTACAGTAGAATACTAGTACTATAACATGATTCTATGCTCATTAGTTTTTAATTTGGAGTGTTGTCAGTGTTACTGATGGCGGCGACCTCTTCTATCAAAGTGATTGTATCCTATATAGGCCTACTACTTGGCCAAAAATAAAGGCAACAAGAATTAGGGCAAAAAGTTGGTTATATGTCTCAAAGGTCAAAACAATCCACTTCTGTGGTTGTTCCTCCTCCCACTCGTGGTCTGTTCTAGTTGTAATGGAGTAGAAGTGAGGAGGTGTTCAGTCACTCCCTCGTACTCTGTTAGTAGGTTGGAGTCTTTTTAGAGCTCTTGTTTACTACAGTAAAGTTGAAAGTTATTTTGTTGCCATGATCACATTGAAAAGCAATGGGATCTTCTTATCTACAAACGGGCACTGCTGTAAGATCCAGTGTTTGCTTTTTGCATCAGTTTGGCAGCATAGAATGATTTTCTGTTGTAGGAAAGCCCTGTTGATCTTCCTGGGACTCTGATGATGTCAGCACCCTGGCCTGATTTCTGTCATCATGCTGGATCACTGTCCTCTACGGTGACTTGTCTGGCTAGGCCCCACATTCATCAGCACCACACGGCCTGGCTGTTTTTAGCTGCAAAGAGCATTGCATGCTTGTGGGAGTTATGAAAAGATAGTGGGGGCATAAAGCATGAGGTTTAGATCAGTGGTTCGCAAACTTTTTAGTCAAACCCCCCCATTACTATACACATTTAAAATGCTTCTGGGTTTTTCCCTGGGTCAAAAATAATCTTTTGTGGTGGCTGACATACATGGTCTTCACATGTGTGATGCAGTTTTTATTTTTTTTTAGGTAATTGCTATTAATATTTAAGATACTTCGTTACGTTTCATGTTTGTAATGAATATGATTCATTTGATCATATGAGCATCTAGAAACCTTGTACTTCAAGGTGTTGTGGGAAATCAAACTAATTTGACACCTTATTTCTATAGGCCTAGTTATAATATTCATGAGTAAGCCACTTTACTGATTTGGGATCTGTGCATCTATAGAGGAAACGCTTGTTTCCTACTCCAAATCGGATATTGTTTTCCTTTTACCAGACTCTTAATATTTTGGGAATAATTTTGATTATAGGAATATCTGACACCAAACCAGGGCAGTTTGCTTCCTAATTTCAAACATAATCAGAACAGGAAATGCATTAAAATACTACACATGTGTTTGTTAATAATTTAAAGGTCCAGACTTTTATTCTACACTGTACATGCTCTTTTGTTTACCATAGTTCTTTCTTTGTTTAACACTTGCATTTGCAATGCCATAATCACAAGAAGGATCATGGATGGCTCCTTATTACAGTGGTTAGTGTTTCTTAAAAAACAAAGAACAAAAAAAAAAACACATTTAACACAACTTCCACAGTTGTAATGAATAATTATGTTACAGTTTACTGTGATAAATATTAGTAAGTGTGTTGATGTGTAGATATGAAATGTCTTGTAATTGATGCTGGTGCAAGTGTTTTCCTTTTTCCTTGTCAGAGCTGTTCATAATGTCAATGCTGTAGCCGTTTGAAATGGTTGAATTGCTCCATAGCTCTTTAATATAGAAAGTTCTCTTGACGAATCGCAGGCCGTGTGTCTACCAAAGCATTTTTCTTGAGGCTAGTTTTTTTTTTTTTTATTGTTTGCAATGGGAGCCAGTGGCGTGATGAGGTGGTGAGCATCTATTCCATGCTGAGCCCTACACGCATAGCGTTTTTTTTGTGGTCAGCTAGAGATTAAACATTTTCAAAATTGGGTAAAACGTAGCGCTTGTCACTGTCACTTTTTATCCAGTCGTCCAATCACAGTGGAGGAGGAGCAGGACAAATACCACACCGACCAACTGTCACATCCTACTTGTACAACGACGGAACAACAATGAAAGAATTTGCTGAGTAGGGTTGTTGTGATTGGTCGTTCATGAACGATTTGTTCATTTTGAACGAATCTTTTATGTGACTCAGAAGAATGAGTAGTCTCAGAGAGTGATTCGTTAATTTTGTGTTGGATGCGCATTCGCCTATGCGCTATATAGGAAACAGAAATTATCAGTTCACCTTTCAACTCTTTTGGTCCAGGTTGTTTGTTTTTTTTGTCACATGACATCCGTTTATGTTATGTAGTGCACACACAGGAAACCGAAATTATTAGTTCACTTCTCGAGTCTTCTTGTCAAAGTCATTCGTTCTGTAATTGCATAGCGCATACTGCTGTCACGTGACAAAAGAACGAATGACTTGGACAAGAAGATTAAATCCAGATGTGAGCTAATCTTTCTGTTTCTCATAATTTCTCCTTGGCTGCATTATAATTATTTACTTATTCGGACTATAATCAAAGTTTGCGTAAGTTTGGGGGGGGGTGGCTATTGACAATTGAAAATGTTTATTTAATTCTGCTCCAATTAACAAAATTACTTGAATAAAGTTTCATTCAATTTGCTGAACGAGACTCAAAGATCCAAGTCAGTAAAATTATCCAATCTTCCCATCTCTGTAGGGTTACACCAGTTGTGCATAAGGTCTCATGTAAGTTGGAACTTAAAGTTCACACTAAGAGCTAGTAACTGCTAGTTAGTTTATAACTAACTTTATTTTGTTGCACCCCCAGCTTTTAAGACAAGACTTAACTAGTAGGTCATAAGCTCTCCATGAAGTAATGCGTATTTGCATTATATGATGTTTACTTGTATTGATCCAAAAAACAGCCTTCATATTTTTACACAGAAGTGTTCAAGCTGTGAATCTCAATTTGATCTTGTTACACTTAATGTTCAAACCTTGTTTGCTCACGTAAATGTCAGCTGCAATAAATATATCACCATTAAAATACGATACGTAATAAAAGAAGATTTGATAAATAGTATATTTGCCCTATGTAAATAACAATATATAGGAACAGTATTGAAAAGACATAATTGGTGATAAATAGGGCTGGGCGATAAAACGCTATCAATATTTATCACGATAAAAAATCATGATGACGGTTACGCCTGCCATCATCTCTAGTGAGCAGCGCGGCAAACCAACCACACCGGTTACATCACAGTTTTTAGTTCTGTGGTGTATTTTGGAATATTTTTCTCTAGAACTGAAACACGCTTCACTGATGCCCTGTCCCGGGCCGCACCCGCTTCCTCTTTTCCCCACATGTGAGTAAACATGAGGTGCGTGTTTCCAGAGCGCCTTTAGACCATAAAGTTTTTTTCTTTCTAAATTTAGTTTTATTAATCGGCATGTTCCAAGCCTTTAATAATAAACAAATAGATTTCTGTTCTAATTTCGTGAAATTATTCAGATTTCATCATCTCTGACAAGGATGAAAGACAAAGCAATTACTAGTTTGTAGCCTAGTCTTTCTCACTTTAATGAAAATAGAAAAATGGTCCATTCAGACTTTTACATTTTCAAACGTTTCTCTCTGGAGATACCCCTGAACACCCATACAGTATCATTCATCAGTCACAAGGGCTTCTATGCCCCCATACTTGGATATCTTTATGTAAAGAAATATGAAAATAATTTTAATGTAAAAAAAAAAATATATATACTGTCATTATGATTCAAAATGAACAGATCATCTTATAACATTCATCCAACACATATCCAACTGCACTCAATTGATAAACTCTATAAAATATTGTAATATTTTCATAGAAGATCCCTCAGACACCACTGCATTGGCTGTGTCTGGGCCCACAACGCAGATTTGTAAAGACTATTTAGACTTTTTAGGATTTTGTTTTCTCTTCTTTTTTTGGAAATTCAAAAGAAATGCGCAAATGTGATTCAATATAAGAATATTGCGATAATATTTTTTGCCATATAGTCCAGCCTAGTGATAAATAAATACTAATACAACAGGCTGAGAAAATAGATTTTATTATCTTATATATATTTTGAATGTGTTGAAACTTGACACACTGAAAAGTTTAATGAGACAGTCATGTGATTCGCTCTGCGCTATTCTGTTACCGGAGCTCACATATCAAGTGAAGCCTGGTTGACCTGGGTGCTCTAGTGATACAGTAGAATAGAGCAGAGCATGTCTCGCGTGTGATTCTCAGTGTATTGCACAATACTCACATGAAACCAGTCTTTAAGCACCCCGCGCTCATCCACATTCCAAATGAGAAGAATAGTTAGTGCTTATAAACAGCAAAAGCAAGAAGACATTGAAATGTCGGCAGCAGAAAATGTTTCAATGCAGGAAAAACCCTGTTCTCACAAAAGCAGAGGATTTAACAGAGGATTTAATAGCAATCTCTCTTCACTGAGAGTCCAGCTGAAATATATCAATCACTTGCACAATTGACTCCCTGAATTGGATTGTAAGCATTCTTCAAAAGTTTATGCTTCATCATCATAATAATAATAATAATAATTATTATTATTATATACCAATTTTTATTAATGGGCTTTTCCTTCAATCCCACCATCTCCCTGCAGTGCCCTCACGCCTCCCTCGGGAGGATTTAGAGGAATAGACAATGACTGATGGTGCTATTGAGAGTCCATTTAATGATTGGTGTTAGAGAAACAGTTATTTACTTATCACTTTATTAGTCTGCAATTACCGTTTGTGCGTCACTGTGCCTTTGATCAATATTTGAGGGGAAATGTGAATCTCAGTTGACTTGCTTGCCTATTATTAAAGCCAATTTGACTTGAGTCCTGTATCATGAAGCTGGCTTCAGTGGCTAGCCAGGTACAGTATGTTTTAGTTTAGTTTGCCTCAATCCCAGGTTTTAGGTACCATGAATATTGGTCTGCTTTTAGTTGTGTTCATTGCCATAGCAACTTATGCTACACAGCTAACCTGCTCTGTAGCAGGTTTCATTCTGGATTACAGATCGCTAACAGATGCTGAACCAATCAGCTGTGAGTAAAATGACATCTCCGATGCAACCAAGTCACTCCCCTGTGTCTCTTAAAGCACTCTACAAATAAAATCCACAAAATGAACTCTTCATGATAAATGATTTATTTGAGAATCTAATTGTAGATTTTCAGCAGATAGTTTTGTATTTTATTTAAAATGTTATTTCTTTACATTTACCCTCTTTAGCCATAGCAAAAATATCTTTGAAAATATAAACATAATGTATTAGCTATCCATAAAACGGATTAATATGATACCTGCAAAAAATAATAGTTTTTAAAATAATAAAAGCTCAATATTGCTATGGAAAGGGGTGAATGCCACCCAAACCCCTTCTTTCTTTCAGGGACTCGAGATGAACATACAGTATAAGTTATAATAATATAAGCAGTACACAAAATACATATTTTATAAAAAGAAGAAATAAGTCTTATTATTGCATACAAATTTTTTGCTTCCAATTGCTACATTTTTAAACAATAGTTGCCATTTTTTTATGTTTTTTTGTATTTTGTTTGTAGAAGACTATGTACAAATTGTACATCAAGAAAAAGAAATAAAAAACACAATGTTATTTTGAATAACCATATCAAATAGCCATTCACAACCTTTTCTAAAAAATAACATTTAATTAGTTAATTTAAATGTATTTCAAATAAAGTGGAAAGTTAAGACGACACCTCCCTTTTTTTAGATTTTAAATGAGATGGGACATCATACCTCATTTTAACAAATTTTGTTCAATAATCAAGAATCTGATAGAAACAATCTGTCTAAATTAATGTATAATATTTAAGCACATCCCATTTATGTTCACATTCCAGACTTTTTTTTTAATTAATTTTAAACGTTACTTTCTCCATTTGGTATATTTCTGAAATCGTTTCTCTCCATCTTTGAAATTGTGGGCGTTCTGGTTTAAGCCCATTTTTTGTAATCTGTTTCAAAGCTGCTATTCTGATTACACTAAATATATTTTGGACAATGCTCCAGCACAGGACACAATGGGGGAAAATTATCGGTGTGGATTTTTGTCAATAACAATAGTTCCAGAAATCGTTATCCGCGCTGATTAATTGGCAAAACCGATATATCGGTCGACCTCTAGTCTCTTTAGTGTCCTAAGTTTTTATAACTGTGACCTTAATTGCCTACTGTCTGTAAGCTGTGTAGTCTTAATGACTGTTCCACAGGTGCATGTTCATTAATTGTTTATGGTTCATTGAGCATGGAAATCATTGTTTAAACCATTTACAATAAAGATCTGTAAAGTTATTTGGATTTTTATTGGTTATCTTTAAAATACAGTATCCTGAAAAAGGGACGTTTCTTTTTTTGGTGTGTGGGTGTGTGTGTTTGTGTATTCGTTTTGTAATCAATTATATTTATTTGTAATGGTTTTGAATAGAGGTCGACCGATTAATCTGGCGAATTTTTTTTTTTTGCATTTATTTAACATAATCGGCATCGGCCAATATCCAAGTATATCAAGCCGATTATTAGGCAGGCGCATCTGTTGGCAGCCTAGTGTTGTTGTGGAACACGTGTTCGACGCACGCTGCCCCTAGAGTCATTTTCCAGCAGAGTGAGCAGACCTCATCCAGTGCCTAAGGAAGGAGCTAAGTTCCTTGGAGAAAACGGTAAGGATTAAATTTGTATAACTTCTTTATATTTAATTAAAAACATTTGATATGTTACTGCCAACTTCAAGAAAAAACGCGACATGACGTTCGGCTACTTTGGATATTGATAGCGTAGTTGAAGTTGCATTATCACAGCAGAAGGGTTGCTATCATGTCACAATAAGTAAGCAAGAATTTTGCAATTACAGACAGTGAATCTGAGACTTTTATTTGTTCTGTTTGTGTGTCTTTTATTTGAGAGGGTTGTCACTTTATGGTCTTTTTATAAGCTCTTGTTTCCATTGTACTGTATTTAACCTCCTCTTTGATCCATACATCATGTGTGAGCCTGGGATGTGACCTCTGATATATTGAGCAGATTAAGCAGAGGATTAAAAACCATGTGTTGTCTGTCCTTAGGTTGTGTGTTTTTCTGTCTGCCTATGGAGATAGGCTAATATTTTGGTGAATCACCTGGTAAACGTTAGCTTATTTGATGTTTTACACTGTTTATAATTGACCATAGTTGAGTAAATGATCCTGGGTACAGGTTGGGGCTGAATGATTAACCAAAATAAAATCCAAATCGTTATTTGACCCAGTGTGATTTTTAAACCATGAGGGCTGTGATTTAATTAAATAAATAAATTGTCTTTTCGCCCTGCCCGCTGTGCTGCACCTGTGTGCATGTCTGTTGTGTTTAGTGCTTTCTTAAATACATGTTAACGGGATCAGTGAATTACTCGTGTTTTCAGAGTGGTTCTGTGCTCCATTCTCACAAATAATATCTATCTGGTGTCAGATGTGCTCTGAGTTCGGGTTGGTGTGCTTGCTTGCTTGAGCACATTATTTAAAGTGCCCCAGAATTTCTTTAATTGCACATTTGCGTAATTTCACACATTTCTATGTTTGGCCGCTACGATTTATTATTCACATTAAAAATAACCCCATGAAAGTTGGTTTTTGATTACAGCAAGGCAGATGAGGGCATTTCACTGCATTATAAGGCTGTCAAGTCAACTACAAACAACAGTTTCTGTCCCTTCAGTTTTCAAAATAGAAGCTTACACCAAAATAAAGGCTTGAGGATTTAACCGGACTGCTGCATTTCCCAAAAGCATCGCAAGTTTAAAAGAATAGTTGACCCAAAAATGAAAATTCTCTCAGCATTTACTCCAATTTACTTGCACTGCCAATCCAGATGTGTATGAGTTTATTCTGCTGAATACAAAGCCGTGTTGTGCCCTTTGTCAAACTGTATTATATACCTTCTATTTATTTGTGTATTTATCATTTTTCCTATTGTAGGGCTGCGCTTAGGCCATATATCCCTAAGAAATGCATCCACTAGGGCTGCAACTAATGATTGTTGTGATAATTGAGTAATCTAATGATTATAAGAACGATTGTTCGACTTTTCGGGCGATTATTGCAACGATTAATCATTAGCTTTTAGCAGCCTATTCAGCTTGTGCACAAAGTTAAAAGGTTGTATTAAACATGCTTACTAACAATAAAGAGGACAAAATTATAATAGAAAAAATACCTCTAAATGACATTCACTGAATTAAAGGAAAAAGATACTTTTATTAAGTTTTATTTGTAAAACAATCACTGCCAAAAATCCTATTGTTGGCAGTGTTTTTGTTTTAGAAGGAACTACAGAAGGTACCTTGAATACCCCCAACCCCCCACTTGTTTATTTATACTTCTGCCAGTGCAGTAGGGCTGCACGATATTGGGAAAATATGCGATATGCGATATTGTTGTTGAATATTGCGATAACGATATTTCTTGCGATATATTTCCTTAAAGAAATTCTATTTTTATTAGTCATTTTAAAAATAATACTAAAATAAACAGGTAATAGATACATTCTTCAGTTTAAAAACTATGAATGACTGAAAAACACAATAAAATGCATTACTCTCAAACATTATTTATTTATTCACATGTAACCATGCAATCATCAAGAGCATCTTCAAACAAGAGCATTTTTTAAACAAAATATTCCCTTTCTTGCCTGTTTTTTAAAATAAAATTATTTTTTAATGAAAAAAATATATATATTTTTTTAAATAAAAATATACTATTAAACAAAGTGTACAGGCCTTAAATAAATTTGTATTTAGTGGAAACATCCACAAGAATAAAATTTGTAATAACATGTTGGCCTAAACCTATATTTCAGCACAATGCAATGCTATATGTGCTTAACAGTGAAAGCAATTTTATTTCAGGTGTTTTGCCAGGAAAACTAGCATATTGACCTTGTTCGGTTTTAAACATGTGCGTTGGCATGTCACAACATTTCCTGCTGTACTAAAAAGTCTCTCTGAAGGTTAACTAGTTGCAGGTATACAGAGATACTTCTTGACGCATGTGTCGTACATCTGTGGAATTGCGACTTGAGAAAAATAATTTCTCGATGGAAGCTGATATCTCCGGTCCAATTTGTTAATTAGACTCACAAAGCCATCTCTGCTCACAGTGTTAACAGGCATCATGTCTTTAGCTAAAAAGCGTGTGATAGATTCTGTTAATTCCCTGTGGCGAGTTACACTTTCAAAACTTTTATTTATGGTTGTCTGTGAGACTCTGCTATTGTTAACCTTATTTGGCATTTCGTTGGCAGTTTTGAGCTTACTTTTTAAGTCGTTATATTGCTCCCTGTGGTTGCGTTCCAGATGACTGTGGAGATTTGTTGTATTTCCTCTCGACGTGGCCACAACTTTTCGGCACGACTTACACAGTACTTGCATTTGGTACGTCTTCTCTCTTGAAGCCAAAATATTGCCATATTTCAGACGTACTGTTCTTTTTAGCCACAAGTTTGTCGCTGTTGTCATTTTCCGGCTCGCTTGTCTCAACTCCTGCCATTAGTTTTTATTTTCCACCCTCTCTGCTCCGAGCCACTGCTAGGTTCTGTGCCACTAGCCACTGGTGAGGCGGGTATAAGACCCCATCTGATTGGTCAAATTTGGATAAACAACATATGCATGCAACGCACACATGCTTGGCACATAAAAAAAAAAAATTATTTATCGCACCTCTCTGCGATACGGATATCGCATATACTATTATTGCGATAGCGATAATTTTTCGATATATTGTGCAGCCCTACATTGCAGTAAAGACAAAATATACTCAAGATATATTCTCTGAAAGCGAGTCTAAATATCTTATATGTTGCTTCTCAGGTGAATGCATCTTTATATATTTTTAAAAATTTCAATTTTTAACATGATAGAATTCACAGCCCGTGGACGGGCCCTTAAATGTACAAAATAAAAGTATGCGATAAACAAAACTGCTGTGTGTTACATTGGTACACATGCCACATATCTTTGGAAAGCTAAATTTCTTGATTTTCTATTGATATAAACCATTTTAAGATACAATCACAACAGCAGGTACAATCTATATCTTTGTCAGACCACCAACATATAAACAACCAATAACAAAATTTAGGCAACTCACCTATGAAGCATCATAGTATTCCACTGATCCATAACTTCCTGACAAAAACGGTGTTGTTTCATTATCAAATGTCCAAATGATCAAATCAAGTAAAATGTTTAGTCCAAATCACATTATTACATCAATAAATATCCACAGACTCTTGTTGCATCATTTCAAAGCACCTGGCAGCTGTACCTAAACTTTCACATATTATCGGTAATAACTTCAGTTCAGATGTAAACATTTCCTATATCCGGTATCAAAATGGAAGCACGCACTCTGACCTTTCGATTGACACCTCATTTGACCCAATAGGAGCTTCCATGTCCTGTCCAAAGCCTTCAATACCCAACCACAGTCTGTGTCGAATGTAAGGGCATACCCACTTTCCTTTGTTTACTGATCAAACCAATTACATCGAAGAGTGGAAATGACTGACTGGTATAGCCAATGAAATTCTGAAAACAGTGATATGCAGCTTTAGTGGTAAGATTAGAGCACGGTTCTGTAATGTGTGTGCGCAAAATTGCCTTGCCATTACCGAGTGTGTCGTGCATCTGTGCGTAAAAATATTGGAGAGTTGTTTTGGAACTGTTTACACATTTGGCGATTTAAATATGGTGAAACGGACGCGAAAAACAGGATTTTCACCCCAGGATGTGATATAAGAAGGCATTTACTGTGGAAATGATGAGTTTGGAGATGAAATTTCTGAAAACTATACGGATAATTCGGAGGCAGAGGAAATGTTTATGGAGAGATGAGACATTGCTCTGGACAAGTAAGTGTTTTCTTGTGTTTTATAACATATATACTGTATATTCCGCATAAATAAGCTTTAGTTTGAATAATGAATACACATTTTGTAATTACCCTTTGTCGTGTGTTTCCTCAGTGAGTGTTTGAACCGTTTGTGCGTGTTTTTTGTATTTGTTTGTGCGTGTGTGAGTTCATTGAGTGTTTGAACCGTTTGTGCGTGTTTTTTGTATTTGTTTGTGCGTGTGTGAGGTTTTAGTTCATTGTTTGTTTCAGATCTATTGACATGCTATATAGATGTTTTGTATATTTACTGTAAATATGTGTGTGTATGTGTATATATATATATATATATATATATATATATATATATATATATATATATATATATATATATATGGACGTAAAATATATATATAAATAAATCAATAAATATAAGTTGAAAATAAGAATATATGTTGTGTTTGAGAGTCTATTTGTTACAATGCAGGGAGGTGGGGAGGGGTAGGCCCATCTATGTGTTACAATGCTGAATTCATGGGGGAGGTGTAGGCCCATCTATTTGTTCCATAGTACATTGGCAAAGTATACAGTATTTACAGTAAATATACATACAATAATACATATTTACACAGTCGAAAAGAAAAACTATATATATATATATATATATATATATATATATATATATATATATATATATATATATATATATATATAGAATACAGAAAAGATGGAAAAGTTGTGTCTAGCTTTGTAAATTACATTTATTTATTCTCACTGAATCAGATAGCGATTGGGAGCCGGATGCGGGCCACATAAAGTGGAGCAGCAGGACAGCACCTCATCAAGAGAGGAGGGCTTTCAGAGAGACCCTTGCTGAGGAGCATGGCAGAGTTGGGGTCTCACTCCACAGCCAGACCCGTATCTCCTGCTCCACGAAGAGCACATCACAGGCCGTTGCACATCACCAAATCTTGCACCGCTGGTCGTCTGAAGTGCAGGCAGTGTCATGCAAAGACACCAGTGAAGTACTCCTGTGATGTGCCTTTGTGCTTTGTACCCAAATGTGACTGCTACAATGACTGGCATGTTGCTAGAAACATGTACAATTTTATAATGGTTTGTAAATACTTTGTGTAAAAATTCATGTAAATAGTTTGTGTATTTTTTATATAAACAAATTGTCCACCATAGCACTAGTTTTGACTCTTTTATATGCACAACATTTAGTTTCAAGAAGGGAAAAGGCACTCTAATGTGTTTATGCATCAGTTACTCTGTGTCAGCAAAACTAATAGTGGATCTGGATATGGAATATGATAGCTCTAAGTGTCATCTTTCATTAGAGCCCAAAATTATGACTGTACGTTGAAGCGTTCAAAAGTAGGAGCCTTTTTGTCCTAGGTTACCAAAGGGTCCTTTTGGAGTATCCAAAAGGCACTTTTGTAAAACGCCTGGGTGTACCCTTAGAAAAACATGTGTAAAATATTAATTTTTTTATGGTATTGTTATAACATTTGAACTTGGACTAGGTAAGGCTTCATGCTGTGATCCCATTGTGTTCTCAAGCTAATAGCTACAAGTTATAGTTATCTGCAGGCATCTGTATGCAAAAAAAAATTTCAGGCGGAAAAACAAACTTCTATTTCATTGTGTTCAAACTTCTATTACTCAAAATCAGTAGCACTTACAGTAATTCTGACTGCTGGGGAAAAAACTTCAGAGTGTCCCCTTTCAAATGTGACCAAAACCATGCATGTACTCCAAACGGTTCAAGAACAGCTTTAAATTTACTTTGGGTATGCCTTGATTAGGCGTTTTAGGCTAATTTTACAGGATTGGGAAGAGTAATATTGTATTCAACATTGTCTGATGTTTAGCTCAGTATAGCTCCTAGAGTAAATTTACATTGTTTTAAAGGGGTCATATAATGCCGTTTTTGTACAAGTTAATGTGAATCTTTAGGGTCTAAATGAAAACTTTGTAATATACTTTTATTAAAAATTCTCATGAGTATTTTAAGAAAACACTAATTTTACCTGCTCAAAAACAGCTCTGCTTTCAGCACGCCGTTTCAGTGCATATGACTTTAAATGATAATGAGCTTTGGTCACCCCGCCCCTCCGTACACAGATTTTAATAACACAATAACCATAACGCTTTGTTCATTATAAACGTGGGATTATGAATTATATTGAGAACGTCGTAACGTTATGGAAAACATGCCGTAATGTACCCTGAGTGTAAACATTAGCCACATTCATTGTGAAGCGTGCAAGCGATTTGCAAAGATTAATATAAAGGTTAATAAAACGTTACACTTACTTCTTCTGGAGGTGCAGAGGGAATATAAATAGTTGGTACCGAATCTTTTTCAGCAGCAGCTTCTAGCAAAACCAGCTTTATACTGACCCTCGCTTATAAAGCAGTCTGGTGAAATATGATTCGCGCAAACATGAACGCATTGACGCTTGCTCGTGGGGAATATTCCCATCGTAAACAAAACTCAGCCACTGCGTCTTCAGCGGTTCAGATTTAGGAACATCAAAATGACTGCTGTGTTCGTTATTACATCGAAGAACAGAACACCACAATCGCTTAGGCACCATTCTGCTCCAGTGTATCAACAATGATGACGGACTATGATTGACAGCTCGCTCACGAGCGAGGGCGGTCTGTGTTGAAACACTGCTGTCAATCAACAATCCTGGGAGGCGTCCGACCGTGTGACGCCACACGGTCGAACGGCTCGATTTGAGGCAGGGGAAAATATATAAGGAGATTAAAACAAAAACACTGGATGGATTTTTATCATAATAGGATGGTTGTGTACAGGCACAGCCAACACACATTTCAGTACAATCAACTTGAAAAAGTGCATGTACCAGTATATGACCCCTTTAAAAATATTTTTAAATATTTATATTAAATAACAAACAAAAACAAATCAATGCTGCATATTGCTGATTTTCTTTACGATAAGAAACACGCCATGACTACACAGTTGATGTCAGAAATGTAAATACACTTAGGTGGAACCACTCCACAGATTTAATATTAGCAAACTATAGATTTGGCAAGATGTTTAGGACATCAATTTTGTGCATGACATGTGTACATTTTTCCAACAATTGTTTATTGACAGATTGTTTCATTTTTAATTGTCTATCACAATTCCATTGGGTCAGAAGATTACATACACTTCAGTTAAAGCTACACTATGTTACTTTTGGCCCTCTAGCGGTTAAAAAATAAAACTGCATGTTTCTTGTGGAAGAACATTGTTTTGTAATGGACAAATAATTAATGAAAGAAAGGAAAATCAAATGAGCAGATAAGTGCAATATCTTATGCTTTGACTTATTGGAAACATTGATGATTTGAAATAAATGGCATTACAAAAGTTAGGCAACGTTTGTTAACATTAGACACAACGATTGCTATTCTGATAAGGTCAAACTTTGTAAAGTGTGTTTTTTATAACTGCAGGATATTCTGACTTTGTAAAGTGTGTTTTTTATAACTGCAGGATATTCTGACTTTGTAAAGTGTGTTTTTTATAACTGCAGGATATTCTGGCCAAATAGACCATGGTAGTGACTAATTTATAGATTGTCATTGTTACTAACCAGTTGTCAACATCATTTCAAGACTCGCATGTCCTTGGCAAGCCTAGGATTAAATGATATATTTATATAAATTATTGTCGTATATATTGCCTTTTGAAAAAGAAAAAAGCCATCTCTGGGTCACTTTTGAAGATATCGGAGTTGTCGCCACCTCTGAAAGCCAAGCCTATGATGATACAGGTTTTGTTATGGTCTGCTCTGTTCTGTTCGGGTTTTCTTTGTTTTTGCAACCGGTGGTTCTCTGGAGATATGCCGTTTTGAATGATCCATGGTAATTTTTTCTCATTTGTTGTGACAACAAACTTTCAGCTTCAGCTACTCCCACACACGCGCTACAGTAGCCGGATCTTATTTTCTTTGTGTATGGATATGACGTCAACATTCATGGGCATATGACTTATGTATGCAATTGCCGTCGCGACAGCTCTAAAATATTTATAATATAATATAATTTATTATAGGGTTATCAAAGTGTGAATAAAGATGTGGTTTGGAAGACAGATTTTTGTTGCACTCTCTCATTAATAAGATGTTATTTAAAAAAAAAAAAAAAAAAAAAGTTACAAAGTGTAGCTTTAACTGTGCCTTTAAGCAGCTTGGAAAATTCCAGAAAATGATGTCAATCCTTTAGGCAAATAGCCAATTAGCTTCTGATATGAGGTGTACTAATGTACCTGTGGATCTAGTTTAAGGCGTACCTTCAAATGCCTCTGTTTACTGGGAAAATCATGGGAAAATCAAAAGAAATCAGCTAAGACCTTAGAAAAATTTTTGCCACAGAACACCACAATTCTGGTTCATCCTTGGGAGCAAATAGATAATGACCCCAAGCATGCCACCAAAGTTGTTGCAAAATGGCTTAAGGACAACAAAGTCAAGGTATTTGGAGTGGCCATCACAAAGCCCTGACCTCAATCCGATAGAAATGTTGTGGGCAGAACTGAAAAAGCATGTGTGAGCAAGGACTCCATTACACCAGTTCTGTCTGGAGGAATGGGCCAAAATTCCAGCAACTTATTGTGTGAAGCTTGTGGAAGGCTACCCAAAACATTTGACCCAAGTTAAACAGTTTAGGCAATGCTACCAAATACTAACAAGGTGTATGTAAACTTCTGACCCACTGGGAATGTGATAAATAATTCTCTCTACTATTATTCTGACATTTCACATTATTAAAATAAAGTAGTGATCCTAACTGACCTAAGACAGGGAAAGTTTTCTATGATTAAATGTCAGGAATTGTGAAAAACTGAGTTTAAATGTATTTGGTTAAGGTGTATGTTAGGGTTGTGCCGATGGACGGTGATGGCTGACCAACATCACGATGTAGAGCCACCATCGTGATGCCACGCCCCCTTTTGTGAGTCTTGCTAGTGTGACTCACTAATCCTAGTCTCTTCTGTAGTTAACCTAAAAACTTTGCAGGGATTGCTCTGTAAATTAAATTGAGAATATAACTAATGCATATATCCTATTTTAAATACTGTGGTATATGCCAGAGACGTGACGTGTTAGTCTGTGAAAATACCGTGTCAGGCAGGCTACACAAATATTGATCTTGACATTGTTAGATTCTTGTCTTTTTTTACATGTCTTACACTGTACATTTAGATAAAATATTTTAATGTTGTAGGCTACAAGAAAATAGCCTTTATTAATTAATTATTAGTAGTTGTAGTGTCTCAGAAAATCTTGCTCATTGTCACATAGCTCTTGTATACACTGAAGCGGCAGTTTAAGATAAACCCAGACCAGCGAACGTCAAATAACTTTTTGTCTGGTTAATACTTTTAAAGAAAAATTTCCTTGGCCATAAATCCATAATGTCAAATCAAATGAAAGAAACAAGGTGAATATGAATAACACACATTTATTAAAACATAGAAGAACAACAAATAAAGAACAAGAAAACGGGAACAACACTCAGACCGAAACTCAGCATTAACATTTCACTTATAATTAGCAGCACAATTAACTTCAGCACAGGCTACAAAATAAATTATGTTATTGAAATATTGTAAAGTGGTCATATGAACTACACAAATGAACGTTTAAAAAATAATAGCCTATGCAAAATCGAATAGCTCCGCAACGGATGGCGAAAAATGCGTAAAGAAGTCTAATATCTTTCACCATAGACCATGTTTAAATTTCGATGTTTCTGGCCAGAAATACCAACATATTCACTTTATCTGGTTTTAATAAGCTGCGGATTGGAGTAACTACACTACCCGCTGTGCTGAAGACCCTCTCCGATGGTGTACTGGTAGCACATATGCACAGATATTTCCGTGCTAATCTTGCCATGAACGGAAACCTTTTGTCGTTCGTTTTCCACCAAGTCAGCGGGTCCTCTTCCCCATCAATGGCCATTTCCTGCAGGTACATGGTCATTTCTGCCTCGACCTTTTGCTCATCAGTGAGTTAAAATAACGAAATTATAGTTTTTAAGTGGAAAATAGTATTTATGTAAAGAGATATATTAAAATAAATAGTGCACAACTCTTCTTAAGTGAAAGCTATAAAAAAAAAAATGCTTCACGTGTCGTGCAACCTACTGATAAAGCGCAGACGAGTCATTAGTTGGGTTGGTAAAATAACGAAATTATAATTTTTTTATATAATTAATTATATATTAAATATATAAAATTCTGGCTTCAGCTGTACCTGGTGCAAAATTGTCTGTGTCTGCTCTTATTAAACAGCTATTTTATTGTGGTGAACTTCACATAGTTCAATGGGCACGCTTCACATGAAACTGAAACCAGGCTTGAGTGGGGAATTAATTAGCTGGTTATTTGCATGCACTGGTTTAACACCAGATTCACTAAAGGAATTATTCAGATCAGGCAATTCCGCAAACGCGTCCACAAACTCGTTGGCTGATTTTTTTTTTTGCAATTCTGATTTTGCAGGCCAGTTCTGAGCACTCTACAGTGAAGGATGCAGAAGTCCACCGTGATCTGACTGACACACTCTGCCTGAACAGCATCACTGTGATCCAGACACCTGGATCATCTCTTTAGCATGCAGTGGTACGCTTGACAACACTGCATATCTGTACGTCTCCATCATTTGATACATTTTTATTAATGTGATCAAAAGAAAAATTAAGAAAGTAAATGAGCTTGTTATTAAAACAAGTGCAACATCTGGTTCACAAAAGCAGACACAGATTAGAAAAATTTTATCTGCAAACTTTCGCATGGCGATAATCACTTGTGGGAATACAAAAATCTGTTTTAACACTTAAAAATGAAGCACACTAAAGAATATTATGAAAGCCAAAATATGTGCTGCGCATTAATTCAGTCTTTTTTTTTTTTTTTTAGCAGAAAGTGTTTATAAATATAAATGGTCCGCCCCTGATCACCTGGGTTCAGAGACCGCGTTTAAACCAGGAAGCAATTACGTTTGCATAATTGGTGAATATCATGAATCAGAGGTAGCATTTTTCCATCTAACATTACTTTTGTACTCCACTGATGGTTTGGTTTTGGGGGTACAGTTTATAAAATATGCATTCCTCTTGATTGTGTTATAGCCTGTACAGCTAAAAACAGCTCTGTTTTGGTGCCCCTTCGTGGATATTTCATCTGGAAAAAATAGCTCACATGTACCCAACCACTGAACAATAGTTACCACTTTGGCTACTGGGTGCAGTGTTTCACATTTTGGTAAGCATAGACCGATTTCAGTGGAGAAGTCAACCTATTGTCTCCAATTTCACTGTGAGATCAGTCTGCTATCAGCAGCTGCATCACAATACACAATTCTATAATTGTAGTGCATCACAATATTATTGGATCAGCACTGAAAAGGCTCAACATGCAACTTGCCTCACAGTATCGGCTCTAAACGCACTGATAAATCTTGGCGCATTTATTTAGATTACCTGCTTCTTCGTTAATTTAACTACTAGGAAATTGTATAAATGCATGCACAAATTTGAGATGCACCGATCGACCGGCCAGGGACCGGAATTAGCTGATTTTCCGCATGCTCGGCCCGGACCAGTAACCGGCCGGTCGGCTTCACGTCTTACCGATTCCAAGCTGGTCCGTTTTGTTGCCAGCGGCGCAGGCAATAACGTCACAGCCGCATGTAAACATGTCATTGGTGTGGAAGATCTTCACTGTGTGAGTGAAGAATACAAAGTTCGAAATGTGTAATAATTAAACCGCGGGGGAACCACCACAATAACTTTCGGAACAACAAACCTAATTAGACATTTAAAACACCATCACCCAGCTGAAAATGCCCATTTTAAAAAAGAAGCTAAAAAGTGAAAGCGGCTAAAGCTAGCCAGAGCTCAGAGCCAGCCACAAGTCAGCAGCCTCTCCTATCATCCCTTGGTATGAGCAGCAAAAATACCAAAGCAATTACGAGGAAAATTGTGGAATTCATGGCCCTGGATGACCAGCCGTTCTCCATAGTTGAGGACAGAGGTATCAGAAATCTGATAAATTTCCTCGATACAGAGTAGGAGGTACTTTCCGACGTCGCGTTGCCTGAGTTGTTTAATCTCGTGTCATGTCACACACGCAGCCTGTTATCTGTCAACATTTGGGTACACAAATCCGGGAGAGGGGAAGTGGGGTGCTGGATGGCAGAGGCAGGCTAAATAATATAGAAATTGTGCCGTTGTGATTTAACGTAATTTTTCCCACCGTGTCCGATATTAAAATCAGTGCGACACACATTGTAAAAGGTGTGGGCATTGTCGATATGGCTTCGGGATATGAAATTCAATTCTTCCATCCAGCTGTTGTTAAATGTACATGTATATTTAGTTTTTATCACCGGAGCACCAGCTGAGTCTTCCTCTCCCCTCTACCAGTGATGCTTGATTTAACATCCCGCGTCTACTGCCTGCGCAGATATCAACAGCGCAGATGGGTTGTAGGTTGCCAGATTGTGGTCGTAAATGATTTGTAATTTGTATGATGTGTCGATTGTGTGAGTAGGATGCGTTTCATTCAAGATCTGGCAACTGGACCACCTTGGAATAATATATTGATGTGATTATTCATATAACGTGGTTTGAGTTTTTTTGGGAGAAATAACAAAACGGGAAAAACGGGAATGTTGACAGGTATGCAAGCCGTTCCCGAAGCAGTTATCAGTTTTTCAACTGATATTTGGACATCTAACGTAAGTTGAGTGTATTGGACACTTCAGTTTTTCAGATCTTTGGAATTGTTTTATTAGACGAGTAATAAAGAGAAAAAGGTCCATTTATAAAAATAGTGGAAAATGACATCTGTTATATAAAGCAACTCATTTGCAGTTAATTGTTATTTCTACCTCTTTCCAGTCACAGAGCACTTTATTTTGAGAGTTGTTTAAGTGAGAGAAGATCCTGTAACTTAGTGCAGTTTGGGGGAAATTGTAATGTTTAATAATTTATTTTATTATGAAAATAAAATGTAGCATTGAAGAAAGGTAGATTTTGTTTGTATATGTGGTCAATAATAGTTCTTAGAAAGAAAATCGGAATCGGAAAAAATCGGTATCGGCAGGTCACACTTGCAAAAAATCGGAAATCGAAATCGGCCAAGAAAATTGCAATCGATGCATCTCTAAAAAAATCTTAAGTATTAAGTTATTATGTTTAGAAAAAGAATCGCAATAAATTGTTTAATATGTGATTGTATCGGCACAGTCCTATTTGTCAGCCTACTCTATTTTGTACCGTCATCAGTAGTGTTTTTCTTACATTTTTCTTTTTTTGAAAGTCTATTTCAAATATGGTCTTGTGATATGGGTGTTTGTTTTTGCTCATAGTTCTCTTCTTTGTCTTGAACATGCCTCTGATACATAGGACACAAGTCTTCTCTGTTACTTCAGAATGCCCAGAATTTTGCTTCAAAATGTTATCATGGCGGGGACTTTTCATGTTAAGTAGTTTAAAAAGAAGGGCTAGTGGCTGTAAAATTCATATCTTGCAGTTGTTTAACATTTTCTCTTTAAATTCAGCTTTGAATAATTCCACCTTGTGATACATTTCTTATTCAAACTATCAGTTTAGCCCTTTCCCGCACTGTCACTATTCAAATAAAAATTTCATGACTGTAAATACTTGACATAATTAAAATTGTATTAAATTCTACTCTATTTGTATTCGCTTCTTATTGAGTCATGCAAAGCAACATACAAGGATCTGTTTTTATGGTGGAAAAAATATGAAGTGAACTCTGAAGCCGATCAAACCAGTATGTGTGTGTATGTGTGTATGTGGGTGTTGTGGTGGAAATTCACTTGTAAATGTAATCAGGCCACTCAAATGGTAAAGCTTAAGCAAAGAAAGCTTTTTTCACGAGCCCGGGTAGCATCTCCTTCCACCAAAACATACCTCAGAGAGCTACAAGGGTCAGTTCCATAATACAGAATACTTATTCAACACAATCATACATTTATTTTTCAGTAGACAAAGAATCAACCTATATCTATCCATCCGTCCGGTTGCAATGGTATACCGGTTTCATGGTATACCACGGTTTGAAAATTGATGGTTATCATACCATGTACATTTTCTTATCTACGGTATTGAGAAAAAAATGCAACCGGACGGAGAATCTCGCTTGCGCATCTCCTTTCCTCCTTGTCTGCCTGTAAGACTCATGAACTTGCGACACACATAAATGCAGCAGAGAAAATGTCAGAGAGAGGCGAGTGTGTGTGTGTGTGTGTGTGTGTGTGTGTGTGTGAGTTAAAGCAGTGTTTCTCAACTGGTTTATTCGGACTTGGTCGCGGACAGCAGGGAAAGAGCAATGCCATGGTTCTCCTATTGAAGATATTTCGGTGGCCGCCCAAGTGATAGACTATTTAAGACTGCCGAGGCAGATTTAATGATAATCTCGCAAACAGCTAAAGCAGACATGGGCAATTTACAGCCTCATTTATCAGGCTCATTTATCGTAAAAGCTTTTTTATTTTTAATTTATCGTAAAAGCGTTTTTATTTTTCATTGGATATTTCAGTTAACTTGCACTGGGACATAACGCGTCTCCACAAGCTTTTACTAAGCAGAATGTGCATAGCAAGATTCATGTTTTCTTCAAACACAAGCTGTTCTAAGTAGTTTGGAATGAATAATATTAAATGTTAAGTCCGTTGATGCAAATTGGTCAATGCTGTGTTCCATTTCCAGCTATGTTAAAATAAACATAGCTCTATGTGGTTCTAGAACTGTATACATGATCTGGGTCAGACAGACACAAAACCGCCAGGAAGCCACAAATTCCTTAGCTCTTTTAGACTGTTAAAGCAATGCTGATCTGATATTGGCAAGGAAGCTTGTTATACATAGCTCATTGGAATGTATGTCCTTTTCACTTCTTAAACTAGGTAGTCACGTGATACACACTTATTGAAGTTTGTGTCTCAGATTGGTTCTCCTGATACCATCTATAATCCACAAGTATGAAGTTCATTTTTAAGTTGATCCTTGTAACATGGCATTCATTTTTTTTCCATGCTGATGTACTGATCAGTCAACCAGTGGTGGTTCTAGACAAATTTTACTAGGGGGGCCAAGGAGGGGCCAGTGTTTAACCAGAGGGGCACATAAAAATGGCAACAAATGATATTTTAAGATTATAAACTTTATTTTACTTTAAAATCATATAAACGTTTATTTTGTACAAGCGTGAGTGGAGGTGCAAAAGAGGTAGGGACATAAAAAATGAAAAATACAGTACAGGGTACAAATACAGGGTGTCAATTCAATGTGAACAAAACTCCAGGGTACAACAATGTGCCATTTCCTATTTATGGAAGCCCCACTACTGTGGACAGTTGAGTCCACACTTTAGTATTTGAATTGGCACAACAATGCTGGATCAAAAATGATTGAATTTTAATAAATAGATACACTACACTACAGCAACAGGATACGGCGGTTGTGCTGTCTGGAAAAACGGTCCACAAATACATCAAGATCCAGAGCCTTCAAGTTGGGCTTTACTGGTACATCATTCTTGGACTTGCTGATATCTGTAGAAAGATGTACAGTAAACTACAACATTTATTTACATATGCATGTACAGGTGAAACTCGAAAAATTAGAATATCCTGCAAAAGTTATAATTTTGATGATTATGGCTTACAGCTTATGAAAACCCCAAATTCAAAATCTCAGAAAATTAGAATATTACATTAAATCAATAAAAAAAAAGGATTTTTAATACAGAAATGTCAGCCCTCTGAAAAGTATAATCATGCATATGTATATAGTTATATATACTAAATATATTAGTTTCACCTTTTAATTTGAATTACTGACATACATGAACTTTTGCACGATATTCTAATTTTTCGAGTTTCACCTGTATATCTGCATGTATTTCAAAAAGTAGGCCAAGTATTTACTTAATAAAAGAAACATTAGAGACATATTGACACAAAAAATAAGTTACAGCAGAAAGCACCATTTTAAGGACACATGTAGGATGAAATTATAATTGCACTGCTTTGCAAATAGTAAGAACCTTCTTCATCACAAACCTGATGGTGCAGTACTTGATCCACATGGATCAACTTTCTGTCCCTCTGGCTGTTCCTCTCTCTGTCCCTGTATGTTTTCGTCCTCCTCACCCTCTTCTTCATCCTCCTCACCCTCTAGAATTTCCCTCTCAGTGTCAGAACCCTCACTTTCATCACATGCCCTCTCTCCAACCTCCACTGACTCCTCTGGCACTCCCTCTTCCTGCTCCTCAACTCTCTCAATGCCTTGATTTGTTTCTCTTACTTTTTTGTTTACTGGGGCAAAAAAGGACGCTATGTCCCTTCCTCGTTTCATGATAACTATTAGAAGAAGAAAAAAATCGTAGGGGCATGCATTACACTTACGAGACACTTGCATCACTTATGAGATTAAATCGTTTTGCTTACCTTCAACTCTTGCAACAGGATAAATCGTATAGCTCCTCTCTCCAAGAGTAGTTGCTGAGCTCTCATTCACCGAGCAGCACCGCAACAGTGTTTGGGTGCGCCACTCTAATTTACCCATGTAGAACGTTGCATCACATTAGTTCCACTTTTGGCACTCGCGTGTAAAATCATAATAAATTCATATTTTTTTTATTTAGTCAGCACGGGGGGGGGGCCTCAGGGGTGGCCAGGGACATGTCTACAGAGGCACGGGCCTCCCTAGGCCCCCGTGTAGAACCACCACTGTAGTCAACCCTTATGTGTGCTAATTAGAGCGCTTTCTGCTCATTCATGGTATTTGTGTGAACGGGCTGCAGCCTTTCTTGCATATTGAAAGAAAGAGGAAAAGATATGATCAAGCTGTTTAAGGGCCTATTTACACTTGGTCACTTCATGCGTTTTTACTGATCGGTTAGTTATCCGATTGAATAAGCTCATTCCTTTTACACTTGTGTCTCCACCAAACGGATATGAATCCAATCTTTAATTCCCACGCTAGATGCAAATAACACCGAGTTCACCTCCATGATTATGCTTATGCCGGGCTTGTTTGATGCCAACTGACTTTGAGCACTGCACGTGTGTTTCTCTTTGTGTGCGCACTGTGTATTTCCCTTCTCAGGGCTTCTCAGAGGCCATATACGTCATGCGCTTTAGCTGCGCTCATTGTCAGTGTTTAGTTTCTTTTTCTTCAGTGATCTGCATCAAATAAATGTACGGTCCTGTCTTTCTTACAACGTGCGTCCATGTCTTAATTTGTTGTATATTGCGTGATGTGAGCCCTATGCAAATACTCTGTAGCAGTTGTTTGTTTTTTTTTTTGCGTTTTCCCTTCCTATGCTGGTGTAGCACTGTTTGGGCGGAGAAAAGTTTACATATGCATCTTGAACAGCCAGATGCATTTACACTTGACCAGTTTCTTCTGGAATGTGTCTCAAGCCACCTGCTGAAATGGTTTGAGTGATCAGATTGCAAAGCTATCCGATCAGTCAAAACGCATGAAGTGGTCAAGTGTAAATACCCAAATTATCTGTTCACTTTAGGGCTGGGAGATAGGACTATGTAATCAGATATTGACGAAGACTTATAACGATTCCAATGGTGATTCAGACCAGACATGATTAATAATGTCGGGAAGTGGCAAAACCATGGATCTGGGAAGTCTCCAAAAATATTAAACAGTGACCAGGTTGTGAAACCAAATGCGACTAGGCTGAATCCAGTTTGTGAGCTCCTCATCAAAATGTATTTCATGTGCGGATAATTTTGCTCATCTACCGGCAACTGGCAGACCTGCTGCAAGACGTCTCGGAGTGACACATGACAAGAAATGCTGTTAGTCACAAAGACATGTGCTTGAAGAAACACTATCATATTTTTAAGAACAGACAAAAGAAAAGCCACTAATAGCAGTGTTTCCATCAACACTTTTTAATGCACATTTTAGGATATCGAAGAGAATCTGCTGGATGGAAACACCAAGATGCGAATAAAATCACCAAAATGCGTATGGAAAACCGCAATACAAGATAAACAAAACCATGTGACTGAATAATTAATAACTGGACGAACCAGTGGACCAATCATCGCAACTGAATTGTTTCCCTGGTTATTCTGAAATACCAGTGTCCTAAAACTCCAACTAGCTAGCTCGCTATTTTTCCCCAACTGTGATGGAACTAAACAAAATATAAATATGTCGGGCTTAAATAAGCCAGAGATTGAAGACCCACCGCCATCTCAAATCTTTTTATTGGGAGCAAACTACAGTAATATTGGTCAATGAGTATTGAATGGGACGAATGCTGTGTCTGCCCCGTCTCACCGAAGTCGGTGAATTGGTTGCTTAGGAAGCCTGACTGGAGTCACTCAGCACGCCCTGGAATCGAACTTGTGACTCCAGGTGTGGTAGTCAGTGTCTTAAATTGCTGAGCTGCCCATGCCCCAGAAATCTGCACTTGTAATGTCTTAATTTTGTTACAGTTATTGTAATTGCATGTTTTTTAACTTTTATTATTATTTGTTTTTATACAATGTTTTGTATTGTAATTTCATTGAAGAAAAATGCATGGTGCATAGGGATGTTAATGATTAAGGGAAAATCGCTTACTTGTCATTAATTTGATCGATTTCAGGACAAATGCGCATGACAGCAGACATTGATAAGGCGGTCTATACAGTCACCTGCCACTAAAGGCCGCTGCCTGTCACTTATTATCCAAATCACAAAAGAAGCCACAACAACACAGATCATGAAGCAGGCTCAAAGTAAACAGCATTGGAGCGTTTCTCTATAAATGAACATTAATGTTTTCTGCACACACCATGATATTGTGTTAAAGTACAACATTAAAACAAGCACAGTTGATCTCCTCGTTTCATCCCATTGTCCTAAAAATCCAAAGCCTGCATAGAATTTGCAGAGCGAATTATTTAAACACAAACTTGCACTTTTTCCCGAAGAGCAGGTTTATTGATACTTTTAAAGAGTATCTTATAGATCCACACCACAAAGTCATGGTGGAGGAATGCACACACACACACACACACACACACACACATAGTGCTCCCAGAACTGTGACACGCTGTCATTTCCAGTCATGAATTGAGTAAGTGTTTTGTCTGTGCGTCCTAAACTGAGAAATATTTTATTAATAAGATGCACACGGTCACAATAATTTCCCCAGAAGTGAATTTTTTTTTCTTTTGAACGCAATGGATGGAAACTTCCATTTTTTTTTTATTTATTTTTTTTTTTATCTGCACGTCATTTTTGCGACATTAAGATTTCCTGTCACTTATTATCCAAATCACAAAAGAAGCCACAGCCACAAAGATCATGACGCAGGCTCAAAGTAAACTCTATAAATGAACATTCATATTTTCTGCACACACCATGATATTGTGTACAACATTAAAACAAGCACAGTTGATCTCCTACAATTACATCAGTGATCGGCAGGAAATCACAAAGGTACGTTCAGCTGACATCACTCTATCACCAGAGAAGTGGTAGCATGTACATGTTTTGTAATGTGTTTACATGTTACTTAATTTCTAATAAAAAAATCTGAAATATCCCAAATTATAAATCTTAAGTATTTTAGGAGAGAAGTTACTACTAACAGTATTTCATTAACAGTAATTAAACAATTCCCAAATTCAAACTAAGCGTAGCCTAAATGTATTTAAATACACTGAATGAAAAATATTTTAAGTGGAAAAAGCCAATACTTAAGTGTATTAATTTAAATGATATTTAAAAAAATAGGCTTCATGCACATATTATTTGGAGTCCTCCACATGCATTTTGCGATATTAACGTTAGCGATTGATCAATTGATTGTTAATTTCCATGACGAACGATTAAGAAAATTAACATCCCTAATAGTGCAGTCTTGTATATACCGATCAGCCACAATATTAAAAAACCTGCCTAATATTGTGTAGGTCCCCTTCTTGCCACCAAAACAGTGCCAACCGGCATCTCAGAACAGCATTCTGAAATGATAATCTTCTCACCACAACTGTAGAGTGCGGTTATCTGCGTTACTGTAGACTTTGTTTGTTCAAAACAGTCTGGCCGTTCTCTGTTGACCTCTTTCATCAACAAGGCATTTCCGTCTGCAGAACTGCCCCTCACTGAATGTTGTTTTTGGCACCATTCAGAGTAAATTCTAGAGACTTTTGTGCATGAAAATCCCAGGAGATCAGCAGTTAGAACAATCATGCCAACAATCATGCCACCCTCCAAATCACTGAGATCACATTTTTGTTTCCCATCCTGATGGTTGATGTGAATATTAACTAAAGCTCCTGACCTTTATCTGCATGATTTTATGCACTGCACTGCTGCCACTTGATTGGCTGATTATATAATCTCATGGATGATTGTTGGTGCCAGATAAGCTTGTTTGAGTATTTATTTAACTGCTGATCTCAAGGGATTTTCACGCACAACAGTCTCTAGAATTTACTCTGAATGGTGCCAAAACAAAAATTGAGTGAATGCACAATGGAGCTTGAATTCATCAACAGGCACGAGCCCTTTCTTTCACAATGCTTGTTGACATGTTGTCACTATTTACATTATTTCAGGAATTTATTTCAAGTTTTTGCAAATTCTTTTATACAAGTTGATATATTTACGTCACATGCATAAAGTAAAACATTTTCTCACCATACGATGTAAATTCACACCTTATTATGTCTGTGACCTGGATTAGCTATCATCCTTATAATTTATGTCAGAATAATGTCAGACCATATTGACTTTTAACCTGACAAATGCCTTTCTGTTAAAGGATTACTGGGTAAAACTGAACTTTTGAACTTTCTAATGTGAACGCTTCAATTGTTTTAGCTAGTGCTGACCCCTGATAGTCGACCAAACGTTAGTCGATTAGAAGAGTCTTGGTCGAACAAGATTTTATTGGCACTCTACCGCAGCTACATGGTAGTTGTCACGGAAATACTAGCAGCCCTAATTAGTTTATGTGTGTAATATTTTTTTTATTCCATGTTAAAAATATAATTCTCGCATCCCAGCTTAATATGCAGAGTCAACTATAAGCCAGTTGTTCGTTGATTTCACCTAGAAGTATAAAATTGTGGCGTTATCAAAACACTGGTCAATAGGATGAGTTGGAAATGGACAGAGTTTTCTGTAATTAGTTTGATAACAGTGATGGTTCCGTTACTATTCCATTAATTCCATTTGATTAAGTTACTGGCACAGAAATTACATATTGTAGCTGTAAAAGGATTTCTGTAAAATAAGGCTACTGCTCAGTATCAGAAACAATATCTGCAACCCAAAGCTGTTTCTATTGTATGTGTTTTTAGGTTTTTAACTCTTTCCCCGTCAGCGTTTTAAAAAAAAGTTGCCAGCCACCGCCAGGGTTTTTGACGATTCACTAAATTTTAATGGCCTGCAGAATATTTTCTTCCATGAATATATGAAGATGCTATATATCAAAATAAAGATCTGAGCCTCTGCTTTTAGGCAAAAAAACCGATTTTATTTTATCTTCATTTGTTCTTTTTTTTTATTGCCACTTGAACAGAGATAGGTTTTGTCAAAAACAACATTTCGGACAAAAAGCTGAGAAAAAGGCATTTTTATCAAACAAGAGCTTTAGTATTAGTATGGTGTTCCACTTCACGTTTGAGACGATCGCAGTCTGTTTCTTTGATATATATATATATATATAAAGCGCTCCGTGATCGCTCATATTACTACTACATTACTAAGGCTAGGAAATAGATTTAAACAAACAACTTCAGCATTAAGGCTCATCACAGCAGAGACACAACAGACTGATTGATTACAGAACTCAAGGTGCTTACCTCTTACCGGAGTTTCCACATTGAATACATACTGTTTAAAATGGCAGAGGACATTGCGGTTTCTATAGGGTATGTCTCTTGCGCACCGGTAACTGTGAAATAGAGAGGAATACCCCTGCTTGGACTGCTTTTTTAACACCTGAGAAAGCTGATCTTCAGAAAGCTGACAACATCTCTGCTTTGGTGTGGCAACAGATGATTACACACGCACCATCTATCTCACACTCACTCACACACACACACACCACACACACACACACACACACACCCATTTATCCAATAACTTGTTAGAAACCGCACCAAGCCATGATACTATTTCTGAAATGATTTTTTTTTTAATTACTAATGAAGGCTTGGACGCATCATTTGTTTTCATCCAGCAACGGCAGATTCTGATCCGTCGCGTAATAAAGTAGTTCCAATGCACAAAGCCATTTTTATGACCGTACTCAGTTTTTCCAAAATTTTTTAAATCAACTGTTGTATATAAGCAATATCATACTCGCAATTGTGCTGTATTGCCCTAAATCAGCACTGCTGTGATTACCTGCAGCCAAATCACAGATATTGCTCAAGTATACTGGATAATGTAGCCGCAAAATTAACAGTAATTCCAGTCTTCGGTAGAAAAGAAACCAGTGTTTTATTTTTGCTTTTTTTATTCAAAAAAATATTTAAACTTCCACTGGACTTGAAAAAAATTGCTTTACAAAAGAAATAAGCCTGATTTGGACTCTGCATACATGGGTTCATGAATGATTTGATTTGGGTGAATAACAACTTAAAGGAATAGTTCATCCAAAAATGAACTTTTAGAACAATTTCTCAGCTCCTTTGGTCCATACAGTGCAAGTGAATGGGTGCAGTGGTGGCTCAGTGGTTGAGGCTCATTGTTACTGACCAGAAAGTTGGGGGTTCAGCACCACCAAGATGCCACTGTTGGGCCCTTGAGCAAGGCACTTAACTCCAGGTTGCTCCAGGGGGATTGTCCCTGTAATAAGTGCACTGTAAGTCTCTTTGGATAAAAGCGTCTGCCAAATGCATAAATGTAAATGTAAATGGCAACATTTTTAAGCTCCACAAATCACACTAGTCAGCATAAAATAAATCCAGATGACTCCAGTGCTTAAATCCATGTCTCCGGAAGTGGATTTGATTGGTTTGGGTGAGAAACAGACTAATATTTAAGTACATTTTCACTAAATTCTCCTCCCTGTCAGGCTGCACTTTCACATTCTTTTTCTTGTGTTTTTGGTGATTCACGTTTTTCATTCATACACCCCCTACTGGGTAGGAAGAAGAATTTCCAGCAAAAAGTAACTTTAATATTGATCCGTTTCTTGCTTACACCTATAAAATCACTTCAGAAGATATGGATTTAACCACTGGAGTCATATGGATTACTTTTATGCTGCATTTTTGTTGTGTCAAAATGTAGGCACCTCTTCACTTGCATTGTTTGGACCTACAGAGCAAGCAAGTGATTGTAACATTCTTTATCTGAAAATAAAATTTTAATTCTTTAAAAATAATTTTGTGTTCCTCAGAATAAAGTTATTTTGGTTTGGAACAATATGAGGGTTAGTAAAAGATGAGAGTTCTAATTTTTTAGTGTACCCTTTTAATAAATATGGAATCAGACCATTAGGCTTCATTTGTAATCCCCATGTGGCTCCTCCTCCATTTCCATGGAAGTTAATTGACCACATAAACTAAGTAATTTCCCACAAGTGAGACAGGTGGAAAACCCCTAAATGAAATAGATGACTTGGACAAATATAGAACCATGACTGTTAAAATAATCCTTATCATTAGCTTCCTCTCAGTGGTGCTGATGTGAACTAAAATGTCATCTGATAACACTTTGAGATTACATCAGCAGACATTAGTGGGAGTATTTCAGATCACACGTATTCCCACAACTGAAGGGGTCATGGTAGCCAGCTTTTATGTCTCATGAACAAGCACAAATGCACATTCATAAGTAGATAGTGGAGGCTGGCTGTATGGTGGACTTGTAGAAGTGAATGAATGCATTTATTTCAAGCAAGAACACCTGGTGGATTAACTTTGTTTTGTAGTGTGAGTACAGTTTGATGAAAACTCTTTAATAAAAACCTTTATAGTACGAGCTATGCTATGGCAACATTTTCATTGCAAATTATATGGTTTCATTAAAACTTCAAGGAACAGTTCACCCAAAAATAATCATTCTCTCATTTATTCACCCTTACCCTGTCCATGTACATGCGCTGTACACATGCTCTGCACATGCATCAAGTGCAATGACGTGTGCTTAGGAGATGGCAAAGTCAGTAAAATTTTGGTCTATTTGTCACCCAATAGGCACTGCCAGAGTGCTTGCCCCACAATCCAACACATGCCAGTACTTTAGTGGTGTGGTGCTGGCAGATGTCTTTAATCAGATAAAGAAACTTTGAAACCAACATGTTTACACTGTCATGTGGATGGCCAGTCATCACATTGAGCAATAGTCTCATATCATACACTCATAAACACACACATGCACATATCTTAAACAAATCATTGGACACAGAGCATTTGAACCTTTTATACCAAATGAAGATGTTAAGTAACATACAGGCTGTTGTCTCTAAACAGAAGCAGGGGAAAGATGCTGGCCTCCACCTTCACCCCTCCCTCCCCATCCTCTAGAAACCCCTCACCCCACTCTTTTGTGTGAGTGTGGTGGGGCTCTTTCGTGCTGGGCCACAGGAAGGTGAATAGGCCACATTTGCCATTCTACCACTGTGTGGGTGAATGCAAAACACTGATAGCAGATGGATGTGATATTCCTGCAGATCTGCTGGTATTAAAGAGAGCTGTCATTAAAGAGAGCATACTGTATCTTTCAACATACCCTCTGATGTTCATTCATGCTTATTTCTTGTGCCATAAGAGAGAAAGCACGCTGTGCTCTGCTCTGTTTGAATCTCAGTCTGTCACACACAGCATTAAAGAGTATCAAAACAGCATTTGTGCCGATAATGAGACCAAACGCTGGCTTGAAACTCAAACTTGACTTGTTTAATGGCCGCTCTGGATATATCAAAGGATGGTTTTAAAGTATGGATTGTCCCGTGAAACCTTTCCTCTCAGTGCAGCCGCAGTGTTGACTGAGAACAGGAAAGTTAAACCAATGCAATACAACCCCAATTCCGAAAAAGTTGGGACAGTATGAAAATTGCTAATAAAAACAAAAAAAAAATCATTTTAAATTATATTCACCCTTTGCTATATTGAAAGCACTACAACAAAAAATTAGATGTTTTAACTAGGGCTGTCGATTTAACATGTTAATTCAGTGTGATTAATTATATAAAAAATAACGTGTTAAACAAATGAACGCAATTAATCGCAATGCCCCCGTATAAGGAAGATCCCTGAGAAATGCAAGCTTTTAGTACCACCTGTTTACTCCAGAGGGCAGTAAGTGAAACTTAAGCTGTATGGCAGCGTGCAGTTTATACAGTGAAGAAAACAACCTTCATCAGCAACAACACAAACACGCGTCACGTTCTTGAGTTCAAAACACATGATGGAGCGCAAATCCGAACTAAGGGATCTCAAGATGTGTTCTAAGTATAAAACTATATTTAACTTGACACAGTGACATTTGTTTATGATGCAACGCACCCGAGACGCTACACAAGCATGTCTGACACAGATGTAAATTGACGGGTCCTTAAACAAGCCCTCATAAACTGATTGACAAATTCACTTGTGAAATGGATTGCTGTGAACTGTATGACAATGATTGACTTATTAAGAATGTAATGCATTTTAATTATCAGAATATTTTTTATTTTATATATAATTGTTAAATATTTAAAGATAACGATGTATAATTATTTCATCATTATATATTTAATTATTGTTATATGAGGGGCTTTTTCAGCAAATATCTGTATATGCGATGAAATGTGATTAATCGCGATTAATTAATCGGGACACCATGTAATTAATTTGATTAAAAATTTTAACCGATTGATAGCCCTTGTTTTAACCTGTGAATTTTATGTATTTTTTTTTATTGGACAGTAATTTCAAATCATATGATTTGTTCATATGCAACATGCTCAAAAAGTTGGAACAGTCGAATGTTTTCCACTATGAAAAAACAACATTTGTCCTTTATAACACTTAAGCATTTGGACACTGAAGACACAAGTTTGTGAAGTTTAGATAGTAGAATTTTACCACATTCATCCATTATGTAGGTTTTTAGCTGCACAATTGTACAGGGTCTTTGTTGTTGTATGGTGTGCTTCATAATGCACCACACATTCTCAGTTGGAGGCAGGTTAGGACTGCAGGCAGGCCAATCCAGCACCCACAATCTCTGTTTACACAGCCATGCTTTTGTAATCTGGGCAGTATGTGGTTTGAAATTCTCCTGCTGGAAAATGCAGGGACATCCCTGGTAAAGATGGTGCTGGATGGCAGTATATGTTGCTCCAACATTTTTACATATCTGTCTGCATTCATGGTTTTCTCCCAGATGTGCAAATTACCCATTCCATGGGCACTGACTCATGTTTTTTTTGACCTGACGCTAATAACAGCTTTGATGGTCCTTCTCCTCATTGGCCCGGATAACACGACAGCTGTGTTTTTCAAAAACGTTATGAAATGTGGACTCTTCAGACCATAAAACTCAGTTACACTGTTCAACTTTCCATTTAAGATTAGACCAAGCTGGGGAGGAAGGTTTGAGGGCTGAATGATATAGCATGTTTTCATAATAAAATAAAAGGACAAACTGATTCCACTTGAATATCACCCATTTAAAATGGCATTTAATATGGCCCAAACTAGCATTCATTAGACATTCAGTAGGAAATGTGCTTTGACAGTTTATTATTTAACCCTCAGTACAGACAGCAAGACAAGACCTCAATGTAATGAGAGTTTGCCACCGGTAGGAGGAGGCATAACTCAATCTTTAATCTTTCAACGGCACCTTTTAATTTCCTTCTTTTTCTGCATTGTGAATTCATGGCAGATCTTAAACACAGATTACAGTGCTTTATTGTCTATATATTTATAGAATTTTTTTTTTTTTTTTAAAGAAATTGATGATTCTGTTCAAGAATGCATTTAATTGATAAACAAATTATAATATTGCAAAGTATTATAACTTTGAAATATGTTTTATTAATATTTATTTTAAAGTAAAACCTATTTTCAGCAGTCATCTCTCTACTAAGAAACACAGTGTCACTGTTACCCAAACTTTAAAAAAATCATTCAAATGTGCTAATTTGGTTAAAACCGTTTAAAACTGTTGTGCTACTTAATAAAGTGTGGAAATCGCAACACAATGTATGTTTCCAGTTACTGAGGTATTAAAAACACTTGCACTTCTTACATGTCTTACAAGAATGTCTTACTTTCATGAATAGTTGATTATAAACACGTTCTTTTATTACTTTTAATCATTGTTTTATTGAAAACCGTTTTCTTGCAACAAAGTAACTTGGTCTTTAATCTTCTCTTGCAGATTCTTTACTACTGTCCCAAAGCTATACGGGAGGTGGATCTGCACTGGCGAGCATCCTCTTGTACCCATATTGTCAGAATTGTTGACGTCTATGAGAACCTCTACCTAAACAGGAAGTGCCTTTTTATTGTAATGGAGTGGTGAGTCAAGAGATCGAAAGATTTTTGATCCTTTCTATATTTCATTTCCTTTTTTGGACACCGAACTATGGCAAAAGTTATTTTTATCTGTTGAACAAGTGAATACATCTGCATTTTTTTACATATCCAATATGATTTATTTATGATGTCATCTAACACATTTTTAATTTGCTCAAAGCAAACAGTGAATGGTGAGAGTTGTTAGCTTTAAATTAGTTGCCTATATTATCTGTCATGTATTAGAAATTAATATTATTTAAATATAGCACTGAAATTTTATTTATTTCACAATCATTTACCATCTTTCCTGTTAACACACCCCTTCCAACATTGCTACTTTCGTATCATCCAGAATTTCCCACTGGTAAATACGACTTTGCCTGGTTGGTTATGTGGAAGTAACTGGTTATGTGTATGTAACTTGTAAATTCCAATATTTTCAACTACAAGTCGAAAATAGGCTGCGTATGTTTTTTTTTATTTTTTTATATATATGTCTCTATTTCCTGTGTCATTCCAACATCGCATTTTAATATTTTGCTGTCTTTTAACTATCCATTACTACTTCATAACTATGCCATAGCTTTACAATATGTAACTGTAAATCACTTGCATATGCAACCAGAAGGAAGCAGGTTTGCTTCCAGGATAACCTCGTACTTAGCTTGATTCATGCGTCCTTCACAAAGACGAATCTGCCAGATTCCATCCTTGCTGAAGCACCCCCAGATCATCACTGATCCTCCACCTGGTTGTCTAATGGTTAGACGGAGACCTGGAGAGGCCTTCAAGCCACAGTGTCTTGCACCCACTCTGAAATTTGGTGGAGGATCGGTGATGATCTGGGGGTGCTTCAGCAAGGCTGGAATCGGGCAGATTCATCTTTGTGAAGGATGCATGAATAAAGCCACGCACAAGGTTATCCTGGAAGATAAATTGCTTCCTGCTGCTCTGACAGTGTTCCCCAACTCTGAGGATTAATTTTTGCACAGTTCAATGCTGCATGCCACACAGCCAGGTCAATTATGTGGATGGAGGACTACCAGATCTAGACTCGGTCATGGCCAGTGCAATCTTCAGACCCGAAACCTATTGAAAACCTCTGGAATGTGATTTTCCAATCACTCCTGGTGCTTGAATTTTTGCACCAGGAGTGGCATAAAGTCACCCAACAGCAGTGTGAAAGACTGGTAGAGAGCATGCCAAGACGCATGAAAGCTTGATTGAAAATCAGGGTTATTCCACCAAAAATGTATTTCTGAACAGTTGTTCATTAATGTTTTTTTGCAAAAATGTAATGCAAACATTTTCATTTTACTGAAACCCACACCTATAAATGGTAGATCCAGAGAAACAATTTTTTTACCATGCATGGGTGGGTGGGTGGGTGGGTGGGTGGGTGTGTGTGTGTGTGTGCGCGTGTATTTATCACTTTGTGGGGACCAAATGTCCCCATAAGGATAGTAAAACCCGAAATTTTTGACCTTGTGGGGACATTTTGTCAGTCCCATATATTTTATAAGGAAAACAGCTTATAAATCATACTAAATTATGTTTTTTGAAAATCTAAAAATGCAGAAAGTTTTCTGTGAGGTTTAGGTTTAGGGGTAGGGTTAGGGTCATGGGACAGAATATATAGTTTGTACAGTATAAAAACCATTATGTCTATGGAAAGTCCCCATAAAACATGGAAACACAACGTGTGTGTGTGTATTTACACCCATCACAATTGTGAGTTTTATACAGCAGTTCATACAAGTAAATAAAAAAAATGAGGAAAAACTAAGAACCGTCACAAAAACTAATTTGTGCAAGGAACTACTTTCTTACGCCACGGATCAGGATCTGCCGTTGTTACTTCAAAAGATGCACACAAAACTCCATAACTAATTTGAAAACGCCACTTTAGAACTGGTAACGACAGCTTGGGCTTTTTCTATCAAGTCATTGGAGAAACAAGGATGTGTGTGTGTTTGAGATTTCGTCTGTCACGACTCCACTTCCCAGCTGTAGTGTAGTGTTAGTCAGCTTGCTGAAGATAATGGGAATTTTGGACAAATACGTTCTATTTTCTCTGTGTAAAAATAGCCGTCTGAAATCTTTCTCTCCTCCGCCATATTGAATATCTATTTCTCCTCACAAAAATTCTGTAAAAGGTATACGTCTTGAACCATTTTAACGGGAACAGGATATCTGGTAGATGTTGCTGTATTTCTGTGTTTACATTTGGCCATTTACAATCAGAGTAAAGGTTTCATGTGCAGTATAATGACTAGACATTTAATAATTTGTCTGTCTGTGCATTGTGATTGTTTGTCTTGAATTGAATAACAGTCATGAGATTCTTACTCATTTATTACAGCCCCTTAACTCATTTGTAATATTTGAGTGAGGTTTCAATGCCTCATCTGTGTAAATGGATTACCAGCAGATGTTTGGACATTATTTACGGTAATCACTCAAGCACCCATGCACCCCTTTTACACTTGAGTGATTTGAAAAGTCCCTTGTCTGCATCAAATGCGTGATGACATACCTCCTGAGGTGGTGACCTCTCATCCATATAGACTTAATGTAGTTGCATAAACACTGTCGTTTCACACTTCACTGCAACTATACGTTAACATGTACCATCCTACTCTACTTACCACTGGTGTGCTTCTCAGCAATCCAGTGCAACCCAAATGGCTTTAGGGGACGGTCCCTGCAGTAATCAAAATGCAAGTTGCATGAATGCAAGTTCTCACATAATGACACAAAATAATAATGTTAAAACTGAAACCTACTGATTTGATTATTTATAACGGTTATGAGATGAAATATATTACTGCTATGAATGTGCTGTGTTTTAGTTAGGGCTGTCAATTGATTCAAATTTGTAATCAGAATATATTACAAGAGATGCTGATTAATGAAAACATTTCAAATAATTTGCTGGGAGGCTATATTTCATAAAAATGACTTGAGGGTCTAAAGTGGGTTTTCTGTTTTTTTTATCAACATAACATAATGGCAACCTACATGTTAGTTACACCAGGGGTTTTCAAACATTTTGATACCAAGAGCCCCCATATGAAGATCCACTTGCAAGGGACCTCTTGTGAAAGAAAGTTAACGTGGTATTACAAAGAAAACATTTTTTCCTGCCTTTTAAATTGTCATTGTGTTAATGATTTTTTTTTTAAATATATATATATATATATAATAAATTAAAATGTATATATGAAAACCCCAGGGTTACACCACATGACTTTGATTTTTTGAGGACAAAAGTTTCTAAAATGTAATAATATTTTAAACAAAATTGTTTAACTCCTTATTTAAAATAATAGTAATAATAATAAAATATTATTCTGCGGTACTCTGAGTTGACTATGCCAACATTTATTGTTTCAAGAATTTCAGCTTATAATCAGATTTTGATTGGCAGTTACACCAAATGACTAAAGGGATAGTTCACCCAAAAAATGTATTTTTTTATTCACTTACCCTCATGCCATCCCAGATGTGTCAGACTTTCTTCAGCCGAACATAAACAAAGATTTTAAGAAAAATAACTCTGTACATCCATACAATGCAAGAGGATGGTGACCAAAACCTCAGACTGCTGAGGTCAAGATTTATAGTGGAAAAAGGAGTTACATTTTGGTCTGTTCTCACCCAAACACTACAAAATCGCAGGATTTGACATGGATTAAACCACTGGAGTCATATGGTTTACTTTTATGCTGCCTTTGTGTACTTTGGAGCTTTTTGAGTGAAATAGCCTTTTAAGCTCCCAGAAGAAATGTCTAAGTGACTAGATGCAGTAATTGTTAAGCATGTTTATCATAGTGTATTAAAGTGTATTTAAGGGGAAAAAATCACATCATTGTTCTCTCTCTCTCTCTCTCTCTCTCTCTCTCTCTCTCTCTCTCTCTCTCTCTCTCTCTCTATATACACACTGATCAGCCACAACATTAAAACCACCTGCCAAATATTGTGTTGGTCCCCCTCGTGCCGCCAAAACAGCGCCAGCATGCATCTCAGGATATCATTTTAATGGTGCCAAAATTCTACAGATATGGTTGTAAAATGATGACTTAGCTGTCCCTTTTTTCAGGATACTGTATTTTAAAGATAATTTTGTAAAAATCCAAATAACATTACAGATCTTTTATTGTAAATGGTTTAAATAATGTTTTCCATGCTTGTTCAATGAACCATAAACAATTAATGAACATGCACCTGTGGAACAGCTTACAGAAGGTAGGCAATTAAGGTCACAGTTATAAAAACTTAGGACACTAAAGAGACCTTTCTACTGACTCTGATAAACACCAAAAGAAAGATGCCCAGAGTCCTTGCTCATCTGCATGCCTTAGGCATGCTGCATGGAGGCATGAGGACTGCATATGTGACCAGGGCAATAAATTGCAATGTCCGTACTGTGAGACGCCTAAGACAGCGCTACATGGAGACCGGAAAGACAGCTGATTGTCCTCGCAGTGGCAGATCACATGTAACAACACCTGCACAGGATCGGTTCATCCGAATATCACACCTGTGGGAAAGGTACAGGATGGCAACATCAACTGCCTGGGTTACACCAGGAACACACAATCCCTCCATCAGTGCTCAGACTGTCTGCAATAAGCTAAGACAGGGTGGAATGAGGGCTTGTAGGCCTATTGTAAGGCAGGTCCTTACCAGACATCAATGGCAACAACGTTGCCTATGTGCACAAACCCACCTTCGCTGGACTAGACAGGACTGGCAAAAAGTGCTCTTCACTGACGAGTCGGGGTTTTGTCTCACCAGAGGTGATGGTCGGACTCTTGTTTATCGTCGAAGGAATGAGCGTGTACTCTGGAGCGGGATCAATTTGGAGGTGAGGGTCCGTCATGGTCTGGGGTGGTGTGTCACAGCATCATCGGACTGAGCTTGTTGTCATTGCAGGCATCTCAATGCTTTGAGTTACAGGGAAGACATCTTCCTCCCTCGTGCCCTCAAGGCATTCAAGGTTAATTAGGTTTTTAAACACAAAATAAATTCTCAAAGTAAAAATTATTAAAAACGTGTGAAACTCAGTATCTTGTAAAATATTGTAATTTGTTGTGCATGTTACTACAAAAGGCAACAAATATTGGTACATTTTACACACACACACTGGTATAGAGCAAGACAACAGACTGTAGCTCTGGCATTTTTGGCAGTTGTGTGTTGTCATATTGTACTGATGCCTCTATTCAGCACAAATGCATTCTGGGCAAATAATAATAAAACAATATATACATAAAGTCCACTCCTTTATTAAAAGGAAAATGTTACACAAAGAAACAAGATTGTGGCCAGGAAGCGTTGTAATGCCTCACTAGTAGCACAAAAGCTCCACAACTGTTTTCATCATCTTGTGATAAGGAGCATGGATCACCATTTCTCCAGTATACTCTAAATTCTTTGGTGGTCTTGTACCTCACAGCAATATACTTCCTCATTAAATAACTGGAATACACGTTGTTTTCAGGGTTAATATAATATATAATAATATAATATAAGTATTGCATATGAGTAACATTGGATTGGTCTGCCACAAAAATAAAATAAATACTAATGCTGTAAAATTATACATCTGTTCTTCTGCATTAATGCCTTGTTTTTTTTATTAATAACTTTATAAAAAAAAAGTCAAGTATTGTTTTGTTGTTGCCCTTAAAACAACTGCTTCTTACACTGAATTATATGATAGGTGATTTGATCAGACAGGTAATATTAAGAACTGTAATCAAGGGTTTGATGGCACAAACACATACTTCCCTTTATGTAATTGGAATTTTTTAAAACCTAGTTAATGTGAAATAGCTGACTGTAACATCAAACTACACATCTCAGTGATATTAGCTAAAAAGCTAAATGAAGCACAAAAGCATTGTAACCAGGAATTTCACCCTAAAAATAAGCTATTTTCAGCTTTTAACATTAAGAATCATGCCATGGTCCAAATCACTGATATCAACCTTTTTTCCCCATCCTGATGGTTGATGTGAACATTAACTGAAGCTCCTGACATGTATCTGCATGATTTTATGCACTGCACTGCTGCCACATGATTGGCTGATTAGATAATCACATGGATGATTGTTGGTGCCAGATGGGCTTGTTTGAGTATTTCTGTAACTGCTGATCTCCTGGGATTTTCATGCACAACAGTCTCTAGAATTTACTCTGAATGGACCCAAAAACAAAATACAGCATCCAGTGAGCAGCAGTTCTGCAGATTGAAACACCTTGTTGATCAGAGAGGTCTACAGAGAATGGCCAGACTGGTTCGAACAGACAAAGTCTATGGTAACTCGGATAACCGCTCTGTACAATTGTGTTGAGAATAATAGTATCTCAGAATGCTATTCTGAGATGCGGTTTGGTGCTGTTTTGGCAACACAAGGGGATCTACACAATATTAGTCAATTTGTTTTAGTGGTGTGTGTGTATAACGCGTTAAAAACGTTTACGCATTTAATCGCAATGCTTTCCTGAGAAATTCAAGCTTGACAGCATTACAGAAGGAGCAAAGTGGATCTATTTCAGGGAGCATGTTTCTTAAATAATGATTGACTGGGTAAAAAAAACGATGTAACAGTTTAAAGGACACCTCCTTAACCTTGTTGGTAATTAAATATTTGTGAGGTAAAGACCGTACGACCTGGGTCAGACATGCTTGTGTCGCGTCTCGGGTGTGTTGCGTCATAAAAGTAAAATGTTTTTTATTTAAAAATCTGTTTATTTTTCTTTCCAAGTTTTTTATACATAAGTGTAAATTTATGTCTATAAAGCCCCTATTTGCACTTTTTTTGTAAAGACTTAAAATATTATTTAAATACTCTTTGTACCTCCAACAACTCCAAAGCATTGAAAACCATTACACTATGTAATGAATATAATGTGTTGACATTATTGTAAACTATATGTGTAGTGTTGTGGTCTATGTATACCCCTGGCTTGTTTCTAAAAAAAAAAAAAAAAAATGTCTGACGCAGATGTAAATTGACAGGTCCTTAAACAAGCCCTCATAATAAATCTCTGAAAAACTGATTGACAAATTCACTTGTGAAATCGGGACACCATGTAATTAATTTGATTAAAAATTGTAATCGATTGACAGCCCTAATATATATACAGTGGGTACGGAAAGTATTCAGACCCCCTTAAATTTTTCACTCTTTGTTATATTGCAGCCATTTGCTAAAATCAATTAAGTTCATTTTTTTTCCTCATTATTGTACACACAGCACCCCATATTGACAGAAAAACACAGAATTGTTGACATTTTGGCACATTTATTAAAAAAGAAAAACTGAAATATCACATGGTCCTAAGTATTCAGACGCTTTGCTGTGACACTCATATATTTAACTCAGGTGCTGCCCATTTCTTCTGATCATCCTTGAGATGGTTCTACACCTTCAATTGAGTCGAGCTGTGTTTGATTATACTGATTGGACTTGATTAGGAAAGCCACACACCTGTCTGTATAAGACCTTACAGCTCACAGTGCATGTCAGAGCAAATGAGAATCATGAGGTCAAAGGAACTGCCTGAAGAGCTCAGAGACAGAATTGTGGCAAGGCACAGATCTGGCCAAGGTTACAAAAAAATTTCTGCTGCCCTGAAGGTTCATAAGAGCACAGTGGCCTCCATAATCCTTAAATGGAAGACGTTTGGGACGACCAGAACCCTTCCTAGAGCTGGCCGTCTGGCCAAACTGAGCTATCGGGGGAGAAGAGCCTTGGTGAGAGAGGTAAAGAAGAACCCAAAGATCACTGTGGCTGAGCTCCAGAGATGCAGTCGGGAGATGGGAGAAAGTTGTAGTAAGTCAACCATCACTGCAGCCATCCACCAGTCGGGGCTTTATGGCAGAGTGGCCCGACAGAAGCCTCTCCTCAGTGCAAGACACATGAAAAAACACCTGAAGGACTCCAAGATGGTGATAAATAAGATTTTCTGGTCTGATGAGACCAAGATATAACTTTTTGGCCTTAATTCTAAGCGGTATGTGTGGAGAAAACCAGGCACTGCTCATCACCTGTCCAATACAGTCTCAACAGTGAAGCATGGTGGTGACAGCATCATGCTGTGGGGGTATTTTTCAGCTGCAGGGACAGGACGACTGGTTGCAATCGAGGGAAAGATGAATGTGGCCAAGTACAGGGATATCCTGGACGAAAACCTTCTCCAGAGTGCTCTGGACCTCAGACTGGGCCGAAGGTTCACCTTCCAACAAGACAATGACCCTAAGCACACCGCTAAAATAATGAAGGAGTGGCTTCACAACAACTCCGTGACTGTTCTTGAATGACCCAGCCAGAGCCCTGACTTAAACCCAATTGAGCATCTCTGGAGAGACCTGAAAATGGCTGTCCACCAACGTTTACCATCCAACCTGACAGAACTGGAGAGGATCTGCAAGGAGGAATGGCAGAGGATACCCAAATCCAGATGTGAAAAACTTGTTGCATCTTTCCCAAAAAGACTCATGGCTGTATTAGATCAAAAGGGTGCTTCTACTAAATACTGAACAAAGGGTCTGAATACTTAGGACCATGTGATATTTCAGTTTTTTTTATTTTTATAAATGTGCAAAAATGTCAACAATTCTGTGTTTTTCTGTCAATATGGGGTGCTGTGTGTACAATAATGAGGACAAAAAATGAACTTAAATGATTTTAGCAAATGGCTGCAATATAACAAAGAGTGAAAAATTTAAGGGGTCTGAATACTTTCCGTACCCACTATATATATATATATATATATATATACACACACACACACACACACACACACAAACACACAAACACAGTTGAAGTAAGAAGTTTACATACACCTTAGCCAAATACATTTCAACTTAGTTTTTCACTATTCCTGACATTTGATCTTAGAAAACATTCCCTGTCTTTAGCTAGTTTGGATCACTACTTTATTTTAAGAAATGTGAAATGTCAAAATATTAGTAGAGAGAATTATTTATTTCAGCTTTTATTTCTTTCATCACATTCCCAGTGGGTCAGAAGTTTACATACACTTTGATAGTATTTGGTAGCATTGCCTTTAAACTGTTTAACTTGGGTCAAATATTTTGGGTAGTCTTCCACAAGGTTCTCACAATAAGTTGCTGGAATTTTGGCCCATTCCTCCAGACAGAAGCCTCCTTTTGTAAGCCTCCTTGCTCGCACACACTTTTTTCAGTTCTGCCCACAAATCGGCTTGAGTTCAGGGCTTTGTGATGGCCACTCCAATACCTTGACTTTGTTGTCCTTAAGCCATTTTGCCACAACTTTGGAGGAATGATTGGGGTCATTGTCCATTTGGAAGACCCATATGCAACCGAGCCTCAACTTCCTGGCTGATGTCTTGAGATATTGCTTCAATATATCCACATCATTTTCCTTTCTCATGATGCCATCTATTTTGTGAAGTGCACCTGTCCCTCCTGCAGCAAAGCACCCCCACAACATGATGCTGCCATCCCCATGCTTCACGGTTGGTGTGGTGTTCTTTGGCTTGCAAGCCTCACCCTTTTTCCTCCAGACGTAACAATGGTCATTATGGCAAACAGTAAAATTTTTGTTTCATCAGACGAGAGAATATTTCTCCAAAAAGTAAGATCTTTGTCCCACTTGCAAACTGTAGTCTGGCTTTTTTATGGCAGTTTTGGAGCATTGGATTCTTCCTTGCTGAGCAGCCTTTCAGGTTATGTCGATAAAGGACTCGTTTTACTGTGGATATAGATACTTGTCTACATGTTTCCTCCAGCATCTTCACAAGGTCCTTCGCAGTTGTTCTGGGATTGATTTGCACTTTTTGCTCCAAACTACATTCAACTCTAGGAGATAGAATGCTTCTCCTTCCTGAGTGGTATGATGGCTGCGTGGTCCCATGGTGTTTATACTTGTGTACTATTGTTTGTACAGATGAACGTGGTACCCTCAGGCATTTGAAAATTGCTCCCAAGGAAGAACCAGACTCGTGGAGGTCCACAATTAGTTTTTCTTAGGTCTTGGCTGATTTCAGATTGTCCCATGTTGTCAAGCAAAGAGGCACTGAGTTTGAAGGCATGCCTTAAAATACATCCACAGGTACACCTCCAATTCAGGACACCTCTTATCAGAAGCTAATTGGCTAATTTCCTAAAGACTTGACATCATTTTCAAGAATTTTCCAAGCTACTTAAAGGCACAGTTAACTTAGTGTATGTAAACATCTGACCCACTGGATTTGTGATATAGTCAATTAAAGGTGAAACAATTTGTCTGTAAACAATTGTTGTAAAAATGACTTGTGTCATGCACAAAGTAGATGTCCTAAACAACTTGGCAAACTATAGTTTGCTAGGATATAATCTGTGGAGTGGTTATAAAATGAGTTTTAATGACTTCAACCTAAGTGTATGTAAACTTCTGACTGTGTGTGTGTGTGTGTGTTTATGTGTGAGCGTGTATTTATCACTTTGTGGGGACCAAATGTCCCCATAAGGATAGTAAAACCCGAAATTTTTTTACATTGTGGGGACATTTAGTCGGTCCCCATGAGGAAAACAGCTTATAAATCATACTAAATTATGTTTTTTGAAAAGGTAAAAATGCAGAAAGTTTTCTGTGAGGGTTAGGTTTAGGGGATAGAATATAAAGTTTGTACAGTATAAAAACCATTATGTCTATGGAAAGTCCCCATAAAACATGGAAACACAACGTGTGTGTGTGTGTGTGTGTGTGTGTGTGTGTGTGTGTGTGTTGAAGTCAGAAGTTTACATGCACTTAGGTTGAAGTCATTAAAACTCATTATATAACCACTCCTCAGATTTCATATTAGCAAACTTTAGTTTTGGCAAAAAAGATCATGCTGTGTCATGACATGTATTACATGCCTAATATCTGCATGGGGGAGTGTTATCTATCATTGATTTTATGCTGATCATGCTCTTCTTGTATGTCAGTTGTGACATTCTCACAAGTATTTGATCTAGAGCCCAAACACCTTTTATTGTCTGATATTCTGATATGCGAAACAGAAATAACACCTCCCTGTTTCCATTTCTTTGATTTACGGTGCATCTGGTTACTGGCGTTGATGCTCAAATTGACATCAAACAAAGCCAAGCTGCTTGAATTTTTGCACCAGGAGTGTCATAAAGTCTCCCAACAGCAATGTGAAAGACTGGTAGAGAGCATGCCAAGACACATGAAAGTTGATTGAATATCCACCAGATATTGATTTGTGAAGTCTTCCTAAGTTAAAACATTAGTATTGTGTTGTTTAAAAAATAATATGAACTTGTTTTCTTTGCTTTATTCGAAGTCTTAAAACACAGCATTTTTTAAAAAATTATTTTTAATGTATGTATGTAATTCATTCTTTGTTTTACACAGTAAGAGATTCTTCTTAGGGAAGTATAGTAATTCAGTAGACACCGTTTATTATTTTTCGAATTGAAAAGTGCTTTATGAAGTACATTCAGACAATATGATGTGGTGTCTGGCTCAAGTTACCTTATCAAATCATCCATACATCAGTGCTGTTAGTCATAGTGAATATATTAGAATAAGCTGGCTGAAGGCATCTCACAGACTGCAGAAGATCAAACACAATCTCATATAGATTACAAGAAATCAGGCCAGAGACATCCAGCAACTCAGCACTAAGGAAACAGAATCTACAGGTCATCAGAACTGAAATGGAAGTGGAAAGTGCCAGCACTCATGTTTAGCATGAAGTATAGTTTTTCTAAGAAAACTACTAACACGCAGAAATTAAGATGCAGGCACAAAACCAACAAGACCCTCCCATCGGTAATGAGTAATCTTGGGTAGCTTATTTTAGTGCAGCTTCACAACACATGCTTATTGGCGGTTTGTACCATAAATCACATGCGTCCCAATGTTTTTGTCTCATGCATTCGGCTGTATTATTATTATCAGGTGGGACACAAAACCTCTGGGGTTTAGTGAGAATGAAAGTGGTGAAACGTGTTGTGGTTGTTCAAAGCCCCCCCTTACTTGTGTTCAGAGTGAAGTAGGCTTTCTCAGTCAAACTCATAGTGCTTTTTTCTATTTCTATCAGGCGTTTGATGATTTCATTTGAAACTGACTGCAGTTCTTCGTGAAATGTTGAAATGAAACTTACCTTTCATAGCCTATAGAGAAGATGTGAGAACATCATATTTTTTTCACATTTGCATAGTAGATAAAAAGATACACCCTTTTTAGTGAAGGCTATAGTAGAATTTGCTTCCACCTTTGCAATGTTTCACCATGCTTTAATATAATAACGGATGTTTTCTCACCACATCAAGTGTCAGTCCCCCTATCAAAATCATAACTATGTAAACTTACATGAGTTATCTCTCTGTCATACCCTTTTTCTCACTTCCCCACGAGAGAGACTTTTTTTCTGTCGAGAGTTTTTCAAAGACCACTGACCCAGTTTCTCGCTACTGGCATGTTTTCAAGAAATCAACTCACCCGACATGCACACTTTGCAGTGGTTTATGTATAATCGGAAATCATAACCACAGTGATTACATGGGGGCAAATTGAAAAGATCCCCCTTCCTGTGGTTTTATATGTATTTGATCTAAGCAGTTTTTGTTAGTTTCAGTGGTAGGCCAGCTCATTGGCTATCAGCATTCAGAATAATGTATCCACAAATCAAGCCTTAAGTAACAGAATGACGGCTTTACATTGTTTATATGTTGCAGCTGCTTGTTTCTCTTTAAAATACACTGCCCTTTGACTGAAATGAGTGTCAATGTCATGTTTTGAGTGTACTACCATTATTATTATTTATTTTTATGATATGACAGATTTTAAGGTCTAGGGTGATAGTTTATTTTCTTCAGCAATCTCAAGTTTTAATGTCTTGTAACTAATAACACATTTTTTGTTGTTTTTGTGTTGCAGCATGGATGGAGGTGAGCTGTTCAGTCGGATTCAGGACAGAGGGGACCAGGCATTCACGGAGAGAGGTACCATAGTTGTCCAACACTGTTAGAGATCAGGATCTATTTTAGGCACCTGTACAGAATTAAGTTTATTTGGTGTATGCAACCCATTTAAAATACTTAATCTATTCCAAATTCAATGCTAAATTCCAATGAAAATGGGAATTTATCTGCGATGTGCTTGGCTTGCATTCAGTACCGCCACTTCCTATACACATAGTACGCAGTCTGCATAAGGCACCTACTCCTTTGGGGGGGGCACCATCTTACCCTAGGGGGGCACTAGAAACTCCATCGGCTGCCCTTACTCACACGTTATTCAAGGACCTGGTAGCAGACGTGGAACACAGACGATTGCCTCACGCTCGTACTTTCAGTCATGCTTGCACCGCACCTCGACCCATCAGCAGCCTGTTCTAAACAGAGTTCACCAAGTAAAAGTTACTTAACATACTAAAACAATCAGGACATTGTTGAAATTAAATAACAGGTAAGCCAAATCTACGAGAGGAAAAAAATGTGCTGAAAAGTTGTGCGTATTTCACAACGTGCATTAGCCTATGATCTAATATAACAGCTTTTCAGTTAAGAATGTTAACCAGTAACAGTTAATATGTTTACAAAAATAGCTATAGAAAAAAATAGGCCTTTGAGAAATGTACAATAAACATAATGTATTGTTCTGAAATAATGTGCACACAGAATAAAAGATAAGCAGCTAAGCAGACTCATTTTTGTTGATATATTGAATTTCTTGTTTTTTTATATTTCTTTTGTTCAGAGGCTTCTTATATCATGAAGAGTATAGGAGAGGCCATTCAGTATTTGCATGCTATAAACATTGCACACAGAGATATCAAGGTAAGGATCTTATAATGCAACCATTCGATTGATGGGTGATGTTATGAAATGCATAGTAGTTGCCTTTTTTTCTGAGCTTTTTAATCAACCGAATATTCTGAAAATTAACTTTGCAGCCAGAAAACCTGTTATATACTTCGGAAATGCCCAACACCCTTCTCAAACTGACAGACTTTGGGTTTGCAAAGGAGACGACTACACACAACTCTCTGGCCACCCCTTGCTATACTCCTTATTATGTTGGTAAGAATAATATGTTGGTAATCATTAACAGTCATTTGAGGTTGAAAATAAGTAGTCAGAACTTCCATTCCCCCATGCTCTTTCCTCTCCCTCCATTTGAATGTTTTTTCATCTTTTTCATGTTATAGCCCCAGAGGTTCTTGGTCCTGAAAAGTATGACAAGTCCTGTGACATGTGGTCTTTGGGTGTCATCATGTATATTCTGTAAGTGAATCTGTCTCGTATGTGGTTCAAAGACCATTTTTGTCTTTACTGCCAACAGCTTGGCCTGCACATGACATTACCTTGTCAAGTGTCACCGATCATAATTTGTTACATATAAAGCTAAATACCTATGTTTGCTTTTTTTCAACTGTTAGGCTCTGTGGTTACCCACCTTTCTATTCTAACCATGGTCTGGCTATTTCCCCTGGTATGAAGAAACGGATCCGTATGGGACAGTACGAGTTTCCAAATCCAGAGTGGTCTGAAGTGTCAGAGGAAGGTATTGATTTCCTGTTTTGTTAAACCAACTTGAGAAACCTTTCCTAGAATGCTGTCATCTTCAACACATTTCTAAGAATCATTATACACTACCGGTCAAAGGTTTTGAAACACTTGTCTGAAATGTTTCTCATTTTCTTAAGTCTTTAGATCTGAAGGCGTATGCTTACATTTTTTTTAATTAGTTCATTATAAAACAAACATGAAATTGATGACTTGGACCAAATAATGAAGAAAAGCAGCCAATAAGTGCCCAACATAGATGGGAACTCCTTCAATACTCTTTAAAATGCATCCCAGGGTGACACCTCAAGAAGTTGGTTTTGAAAATGGGTGACTACTTTGAAGATGCTAAAATATAATATTATATTGGATTTTGTTTAATCACAACAATATTCCTATAGTTCAAATTATGTTATTCCTTAGTTTTAATGACTTTACTATTATTCTAAAATATTAAGAAAAATGTAGAAAACATTTTGAAAGGTAGTGTAGATTTGAGTGACTCTGTCTTTGTATTTTTAGCCAAGCAGCTCATCAGAACCTTACTGAAAACTGAGCCGACACAGAGGATGAGCATCACGGAGTTCATGAACCACCCTTGGATCAATGTAAGTGTACATTATCATTACTCCATGGACAACTGTGCATAGTTATTGATTAAGCAGTTGACGGATGGGCTTCCTGTGTATCTATTGTTGGTCTGTTCTGTGGTGTGATTTTAGCAATCAACGGAGGTACCGCAGACCCCCCTACACACTAGCCGTGTTCTGAAAGAAGAGAAAGACACTTGGGAAGATGTCAAGGTGAGGCCTTGCACTTGAAATGTATCCTTCGCAGAGAAGGCAATTCCGGAATTCATTGCGTCAAGCTTAGTGAAAAGAAAATACATTCAAGATGGCTGACAAAGCAAGAGAAATTTTGGTTAGAAATATAATTCAGTTAATGCTATAAAAAAATTGTTTTTTTTACCTAGTATTTGTGTGGGTTATGTATTTTTATGCTTATTAGAGTATCAAACAGCTACATTTCAATGCCAAATTCTATTGATATCAATTGTGAGTCGAGACTTATGCTGATAAGTGCCATTAGATGACGCAATGACTTCCGCATGTCATGTTCACTGCGAAATCCTTAGTTTAAATTGTTGTTCAGTTGTTTTAATCTGCATGCAATTTTTATATTTATTGTTGATGCGGTTTTCTTATGTAAATGTTTGAGAACGTGGGATACCAACAATATGTCGTTGTTTTGTACAGCAGTACAATGACAAAGTCTTTAACTAGGCTATTTTCACTGAGGGTTTCTTTAACCTATCTTCATTCTTTTTCATGATAATTTGTTGTTGTGCTATAGGAGGAAATGACTAGTGCCTTGGCAACAATGAGAGTCGACTACGAACAGATAAAAATCAAGAGGATTGAAGACTCTTCTAATCCACTGCTGATGAAGAGGAGAAAGAAAGCCAACAATATTGCTCCTGAAAATGAGATGCCTGCATGCTAAGGACATATTCACTCAGTCTTTCTGTCACACGTACACACACATTTATGCACTCATACTTTTTTACATTTATTTTAAATCAGTCAACATTTCTAACTATTACATTAATTTGCCACAAGAAGAAACAGGTTGTACCATTATGATACAAGACTATACATTTCAAATATGTTAAGCAGCCAATGTCCACTAATTTGCTCCCTAAATTTGCCATGAGTGCAGTTTTTTTACATGGTGTTTAATGTAGATTATCATAATCTGATTATCAATAATCAGAATGGTTAGTTTGTTTCTTTTTCTTTTCTTGTTTCCCCCTTTTTTTAATCAAAAAGCCATTGGTACATGAGTTAATGAGTTAAACACACATTGCCACTGTTTGTTTTTATTGATTTTTGTATTATTATTATGTTTCATTCTCAGTCTGGGATGACTCGTTCAAAGAGTTGCCCTGTAATGGAATGGTTATTCAGATTCCTTTGCTCATGTTCAAACGATCTATGCATAATGCTAGCTTTCCTTAAGTTCATGATCTTTCTTACATGTCAAATTCATTTCTGCACTTGAATGATCTCTTTCATTCCAAAAGACTACTGCAGTTAGTTCTGGTGTCTAGATATATGTAATATTTAAATGACTCTGAATGTACGCACTCTGTTCTTTATTGTGAAAATGTCTGTCAGTGTTGCATAGGGTCCTGTTAAGTAAAATACAAGATGTTTTTGAGCTTTAGATTCAGTTAGCCTTATGTCTGTCATTCAGATATAGAGAAAAAGCACAATGATCGCTCTGCTTTCAAGAAAATTTTTCACATTGGTTTTAGATTCTACTATATCAAGGAAAGCCAATCCAGTACATTATTTCAGCCCTCTACTTAAACATGCTTAATGCTTCATTTAATGATTTGCCTTGTATCAATTCTGTGCATAATTATTCCCAGCTAGTTTTTCTTGGATATTTGGGAAGAATGTTAACCCATGCTCTGGTATTTCAATTTTTAAATACCTTCTAAGAATTGGCAGACATATTCTGCTGGTTTAACTCTGCTTTAACCCATTTGTATTCTTATTTTTATTTGTGTAATGAATCGTATGAAATGGGATCTTTGTGAATGTGATGACTGCTTTTGTCTGAATACATGAAATGTCCACCATTTTGGTTGGGGTTGACTGTACTCTTTATTACTTCATGTGTCTGTAATGCATGCCTAACATGCAGCGACTGAGTTTAAATGCAGCTATTGAGAGCAGCTTAGAGAAACCAGGTGTTTGTTAAAGGAACAGAGAGACAAACCTTGACTTGAGGCTTCACCTTTTGCGAATGTTAGGGGATACAGGGAATCCTACATCCAGCGAATTGGTTTTAGCTGCACTGCTGACCTATGCTGAACAGTTTTATTTCATTGTATTTTTTCTTGTTCTTGATCCTCTCTTTAAGGATGTGATTATATGCCCAAAATGTTAAACTTTGAGTTTCAGTGGTGTGCAGTCTAACTCCCACACAGCGGATAACACACAAACGTTTTCTGTTGCCTTGCAAAAATATTGCATCTTTTTAGATCCTCTGGAAACTAAAAGATTTCTTTCTTTTTGCATTTTTCTTTGATAATGCCACTTTATAGGAGTTTTTTTCCTCCATGCCATCATTTCATAAGCAAAGACTACATTCTGTTTTAGTCTGTTGAAAAGCAGACTAAAACTCTTAACAGAAATTGATACTTTCTGAAAGCAAAAAGTGTCCATTTTTAGTTTTTAACTGCTGTACTTATATCTTGGTCTGCTTCATCTTTGGATTAAAACACCTAAAAACGCAACCTTCTCCATTTCATTTTAATGAAATGACCCTGACATTGTTAAAAATTACTTTAAACACTGCCATTACACTTTCAGTGCATCACTGGCACTGCTTTAGCTGCTTTCCTCTGGTTCACATCTTTTCTTAAGCTCAACTCATAATTGTTATGCCCTCTGCTTTTTGTTATTTACATCCTCCCATGGACAAATAATGTGAAAACAACATAATCATTTGGGAAGTCAGCATTTTGTTTCTGAGAGTTCATTACCTTAGGATCAGACACATTATTATCACTCACTGACAAGCGTCATCTATACATTTTTGCATTGGGTCGCTTCGAGTTTACCCTTCCTTGTAGTGTGACCAGAAGTGCGATGCGTCAGCAGCTTGGGAGACCTGGGATCAGAAACCTTAGTTAGTTCGCATCATTAGTGATGATGGCATTTTGGAGGTTGAAGTTTTCCGTAATATAACAGTTGTACTAAACTGATGGTTAGGTTTTGGTTTGGAGGTAAATTTGTATAAAATATGCTGTATTTCAGCCTGTACAGCTGAAGACAACTCACTTTTGCTGCCTCTCTGTGGACATTACACCCAGAAAAAGGACAGCATATACCGCTTTGGCCATGGGCGCAGTGTTTCGAATTTCGATAAGCACAGACTGATTTTAGCTTAATTTTGTGTAAGTGGGATTGTTCGGGGGGGGGCACACAATATAGCACAATTATTTCAGGCATTATGAGTGCATTGTCAAGTTTTTCATTTGTCATGAGAAGCAGATCATTGAGAAGAGAAAACATTGAGTAATGAAAGCTTGATGGAGTTTAGGGAGAAATGGGTGGTAATTAAACCATGATCCTGTTTCAATGTTAATGGAAAGGAGAGAATACTGTTTATTTAAAATGATACTGGTTTGCATTTGCCCATCCTTGGGGTTGGCAAAGCTCATTATTCGAGGGGTTGGCACATTTTTCTGTGGAGCTGGACCTGACTACATGTTAATAGTTATTTAATTATCAATAATAATATGAAATTACAAGCTACTTTATGAAATAATTACAACTTAATACTTGCTATATAATTGGTATTATTTACGCATTATATAAACTTTGTTGTTCATACATAATATGTGATGCTAATGCACAGCCACCAGAGAATAGTTGTAGCCCTGTTTACATGGCAATGGTGACATAAAAGCAGCAAAACTATTACACTTGACAAGCTTTAAACTGATGTGTGTAATTTCTGCACCATCGAATGGAATTGCAAAAATAAAGAGTTGTTTTCACTTTTCAAGCAGCCTTCCGAATATGCCCTCTGCTTAATGTTGACTGAAAGAACAACTGGTCTCGCACCATTGGTTTAGGCAATATTATGATGTCTGGCTGAATAGCTGCTCAAATAAAAAATGCTCAATAAAAAGAAATTATAGCACCACAATGAGTGTTTACACAGTGAAAACTAACCAACAGCTGGGATAGGATAAAGTCTTTTAACACTGAAAAAGTTACACACTTCCGCTGTAATATCTATCGAGTGTTCAAAATGTCCTCTTTGACAATATATCTTTAACATGCCCAATCAGAGCAGAAGAACTATTAAATTTCGAATTTATTGGCCCCACTATCATTCTCAGTAAATTTGAACATGAACAGCCCACTTTGATTCTAAAAAGCTGAGTCATGCCAGTCAATAAGAAATTATTCATCTTCATGTTCTTAGTATACCATACAGCAAAGGGACATCACCCTTCCTGTCCCTGACTTACACCCTCATGTTTCCCCCTCTTCACCCCCTAAATGGAGGCCAGAAATGAAAGTGGGAAAAATACATAGTAAATGCGATTCCCTTAGTTATATAGATTTATAAGCACTGTTAAACACATTTTCTCTGGTGACCTAAAAATTGTCCTTCATGCAGTATCAACCAAACTAACTGTTTTCATTCACCTCAAAAAAGTTTTTAGATTACAGTAACAAAAGTAATTGACCCTTAGCTAAGCCCCTCCTTAAAAGCGCTTCTGACCAATCCTGTCCTATGAACTGTTGCTCTACCGCCGTTACTTTACTGTAACATGCGTTTGCTATTTTTCAATGACAGCCTATGGAAGTACAGGCATGGCCAAAAGTATTGGCAGTCAAGGTAAGCACAGCATAGTTCTAGCATGAAGACTAGCAGCTGTACATCATCTCAACCATTAGCTGTGTAATTCCCAGCCAATCACATGTAAGCCGTTGCTTTATAAGTCTGCTCGCATATCACATTGCTGTTTCAGTGTGCTAACATGGCAGCCACCACCACCAGTTGAGTCCCGTCCTGCACAGGAGTAGGGTCCTCGCCCCTGCCTCCTATCTCCGGCAGGATATGACTCTTCCGAGTACAACTTCTTCAGACCGCCAGACAGGGCCTACGCCAAAGAGAGACATAACTTTTCTGTTTTATATTCATCAAATAATTGTCATCTTAAATTTCACTGAAGTCTGCAAGTCTTCCTGATAGAACCAAATTGCTCCTGGATCGTTGGGAGAAGTTGCTCTTGCAGGACGTTTTGATACCATTCTTTATTTATTGCAGTGTTCTGGGCAGAATTATGAGAGGGCACACTCCCTTGTGTGTGCAACCCACAATGGATGGTCTCAGGATGCTTCACTGTTGGCACGACACAGGACTCATGGTAGTATTCACCATTCTTCTCAGGACTATCGATTTTCCAGATGTCCCAAACAGTCGGAAGGGGGCTTCATCAGAGAAAATAACTTTGCACCAGTCTTCTGCTGTCCGATCCTTGTACTTCCTGCAGAATTTCAGTCTGTCCTTGATGTTTTTCTTGGAGAGAAGTGGCTTCTTTGATGCTCTTCTTGACACCAGGCCATTGCCCAAAAGTCTTTGCCTCACTGTGCGTGCAGATGCACTCACACCAACCTGCTGCCAATATTGAGCTCTGCACTGGTGGTGACACGATTCCGTAGCTGACTCCTCAGGAGGAGATGGTCCTGGTGCTTGCTGGACACTCTGGGACATCCTGAGGCCTTCTTCACTGCAGTTGAACCTCTCTCTTCGAAGTTCTGATCTGGTAAATGGTTCTTTCAGGTGCAATATTCTTTGCAGCAATTTCCTTGCATGTGAGGCAATTTTGATGCAAAGTGATGATGGCTGCACGTCTTTCTTTAGAAGTAACCATTGCTAACAAGAACACAATGATTGGAAGCACTTCTTCCCTCCTTTTATAGCAATCAGACTGCTCTTATAATCCAATCAGAATGATAGAATGATTTCACAATGACTAGTACTCGTTCACACTTTCCCAGATGCTGCTGATATGATTAGTGAAATTATGTTTGATGGTCATTTTGTGCCAGGGTCAAAAAACTGTGAAATTTGGGGTTTTGTGATAAAGTTCATGTTTTGGGCCAATTAAGCTTTTTGCAATAATTTTAAATGCATCTTATCACTCTGTACAATAATCTAGAAACAATGTGAATCAACACCACAACAACTGAAATACTTAATAAACTTAATAGTAATAGTGACAAAAGTAACCCAGAGAGGATAAATGCAGTGTTTTTCTTAATTTTAAGAAAGATTAAGTAATCTTTAAAAAAAAATCTAGAGAAGAGCATATGGGCTAAACTATATCAGCCCTCATTCCCAAATGAACATATAACATCTGCAACGACACCTACATTTGCTCCAAGTTAAATTAAAGCTAATAACTAAATGTTTATTTGTTTATGTATTGATTGAAGTCATAATAAAAGCAATAGTAAATGAACAGTTCACAGCATCTAAATGAGTGTGTTATCAGACGTATTAAATAGTTATGTTCATGTACGCTAATGTTATTAGATGTGTAATCGCTATTGAATTCAATTTTTCTTTTTTTAAGTGACTGTAATAATCTTTTGCCTTGATTCTGATTCACAGTCTCCACAGTTTTTAATTAAATTACTTTACCACATTTTTTTTTTAAATAAATATGCATTACAGTATCACACTTCATACCAGCCCACGTACAAATTTTATCCATTCCGTTATGAGAATATTTAGCCAAAGACGCCTTCATGACAATCTCCCATTCATTCCTAATGGGAGTTCTCCAGAGCTTGTAGAGCGAGCGACCATAACCAAGGGGGCGGAGCTTAGCGAAGGGTCAAGGACAGGTTAGATCATGTAGAAATAACTCCTTAAGGTACAGTTCAAGTCAGAAGTTTACAATTAGCCAAATACATTAAAATTCCTGACATTATCCCTGTCTTAGTTAAGAGAGGATCACTACTTTAGTTTAAGAATGTGAAATGTCAAAATAATAGTAGAGAGTATTATTTATTCAAATGGTCAAATGTTTTGGGTAGCCTTCCACAAGCTTCTCACAATAAGTTGCTGGAAATTTGGCCCATTCCTCCAGACAGAACTGGTGTAACTGGAGTCAGGTTTGTAGGCATCCTTGTTTGCACACACTTTTTCAGTTCTACCCACAAATCTTCTAGCAAATTGAGGTCAGGGCTTTTTGATGGCCACTCCAATACCTTGAATTTGTTTTCCTTATGCTATTTTTCCACAACTTTGGGTAATTTGCGACCAAGCTTTAACTTCCTGGCTGATGTCTTGAGATGTTGCTTCAATATATCCACATCATTTTCCTTTCTCATGATGCCATCTATTTTGTGAAGTGCACCTGTCCCTCCTGCAGCAAAGCACCCCCACAACATGATGCTGCCACCCCCATGCTTCACGGTTGGGATGGTGTTCTTCAGCTTGCAAGCCTCACCCTTTTTCCTCCAAACATAACGATGGTCATTATGGCCAAACAGTAAAATTTTTGTTTCATCAGACCTGAGGAACATTTTTGTCCCCATGTGCACTTGCAAACTGTAGTCCACTTGTTTATGGTGGTTTTGGAGCAGTGGCTTCTTCCTTGCTGAGCAGCCTTTCAGATTATGTCGATATAGGACTCGTTTTACTGTGGATATAGATACTTATCTACTTAATTCCTCCAGCATCTTCACATGGTCCTTTGCTGTTGTTCTAGGATTGATTTGCACTTTTTGCACCAAATTATGTTCATCTCTAGGAGACAGAATGCGCCTCCCTCCTGAGCGGTATGATGGCTGCGTGGACCCATGGTGTTTATACTTGTGTACTATTGTTTGTACAGATGAACGTGTCACCCTCAGGCATTTGGAAATTTCTCCAAAGGATAACCCAGAATGGGCTGATTTCTTTTGATTTTCCCATGATGTTAAGCAAAGAGGCACTGAGGTTGAAGATAGGCCTTAAAATACATCCAAAGGTACACCTACAATTGACTCAATTTGCCAATTAGCCTATCAGAAGCTAATTAGCTAATTGCCATAAGGATTGACATAAATTTCCTGAATTTTCCAAGCTGCTTAAAGGCACAGTTAACTTTGTTTATGTAAACTTCTGACCCACTGGAATTGTGATATAGTCAATTAAAAGTGAAACAATCTGTCTGTAAACAATTTTGGGAAATATTACTCATCTACTATGTTATGCACAAAGTAGATGTCCTAAATGACTTAATGGCTTCAACCTAAGTGTATTTAAACTTCTGACTTCAACTGTAACTGCTCGCATTCATGTTACAGTGTAGGTCAGATTTTCTTTTACCTTATCTCATGAGAAGTGGCATTAACACCCTTTTTATTTAATAAACTGAATCTCAGCATGCTCTTTATTCAAATTCCTGATATCCTAATGATAAACACCATGCTGAAAGGCAAAAAAAAGATCATATACAAAACATGCCTCCAGAGCAACTCACTATTTAGAAGTATGTGAGGGTTTTGTAAATGGTATTATAGCGTCTCCATATGAACTTTAGCAAATCTTTTGTGGATGGGCTGACTTCCTTTATCTTACACTAGTATATGAAAAACATTTCCAAAAATATTAAAACTACTCTTTATCACAGAGTGTGATTGAACTAAATTTAAATTTTAGGCAAGTATCAAATGATTGGTGTAATGATCTGGGTTATCATCCCTCGCTGAAACCAGGAATTAATTGCATATCATCAATGTCAAGCACGATTCAGAGGTTCCATTTTCCCTCAAAGATGACAGTTTACTCCACTGACAATCAGGTTTAGGGTTGGGGTTTGGGTGTAGAGTTAATAAAACAGGCATTCCTCTTTACTGCATTACATCCTTAACAGCTCACTTTTGGCACCCCTTCTGGGTATTTCACTCGAAAACAGGAGCTCACACACACTTTTACATAAAAAAACCCTTCCTAATTTGGTCACAGGAGGCAGTGCCAGTCAGGCCCGGCTCCATGTGGGGCCAGGGTGGGCCTGACCCACCCAACCAGGAGCTTGGCCCACCCTGACCCCACCCCCCATAACAACCAATCACAAAATTGGTGCAATGTTAATTTCAGCTCCAAATTTTTTTTTTGTAGGCTGTCAAAACAATAGCTTTAGACTCATTCACCTCGCTACCTTTGCCATTAACAAATGCAATATTAATAACGATACTGTCATATTAACAGTCAGTAAACATATTACTAAACACTTGTACATTAAACAAAGCACAACATGCACTGATTTCTTATTCCGAAAGGACAAAAGAAAAGCACTTTTGATCACCAGAATGCAGCTACCACCTCTTCCATTTGCGGCAACAATGTCACAGGAAAAGTTCAACGGCATCTTCGGATGGTGTCAAAAACACAATTACACCTACACAAAAATGCATCAATTCTGTCCCAAATGATTTATTCAAGGCAAATCCTCATCAGCCAGCTCTGAAATACCTCTGAATTCTTCTCGGAGGGAGAGATATTTTTCGGCCGCTTGGCATGACCGTAGCTTGAATATCAGCTAATGCCATCCTTCAGTCTCATCATGTTGATTTGTGCAGTGCAGCTGAAGTACTGCAAGTATCTCTTAGTGCACTGAGAAATCACAGAGAAAATGACAGTCAATTGCAGCAGTACTGCACTGGCATGTCTACTGATGAGCCCTCACCAAACGTCTGAGGACTACCAATCCCTTCTATGCTGACTCTGTCATTTTATCACCTATAGGGAAAAAAGAGCAGTCAGGCTCTGAATGTTCCACTGAAGCTCTAAGGTGACAGATGTTAAACATTGTTGATACAGCTGTATCAGAGATGGAAAACAGGTTTCCACAAAGATTTAGAGCTGATGCAAGCCCACTCAGGTTTGATGCCAAAATCCAAAAAATGTCTTGACAATCAGCTGCTTGAGCCTTTCTGTTGGCTTGCAGGTGTTGCAAAAAGTGAGCTGCATAGTGAAATTATTTTTGCCTGACCAATGCTGAACAAAAAGCTTCAACTGATGTGGACTCTTCAGCTGTTACTAGGATGCATTTCCAGGTCTTCATAAACTGTATGTGTCATGTGTGGTCATGGGCGTTTCTACTGCTTCATGTGAGAGCTCATTCTCCACTCTGGCAAGACATTTTTCACCGTTTTGCCGCATAATGCTTCACGAGAGGAAAAAAAATCTTGTTCTTTTAGCTCATGAAAAATCAATAACATATGAACTGGACATGGACGAGTTTGTGACCGAATTTTCTAAAACAAGCAGAAAGCTAATGTTGTAAATATTATATTAGTAATATGGATGGATGGATGGATGGATAGTCTCTACCAGCTGAGCAACTGACTTTACGAGTATCTTGCTTCTCAAAATCTTACTATTAAATACAGAGTGATACCTGTCAAATCTGCATTGAGTAGAACGGTTTGTCAAGAAGTCTAGTATCTTTATCTCCTGGGCAAAGTGCCTTTGAATCATTTTGTTTCTAAACAAGTGTAGTTTCATTGTTGATAAACTAACTCGAACTGGACTTTCATCTACGTCAATCTGTTTTGCAGATATGAAATATAATGCTTATTGAAAGGAAAAGACTGCCCACTTACTAAATAGAAACTTAGAAACAGACATGCCACTGTTTCAGAACAGTCTCACACATTTTAGATCAATAGATATTTTACAAGTAAAGTGAGCGCTGTCAAATCAAGTTAGAGTATCAGTTGAAAGTATGTGGAAAATAATTGATGATTTTCATATGAAAGTTCTGACTGTTTTGATTCCTATTTGGCTTTTAATTGCAGGAGAGCAATGACCGGTCAAGATTTTCATGAAATAATACATTCGATTTTGGTTTGTGAGTCGATTTTTCATGAGAGTGCACAAGAGCAAAATTTCATGCAGCCCCCTCTCGTGATATGGGGTGTTCAAGTGAGAGCTCACATTGTTGCTGCTAAAACCGGAACACCACATAGCAAATTCACAACAGAGAACACAACACAGCGGCACATGAACCAGAGAACCGAAATTAAACAACAAGTCTGAAGAGTATAAAGTCGAAGAGGAGATGCATTTCGAAGCCCAGACTTATTTGTATGATCTTCTGTAGAGATGGGAGAGGCTGTAATACTATGCAAAAGATTTAGCTGCCCAATCTACTATCCTGAACACCAAAGCCCCCATTTAATTTTTTTTAGGAAGTCTTTTGCCTAATACCTGGTGCTGAAATAGTCAACAGCTTCCAGGTTCCTGATATCTACTGGCAACACAACCTCCACATTAATAAAGAAGGCATGACAACAACTCCACTTTCGCTTTCTTTAATTGCAAATAATATGCAAGGAAAGTGAATGCTAGCTGACGCAAATATTCTCTCAAACATTTTCTCTTGTGCTCCATGGAAAGAAGAAAGCCATATAGATTGGGGACAAAATGAGAGTGAGCAAATTATGACAGAATTTTCATTTTTGGGTGAACAACCCCTTTAAGAGGCCTCTTCATCCAAAAACAATGTTAAGTCAGTGACTGACTGAGCAGACGCTGCCTTCGGTTTCAGACATAGCAAAGATCTGACATACTCCAGTTGTGCAAAAATTGCTACACCAACCAAACCACCCCAAGCCTTGCTTAGTATTCTATTGCAACTGAAACTAGCTTCTTGTTCCCATACAACTGTTTTGCTGACTCAGAAGCTCATACCACGGCAGCAGAGTGAAGTTCCATGGCCCGTGTTACATAGCTGTCACATAGGTTATCTCATTTGAGTGAGATGTGCAACGCTGTAATTACAGTAAAGGGCTGACTGCAAAACTGCTGGTAACTGCTCTATTTAGGTCAGTTCTGAGGTTAGCACAGTCATGTTTTAACAACCCATGCTCACTCAGTTTGACACCCTATATGTGATAGTGTTAAATGATATGTCAACATGAGCACTGTTTTAATGATATTCCATTTTAGAGCATCTGTTTTGCATGTCTGTTTCCCCAAAGGCTTGAGATGTAGTATAGGAAGTAAACAGAAGAGCAGTATGAAATCATCTCAACACGAGGAAGACAACTGAACCACATTAACCAAAAAAGGAAATGTTTGCTACAACATTTGGTTGCAATAATTTATTTAATTTTCATTAAAGAATTAAATACAAGCATAAAATGTATGGAAAAATATATTTACATGTTGCAATATAAAAAAAAAAATAAAAAAATTCAAATAAATAAAGTTCACAAAATGTTTTTTTTATAAATAGACAGTTTTCAAGTCATTTCAGTGAGTTGGCAAAATTCAACTAATTTTCAGAATAACACTGGTCAATATGACTTAAGTACAAATGATTGTTCTAAATCTTTCTAAAGCATTGCCATGGTGTCATTTTTCATTACTTCAGAAACGGAATGCATTGCAGTGCATCTTAAAGTAGTGTGATGTAATGGTGAGGGGCATGCAATAAATAAGTTCAAGTCCTTTTGCAGATGGTGCCTGCAAGGCTGTTAATAGGCGCCATCGGGCCAATATGCATTTTTTTAATTGGAGGTTCACATCCAATCCAGAGTGACATCCTATTAATGCCTGACTCTTTTTGATGCCAAATATTGTTCAATGTACTTGAACAGCAAATCAAGCTCCCCCATGGCTTTGTTAACACCCTGTTCCTCCAACTGTAATGAAAAGAATAAGAAGACGTTAACCTTTGGAATAGCTTTCAGAAAAACATCAGAATAGTTTGGCATTTTAGAATGGAAGATCATGAAGAGAAAAGGATCAATAAAATGCAATGTTTAAGACAAAAGCAATGTGCTTACCTTCTCATATGAGTTCTTTATGCTGGAGATCTCAAAAGGCTTTTGACAAGAAAAGTAATTTCTCTGTAACATAGAGAGACATGTGTGTTATTTCATGTAGTCTGCAATATCAAGGAATCTTAGGTATTTTGGTTCATGTGCAGCAGCTCTTGCCAACCAAAGCCACATAGGTTTTCTACAACGTGTCTTTATTATGACATTCCGAAGAGACCTAAACTAAAAAATATTTTTCACATAGTAGTGGGTACCACTGTAACAGCACCTGACCTGATATTTTGCATTAGCAACGCTAATTATCGTAGCCTTTTTAAGGTCTGTATCCTTTTTTCTCAATTCATTGACAATTTTATAACTAAAATATGTTTTAGAGCTATGAAGCAAGGGACATTTTTAAAATAAACAGCCAGCAAGCTGTTTTGCTGGTATCCCAAGCTGGTCTGTTGGCAGTTCTTAGGGGCCGTTCACACCAAACTGTTTTTGCATCCATCTGTTTAATGTAACGTAATGTTTTAATGTCTAACATGCAATGTACGTCTTTGACCGTTGCGCCACGTCTCGCTTTGTTCTTCAGCATCTCCTGTATTTTAAGACACTGTGTCACGTAAAAAGAACTTTAAAAAATGACAGCTGCGTTCTGTTAAATTCGTTGCGCTGCGTCTACAACGCTTTCGGTGTGAACGTCCCCTCAGAGGGGCACTTGTCAGCATGGTAACCATCATAGTCTAGTGTACGCGTTTTTTTTTTCTTCTTCTTCTTCGTCTTCTTTTTCTTTATTATTATCATTATTTTTTTTATTTATTTTTTTGTAATAGACCGAAAGGCTTACTTACGCATTTCAGTATATCTCTCTTGAGCTCCTTGAATATATTTCCAATGGAGTTGATGGGCGTTTTTAAGTGGTTCTTGACAGCATTAGGCAGAACGGTCTCCAAATAGAAGCGTAGGATCTCGTGCATGACATGACACCCGTAAGGACTCTGTGGATCAAAGACACAAGGTTAATTCCTGATTAACTGCTGCACCCACACACACTAATCGCACTTTACTTTGACTACTGCCGTGGCGCTGTGCAGCTTAGAGATGTTTGGTGGAGATGTTCAGTTTCATTATGATGCTGTTACTAATATAAAGGGGAACAATTGCTGATGTAGTGCAATGGGAGTAAATAAGCGTCCTTACGTTTATGTTGTTTTCCACTGTATCGTCTAACAATGCATCCAAGTCGTCATTGGACTCCTGAACAGAAAATAAAAATGGAAACACATATCGATTAGTGAGTCTCTCAAACTTCATTATAAGAACTAATAAGGCAAACTTGTCATTTGCAAAGCTCAGACTTCATGTCATATACCTGTGCTGGACAGTAGCCTAGTCTTAGTACACTTACATAAAATTTCTGTATTTCTCTATATGACACACGGAGCTCCTTCAGTCTCACAGGAAAGCCCTCCACAAATGAGCAGCATTCAGATTTGCAGTCGACTCTTCTGCATTGTGCACTGCCAGAAATCAGAAACATGATCAGAGCAGATATGATGACTCCAGAGAAAACCATTCTTCAGTCCTCTTCTTTGATGATAACCCCTTCTTGATATTCAGCTGGTCCCACGAGAGAGGAGATGTACAGATGAACTTTGGGGAGTCGTTATTTTATAGACATCTTTACCTGTTTCCTGTGGTGGGGGGTTGACTTACTGGCAATCGTACTGTGTCATCACCTTAGTTAAATTTTTTTCAAATCTATCTATCTATCTATCTATCTATCTATCTATCTATCTATCTATCTATCTATCTATCTATCTATCTATCTATCTATCTATCTATCTATCTATCTATCTGTCTGTCTGTCTGTCTGTCTGTCTGTCTGTCTGTCTGTCTGTCTATCTATCTATCTATCTATCTATCTATCTATCTATCATTTTTTAAGATTTCTGCTTTTCATTTCCCTAACAAAATGAATCAGAGTGAACTGCGGAAAAAAAACAATTGTATTCATTGTATTTAGTAAAATAAATTACACAATGCAACTTGACAAAATTTAAATGGTTAAATCTTGTGAGTAATCTGAGTGTATAATTATATTAACTATTTAAATAGTTTTAATGTGTGGCATTAACATATATGTTAACCTCTTTTTTTTTTTCCCAGCAGTTGCGGGAATCTTAAGAAAACTCAGATAAAAGCAGTGAACTGGATAGACGTCTCATCTCAGACATTTCATTTTACGCAGATGCTGGAAGCTCTGTGTGTGCATTAGGCCAACTCTCACAGGTAAGTGTAAAATCACACATACAGAAATGACTGTAAGGGGTCCAGTGTGGTTTTAGGTGGCAATTAACTGGTGTTCTAAACCACAGAGATCTTTCACATATACCCCTGACTCCATTGATTGTAAAATTATGCATCACAGCCTCCCTTCTCCTGAACTCTGTTAGTTACTGGACTCTTTTGCAGGTTGTAGAAGCTTTCTTTTGTTGTTTTATTGTATCTCAAGTACAGTATTTACGCAGTATACACATTTTGAAGAATAAAGCCTGCTTTCCATATAATGAAAGAGAATTGATTGCTATCCCTCTTTACAGAAAATTAGAATGCTATTTTCAGACCATTCTTCTTTTCTGAAGAAGTGTCACTTCAAGTTATGATATTGTAACTGATATTTCACCATACAATCATTTTTTTCTTTTACCACTGACAGGTCATATTTAAGCTGAAAACATTACAAACACCCACAACCAGTGAAAGTACATTGTGAGCATTATGTTTCATTGATAAATGTTGCACAATCACTAAAATGTTTTTGCAAAGGAAAACATACATTGCAAAATTGTATGTAATGACTTGAATAGCAACCGGCAATACAAAGACATAATTTGTGCTACCGAATCAATAACAACTCTTATTTATGACCCTACTGTATTATTTTTGTAAATAATTTTAGCATATTATTAAGAATTAGGCAGAGACAATAAGCTCTTTGTGTGTGAAATAAGTTTGTCAGATATGGTTTGCTTTCTTAATGTGGTTGTAATAATTTATTTAGTGAAAAAGAATCTATGCGCCTATCTTTGTAATCTACTGTACAGCAATGGCCAAAATTGGCAGTGATGTAAATTTTGTGTTTTGCAAAGTTTGCTGCTTAAGTATTTGTAGATTATTTTTGAACATGCTTCTACATACTGGAAAAAATGATAAGCGTTTCATAAGTTTTAAAGGCTTTTATTGGCAAAAACATTCAATATATGCAAAGAGTCAATATTTACAGCATTGACCCTTGTTCTTCATAACCTCTACAATTTGCTCTAGCATGCTGCCTTCTTGCCTTATTAGTGCTTGGAGTTGAACACAATTTGTGGGCTTCTGCTTGTCCACTCGCCACAGGTTCTCTATGGGATTAAGATCCGGGGAGGTGCCTGGCCACGGATCCAAAATTTCAATGTAATGATCTCCGAGTCACTTCATTATCACTCTTGCCTTGTGACATGGTGCTCCATCATGCTGTAAAATGCATGGATCATAACCAAATTGCTCCTGGATCGTTGGGAGAAGTTGCTCTTGCTGGATGTTTTGATACCATTCTTTATTCATGGCAGTGTTTTGAGCGAGCCCACTCCCTTGGATGAAAAGGAACCCCAGACATGGATCTCAGGATGCATCACTGTTGGCAAAACACAGGACTCATGGTAGCGTTCACCTATTCTTCTCCGGACTATCAATTTTCCATGATCCCACACAGTCGGAAGGGGGCTTCATCAGAGAAAATAACTTTGTACCTGTCTTCTGCTGTCCAATCCTTGTACTTCCTGCAGAATTTATATTTACATTTACATTTATGCATTTGGCAGGCACCTTTATCCAAAGCGACTTACAGTGCACTTATTACAGGGACAATCCCCCCGGAGCAACCTGGAGTTAAGTGCCTTGCTCAAGGACACAATTGTGATGACTGTGGGGATCGAACCAGTGACCTTCTGATTACCAGTTATGTGCTTTAGCCCACTACACCACCACTCAATTTCAGTCTGTCCTTGATGTTTTTCTTGGAGAAAAGTGGCTTCTTTGCTGCCCTTCTTGACACCAGGCCATTGTCCAAAAGTCTTCGCCTCACTGTGCGTGCAGATGCACTCACACCAACCTGCTGCCAAAATTGAGCAAGCTCTGCACTGGTGGTGACACGATTCCGTAGCTGACTCCTCAGGAGGATACGGTCCTTGTGCTTGCTAGACAATCTGGGATGTCCTAAAGTCTTCTTCACAGCAGTTGAACCTCTCTCCTTGAAGTTCTTGATTATTCGGTAAATGGTTCTTTCAGGTGCAATATTCTTTGCAGCAATTTCCTTGCATGTGAGGCCATTTTGATGCAAATTGATGATGGCTGCACGTCTTTCTTTAGAGGTAACCATTGCTAACAAGAACACAATGATTGGAAGCACTTCTTCCCTCCTTTTATAGCAAACAGTCTGCTCTAATAATCCACTCAGAATGATTTCACCTGACTAGTACTCGTTCACAATTTCTCAGATGCTGCTGATATGAATAGTGAAAAGATGTTAGCCGGTCATTTTGTGCCAGGGCCAAAAAACTGTGTCACTGAACACATTATTGCACATACTCATGCAATGCGGTAGTAATGTATCAAATTATACAGTAATTTTAATCAAGATTACTGCTCTTGCTTCTTTACATGTATTTTGCTGAATTCTACCAGAAACAGCTAAATGCTATGGAATTGCATTAGTTGTCATTAATCAAGTAACTTAAGCATGAATGAGTTAACCTGTTCCATAACTTACAATAACATCATGCATTCAAACATGGGTGAACCTCACACGATGCTTGAAAAACCCATGATGTAAAACTGGTGGTTTTTTTTCTCTCCAGCACACTGAAGTGAGAACCTATCTACATTAACCTCAGATTACTGAATGTTAGCGAACGTAATGGAGAATCTTTACATGAAAAATCCAAAGGAATTTAGTGCTGCTTGTATGCATTTGTTATTTATCTGTGGAAAACATGGGGAGACACTGGTACATTTCAGATTTGAGAAATCCACCATTATACTCAGATCACTTACACATTTGTGTGTGTGTTTGTTATGAAATATGCACATATGAAGAACTGGCAACTGCAAAATAAATAAATAAATAAAACAGTCTATAAAAATGTGTGTAATAATGCTTTTCATAAAAGACATTACTATGTCTATGAATCCGATTTTGGTAGATGAATAACACCATCACAGCTGATAACCATATTACTGGCTTTAGAGATGAATTAATTGGAAAAGAAATCACTTTATACTAATTTCAAGTTACTTTCTAAAACACTTTTCACAGGAAAGCTTTTGTTTTTCTGCTAAACAAATTAAAAATAATGTCTATACTTCTTCCTTGGTCATTCGGGAGGTCGCACATCCTTCAGCTGTCATAAAACAAAAAAAATCCAAATTCAGGTTTTAAATATATTCTACATGTATAATATTATTTAGTGTAATCCAAGTAAAGTAATTGAAGTAATTACTGTAACAGTCAGCTAATTATAATTTGAAATGTAATGTGGTGCACTACTTCTTGTACTAAAAATCAGCAGATGACTCTGGATGGATTCAGTATAGAGCGCCATCACAACAACTGACGAATTGGGTGCAGTTGTTCGGGGCTTTGAGGGGAAAGCCAAAAAGGGACCTTTAAGGTAAACACCCTGGCCCCTCATTGAAATCCTACATCTTTAGTAAATGATATGTGTCATTCAGGTGTTTTTTCTTTCTTTTTGACGGTTGAGAGTATTTGCATATAGAGACTGTAGCTTCATGTTCTAAGACTTTAAACGTGTAACTGATATATTTCAAATCACCTATTGAAAAGAAATTCTCAGATCTTTTGGTCCATACAATGCTAGTGAATTAGTGCCAAAATGTGGATGCTCCAAAAATTTATGTAATACATAAAATTCAGTGGTTAAATCAATGTTTTCAGAAGCTATTTCATAGGTGTGGATGAGAAATAGATCACTTTCACATTCTTCTTCTTGTGTTTTTGGTGATTCACATTCTACATGCATACCGCCTCCTACTGGGCAGGGCGAAGAATTTCAAGCAACAAAAAAAAACTTAAATATTTACCTGTTTCTCACCCACACCATACTTCTGAAATATGGATTAAAACACTGTCCGAGTCCAATGGATTATTTTTATGATGCCTTAATGTTAATTTTTTGGAGCATCTAAATTTTGGCACTTGTATAGACCTACAGAGCTGAGATATACTTCCAAAAATCACAATTTGTGTTCAGCAGAAGAAAGTCTGCCATACATATCTGGGATAACATGAGGGTGAATAAATGATGTGAGAATTTTCATTTTTGGGTGAACTAACTCTTTAACTTGTATTGCACCCAGGATATTTAGTTTAATATATACAAGTATTATTGAATCCTTATTCTGTCTCCCCAGTAGATTTTTACATAAATGCTAAATTTTGCATCTCAATTAGATGTGAAGCCCATATTCCTGGCAAAGAGAGAGTAGTTTCTGTTAAGCAATAGTTTCGGTGTTGTTCATTGATTGAACTAAAATAGGCTAAAATCATGCTTTATTGACTATATCATAGCCCTGTAATATTGGGAAGTTATAAAAGCTATTAATGGAAGGCAAACATAAGAGCACATTCATAAGATTGTTGCATGCACTGAAACAAACTCCCACCTTCTGAATTGCACATACTCCCTTATTAATCAGCCATCATGTGAGCAGGAGAACAGATGACTTTATAGCAAGTATTCATTTCTGTTTCTGAGGAATTTACTAGGAATTTACTAGATCACAAGCTCTTGGACCAAGTTTTCCTCCTTTTTGTGAAGTAGCTTTGGTCACTGCCAGGCCCTTGCCCCAACTAAGATCAACCAAAGCATCTTGTCTTTAAAGGAAATCCTATTTCTCAAACAGTAAGGCTCACCACATCATCCTGCCGCAGTTTCAGTTTCACAGTTTTTTCTTCGGTTTGGCTGTTTAAGTTAAGTTGTTAACCCTGTTGTTCTCATGGGCTTTCTGCAGTGACGCAGATGAGAGCGCTTGCTATGAGGCTGTCAACCAGTATGGGGGATGAAGCTGTTTTGGCTCGTGCCTTTGCGGGTGCTGGTGCCCACATGACCGAGGCTGCATTCCAAAACAAAACAGCATGCGTCTACTGAATTGTACCTATGTATGTTTTCAACATAAAAGCTCCTCCCTTCCTGTCACAGGAACACAGTGTGCATGATTTGTTATCAAGGTACAACATCATGAAATTGTCTTATTATGGACCTTAGATTTTTCAAGGAGACAGGGTGCAGGGGGGGAGGAAGAGCTGCGTCTGCTAGTTTGTGCTGACTACATTTAGTGTAGTTTAAACTTTTCTGTGCAGCTCTCCCTCAGGTGCTGGTATAATGCAATTCTTTAATGAAGCACAACATCATTTTCAGAAAAATAGCAGTATAGCAGGGAGTGGGTACTATTCTGGGTTTTAAAGGTCAATAGATTCTGCAATATGATGCAATATTAAGCCATATTTGCATAGTCTGCAAATTTGTCTTAGTCTTGGGAAGTCTTAGAGGAAGTGTTTTACATGGACTGTAATTTGGTTAACCATTTGGTTAAGGATGTCCAACTGTTAGTTGATTGAATAACTGAAATATTTTTAAACTTGGAGATTTTCCAAAGCATGTCACATATTTAGTTATTTATTTTAACATTATTTCTTTTGAGTGTATTGCAAGTCATTGTTTTTATGGTTTTGTGCTTAATAAATGACATGTTGGTAAATATCAAAAGCTTTGCTTAGAGTGCTTTGCTTGCCTTTTATTTTTATCTTATGTTTTTTTTTTTTTTTTTACATAATTATATGTGTCAAATGATCAGCAAGAAATTTAAGGCAGGAAATTTCCTGTTTTGCTGAAGTGGTTTCACTGAATTCACTAATGTTCTTTTTTCATAAAACCGTTATGAAACTGAATCATGAAATCCGTGCCAAGTCAGCGATGTATTGCACAATTCTATTACAGTCATCAGCAATTGTAAATGGAAATGTTTCAAAGTCACTGTAAGTGGAAAGCTTTAAAATATTTTAACCTTGTGCATGTACATTTTTCTCCATGACGTTAAGATGTCACAAAGCAAGAGTGAATTCTCTTAGAAATAAAGTTTTAATGTTATAGTGTTAAGTTAATAAGCTTAAATCAATAAATGAATAGTAATATGACTATTAATTATAAACATTGACACATTATGGTTGAGTCTAAGTATTTTTAATGTTTTCCCCTTTACAGGTATGCAAAATTAATAGGCTTTTTTTTTTTTTTTTTTTTGCAACAAAGCCTATTTTATCCTTTTTTCCATTTTTTTTTTTTTCAAAAAGGGACAAGTATATTCTATAAATAAAGGTCACTTGTGGCAAAACGAATATCATCCTGTGACAGCGAGGGCGTGGTCAAGCGCCAGTCTGAGGGAGAAAGCGGTAAGGGCGCTTGCACCTGAGCTAAATTATGTTTAACACCTGTCTCTAATTTCAGTGAGCATGGGGAGAGCGGCATAAAACGGGCACAGAACCGCTAGACGAGGGAGAGAGAACAACACGCCAATCTAGTGTTGGCATAAGACAAACCATATTAAGAGATTTATGTTATGCAGTGAAGGATAACACTGCATAACATAACATTTGTAGGATATTTCTGTGACTATTAAAGGGTAACTAAACCCTAAACCAACTTTTTTTAGTTAATCTGTAAGAATGGGGCTTTATTAGTACTGATCATTGATTCAAGTAATTTTTCTGACATTTGTGTATAAAGTGTTTTAATTCTACAATATATGGTGTAAAAACATCTGAGTGCTGCCCTCTTCAGGTTGAACGGTGGCTACTGCAGTTGAATTTTCCTATTGGCTGTTTGCGGTACTTCGTGACCTAACCGGTGACAGCTGACATAAGCAGGTTCCAGCTCACCACGCCCTTGGTACGAGCTACCACACCCAAGGTAGTATAAAAACCATCTCGTTTCGTCAAAACCACTGTAGCGAGTCAGGAGTTGGAATTGCGAGTATTGAAAACGATCAGGATAGAGTATTTTAGCATCTATTTAGCATAGCATTTATATAGTTATTTAGATTATTTAGTGTAGTCTAGGTAGTTAATTAGCATATTTGTTAGTGTAGTATTGTTAGAAGCATAGTTAGTTAATAGCATAGTATTGCGTCAGTTAGGATAGCTTCAAGTTAGCGTAGATTATCTGTATTTAGTACAGTGGTCAGGATGGTACGAAGGTGTAGTGTTGCTGGTTGCAACAGCACTGCTGGACTGTATAGCTTTCCAGCAGACTTGGAAATTAGGCGCCAGTGGTTGCATGTCCTTGGCCTGGAAGACCACGAGTTCCCGCCTAGAGCTGTAGGAGTGTGCAAACTGCATTTTACGCGGGATTGCTTCTCCAACGCAATGGAGGTGGAAATGGGCTTCTCCAAACAGCTCGCGCTGAAAAGCGACGCAGTGCCAAACGCTGCTCCTCCTGCACGGACTCCACCACCGCAGCGGCGTCTTGAGGTGAGTGATCATATATATTTGAATCACAATTTATGGTTAGGCTAAAGTTAATCCTCTGCGGTAGACAAATGCACCGGCACATTTGCTGGATTTTTTCACATAGCGGCAAAATATGAATATGCCTACAGAGCGCGCGCTATTGACATCAACTCGATAAAACTCATCAGATTCATGTACATGTCGTCTTGCGACCGTGTGAGGAATAATAATAACATAATAGTAATACTCCTGGAGAAAATTACCACTCCAGTCACTCTCCGTTTTAGAGTCTGACAGCAGCTGTCAATTAATCCGTCAATACGGGTCCCCCCCCTCAGCCCAGCCCTCGTTTCGTCCCCTCTATCCCCGCTGGTGTCTGCCCACTTTTCCAGCATTTTTCAAATATTGCTAGTGGGTGGAGTCAGACTCTGAGCAGGGGTTTAGTTACCCTTTAAAGAACCCTTACTTCTGAAGAGTTCTGCGTCTTCGTTCCATCCTTTAACTGTGTCACACTGGTGCCAAAAGCCGGGTTTGAACCAGCCGAAGTACGTCCAATGGAGCCCTCCCGGTTGGCCGATTGGGGACCGGGCGCGCGATATTCCGACCCGGCCCTGCTCCACACTCCCTCGACGTCAGAATTCCCTGCCAGTAGCCAATTCCGGCACGCGTCTCGGAGCAGCTGAGAGCAAGTGTCGGAGGTCGCAGCCGGGGCTCTTTCCTGGGCAAGGAGGCTCCGGATCGCGTGCCGGTCCTCTGCGCCCGCAGGAGTTCGAAGAAGCGCCGGTCCTGGTCTTGGCGCAGCTCTATCAGGGATTGCTGGTGCGTCTGATGCATGCTGGCAAGGGGCTGGAGGATTTCGGCCAACTGGGAGGGCTCCATGGGGCGTACTTCGGCTGGTTCAAACCCTTACTTCTCTTCAGAAGTAAGGGTTCTTTAATAGTCACAGCAATATCCTACAAACTTTACGTTCCCATGAACAGAATAAAACTTCACTGCATAACATAAATCTCTTAATATGGTTTGTCTTATGCCAAAACTAGATTGGCGCGTTGTTCTCTCTCCCTCGTCTGGAGGTTCTGTGCCCGTTTTATGCCGCTCTCCCCATGCTCACTGAAATTAGAGACAGGTGTTAAACATAATTTAGCTCAGGTGCAAGCACCCTTACCGCTTTCTCCCTCAGACGGGCGCTTGACCACGCCCCCACTGCAACACATCCAAAATAATTATAATATTCTGTTTATTTAGCTTTTATTTGTATTTCAGCTGTAACACTTCCTCGGTCACCTGCCTCAAACTTGGCTCTCCGATCCTCTGGCTGCTCCTCGTCCCTCCGATCCGTCAGCTCCACCAGGGACCTCCTTCCCTATGGTCCTCAGTCCCACCGGCTCCGCCACAGTCTTCCTATCCCCCAGCTCCACCTTGGTCCTCCCTGCCATCGGATCCACCCTGGCCCTTCGAGTCTTCAGCTACCCTCTGTGTTCCAATTCCAAGGTGTTGCCTTTCAAGTCTCTCATAGCCCCACCTTCCACTGCTCTGACCCTCAAGCCTCTCAGGGCCCCACCTTCCATTGACTCTGCCCTGGTCCCCATATCCCACGCCCTGTCTCACCCCTCCCCCCAGCTCCTTACAGAACTTTCGAACTATGTCATGGTTTGTGTTTTGTTCATGTTTTGGGGCATCGGGAGCCACCCCAGTGGGGGGATATGTAATGTTTAATCTGTGTGTTCATGTATTTCATGTATTTTATTTTGAAAAGTTTAGTTCCTGTTTGAATCTTCATTGGTTCATTGTTTGATTATCTTGTTTAGAGTTCTGTTTGGTCATTGGTTTATTGGTTGATTATCTTGTTTATTGTTCTGTTTGTTCAATTATTGTATGTCTTTGGGACGTTGGTCATGTCATGCTATGCCAAGTTTATGTTATGTCAAGTTCATGTTTATGTTTCATTCACGTGTGTAGTTGTGGTTTTCATGTTTATTTATAAATTGCATTTGGGTTCGTTCTTCTTCGTCTTCGTCATTGCCAGCGCTAGCAGCAACATTACAGTAATGGGTTATGAATGATTAGGTGCGATCCTGTTATTACCTTAAATGAATGTTAGTGATAAATACAGTTTCTGTAAGCACTGAGTGATCATGATGTCATGCTGAAAACTACAAGCTGCAGCTATTTGACATCATGGTGTTTCGATTAGCATAAACCTGACAGACATAATAAGACTGCATCTGTTCACTTTGATGAGGTGAAATTCCTCTTATGAGGATCATCAGTTCTTTCTTGCGAGATTTCCTATAAATCTTAATACATCTGAAGAGATTTAGTGCTAAAACAAGACACAATCGTTAGTTTTTAGTATGGTATCTTTATTTAATATAGTATTATACATTTTCATATATATCATAAATTAATTATAAAAAAAACAGAAACTCAAATTACAAACTGACATCAAAGGTCTACTTTGCAGCATGACATTTATACGTCATGCAAATATGCATATAAATATGACCCACAAAATGTTAATAGTTTAAATAAATTAATCCCAAATAAACAATCAAGTAGCAAATTTGTTTAGTTGAGTCTGTGCTTTAGAATTATAATGCATATCTAGCTTATTTAGTTTGGCTCTTGGTCTATTATCAATTGTGTTGAAAACTTTCTAGCCATTCAAATAATGAGTCCAGCTCTCCAATGGCCTTCACTGTTCCTGCTGTTTGATCAAGCTGAAAGAGAGACACAAAATTAATAGAACTTTTATTTCACGTAACAGTTGGTTATAACAAGGCTTAGATGGTTGGAGCAATTTTTCATATGTCCTGCAGTTATTGTGTGAGAAAGTCTTGTGAGTACTACACAAAAATGTGAGTACTACAACATTGGTAACTGAAAGTCTTATCAGATAAGGAAAAATACTGTATTTAATATGCCTATTTATCTTGTTAGTGAATAATGTCTCTTACCTTGTTGTACATGGTTTGAATGTCTGCAAGTTTTAGCGTGGCATCTTCACTGCACTCACAGTGTGCATCCGCATGCTTTTTAATATAAAGAAACAATGTCATGGTTAGTTTAATCTGCTTAAAGTGTTATTTTTTTATTCTTTCTGTATTCCTGAGCTTACAGATGCCCTGCTATAAAGTGCTATCATTTTAAATCCTACTTAAACGTAAGCTGTAATATCATATTGTACATACGCAGACTCGCAGGTCCTTGGCGATACCGAGGAAGGAGTTGGCTAGGACGCTGGTGGTCCTGCGATGTAGGGAATGGCTGCTGATGTAGCTGATAAAAACCTTATCCATGTAGAAATGAAGCAGCTGCCTTAGGAAGCAACAGCTTTCTGCACCCTAATAATGGGGAAGAAACACAGATGATTCAGGATGCAATACATTTGAATTGTTTAGCTGATTCTACATAGGTTAGAGATGATAAAGCAACAGTAAAAAAAATAAAAAAAAAAAAAAAAATATATATATATATATATAAACTCTTCATAAATAAAATAAAACGGCCCTTTTTATGGACGTGTTATTTTAAAGATAATTTTGTAAACATTCTAATAAACTCTTCAGATATTTATTGTAAAGGGTTTAAACAATTTTTTCCATGCTTGTTCAATGAACCTGTAACAAACTCAGATCCTCAAGTTCACCCCGCCCCCTCTAGCTCTCACGCTCGCTCCCAATCACCAGAATATTAGTTTCACCTGCACGGTTCACTTCCTCTATATATACTCTGCCCTTTCTCCCCACACTTGTTGGTTATTGTTTAGTTACCCCTTCGCTTTGCCAGCTCTAGTGTTTCGCTAGCTTTCCCCTGTTTCAACAACTCTCGTGTTTGTCTTTGTTATATTCTGATCTCCCAGCTTCGACCTTACGCTTCCCTGTATTACGCTTCTTTGGATTTGCCCATTTGTTATATACTGATTTCCCGGCTTCGACCTTACGCCCCCCTTGACTACACTTCTCTGGATTTGTCCCTTTGTACTTTTGCCTTTCTGCCATTAAAGCAGTTTTACCCCGACATTGTGACTGTCTCTTCTTGTGCGTGTTACAGAACCATAAACAATTAATGAACATGCACCTGTGGAATGGTCGTTAAGACTCTTAACAGCTTACAGACATAGGCAATTAAGGTCAGAGTTATAAAAACTTAGGACACTAAAGAGACCTTTCTACTGACTCTGAAAAACATCAAAAGATGCACAGGGTCCCTGCTCATCTGCGTGAACATGCCTTAGGCATGCTGCATGGAGACATGAGGATAGCAGATGTGGCCAGGCAATAAATTGCAATGTCCGTACTGTGAGATGCCTAAGACAGCGCTACTGGGAGACAGGAAGGACAGCTGATTGTCCTCACAATGGCAGACAACGTGTTACAACATCTGCACAGGATCAGTACATCTGAATATCACACCTGTGGGAAAGGTACATGATGGCAACAACATTTGCCCAAGTTACACCAGGAAAGCACAATCCCTCCATCAGTGCCCAGACTGTCCGCAATAGGCTGAGAGAGGCTGGACTGAGGGCTTGTATGCCTGTTGTAAGGCAGGTCCATACCAGACATCAACGGCAACAACTTCACCTATAGGCACAAACCCACCTACGCTGTACCAGACCGGACTGACAAAAAGTGCTCTTCACTGACGAGTCATGGATTTGTCTTAACAGGGGTGATGGTCGGACTCGCGTTTATAGTCGAAGGAATGAGCGTTGGAGGTGGAAGGTCCGTCATGGTTTGAGGCGGTGTGTCACAGCATCATCGGACTGAGTTTGTTGTCATTGCAGGCAGTCTCAATGCTGTGCATACAGGGAAGACATCTTCCTCCCTCATGTGGTACCCTTCCTGCAGGCTCATCCTGACATGACCCTCCAGCATGACAATGCCACCAGCCATACTGCTCGATCTGTGCATGTGTAACGGGAGCCAGCTGGTAGATAGCTGTGCAGTGTGTAAACCTCACTCTCCTGACCTCAAGAGGTGCACTAGCGACTGACGCTAAAGGCTGTAGCCTTTAGCCTCCTTGTTAGAGCACCCGCCTCCCACGCCGGAGACCTAGGTTGGAGTCCCGTATGGAGCGGGTAGAACAAGAGCGTCACACATGATTTCCTGTAAGTTAGGTATGTTCTGCCATCTCAATCCCATTGAGCATGTCTAGGACCTGTTGGATTGGAGGGTGAGGGCTATAGGGCCATTCCCCTCAGAAATGTCTGGGAACTTGCAAGTGCCTTGGTGAAAGAGTGGGGTAACATCTTACAGCAAGAACTGACAAATCTGGTGCAGTCCATGAGGAGGAGATGCACTGCAGTACTTAATGTACTGACTGTTACTTTTGTCTGTGAAACTTGTTCAGTTTATTTATTAGTTGTTGAATCTTTTTATTTTCATACAAATATTTACACATGTGAAGTTTGCTGATATATATATATATATACATTGTACATATACTGATCTTCTGGTGTAGTGTAAATCTTACCTGTAAACTGTTCAGCACTTCTTTTCTTAGTAACCGGATACCCTTGTGGTTATCTCCAGACATCTGTTACAACACAAGATTTAATCTGATTGGATTACCGTCATAATCACTGCATATGTCACCTCAACCCACAAGACTCAAGACCAGAAAAATGGAAGCCAGTCTAAAACTTGAAACTCTTTGTTGTGTTTGATGCTCCTTTCAAGTGAATGTTCTGGCCTGTATTTGCTAAGGACATTGTGAGAAAATGATTCATCAGCATGGAAAAGGAAAAACAGCGGCATGTTATCCTCTAATCCAAAATACGACAAAGCATGTCTTGAAAGATTAACAACACACATTAACTCATTAGGACAGTCCTAGTTATTACCTGGTGATGTCCAATGCAAGTTTCCTATGATGTACATCTCTGCATGATGATCACAGTTGCTTTTATAGTGGGACAGCAGGGGAATTTCGACAGGTATTCCTTGATTTTTCTTCTACCTCCCATTACGGTAAGAGGAAGTTCTATTGCATGTCTTGCAGGCAAGATGATCAATTCCTAACAATGGGAACATGCTTTAAAGGATGCAGGACTTCTGATCAACAAATTAATGACCTACATTATGTAAAAATACCTGGGTTGGCCCTTTTGAAGTAATTTTAAACAGTTTGTTATGACTGTATTAATTAAAGGAACACTTAAATACAATACAAATTCTGTCATCATTTACTCACTTTTATGTCATTCCAAACCCATATGACTTTTTTCTGTGGAACACAAACGGAGAAGTTTTGAATTATGTTCAGTACATACTGCTCTTTGCCATATAATACTTTCAAGGTAAAAAAATAATATTATAAAAGTGTCTTAAAAGTAGTCCATATGACCCATGCACTATTCCAAGTCTTCTGAAGCCATACAATAGATTTTGGGTGAGATATTCACTAAAGATCTGCTCTCAAACATCATGTGCTTGCCCACATTCAAACATGGCATGTAAAGACACATCACGGCAGGTTTGATGTCAATAATATTTATTAAATTTGTTCTTTTCTCTTTTTCCTGTAAAATGCAATTTGACAGCCGAGGGAAAGAATTTAAGCTAATCGCTTCTTTAATGTCGGTCTGTTCATCATATAAAGCTATAATATGGCTTGAAACATTTTGGAATATAGCTTACATGAGTTGCAAGGACTTTTTTTTATCCATTTTATACTTTGAGAACCCCTGGTCACCATGGACTTTTATGTATGGAAAAGAGCAGTGTGAACATTTTGCTAAACATCTTCTTTTGTGTTCCATTGAAAACATAAAATCATATGGGCTTGGAGCAAAATTGTGACATAATCTTTATTGTTTTGGGTAAACTATTACTTAATGAATTATTTATTTTTGTTTTTATTTTGTTGATCTAATTTGGAATTCATTTAATGCAGAAAATGAGCACTCTCAAGAAGGCCTACATGTAATTGATAATTGGTATTAACCACAATATTGAGAAAGAAAGACTGTACACTACTTTTGCACATCATTTGTTTTTTCTTTATTTAGCAGATATCTCTGAAAACTTATTGTACACTTGTCACAGGGACAGTCCCTGTAGGGCAGTCATGCGTTAAGAGCATTGGTCCAGTGATAACTTTCCAATTCTTATCACCTTCTGGAGTCTGAATCTAGGAAGACCTGGTTTACCAGCCCAAAGCTTTAACCACCTCTTTACTACCACTTCTACATGTATTCATTCATTCAGACAGGTTGGATTTTTTCAATTGGTAAATGTTTTTCATCTTTCAATGCAACTCACATGTGTGAGTTCCTCTAATTACCAAAATTACTGTCATATTTGACTATTACCTAATTTGTATACAGTTGTGAATATGGCTGCAACCAATTATTGTTTAACTAATAATCGATTAATCTAACGATTATTAGAACAATTATTTGACTATTCAACGATTATTGCAATGGTTAATCATTAGCTCTTAACCGATTATTCAGCTTGTGCCCTGACTTAAATGTTTGAATTAAACGTGCTTACAACAAAGAGGAAAAAATTCTCTTTCAAAAATCCTCTAAATGACATTCACTGAATTAAAGTAAAAAATATACTTTTTAATAAGTTTAATTCAGTAAAATAATTAAGTTTTTGTCTTGTTTTCATTTAAAATTGTCTAAAATCCTTCAAACAAGATTCAGTTAATTGAGAAGCAACATATAAGTTATTTAGACTTGTTATAATTGAATGTATCTTAAATATACAGTAAGTGTATTTTGTATATAAGTGTATTTTTTACTTCGAGTGCAGTAAAGACAAAATATACTTATATTCAAGATGTATTCTCTAAAAGCAAGTATAAATATCTTATATGTTGCTTCTCGGTGAATGCATCTTTTGTTTAAAGAATTTTTAAATATTTTTATTTTTTATATTATATTCACCATTCTCAAATAACAGTTTTTACTTCTGCAGTATAGCTGCTAAAGAAAATATATGTAGTTTTACATATTTTTATTGGAAAACAAGCCAAAACAAATCAAAAACATATTTTGTTACCGCTTATAATGGGGCGAAGACTACCCTCTCTCACCTTTCTGTTCACTTCAATCCATATTTAACTCACAAAAAACAAACTCTCTCATATTAATAAAGCTGCGTATTGGCAATTTTCTTCACAATATGAATTGCACAGTGACATATATTATGATTCAATAAGTCGCAAGCCATCACGTTATAATCTAGCTGCATTAAGTGTGCACGCTCGAGTGATGACTGTCCCAGTGACAGAGTGTGCATCAGCCGGGTGCAATTTCAATCTCTCCCCCTTAGATCGGGACATATAATTCCCTCATACTTTGTGATCTACATCACCTGAAGCTGTTTGGAATGTTTAGAGTGCGTCTGGACTGTGATCTGTGTAATTGTTCCTCTCCTCAGTCAGGCGTGAGCAGCAGTGCTGCTCTCGCACGTCATCGCAGTTTAATGTGACTATTCAACAACAAAACATTTTATTGACAGTTTTTTATTTTCTGCGTTGTTGATAACGTCGACTAATCGTTTCAGCCCTAATTGTGAACAGGCCAACTATTTTCTACAAGACACTAAGGACTTGGATATTGTGTTATGTGACACAATGAGTTTCACTGGGAATTTCTTTATCAATGGAACATTGCATGGCTTTTGAAAATGCATACCAATATACCAAAGAATACTTTGCTTAGCTTCATTTCTGCTACTAGCGGCGTTGTGAGAAAAAGAATGTCAGCCCTCCATGACTCTATTTCCTGATGCTTCAGGCAGTTTCTTTTCCTTTCAGTCATTCTGAACAAAAGAACACTGCGCTAAAAAAGAAAAGACATGTTTGATTTACTTAAAATATATACAGTACATTTTTTTTATTAAATTCAGTTATCGTTAAACTTCACTAAAAATGTATGTCACACGAATTTGACCACACATTGACTAAACTTTTAAGACAAAAAACATCCCAGAAGACATGTGTTAGTTTGAATTTTATATCAAACATTTGAATTATTATTATTATTATGATTTTACCATTGCATACAAGATGTCTACATATAGTAAGTACATTTCTCTGTTTCTAGCTTTTTCCCAAACAGTTAATTGCAGCAAATTTTAATGAGCAAATGGTGGCATAGAAGTGCATTTGTTTCATTCTTGCTAATTTCCTGACAATTGATTTGTTGTGGAGACCATAAATAGCTTAATGTTTTGCCATTTGGGGCTTGACCCAGTTTATTTGAAATTTGTATATATATTTTTGCCCAGGAGTGTACATTTATGAGTAGAAGTTTGTTTGTTTGTTTTTACATTATGGTTGTTGAACCATCAAAACGTTTTTTCATTGTGGTTGCTCTGAATGATTTCTAAGCAAACCAGTCTCTAATATACTGGTAGCTGTGTGGTAAGAAAACTTCCTGCAAATAACTTTCATGAAGACAAATTTGCTCAGGAAGGAAACTAATTATGACTAATTGTTTAAAAGTTCAGTCACTATCATCTTTTAAACAAAACAAACAATACATTTGCAGTCAGTGACCAGGAACTAGAGCACTGATTATAACCGAGCACATATTATAGAGCACATTTATTATAACCGGATTTACAAATTAGCTGGTTGGTGCCCATTTACTTATAATCAGACATGATTTTAGTGATTCCCATGATTTGGGATACATATACTGAGATTTGACATTGACATTGAGTCTGTCATATACAGTAGACAGATAAGGTTTTAATTTAATTCTGATGAATTAACCGCCAGGTTTGGGAGGGTTACTTTTGTATCTCCACTACAGATTACACAATACATGCTGTAAAATGTAATTTGTAACATATTCCATTAGATTTCTCAAGGTCAATAATGTATTCTAAATACTTTGGATTACTTCTTCAGCACTGGCAGATTTTTTCACTTGTTTTGACTAGAAAAACTCCATTACAGTACAGTAAGACAAAATACACATGTTAAAAATACATTCTCTGAAAACATAAATATCTTCTGCAGTGTTGTTTCTAAAACAAGATAAATCAAATTGATTTGTTTTAAGGATTTTTAGATATTTTTACAGGAAAACAATACAAATATTATTATCAAGAATATGATAATATCAAAGGTATAACTAAAAAAAAATGGCTAGAAATAGCATTTTAGCTTAGCGTGAAGCTGACAATTTGCACAAGGTTTATTTCAATTTCTTCTGCTCCAAACTTACTTCAAACGTACTTCTCTGTCTGCTCGTATGAATGTAACACATCATAAGAAAGTGTTTCACCGCTGTTCAAATGCACTTTGGATCACATCATTTATATTTATAAATGTTTTCATCTGAAAGGACTAATATTAAATTAAACAAATTACAATAAAATGCAAAGTAATCTCTTCAGTAATCAAAATACTTTTTGAATGTAACTGTATTATAAATACCAATGATTTAAATTGTAACTGTAGTGGAATACAGTTATTTATATTTTGTATTTTAAATACGTAATCCTGTTACATGTATTTTGTTACTCCCCAAATTGCCCACCGCACACGTCATGGGGATTAAATATTTGGGGGCTGTGTCTCCTGCTTTAATAAAACTAAAATGAATCCCACATACACCAAGTAATTATCTTTACGTAGTGTATTTCATCCAGCAAATGTGTCCAAGTATTTAAGGAGATGTTTCAAATTCACTGGTCAAACTTTTCAAGAGACTGTAAGTCTATCCCCCACAGCCTCGTTGTCATTAATGGAGTGCTACATCTGGGGGCTATAAAATGAAAATGTGAGGACAGAAACTAATAATAAAAGTGATATTGTTCAGATATTTAAAAAATAATTGAAAAGATCAATAATATTGCATATTTTGTCCCACTGAAATGCTCATTCTACATTACAGCATTGATATTGAGTTGGATGCAGATGTAAATTTACTCGTATCAACAACAGTAAGGATATCTATAAAAACTAAACCAGTTATTTTTTCTTACACTCAAACAAAAATATTTTAGCCTATTAATTATACAACCTGTATAACTGAAAACCAACTGATATACACCAAGTCTAGATAAACATTTTAATGCAAAAAGGAACTTGATGATAGATTTGATTATTATGAGTGATAAACACCCCCCATTTGTAACCTAATGCCTCCCTCTCTACTAATTTGCTCTCAGTGTATGTCTTGTGGCTATGTTTCGGACTAGCTCCATTGGTTGGGGGGTCATCTCCACTGATTTCATCGTGTTCAGCTCAAGGTTGATTTGACCGCACCAGACAGCCAGCTGTTTTGTTTGTATGCAGACTCGTCACTGTTGCGGATGAAACCATTGACTGTGGTGTTATCTGCAAACTTCAGGAGCTTGTCAGAGAGGTCCTTTGCAGTGCAGTCATTTGTGTACAGGGGAGAAGAGTAGTGGAGAGAGAATGCATCCCTGAGGAGCACCAGTGCTAATGTTGAGGGTCCCAGATATGAGTTTCCCCAGGCTCATTATCTGCTGCACATCTGTCAGAAAGCTGCTGATCCACTGACAGATTGTGGTTGGCACATAGAGCTGGGTCAGTTTGGCTGAGAGAAGATCAGGTATGATGGTATTGAAATGACTTCATGACCACAGACTTGAGAGCGACATGTCTGTAGTCATTAAGTCCTGTGTTTTAGTTTTTTGGGGGGTATTGGGGTGATGGTGGAGTGTTTGAAGCAGCAGGGAACTTCACACTGCTCCAGTGATCTATTGAAGTGCCAGTTGGTCAGTGCAGACTTTCAGACAGGCAGGCGAGACACCGTCTGAGACTGAAGTTTCATGGTCTTTTGCACACATCCTCATCAATGACTATAAGTACAGGTTGAGAAGTGGGGGATTCCTGGAGGTGTTGGTGTGTGAAGTGAAGATCAGAGGGTGGTAGTTGTGAGAGACTGGGCTTTTCAAACCTGCAGTAAAACACATACAGTTCATCAGCCATTTGTTGATTTTCTACAGAGCTAGGGGGAGGTGTCTTATACTTGGTGATGCTTTTCAGGCCTTTCCACACAGATGCAGTATCGTTGGCTGAAAACTGTTTTTTTTTTCTTCAGCTTTACAGTGTAGCTCCTTTTAGCTACTCTGATTTCTTTAGTCAGTGTGTTTCTGGCCTGGTGGCACAATATTTTACCTCCACCTCGGTAAGCATCCTCTTTGGCATAATGAAGCTCTAAACCATGGTTTATCATTATTGAATGATAAACTTGTCCAAGTAGGGATGCATATATTCTCACAGAAACTGATATATCACAATATCTGTGAGCTCGTCCAAGTCTGTGGCTGCTGCTTCAAAGACACTCCAATCAGTTCAGTCAAAGAAGTGCTAAACTGAGAACTTTCCTGACCCATGACTTGTAAAAATAAATACATCTTTTATAATATTTTTTCCCCTTTATTTCTTAATCTTATTTATGAATACATTTTGGTTGGTTTATACATATTGTTTTCTTTTTTTAATTATTTTTTTTTTCCTTCACGTGTGCTTGTCTTTATGATTCAGTGATTGGATTCATACGTTGTTTGATCTTATTGAACATTTATATAGAAAACAATTCCAGTTTTAGCACCATTTGTGGACTTTTTAGATGGTCCCTTACCACACCTTCCACAGTATTGACACGTTTTACCAAATGTGTGGACTTTTCAGACAGTCCCTTACCCACTGTAGGCACATTTTCCAACTTGTATCAATGTTAAATTAGCGATCTGGAACAATTTATCGCTATCTGACCAGCTTAAATACGGGACAAATCGCTTCCCATAATGATTTGATACTGGATGCATCATTTTATCTTTAAATACGGGATGATATTGTATTTTACGGGACAGGTGGCAATCCTAAAATTGTATTAAACCAGGAACATTACTTTAAGATACGACATAGTGAGCTCGTCATGTAGCGACGTTCCATTGGTGATGAAGTCAGTCACAGTCGAACAGCCGCTCAGTCACCATCGGCCAGAGGTCACAAACTCAACGTGGCAAATATACCCTCCTTTCATGTTTTCAGAGATCTTTTATACTGAATACCAACCTCCACGGCTCTATAGGAGAGGGCTGGTGGACTAGCATGTTACGACAGTAAATCACAGTTTGCGGATACCAAACAAATGAATGGGGAGAGCCGTAAACCGACGCCTACCTGACGCAAAATTGTCTGTAACTTCTCTTATTAAACAGCAATTTTATCGTAGTAAACTCCACACATAGGTCACTCCAAAATGATTGTTTAGTGTAAAACATGTTGAAGATTAGTCAACAGGCTGCCAATACATTAAGTGATGAGCTTTTGTACCCCCCAAAAGGAGTATATCTGGCATCCTGAAGCATCTCTTACATTAACATCCATTAAAAAAGAATGACCTCTTGTGTCCTTGCAAGTGTAGCAACTGAGGTAAAGTTGTTTTTATATCGAACGTTGGTTAAAGACATGTGTAGCTTTATCCAGATGCAACTTAATATTGTCAAACAAGTTGAATAGAAATATATGGTACAAAAAACAAACATTTAATCATTATCCCTACCCCTAGCATATGTAATGATGTTATAACAATGTAATGTAACTGAAATTGCATTTAACTTATAATAGAAATAGATGAATGTCAGACCTCCTATAGCACATGTATACTGTGAAATCATTAAGGCTTCTCAACAACTTCTCTGGGTGATGTAGCTTGCTGTGTCATCACAAAGCAAAGCTGCCCCTTGTAAGAATAGGATGTTTCTATAGAAATGTGTGAAATGTGAGATAGGAAGTCTCTACTCTCACATTTCACAGGTAGCTCAAACATGTATGTCACCCCCATATAAGGTAAAGAACTATTTCATTGGTGGGGGTCCAGTGGAATGTGGTTTTTCTTTACCATATAACGAAGTGCTGAACAATACATTTTGAAGAAGGATCTGATAGCATTAGGTGTCTGTGTAATTTCTTTCTTCCCTCAGCTGAGCCGCATCGAGACAGGGATTGCAGATCAACAAAATAAATTAGATACATTGGATGACAAAATTATTTAAAAATACACAACACTTTTCCACCTTATTGACTTTTATTTTGGAATCGTAACTTTATAATTATTTTTTTTAATTTGTAAATTTTATTTTAAACCTGATGATGTCACACCACCTATTATATATTTACAAATAATGGACACACATCTTAGATGACTTGGATTTTGGAGATGTGATCTTGTGTATTTTTTGTATACATTTTTGAAATACTCAAATCTATATAACTTCCTGGTCATGTGACCTGATGATGTCACACAACTTATATATTTAAATTACCTATAAAACAACATACATGACTTGGATTTTGAAAATATGATTTAGTGTATCTTTTATAATTTTTTTATAAAATATCTTCCTTGTCATGTGACCTAGTGATGTCAGACCACTTGTAATGCACATCTTGACACATCTTACACTACTTGGACCTTGGAGATATGATTTTGTGTATTTTTGTATGAATTTGAATTTGTATGACATTTCAAATCCAACTTCCTGGTCATGTGACCTGATGACCTGATAATGCCTATAATTTTCAAATATATATAACTTCCTGATCATGTTACCAAGTGATGAAAGACCACCTGTAATGCATTCACACACCTGGCACACAACTTACATGACTTGGATTATTTATTTTTTTAATCCATAAACTTCCTGGTCATGTGATCTAGTTATGTCAGACCATCTGTTATATATTTACAAACACCTATAACACATCAGTGATGTCACTCAAATGCCATAGGAAAGAGGGAAAATAAATCGTTTTGGTTATGCATGTAACCTTGGTTCCCTGAGATGAAGGGACCGAGACATTGCGTCTCTGATGCTATGAGAATTTCCTTTCTCAACAACCTAGTTGAATCCCTTTGTACGATAACGGAAATTCTAAAATTGTCAATGGTGTTTCAGCCCCATCCCTTTAGGTGTGCAGTTGGCCTATATAAGCGATTTCCTCAGAATATTTAGACTAAGCAACACTCGCACCTTGAAGCTCTGGGTCAGTAGTGCGGCCAGCTCATGCAATGTCTCGTTCCCTTCATCTCAGGGAACCGAGGTTACATGTGCAATCAAGATGTTCCCTATCGATTATGGCCTCTCGACATTGTGTCGCTGACATGGAAACAGTGTACATTCAAGCCACAGTACTGACGTGACATCACAGCCCACAGATGGGCCTCGCCCGAGGCATAGACATTTGAGGAAGGATATGTATAGGATGTCAATGGCCACATAGGATGGTGAAAACATGCCTCAAAGTGTATATAGTAATGATCAATCTCCCTACATAGTGAAAACCCAGGAGGGAAAATTAATCTAGACTGTGAATTTATATGAATCTCATAAATACACACAGTGTAAGTACTTCACATACAGGGTTGGGAAGGAAGAGACTAATAAGAAGCGCTCTCAATTTTGACAGTGGCCTACATACTGGTGGCTGTATCAAAATTATAGCAGATACAGTAGTCTGCTCGTATATATGGGCCTGGGCTCATCTGCTGAGTGTTGGTACAATTAGCTCTCGTAGACAGTGAGGAACTGTGAAGAGAGAGAGAGGCCACATCTAGGTTATAAAACCTGGCAAATGGGCTTTGCGAAGAACAACCTGCTGCTAAACATATGTCCTACAAGGACCGTTTACCCATGCCCATAAAAAGGCCATGCCTCTGGTCAAAAGCACTTTCATACCGATGGGGCATTGCGCACCCTGTGACTCAAAGGCGAGGGTGATCGCATCAACAATCCAATGAGAGAGTCTTTGTTTGGAGACAGACTTTGAGTTAGTAATCCAAATGTTCATTTGGAGTAAGTGAGATCCTGTAAATTCAACGGATAGAGATCCTGTAGTTCAACGGATAGAGCAGGTTCAAAGGAGGTTGATTGTTTTTTGAATATTTCTGAAATTAAAATTAATTAAAAAAAAAAATACACATTTTAAACCAAAATCCAAGTCATGCAAGATGTGTAATAGGTGTTAGTGAATATTTTACTGGTGGTGCGACATCATCAGATGAAATGAACAATACGTTAAATGGATTTAGTGGTTTATAAAGTCCAGAAAATACACAAAAACATATTTCCACAGCCACTTTTTAATGTAGTGATGAAATAATATATCTCTTAACGGATATTTGCACATTTTGCACTTTTGAGACACTCCCTAATTTGGGATTGCCCTGGTTGGAATCGCTATTTTGCGTTTTTCACTTTTGATGCTTAAAACAATTACATTTATTGAATCAAATCATAATAACTTTTGCTATTATGATTTACAGTGTTATCTGAAGCGCCACTATTTTGCAATTACATACCAGTTAATGTTAAAGGAAGGATCGAATGTATAATGAATATCCAATATAAAAACAACTTTACCGCAGCTGTGTAGCGCCATGTTAATCTATGTTTTGCCAAACTTGCAGGCTTTTGCTTGTTAGAGGGGTTCTGATGTTTTTACGGTAACATAGAGCAATGTAAGTTGTCGTGCCGTATCAGTTGATGTTTTTAATGATGATCTGCAATGTTTTAGCTCGCATCTTAAAGCGTTCGAAGCATTCTCTTAATTATGCGCAGCACTTGTGCCTTTTTCATCCGAAACTGGATCTGAGATTCTTTTATATACTTACAATACAGTTCTTTTATATATGTACAGTTAAAAAGCGCTTGTATTTTGGTTTATTCACACCTAAAACTGTTTGTTTTGCAGAAGACAGAAAGTTATACTCATTTGGGATGGCATGAGGGTGAGTAAATGATGAGAGCAATTTCATTTTTGGGTGAAATATTCCTTTAACAAACCCCTTCTTTTCTAGATGTTGCAGTGGGAGTGTTTTCTGGTTTTAAATGAAAATGAATGAAGTAGATCCTAAATGACCTCTAATGTGAAATTAAATTGAATGCCATGAAGTGGTTACAGATGAATTCTCTGAAAATCTAAATGTGCTTTATAATAGTGCACACAAGATGTCGCTATTGACAAATGAAAAAAAGAAAAAGAAAAAAATGTGCAATGTAAATTTGGTTTGAATAGGTTTGTACGTACTCGTATAGTAAATTAAACACTATCTATCGGTTTAGAAAACATTTACTGCTCATACTAAAATATCTGAATTTTTTAAGGAATAATTTTACAATATTTTTTCTGTTATCATGTTACTGTATGTCAATTATGACAGGCTGTTCTTCATCAATTTTAAAACAGTCCTGGTAAATTCTGATATGGAGATTAGTAATAGTATTTTTGTATTACGTTGGTTGTGTAATACCTGCCTCCATTCTGAAAATGTATTTGATCATTTAATTTGTCAGTTTATTTAGTTTATTTAGGTGACACCATGCAACACCACTGACAACTGCTTGTCAGAATTTTGAAATGTGACATATGAGAATATATGACATGATATTCAGTGCAAATATGTCTGGACCAATCATCTTCAAAACAAAAAGATTTAATCACTCTTTTTTTTAGACTCTTAAGCGAAAGAAACCATTTTCATACACAGTGTATGTTTCATACACAGTGGCGGAGCTAGGGGGTGGCCAGGGGTGGACCGAAGCCTGGCCACCCATGGCGACCCCACTCGCAATTGCTATTTTAGTAATTTTTTTTTTGTAATTTTTTGTACAATTTAGTTCTTTAGAGGTGAAATCATCTCTGTACAAATGTACAAACTTAACATGTACACACCAAGGTCGCCAAACCTCTCCGTCCCGGGTGTCATTGTATCCACAAACCCCCACAGACTGATCGCTTGCCCCTGCCTGGCGACCCTTTTGAAAAAAACTCCTGGCTCCGCCCCTGTTTATGCATGAACTACCAGTTAACCTTGTGTCTCAAAAGAGGTGTGTTATGATATGTATTTAAACGAAAATTCCAGAATATTTGAAAACAAATATGAAAAAGTAAAAAAAAAAAAAGTTTTTGTGGCAATCATTATGACACAAATGCTGTTGATTATGCTTAACGTATGCTGAACCAAGAATATTCCTTTAATCAGCCTAAATAAATTAAACAGTCCTTATTTATTTGTTCAGAATTGAATGCTGTTATAGAGAACTTACAGAATGAGTCAGAAAGTGAATTAATATTCAAAGAATTTCCTGAGGGAATAGAACACTTATTTATACAGACATTTTCACACAAGATAAAGGCAGGACTACATACAGTACCTTAAAAACACAGGCACATTAAGGACATTTTCAACTACACAGTAGTTACATTATTCCCTCTTTTATCATTCCCTACTATTCCACGTCGTGTCCATCTACACTGTAAAAATTGAAAACATGTAGTTGTTACCCTAATGAGCTATTGCTATACCTGATCTGACCCATAACAATGTTTTTGCTGCACCTGATGCAAGTCATGTTGATTCTGTCAAATACAATAATATTTTTTTACTTGAATGAAACAAGAATTTGTGTTACTTGACAAAATATTATTTTACAGTGTAGTTTTCTTTATAGTCCTCTTTATTACCTGACCTCTATAGACAAATACACTTCTTACAGATTCCACAGTACGTCGGTTAATGTACCTTTATTTTTAGGGTTTATTTAAATCCATTTATAGACATTGCTGCTGCATCTGTATAATTATATAAACATTTAATGCAGAATACTCATGCTCAATTGTATTCAAGGCAGGAAGTTCAATAAATATGGTGCATTGAAGTTTCTTAGGTTACACATTAAAACATTTCTTAACATAAAGGAAAAAATGCATTGCCATTTATTCTTTATTCCTTACTTGTTTTTTGTGGTACTGTTTGATTCAATCAGTACTGTCAAGTAGACAGGAAGGCCTGATTGTGCACAGCCATGTATCTGTTCATGACTCATAACATTGTCTATATTACTATGGCGTGTAGATGTCTGAAACACATGATGACATCCAGGGGTACAGGAGGACTCAGGTGATTACCATCCAGCCGCAAGTATCTTAGTTTGGGTGCATTGTCCTCATCATGCAGGTTGTAAGAATTAGAGGGGCAGATCTCTGTGCCATTCACACCTGCAAAGATAAATAACTGTTATTCGACACTCAGAATGTAATGAATTAACAGGTCAAGCTAAAGATGAAATGTGTAATTTTTGCGCCACTATTGTCACCAAACGGAATTGCAAATATAACTAGATGGGTACATTTTCTTGAAGAAAATGTGCATGGTACTTTCTGTGGCAACATCATGATCGCACGGGAAGTCGACACTTTGTTTCCGAGAATTCTGGTACTCTAGAATCTGCTAAATTCTGCCAACTCACCAACAAGCGCAATTTCCTATCAGACATTTTTGTATCGGCTACAGCATGTTTACCTTCCTCTGTGGTGCGACCAGAATCGTGTTGCATCTGCAGTGTAGGAGACCAGGGAGTAATTGCGTTTGCATAATTAGTGACAAGCACGATTTGAAGGTTGCATTTTCCCCTTCCCCTTCACTGTTACAGCATGTATAAATGAAATCATCTCACTTCACAACTTTCTTTTGGTGCCCCTCCATGGACATTTCACCCAGAAAATGGAGCTCACATGTGCCCATATGCCCAACAACAGTTACCACCTTGGCCACTAGGGGCAGTGTTTTACATTTCGGAAAGAAAAGTCAACCTACTGTTTCTGATTTCACTGTCAGTTAGTCTGGTGGCAAAACTCCTAACCACAATGTCCTGTTACGGGCCTTGGCACGCTGCCCCAAGGCAAAAGAGCCTTCCCCCATGTCTCTATGATGTTCTTGTACCAGTTGTTAGTGTGCTCTGGATGGTTAATAGAGCTATATATATATATATATATATATATATATATATATATATATATATATATATATTAAGGCTGTCGATTTAACACATTAATTCAGTGCGATTAATTTTACAAAAAATAACGCGTTCAAGCAATTAATCGCATGCCCACGGACTATAATAAGGAAGATTCCTGAGAAATGCAAGCTTGTAGTACCACCTGTTTACTCCAGAGGGCAGTAATTGAAATTTCAGCTGTATGAGCAACGCACCGTTTATACAGTGAAGAAAACACTTCAGTAGGCAGAACAACACAAACATGCGTCACGTTCTCGCGTTCAAAACACTCAAAGGAGCACAAATCCAATCTATGGGATCTCAAGATGTGTTTAAAGATTGAGTATTAAACTATATTTAACTTGACACAGTGACATAAAAATTTTATGTTTATGACACAACACACCGGAGACGTCTGACGTAGGTAAAATCTCCAATAATTGACAAATTCACTTGTGAAATGGATTGCTGTGAACTGTATGCCAATGATTGACTTATGATCAATAATATGTACATTGTATATGTACATTGTTAAATAACATTGTATTCTAAAGCCACTTTTTGTATGGCCTTATCAATGATTAACTCTTCTGCTACAGGAATGTAAAGCATTTTAATTATCTGAATATTTTTATATAAATGTATATATACATATACACATATATCTAATTTTTTAATATTTAAAGATAACTTTGTATAATTATATATTGATATACATATGTATAATCATTATATATTGAGTTATTGTTATATGAGGGTTTTTCTCAGCAAATATTTGTATATGCATTTAATCACGATTAATTAATCGGGACACCATGTAATTAATTTGACATAATTGTTTTTTTTTTTTATGTTATCACCCTATGTCTAACAGCACCAATTCTCCTAGTAACACTTGCATACAGTTTTTAAAAGTTGTTGGCAGATAGGTTGTTCCAAGCAATTTGGAGAAATTGCCACAGTTCTATGTATTTAAGATCCCTCAATTGCTTCTGTCATTTCATGTAATCCCAGGTGGACTTGATGTTGAGATACAGGCTCTGTGGCAGCCATGCCATTTGGTGTAGGATTCCTTGTTCAACTTTTATTCTATTGCAAAATTAATGTTTGGAATTTATATTTCCAATTGACACACTTAAGCAGAACATATCAAAATAAGCATCTAATGTGAAACATCTAATGTGTCAACGACTTTTGCACAGTACTGTAATACAGGTGCTCTAGATGGTTGCTAGACTGTGGCTAGGCATTGCCAGGGTGATATTTAAAGGCTGCTTGAAAGACTGGGTCAAAAGATTCCACCACCATGTCTCTACAACATTCAGATATTGATATATGCTCATTTTGCAATGTTAAATCACCCACCAGTGGGAAAACCATTCGCCCAATCGCTTACAAATCATTCGCCCAATCGCTTACAAAAGTTACAACACACCTCCCCTCAATAAGTCAGACGATTTGACACCTTATTCATTGGTGTACAACAAACGGTACGGGACAAGTTAGAAGCTGAAATTTGTACAGAAGAAGAAGTATTCATTTATGGATTTTGGAAAATACCTCAACAAAGGTCAGAGCAACGGATAACAGCTTGTATTGGAAAAATAACGCTTCACATAAAAATACTCTTTGCAACAAAAAACAATTCTATGACTCATTATCTTTGAAAATAGATACTGTTGCACATACTCTCAATGTTATTGTTGTTCAGGTGAAGTTGCTCTAGCTCAGAGTTGAACATTGGAACAGTGCTCAGCTTGTTATGTGCCAAATGCAAATCCAACAGTGAGCTCACATTGAACACCATATTTGGAAGGCCCTTGTCACTAAGCTGGTTGTAGTTAAGTCTCACAAAGGCTAGGTTTGCAAAGTCCTTGAAGTAGTTATTTGGAATCTCCTCAATATTATTTCTGTCCAAGAACAGTTGGAAGATGCTTTTTGGTATATTAGTGGGCATCTTTCTGAGGATGTTATGAGCTAGGTTGAGTTGAACTAAGTTCTTTAGATCTTTGAAGATGTTCTTGCTCAAGCCACTGTCACTAATCCTGTTGTGATGCAGATCCAGGAGTACGAGATGTTCCATCTTGTTAAATGCTCCAGAGGGGATCTTTGAGATTTGATTGTGGCTGAGTCTAAGCTGCTCCAGAGCAACCGGCAGGTCATTGGGCACCTCCTTTAGCTGGTTCCTCTCCATATAGAGGTAGAGTAGGTTTGGCAACTTCTCAAATACTTGTTTCTCCACTGAACGGATGCGGTTGTTTCCCAGGTTTATCCACTGAAGCTCAGTGCAGTTGTTGAAGGAGTCTGCAGACACTTGATCAATGAAGTTGTTCTGTAGGTAAAGATAGTGGGTGCGGGATGGGATGATCGGGATCTTCCGGAGGTTGCGGTTTTCACAGTACAGGGTATTTGGATATGATGGGGGGCAAAAACACTGTATGGGGCAGTCTGAGAATACAGATGGAGGACCTAGGATCAGAGGGGGAAAGTCTGTGGGTTCTTGGGGTTCCAGCTCTGGTTTTGGGTCAGGGGTGGAAGGTTTCTTAGAGGCAGAAGGTTTCTTGGTGGAAGGTGGGCGGACAGGCTTTGGCTTTCGCTGGCATGAGACATCCATGATCAGCAGAAGGAAAAGAAGAGAGCAGTATGCAAGCCCAGCTTTCATGGTCCTGAACAGAGAAAAACAAAGGGAACATTACTATTTCACTTCATCCTATGCTAATAGTAGAATTATACTATATAAATAATTTCAAGTGGATCTTTCATTTAATGCAGTGGGAAAAACAAGGAAAATCTACACTTTTTTGACACTTAAAAATGTTATTGCATTAGATGATAAAATATTAAACCAAGTGGCTTCTGCAAACAATTTATTCTAGAGCTTTTAACTAACCGTGCCTTTCTTAGCAATGTTTGTAATTGCTTTTAACTAGCTGGTCTAAAAATTATTCTTAGTGCATATATGAATTCAGTTCCCCTCAAGTTCACATGGGTGTCTTAGCAGAGTAACCAAAAGTGCACTTCATCACATTAACTATGGACATGTTCCACTTACATTTGACAACCAGGAACTCCTTTTTGAGAAATTGTTTGCTTGATGGGAGTACATATGCTTTTGATTGCTACATGAATGCCCCTTAGTTTGATACCTGTATTTTGTTTGATGCTAATTCTGAGAGGTACTTTTCTATAATGATATTACATGATTAATGGAGGATACATATCTTGGGTCTAGAATTATAAAGGCAGACACAAACTTAAAGTAATATTCTGGGATCAAGTTAAGCTCAATTAACAGGATTTGTGGCATAATGTTTATTACCACAAAAATGTATTTAGACTCGTCCTTCCATTTCTTTACAAATGCAAAAATTGAGTTATAGTGCACCATAAATACAGTTGATTGATCTAAACTGGTAATGAACTAGGAATATTTCTTCAAAAGTGATTTTAAAGCATGCAGTCATGTACTGCCACCTTCCCAGTCTGGCTGGATTATTATGACTTCTACAGACTCTTTAAAAAAGTGCAGCTATGGATTCACAGGTTCGTCTGCACAAGGCTCTTATAAAAGCTCTATTGTGCAAAGCTGGACCTGGAAAGGAGTGAGTTGTAATAAGAGAAACAGGCTAAAAACCCTGGGGAGCTTAAAGGAAACCAATGGCAGGACACCAGGATTATGTCATTACTTTGACAGAGTAGTAATTTCCCAACACCTTGTCTGTTCAGTCAATACCATATCTGCTCGGTCAAAAGTGCTTTTCAGGATGGTTTTACTTAAACCTTTTTTTTTACATTTATAAATGAGTTTGAGTTCACAGGCAGCACTAAATATTAAGTCATTGAATAGTTCTTGTTCATAAAAAAATAGCACAACTCTGCTTTCCTAGAGAAATGGATTTTCCATGTCCAAATGGAAAACGCAATGTTAGTCAAGGGAACCTAATAAACAAACAATACGTTGGCTGCTTATTAGATGTTACATGATGATTAATGTTCTCTCAAAAACAGTCACACTCCTGTTCTTATCTTCATATTTGGTTCAGACACTTTTTACTATATATATATATATATATATATATATATATATATATATAAGCAGCTTCCCGAAGCATCTTCATTAGGTCTTGTCAGCCATTTCTAGCTTTAACCAAAACTTCAGTAATTCAGTATCAGTTGTTGCTTAACTTTTCTTTATGAAACTTTTTTTTTTCACCTTAAACTGCTCAATTTAGGTCTTCACATCACTTTTGGGTTCAGGTGTGAATTTTGACTAGACCTGATTGAAACGTTTAATTAAAAGTCTTGGCCTTTCTGCTATGGAAGTACGCATCAGCTTCGATTTATAGACAAGTGTCCTTAGGGTATTTTCTGAAACAAAGCAGAATTCTTGGTTTCTTCAGTTTTAATTTAGGTTCAGACATTTGGATGTTTTTGGGGTCCTTGGTAACTTCATAGATGATTTTAAACAACTTTTTTTGTCAGGCTGACTACTCCTGTGAAGTGGTCTTCAGTTGCAGATTAATGCTCTCAGTTTCTGTAGAGTACCAGAAAGAGAAATGGCTTTTTAAACAAACTCTTTTTTTTTTTTTTTGCTCAGAGCTCTCTTCAGAACAACAGTTTGACATCTTTTTTTTTTTTTGCTCAGAGCTCTCTTCAGAACAACAGTTTGACATCTTTTTTTTTTTTGCTCAGAGCTCTCTTCAGAACAACAGTTTGACTGTGCTTGCTGAAGCAAGCACAGTCAATAAGCAGTGCTGTGTTTTATTAGCTTATCATATCATTCATTTATTTGAGAAAATGCATGAATGCGTTTAGAAATAAAATCTCTTTAATATCTCTATTATTTCTTCTGGAGTGGACAAGATATGATAACAAGATGTATATATTTAAGATCTTATATATAAGATATGCTCCCTATGCAGAGACTCATACCAGGCATTAAACAAGGAGCAGTGAAGAGAGGGTCAGATAGATGATCACAATCAGATGTTTGGCTCAGAGTGTCTGGCCCAGTGTCAGCTGCATGGTTATTGCAGAGCAGGCAGCAGAGCTAGGACCTTGGGAGAATGGAAACCTGGGAAAATGTGGGTTTGTTTGAGTAACTGCTGCATGCCTGCTTTAGGTGGGGTGCAAAAGATTGCATGCTTTATTAAAATGTTAATCTGATGAAAAACATGATTTCATATGGAACTATTGATTAATTAAACAAAATAATATTTATGGTGGTACAGAGGTCCTTACTGAGCAAAATAATATCACTACTTAATAATATCAACATGTTAAGAGTCAGTGCAGGATGGTGTCCAAAAGGATAAACCTATTGGATTAAAGAGTTGGTGAGAGGTCAAATACAGAAAGGAGAGGGTGTAAAGTGAACAATGGAAAGGAGGAGGCGAGAACCGGCTTGACAATATAAATAATATTTTAATGTAAATCTGAATCCAAAAGACACAAGCACACATATAGGACGGACATGTAAACGATACAATGCATGTGAATGGGTGCTAAACTTTTGACGCTCCAAAAAGCACATAAATTCATAAAAGTGATCCATATGATTCCAGAGTTTTAAATCCATATCTTCAGAAGTGACATGATAGGTGTGGGGGAGAAACAGATAAATATCAATGTATTTTTATTTTTATTTGCTAGAAATTCATCTCCCTGCCCAGTAGGGGGTGATATGCATGGAGAGTGTGAATCACCAAAACCATAAGAAGAAGAATGTGAGAGTTAAAGTAGAGATAGTAAAAAAGGACTTAAATATTGATCTGTTTCTTACCCACACCTGTCATATTACCTTTGAAGACATTGATTTAACAATGGAGTCTTATGGATTACTTTTATGCTGACTTTTGTATTTTTGGCACCCATTCACTTGCATTGTATGGACCAAAGGTGCTGAGAGATTCTTCTAAAAGTCTTAATTTGAGTTCAGCAGATGAACAAAAATCATACACTTCTGGGATGGCATAAGTATGAGTAAATGTTGAGATCTATTCCTTTAACCAGGCTCCTCAATCAGGACTTATTTTTTTCTAAACTAGGTTCAGAATGGCTTCTGTCTTGTTTTGATATGGTGGATAATTTACCTGGTAAAGTTATAGAAAGTTTAATTATGCACCAATTTCACATAAGTTGAAAATATTGGTTAAATGATTATAGTCACCAATAATAGATTGTGTTAGGAATCTTATTTTATGGTTTGTCCTTAAATGGAATAAAAAATGGAATTACAGTTTATAATTGAATTATAAAGGAATTGATTTGTTAACAGTCAAGTAAATTTTACAACAGTCAAAGAAATTAGACAACAGAAGACTGAACGCATGTAAGGGAGCCGCCGCCTGGTTTACCATTGCACTTAGTGTTAATGTGAAAAATCTGGATGGTCATTAAGCCCTAAGAAGTTTGTGCATGACTCAGTGTTGTAAACAAACCCTAGAGTTGAATCCAACGACATTGTGCTAGACAAAGTAACTATGTTATTATTTTCAAAAGCCTTGACTAAATTGAATAAATGCTTTTTGGCTGAAGACAGACAACTTCTGAAGGCTAAGGGCTCCTAGTGTGAATACAGGCAAAGTGGAACAACTACTAAAGTGGGACACTTATCTTTTTGTTTTAAAATTACTCTCTTTTCCCTCTGTATATTATATTGGAGATCTTCAGATATTTAAAATTATATTGTGTGAGGGGCTAAGCCATTTGGCTTCATATTTCAAAACAATGCCAGTGATAAAAATATCAGTAAATGGCCCACTTTACCTGTACTTACCTTACAGACAGGATAAATTCATGTTTCTTGCCAGGATCCACGGTGTCACTGATCATCAGTATGTATCTACTGTATGTTGCTTGTCTCTTTTGAAACTACAAAATGTCTTTCTTACCTGTTGCTGGTTACTTCCCTCATTTGATGAATCCTCAAGCTGTCACTTCACTCTCACCGATTTTCTCTCCCAGTTTTATTTCTCCTCTCTCTTTTCCCCTCTTGCCTCTGTACTTTCCTTGTTCTCCTCTGCTAAGCAGGCTGCCTATTGCGTATATCCCTCTTTTCCTTCTGAAGGTCAACAGTGCTGTCTCCCTGCCCCGCCTTCAGGGAAAGTGCCAAATGAAATCGAAATGTCCATCCCTCAACTACAGGATCTACTCTCATCACTCCTCCTCTGTATACACTGATGCATGTATATGGGTTTGTATCCAAGTGTGGACCAGAGGACAAGAGGACCAGGGGGAAGGGATGGAGTGAGAATCAGAACTCTGCTGGTCTAATATAGGATAGCTCAGTTCAGCGCCATCCACTGCCTGACCATAAGAATCTTGGGATAGATAATCAGACTTGAGTAACTATCCTAAGATAGACCACTGTTAGCCACATTTCAGGAGGTACTCGCTTGACTCAACTGCACATCATAACACAGAAACAGATTGTGTGAAGCAGTACATGCTATTCATTGTGCAACGCATGTCCTGGGCATAATAAACATGAGAGCGGATTCACTGTACGGAGAGTGAAGACTTCATCCGCAAGCGAGCGAGTGATACGGGCAAGCTGATGTATCTCTTCACATAGCACGACAAAATGTCCACTGAATTCATGGCATACAGTATACTTGACTCAGAGATTAATAATACCTGTTAAAAATGTGTCAAATTAAATATCTGCCAATAATAATAAAAAAAAAACAGTATATTTTAAATGTACACATTTAAATAATTAAAATAAATGATGACTAATCAATTTCTTGCAAGTTCTTTGAGACAATGTATAAAGTAAATATATTTATGATTTTGTTTATGTTTGTTGTAATGTATCATGTACCATAATTTAATTGCTATTAATTGTGACTAATCACAGAAAAATTTGCAATTAATTAGTTAACATTTTAATCGATTCGCAGCCATACAGAATTGTATTTTTTGGGTGAACTGTTCCTGTTGCTTTATCTGAAGTTAAAGAAATATTTTCATGAGAGTTCCCTTAGGTGCTATCTACTTTTGTGATCCTAACTGCACTAGGTTTTGTAATGCAATCTTGCTCTGTCTCTTCTGTACTCTCTATGAATGTTTGTTTCTTGTGAAGTTTGAGCTGCAGCTGCAAAACCGTGATGACGAGAATATTTGCAGGATGTGGTTCTTACTCCCAAAGAAAGCTATTTTTCTGCTGCACACACATATGCATACATACATGTACAGTACTTCTACATAAGTGCATTCACATAAGGCCAAACCCAACCCAAGGACAAACCAGTCATTATAATATTAACTTAAGGGGGTTAAACATCTGGCTTAATGACATCTGTGATAAATGGTGTTTTAGAACAAGCCTTAGAGTTGCAGTTACATATTTTAAAGGGACTGTTCAATGTTGTCATCCTTGGAGATGTCCCAGTGTTTCAAATCTGTGATAAACGCCTTGTGCTTATTTGGTAGATCGGCCAAATTGTGGTCAGCCTGATGAAACCTCAGCTTTCTCAGTCGTCAGTGGTATACCCTTATTGTTGATCAGCTCTGACATGTGAAGTAATGTTTCTGGTTCTGATCTAGTTCTGTTGTAGAGAGATCACTTTCACATGCTGAGATCTGATACCCATTCCATGATTTTGTCATGATCTTTTATTTGGCACAACAACACGTCTCTGCAAGAAATATATTATTTAAGCCAGCATCAGTGTGAACTATTCATTACAGACAAAGGCAAACCCAAAGTTGGAAGATAATTATAAGTAAATGGCTGGAAAGTGTACAACTGTAGACCCTTTTGGTAATGACAACATAGGAAATGTCTTTCCTTCCTCTTACAACAATGACAAATATTTCCATATCAAGCATTATTACCCACTTATTTAAGATTTATGGCTGCAATAATGGTTCGGCACATTGTGAAAACAACCATGGGTTATACTGTATGGATGGTAAAGGGTTGAAATGAACCTGACCTAGAATTTAAAAGAAGAGTCTCTGTTTTTCTTCTTGTATTGCTAAGGTGTGATAGATTTATTTTGGCATGTGTTTGACAGATGATATTAGTGTGCCTCTGATGTTTGCAGTCTTGCCATCTGGGTTGTTTTTATTGTGTGTGTGTGCACAAAGACAGACAGAAATGATTGGCAGATGTGCGTACCCAGACACACAGTATGTGTAGATATTGCAGTTTTGTCTACTCTACAGATATGACCAATTATAGATGTCTCCCTGTACAGACCAGTGCAGTGGATAAACTGCAGTAGTGTTAACCCTGATAGGTTGAGACCATTATTTATGATAAACAAGCTCATATTGCATGACTAGTCGCTCCTAATGTTTGCTCCGTCTAATGAATCCATTCAGGGATTCACGAAGTAGGGCTGCACGATTAAGAACAAATTGTTGATTATTTCCCTTGATATTGTCTCGAAAGATCTGTCATTCTATTAATGTGCAGCCCTAGCATGTAGTATATCTTCCTTACCCATTGTGTAATCTTTTTTTATGTGCCTTGTTTAGGAGTTTTTCTTCAACTACAGGCACATTTAAGTCACATGGGCAGATTTTATTGGAACAAACAGGAAACCTTTTTCCCTGACACCCTGATTTTTTTAAAGATGTTGTAGCCCAGTTGAATAAAGCCTATTTTTTTCATACCACATGAGTGCCTTTATTTCAAAAACTTTCTTTATTTCAAAATAAACTTGGAAACTTTTTAACATGCCTTCATCATGTATTTTTGACATTTAGGTGTTTTAACACAGACTGTTTAATGCTGCTTAGAGCAGGTATAAATGCATGTACACAGCAAAGTTGCATAGATAATGTTATGAGATAAATGTTTTAAATATAAAATTATAAATATAGAAATGTGAAATTAAATAAAATATGAAATTATACTTTTAAATATGACACTAAAACTACACTATGTCATTTCCACCACCAGAATTTCCACAGAATGTTCTCAAATTAGATCAAATTGAGATGTACACCTGCTAGTCTTCTAGCAGGAAGACTATCAGGTGTACATCATCGCACCATCAGCTAGGAAACCCCTAGCCAATCAAATGTAAGCCATTGCTTTATAAGTCTGCTCACAATCTATCACATTGCTGTTTCAGTGTGCTAACGCAACCTCCACCACCCCACCACCACCAGTTGAGTCCCATCCTGTACGGGGGTAGGCTCCTCGCCCCTGCCTCCTATCTCCTGCAGGATATGACGTTTCCTAGTACTACAAATTCGGACTGCCAGACAGAACCTACGCCAAAGAGAGACATTACGTTTCTGTTTTATAGTCATCAAATAAATGTCATCTTATTTCACTCAGTCTGCGGGTCTTCCTGATTTTTCCTCCCAGACTTTTAATGCAGCTGTGGCCACCTAAAGCATTTTGCTGATCTCTCTGCTGGAGGTCTGGTTGATGTAATCAGACTGAATTTCATTAAGCTCTGTTTTCATTGCTAACCAAGCTCTTTCTCCTACCCAGAGGGTCTGATACAAATAACCACCACTACTTGCTAAATCCACTGGGTACAGTATATAAAAACCAGCCTTATATTCTGCTGGGTTTCAGTAATCACTTTTAAAGACTCTCATAGTATTGAAGGTGATTTTGAATTTAGAGATTATTACACAGCAGTTATTGTCTCAAAAGTAAGTAGGTGGTAATGAGAAACAGCTTCTATGTTTTGTAAGTCTTTCCATTTTGATCCCAAATATTTTTTATATGTAATGGGGAATGTTATATGCTCCAGTTGGACCTGTGGTTCCAGAGCTCTGTTTCTGTATGGGACGTCCTCTTCCATCAGAAGTGATATGAATCTCTTATGCCTTACTAATGACTCTACCACAACAAAGCTACTGCATTTTCCCATTTCCCATGGTTCGCTTAAAAAAAACTGTCTTACCTGTTTATGTATTTTACTCTTAAAGCTTCCAGCAATATATTCACTGGCCCCATAAAGTATTTGGACACTTAAGTCACACTTGAGAATGTCTAAATGTCATTGCATTAGATACAGTGATAAGTGACATCTTGCAAACAAATAATAAAGAATTCTAGATTATTTCTCAGAACTAACATCACTTTCCTTCGCCATCTTCCTATTACTTTGAAACAATTGGTGCCAAGATTTTTTTTTTTCAGATTTTAGTCTTATATTTGTTTTTAATCAATGTAAATATTGTTATATAATTTAATATGATGATGGAAACGGAAAGATTGTTTCTCTCAGTCATTTATCCATAACCTTGCACTAAGCAGATTAGGTGATTGCTTTTTTAGTAAGCATGCTTACTAACAGTGTGTATTGTTTTTTACATTGGCATACTTTCTCCTATCCTAGCTTAATATGCAAAACAACCAATTTCTTTAGTTTTAGGTGGGACTGATTTAAAAACCAATGGCATACAGGGGGAGAGTTTGGAAAACCAATATTTTTGCAATTCAGTTTGGTCCTACTAGAGGCAGGAAATTACACACTTCCACTTTAAATTCCAATGTTTTAAGTGGCAAGGTCTGAATTAAATAAGCTACTAAATAAAATATCCCTCTTCATATTTATTGCATTGAATGGGCCATTGTAGAACTGCATGTAAATTGAAATAAGCTGGTAGAGAGGAAACTATGGATCAACTAAATTGCTGATGGAGCACAAAAGAAAATAATAACACTGTCAGTATTCAAACTTGATATAAAGCTTATTATTTAAATTGCAATTTGAGAAGTTTGATGTTAAGACAAGCAGTTGAGAAGAAAAAAACATAATATAACAGAGATCCCTTGGATATGGAACAACAATCTTTTTTCCAGACCAATCCAGCATGCTTAACAGTTAGCATACTTCTTAGTATAGTACTCCTAAGAAATACAAAGCTGCTGAAATACAAAGTGCGAAAAAAGATGATAGGGCGCAATAACTGAGACTTGCATTGTGTAGTACGTCAAAACAAAATATGGCTGTCCATATAGAGTACATTCAGATCATAACAAAAGTTCATAATGTAAATGGTAGACTATTTTCCACATGCTTATTCAAAACATTAGCATATTGTATACTGATTTTTTTTCTAACACAATCTAAATATACATGCTTTTTTATTGCATATTATTGCATGCTATCTCAAAGCATGTAAAATGGCATAGGCCTAAAACTTTGAGCTGGTTTAAGAAGATCAAATATAAATGTTATGAAGGACACGTAGACAGAACACCCAATCAGGAGGCAGCTTGTGATACTCCATTTTATTACCATCCAGCCTCAGTACCTTCATACGCGAAAATGATGTGGGTCCCAATGCCCTGCAGAAACTGCTCACGTTGAACTCTGGATGACACAAAAACAGATTTGTTTTTATGTGACTTAATTTGTTGCAAGTACATTTATATATAGGACAATTCTGGGTTCATTACAAGTTAAGCTCAATCGACAGCATTTGTGGCATAATATTGATTACCACAAAAATATTATTTTGAATTTCCACCTTTTCTTTAAAAAAAAAATAAAAATAAAAAATCTGGGTTACAGTGAGGCACTTTGAATGGAAGTGAATGGGGGCCAATTGTTTTTTACTTTTAAATAGTCAAAAGTATAACCACAAGACATAAGCAATATGCATGTAAACATGATGTAAGTGTGATAAAATCACTTACTAACCTTTTCTGTGTAAAGTTATAGCCAATTTTACAACAACGTTGCTATGATGATGAAATGTCAAAAAACCCTTAAACCCTAAAATGACTATAAAAATGTCAATTTAAACAACTTTACAGCTCAAATAATACATGAGTTTTAACAGAAGGATTAATATAAGTGCTTTTACGAAATTATAAGCTTCACATTTTTGCCTATAAACCCTCTCAAAATTGGAGGCTTTAAACCCTCAGTTGTAAATGCCTTACTGTAACCTTGATTTTTGCTTCTTTTTAAAAAAAAAAAAGAAAGAAAAGGAGGGACGAATCGAAATAAATGTTTGCGTAATCAACATTATGCCACACAAGCTGTCGATTGAGCTTAACTTATTATTGAACCTGATATAATTCCTCTAAAGAAATACAGGAAAAAAAAAGTCATTTTATATGTGCTGCCTCAACTTGCTGTTACAACAGGAAATACACAGGGGAAAAAATGTGCTCGTCAAGCTATTTCATGGGGTCTTTAATTATTATGTTATTTCAGAAAATTTGAAAAAGGTATCAATCTCTGTACTACCCCTCTTAAACAGGAGCTGCATTCCCATACTGTGAAAATAAGTTACAGGTGCACTCAGCCATAAGTGATAACACAAGATGAAAACATTTATTAGTTTAATTCAACCTGTTTTAGATGTTGATGTTATGCTCTGGGCTGCTAAAACTAGGCTTGCTGTATGAGCTTGGAATGACTAATGAAAAAAAGAAATATGTTACAGAGGTTCCTTGACAGTCAGGGATTTTACCCCATGTTGCTCAAGGCGGGTCTGTCTCTGAAATTAGGGAACTTTAAGTTTACTTGGAAAAAAATTTGACCAGCTAAGACCAGCAAACCAGCTTAGGCTAAGGATCTGTTTGAAAAACAGGCATGTATCCACCCTCAAACATCAGGCTTTTTAAGCTTATAATATTATATTTTACTAAGATGCTATAGCACTGCAGATGAGCTGGTAAACCACTATTCATGACATAAGGTTTTGCTGTAAATCATGACCATTGTCTAAAACAATGAATGTCTGCTGAAGTCCTCGCAGTCAACCAGTGTCTTGCAACTGAACCTGGTGTCCAGAGGAGGAAGGGGTGAGAGTAGAGTGTGTTGTTAACATTTGGATTCCTCCTGGAGTGTTCACAGATGTTCCCAAACCTTCTTTCATCCCTCCCCTTTTCTCACTCTATCACCCTCGTGCTCCTTCTTCTTCAGCTAACCAAATTTTTTCTTGCTATAGTCATCCTGTCTCTTCAGACTGAGTGTCTGTCTGCAAACACACTGTAACAAACACTTTGGACAGTGAGAAAGGGGGAAAGGAAACTGTGAGAGGAAGGAAAGTTTGTTGTTTTTCTTCTAAATCGTGTCACATTTTCCATAATTTTCCTCAAGGCTAGACTGGGTCTGAATGTTGATTCTCCCATGCCAAGGTTTATTTCTTGAATCTGAAAGAACATGACTTATTCTAGAAAACTGTTGATGAGGACACAAACATTGTAGCAGTTCCCGGTCAAGCGTTTGGCCTGCCTAGAGCTTTGTGTTTAGAAACATTTCTTGAGCTGATAAAGACCCCATTATATCAGCAGTGTGACTATTTGCATCTGCCACATAGTGTAGCTATTTTCACCCCAATAGTCTGGTGGAACCAAGGAATATACAACAAACTAAACAATAGATGTCACAGCAGTTAAATGGGGTGTTAGTATTTAAATATGGGTACAAATAGTATCTAACACTATTTGCACCAGGGTTCAAATAGCATCTGCCTTAAATCAAAGCTGTAGTTTTGTGGCTTTTAGTTCATGTCTATTAGCTTATTAGTTATCTATATGCTAGTTTACTCCTAAAAGTTGGCAAAATGTAGAATTTTTTAGAAACTTTAGCAGATTTATTTTCCAGACAAATTTACCCAAAATATTGATGACTGATTATCCACTACAGAGATTTTGTCCAATCTGATGCTAGAATGAGAATGTCCCTCCTCCTAATACCACCTGCCATCAACTAGCAAGCAGTGCTGGGGTGTAGTTACTAACAGGTACTAAAATAGTTCAAAGAATGAAAACAAAAAAACTATTTTGGCAGAATGTAACAGAAAATGGGGAAAAGGTCTCTTTCAATAGTTCTGGAGGTAAAACTTTATTTTTTAACTTTATTTAAATGCTGGTAATCGGTTAATTTTGTTCCAACAATTTTTTTTTTTTTTTTTTATTAAATCAAAGAATTTATCATAGAACATTTTCAGGATTGCACCACTTCTTGTTGCCCCCTAAAACAATTAGGCTTTGCTCCTTTTAGTAGAACATTAGCATGTGTTTTGAAGCAGATCTGTAATTAAAATTAAAATATCCTCACCATTTATATTTTTTATTTATGCCATTTGATAAAGTTCGATTTCATATGGCTTATTACAGTTAAAGAGCCAAGAGCAAAGAGTGTGTGTGTGTGTTCCCTTTTGTCTAACCCCAATGTTGGTAATTAAATTAGCAAACATTTATTCAGGACTTTATTAGCTCCAGCAGAATAGTCTTGCCTTTATTACACAATAACTGCATGAAGCAATCTGGAATGCTTCAATTTTCTTCTAAACTGAATTTTCAGTGTCAAGTTGAAATGCAGCAGATGTCACAGTCCTGTTTTCATAATGCTACAGGACCAACCTCCAGTGCTCTTGTTTATGTAACACATAAATCTTATATCAACTTACCTTGGATGTGGTTAACCTCCAGATAAAGGTATTGAAGGGTAATGGGAACTGATGGGATTTCTGTCAGCTGGTTATAGGAAAGGTCCAGTTCCACCAGTGATGTGAGGTTAAAGGCTTCAGGGTCCAACCCTACATTCGTCAATTTGTTGTGTCCAAGCCGTAGATAACGGAGTCCATTAAAACCCTGAAGACTGCTTTCAGTTAGGCCAGTCAGAGAGTTGTTCGATAGGTAAAGCTGCTGGACAGATGGGGGCAGATATTTGGGGAAAGTGTCCAGGATGTTGTGACTGAGATCAAGTAAGTTGAGGGCTCCAAGACCTGATGAAGAACATTACAGATATACTTAACAGAGTAAGCAGTTAGTTTACAGAATAGCTTTGAGTATAATGCTGTTAATAAACTGTTTTGAGAGGTTTAATCCTTTAAAACGTGTGTTGGTAACCTAAAGAAATATTCTTGAAGAATGTAATTATAAGTTAACCCTGCTTAGAGTAACATAAATTCCCATACCTTTGAAGTCACCATCTTCAATAGTTTTCAGACGATTGCCTTGCAACAGAAGTAACTTTAGGTTCTCAAGATTTTGGAAAGCACTGGGAGAAATCTTTGCAATGTGATTATATGCAAGTCGCAGCTGTTTAAGGCCACTGGGAAGTCCGGTTGGCACCTCTGTCAGGTTATTATTGTTTATGAAGAGATTTACCAAGAAGGTCAGATTGGAGAACAGTGCATTATTGAGATGCTCACTCAGTAGCTGGTTGTGATCCAAGAGCAACCAGCGCAAGTTGGTGGCATTGGCAAATGCTCTGGAACCGAGGGAAATTATATCATTACCTTGGAGGAAAAGGTACTGTATATGGGATGGAAGGCCAATGGGAAGCTGATCAAGGCCCCTGTGGTCACAGTAGAGGGCTGTGGGCCACTGGATCAGGCAGTCGCAGTCAAAGGGACAACTTTGTGCACTAACAGCTCGAAACCAGCCAGGGTCCATCCGATCTTTTAAAGTCAACACACTTGGTTCTCCCAAAAATCGGTTGATCCAGAGTGGTACATCTCCATAGTCTAAGTCTACCATGAAGCCCCATGTCGGTCCAAACACAGAGAGTAACAGGAGAATTGGCCTGATATCCATTCGCCTTCCTGCCTAAATGAAACAGAAACAGATTCTAATGACACTTTAAACCCTTGATAGAATACATTATTGAAACTGCACAGGAAGCTTCTTTTCTTCTTGCTGCGATAAATAAAAGCCTCCTCACATGCTGTTTAGAGAATGCTAAAACACATATAAGTAAGTTCGAAATGCAGTTATTCCCAGCATACCTTTTACATACTTATTTTATCAAGTAATAATAGTTTTTGGTGTTGAAGATAATTAACATTTTACCCTGCACATTTGTAGCACTTATGTTATGCAACCTCTCTATTTCATGTACTGTAGAGCTGCAGTCCTTAAATAAAATACTTATAATAATAGATAATAGAGTCTTGAATCTTAATGAGTCTTAATGCAAGAGGCTAAACTGCTGAAACAATATTACTTAATAGTTCATTTTTTCCAACTCTCTTTGTTGAAAACAAGCACACACAAGCATTACATCATCTTCTTAAGTAAAAGGAATGTGCATACCTTTTTGCCCTCGACCACAGCTAGTATTAGAAGTGGTAGATTTGTTGAGATTATCCCTGTAGTAGTTCACACAGAACACTGCATTGTGTCTGTGCAGATAACCTGAAAAGTTTTACCCAGCTACTGAAACATTCCACACTCTGCGATGTCCAAGGCCCTAGCGCTTTTCATCTTTCCTTCAATACAGTTCCTTGCACTTTTTTTTCCAACCTGTCTCAGAAGCCTATGGTTGGAGTCTAACCACAGCACAACATTTGTGGGAAACATGTGCTGGCAAAATAAAAAGGGCAATCTTTACAGAGAATGCTGTTTTGATTTAAGCACTTCATAGAATTTCCTAGAGATGCTGTAGAAGATTCATGTGATATTTTGTTTCTACATAGCTTGATATGTAGTGTACAATTGATTTAGACTCAGAATCATTTGGGGAGACGGGGCTAGTTGACACATCATAGTTGTGACAAGGGCTATCTCAGTAACTAGATTAAGAATCAAAAGTCTGATTTTGCAAATGTGTATTTTCTCCTAGTTCAAAACCCTCGTAAATTAGTATATTTTTTGTGAATCCCATCCTCCCAAAGTACATTTTCACGATCACCATATTTTGCAAACATAATTAAACCATACTGGCAAACATTAAGGCAATGGTCCACTTTATTATGATGGTAGATATTTACCGAAAGGTGTAAATGCATTCTTAGGAAAATGTATTTTTAATGAAATTCAAATCGGGGAATGTCATCTCGTGTCTTATAAATTACATAAATTTGTACAATTTAGAAGATACACTTTTTTTTTTTACCAAGACCATTTTATATATTTGTGTATGTTGTTACCTAATCCATTTATGTTGTTTCATGAATCATTTTGTGCTTTATAATTTTCACTTTATAAAAAAAAGTCTATAATAGACTTTTAATGCAGGCATAGATTTAAAGACAAGTGTAGATTGTTTTTTTTTTTTGTGGTGGAAATGTAGTGTTATATGTTCATATGAAAATTACACCCCACCTGTGGGGCAAGTTGTCACAAAAGGTCAGCATGTGTTTATATATATATATACACACATATATCTTTTTTTTTATTTATTTATTTTTTGTAGCCAAGACTTTAATGTGTGTGTCTATGCAGAAATTGACATTCAAAAATAAACCTAGAGTACCCTGAAAACAATTTCACTGGAGGACAAAGTGTGACAAATAGCCCCGTCTCACATACTTGTGCTTATGCTTATGGTTATTCGTACACAAACCGTCTACTGTAACAAAAACTCCCTGAGGCCATTGACTGATGAACTGTAATCGTACATATCATAGTGCCTGTGAGCTAGGAGTGTTTGAAGGCACTATATTTACTCTGTGAAAACAAGTCCTGCACAGCAGTCAATTCTGGATCATCTAACAGAGAGAGAGAGAGAGAGAGAGAGAGAGAGAGAGAGCAAGAGAGAATGCTTACAGTTACACATCTGGAGGGGGCCTGGGGAGCCAAACAGACCCTGATAGTCTGAGTGTGTGAGCGCGGGAGAGAGAGAGAGAGAGAGAGAGAGAGAGAGAGAGAGAGAGAGAGAGAATAGAGAAGTTAGGTTTAGTCCAAACACTTCAAAGCCCTCCAATAGAGAAGACACAGTGTTTTGGTCAATGAAGGTCTGAAAAGTCAGAGTGCCCCCTAGCATTCAAATGAACCATTACACTTACAACTTCTTGTGCTACTAAAGGATCTTGTTCAATGAAGTGGGACATTTTTAGATCCTATTATTATTATTTAATATTATGTTATCATATCAATATATCATTATTATTTTAAATTTTTATTTATTAAATAATATCATAATTGTTATTTATGGTTGACATATGGGTGATATTGTAAATGCACTACATAGAAATTTTTTACTGAAATATTTACTTTTAAAATACTTTTTCCTATCCCAACCTAATATATAGAAAATAATTATAAGTAAGTTATATGCTTGATTGCCCCAAAAAGTGGTGCTATCAAAACATTGATCTGTTTGTCTGAGCATCCCAACCAGCATAGCAACACAGTAATATTAGCTCAACCATTGGTACAATTTTGTTGCCAATGGCAGATGGGTGAGTGTTTTGAAAACAGTCATTATTTTTACAGTTCAGTTTGGAGATGTTCGTGGGACAGAAATTTCACACTTTTTTTTACTTTTAAAGGTAATGTGTGTTATGTCTATACCAGTATGTTGTGTTGTGCTAGTTGGGATGCTGGTTGGAGCAAAGTTTTCATGACATTACAGAGTTTACAGTTTCCAGAAGAATCAACCCCCTTTAATAATGGCCCCTTTAATAAACAAAATGTAGCAGTGATTCCTGTGTTTTATGACCATGCAGATAACAGTTTACCTGAGTACTTTGAACCCTCTTTGAAGGCTAGAGGATTTTTAATTATTATTATTATATATATATAAATTGTTAGATTTTTTATTTTTTTTATAAACCCTGACTTAACTCTGCAAGTGTTTTTTGAATGGGGCGTTTATGTTATTCTGTTACCTGAACCAGTAGTCTGCCAGTGGCTGCTGAATTTCTTTTCCATATGAATAGAGGACATGAAAAACTGTCCAGTGTTTTTTAAGGATTATATTTTGTAACTGTGCAGACAGTGCAGCCTTTTGGAATGGTTAGTTTTGCTATCAAAATTAATATCATAGAACATACAATTTATTACCATAACTGGAGTGTTTGGAATTAAGCAAAACATTCTTGCTACCCTGCTGAAAGAAATTTCAGCTTAAAGATGCAATACTACTAGCAACGTTTAAGAAAGGACGGGCCAAAGAGAAGGTGTTTTTGAATTCAATGTGGTAGCTGGAAACAATGCAATGCAACATTTTAGAAAAACATCATACAGGCTGGTAAACACCTTACTGTCCACATCATCTGTGGGTACTACTTTGACACCTACATTTATTACTGTTTTATTTATCTCTAGAATAGTCAACTTGAGCACTCTGGAGTGCAGAGTTGTCAAGCTGGTGAAAATGTTACTACATCTGTATGATCGTTCATTTAGAGACATTTTCCAAGACCATGATGTAATTTTTAGTTTTTTTTAGATTAGTCAACAATTGGAACCAAATATAGGCTAACCAAGTACACTTAAGTACTGATTCAATCTGTTGTTTGATATGCTGCTTTGTGAGCCATTTACACCTCTTTTCAAATTCCTTACACATTTGTTACCTGTTTGTTTGACCCTTTTATACACATATATTTGCTTTAGTGATCATGTAAAAAAAAAAACAATTATAAAAGCCTTTACAAAGTACAATTATAGAAGGTTTAGCGTGTTAGTGTTAGCATTAGCACCATGGATGCAGAATGTAAACATGACAAATTACACATTATTTACTGCATATTAGGCTAGTTTAAATCATTGCTGAGTGGTTAAAATGGCTTCTTTTACTGAAATAATTGATTTTACCAGTGTAAAAAGTTTGAAGTTTGATGGATTTACAGACATTGCAGTGAAAATCCGCCAGCTATCTGAGAGAGAGAGAGAGAGAGAGAGAGAGAGACAGAGCTATTTGAAGCAGATTATAAGCATTACATTGGCCTGTTTGAATATCCTTCAATTCAAATTTTCATGTCTGTCATTCTGATCAGTTAGAAAATACATAGCACACTATTCCAGAACATTTTGAAAGTGCCGAGTTTGGTTGATGTAGGATGGAGGAGTTAGAGATGGAAATTTGGTTTTGGTTTAGGCATTTAAAAAAAAACTAACCAAAGTTTATAGATTAACCATATGTAACTGTACTGTAGGGGCCAGTGACGTGGATAGTGTCTGAATGTTTGTAAACAACATAATGTTGCTCAGCTGTTTCAACCTTCTTTCTAGTTCTGTGTGAAAAAAGAACTTTGCCGTTAGTATATCAGAGCCTTAAAAAAAGTCTATGGTGTTTAGCTGGTCTCCCCACTTGGCCAAAGCTGATTAGGCTGGTCTATTTTGATGGTTTTAGAGGGGTTTTAGGCACATTTCCGTCGGTCAAACTGGGGTTAAACCAGTTAAAGACCAGCTTGGTTAGGCTGGTGACCAGCGAGCCAACCTTAGGATGGTTTAAGCTTTTTTTTTCAGCATGGTAAACCCATGTTCTCCTCAACCTCTTGTTCTGTACCTCTTCAGTACTGTCTCTTTCACAGAAGGTCTATTTACAACTTCCATTCAATACAGAAACTCTGTGTACACATTTCAATGCTTTATGACACTTACAGGCCAGACAAAACATTGCTTACAAGCAGGCAGTTTGTGTTTGCATTTTTATGAGTATGCTCTAGTCATGTGTGCTTGTCTCTCTTGGCAAGCTATGACCGAGCTCTTTGAGGCGATTTTGTGGTTTGTTGACTGCTATGGCAAAGGCATGCCAAACCAAGGGCACATGACTGAGCAGGATTTTAGATGTGTAGAAATAATCCTGCAAAGAGCAAATTTGTACCTTTGTTACCTTACATGTCTAATGCATTCAAACACATAAACAGGTACTGAGTCTAAATTGTTTACAAGAAGATTGAGGTAAATTAACTTGTACGTCTCAGACTTGTTTGAAGGATATTTACAGCATATGTCACTGTAAAGCTTTGTAGTACCATCAAGCCTGTAGATTAATTCCAGACTATATGCTCAGTATTTCCTATTGAGATCATCTAGCTCTGAATATGATTCAGGTCTTGGCTGCAGAGTCACATGCCTTTTCCTAAAATGATGACTAGAGGGAGCTGTTTCGAAAACTATCAACACTACACAAAGAAGGTATTCACAATGATTACTTGTTTGTGTTTGCATTATCAAAAATAATAATAGTATGTGAGCTATATAAATAGCTATAAAGCTATTTGTTCAGCAACTACTAGTTATGACCAGAACAGTGAGGAGAAGGTCGAAAGAGGCAAATAATGCATTAAGAGGCTGTTTTGGAATTACGGACTGGAATTTTCTCTGTGATTCTCATGGAGTCAATATCAATGAGCTCACTCAATGTGCCAAAGGATATATAAAGTTCTGTGTGGACAGTATTTTGCCAACAAAGGATGTGTGCTGTTTCCCAAATAATAAGCCTGGGTCACCAATGAACTTAATGCCCTTTTGAATGAGAGGAAATAGCCTTTAGAGCAGGTGATGAGGTGGCGCAGAGAAGGGTGCAGAGGGAGCTTAAGGTGAGAGTAAAAGAGGGAAAACTAGAGGACAGGCTTCAGAACAACAATGAAAGGACAGAGGACAGAGCCAATGAGCTGAATAAGTTTTCTTAATTGGTTCAGCACTGATACATCAATTGGTTCTGTAACAACCATGCTGTTACTATCAACTATTCCACTAGCAATGCCACCTCCCTCCCTCTCTCAAATATTGACATCATACTTACCAATACAATCCATTCATTCCCCCACTCTCCACTTTCCTTGTGGCCTGTGCATTACAACTGTCCAGGAGGAGAGGGAATTGAGGAGGTGCCATGCTGGTAATGCAGCCAGCCCTGATGGCATAAGCTCAAGGGTCTTTAAAGTATGTGCAGAACAGTTGACTGGAGGGGTGCTGTGTATGTTTAATATGAGCTTGAGTCCGGGTTCAGGCCCTCTGGGAAACTTCCTGTGTGGTGCAGTGCCAAAAAATGGGAACTGTAAAGATCTGAATGACTTCAGACCAGTGGTGTTGACATCACATCTGATGAAGACACTGGAGAGGATACGAGTCTTGCCCCACCATAAACCCCAGGTTGGCACTTTATTAGATCCACGAAAGTTTGCCTACCAGTCACAAGTAGGAGTAGAGGATGCCATCATATACCTCCTACACAAGGCAGGTCATTTGGAGAAGCCAGTGTGTATGGTGAGATTTATGTTCTTTGATTTCTCGAGAGCTTTTAATTCTATTCATCCACGCTTACTTCAAGATAAGTTAAGGGTAAATCCACCTTTGTTTTGTGGATCAGTCTTGACAACCTAGAGGTGGTAATGGAGAGAAGAATGCTGGCTAAGCTCTCAGCCATTATGTGCAAAACATCTCACCCATTACACAGCATTGTTGTTGCACAGAAGAGCAAATTTATGGGGCTTTTTTAGTACCACTTCGGTCGAGGTTCCAAGGGAGCCGAGCCGATACTAAATGTGATGTAAAAATCCTGCAGAGCACTGATTGGTCAGGGATAATCGCCACTATCAGCATCACTGGATTTCCGACACGTGACATCAACCTGCTAGTTTTAAAGTTAACAACAGCGATAACAGTATCATTTGTTTATGCGACTTTTGAATTGTGAAAAAAAAAACACGCCGTGGTCAATAAACAAGGTGCAGAAGGTCCACTCGTTAGCGATGAGCGAAGCGAAAAAGTCTCTCAGGAAGTGTCTCAGCTGTTGGCCACACACGGCTACCACCGGACCTACCAACAGTGTAGGGAAAAGTTAAAAATACTTAAAAGTGACTACAGAACCATCAAGGAAAAGTGGAAGTGTTTTGACCAAATGGATGCTATCTAGACTGGCGAGCAATGGGAGGGAGAGTGCCCTGGACTGTCATTGATCCACGATGGAGGATGGTATGTTTTGTTACATTAACTCTATACTCTGCTTGAAAGCTTCACTTTATTTGGTTGACCAGCTACTGGAAACTTGCTTCTAAAACAACCAGGTCAATTTAACTGTTATACTTGTGTAAAATCACCATGCAACAACTGCTTTATGCAGCACAATCAGCTAGCAGCTAACAGCTAGCAGTCGTGTTATTGTTTTGGTCAGTTTGTGTCGTGTTTAAGATGATGTCACGGCAGTAGAGGCGGCGCAACTATGACGATCAGCCTATAATCCCACCCACGTTGAGTTGACACTAAACTGCAGTGGAAATACAAGCTCTGAAAAGTAAAGCAAGTAGAATTGAGGTGAGTTTAACCATAACATGCAGTGGAAAATTAGGAGATTGATTCCTCCTCGATGTAAGAAACAACGCTACTTTAGGTCTTTTATATCTGCAGCAATTAGGATGTAAAACAGTACACTGAACTGAAGCATGCATAGTAGAGTATACATTAAGCATAATTGTGTTTTAATTGTGTATATACTTTATAAAAGTATCTATATTTTTTACTATTTTAATATATTGGGTTGTATGCATTGATTAGCACTATTATGAGCAGCAGGTTTGTTAGATATATATGGAATGTCATTGTGTGTGTGTGGGCTTGTGTGTGCATGTGTATGTGATGTGATTTACAAGCACTGTGATTTTTACAGAAATTACCACTGTCTGCCATGCTTACATAACATTTCTGCCAGTTAAATTTGTACATTTCTATTATTTTTATTATTACTGCTGTATGAATATGGTGAATGATTATTTACTCTAATCTTTTTTTTTTTTTTTTTTTTTTGCATATTTATTATTGTTGCATTTACTGTACTGCCATTGTGTGTTTTGTGGTATCTATGTTTCTGCTGCTGTAATGCCTCAATTTCCCTCCGGGGATGTATAAAGAAGTATTGTATCGTTAATTTTCTCGAAAACTGAAAACACTATGTTTCTGTGGTGCTCTAAAAATGTTATATGTGCCATCCAGCCCAACACAACAACATCGACTCAACCAATGGTCTGACTGGTCGGGGCGTATTCAGAAGGCTGTTTGAAAACAATGTTTATTTTAGCAATTTCGTTCGGTGGTGCTTGTGGTGGCAGAAATGACTCATTTCAGCTTTACACAGTCTTGTTCTTATGTATGATTGCCACTATGTATGTATTGAAGGCCACTTTTCTATTCATTTCCTTCAAGCTCATCTATTAAAAATATATATATTTAACAAAATCAGACGAATAAATTATGTTTTATTTTTGTAAATAACTTCATACAAAAGCACCATTTAAATTTGTCTACAAAACTAGTTGAAGCAATAGCTTTAATCAAGATATTTAAGGTCATGAGAAGAAACTTAAATTCAGTTAAGTGTGTCCAAACTTTTGACTTATTGTATGTTCCATTTTTTTATACTCTAGGAACCTTCTTTTCTTTCAATCGTTAGCTAGTTTTTCCTATAGCCCAAGACATTCAGACACCTCAGGAGTAGATCTGTAAATAACATTTTACTTAAACAGTTAATTAACTCCTTGTTATTATTTCTATGCCAATAAATCCACCGCACAAGGGGAAAAAAAATTATATTAGCTTATTTTGGTGAGGCAATTGGCTTATTTTGGGCTTGTTTTTCCAGACCTTTGTTGCTTGTTTCTCTTGCAAGATCTGGCAACACTGTATTTGGTATTTCACCCACTCCTTACCACAGAGCATTGCCATTTTTAAAAGAATGATATTATCCATTCTTTTATTTTGTTCTAAATAAAACTTCTGAACCAGAATGAAAAAAATACGTTTAGTTTTTAGTCCCTGCATCTAACCACATTATTATAAATAAATACAGTTCCTTTAGACAAAGCTGACAAATCTTTATAAATTTATACTTAATTAATAACTAATCTTCTCACCCCCACTCATCTGAAATAAGATAAAATCTCTCTAAAAACTTAAACTGGATGACAAGATTTTGTTTTTAATTATACATTTTTCACTACATGATTTTTACTCTAATCACTACATTTTAGCAATCTAGAGAAGATAATTAGTTTAATTACATACATTTTTAGGGTCAGCTCACTATACTACTACCCATCCACACCTATGGTTTTTCATGTAGGCTACATGTCATTTTTATTTGTATAGCGCCTTTCACAACGCACATCGTTTCAAAGCAGCTTTACAGAAGATCAGGCATTAACAGAAGATAAAACTGTAATATCTATAATGTCTTAGAGTCATCATTGTGTAGTTTGATAAAATATGATTATGAATTGTGTTAACCAGCAGGGGGGCGCCGGCGGGCCCTGGGGGGGTGTTTATAATTTTATTACCTTTGTTTTATAACAAATATTCAATCAACTATCATAAACTATGCATCATTTGAAAGCTAAAACACTCAAGAATCACGTTCTGAACTTGTTTTTGCAATCAATACACCAGAGAGGAAAGGGTTCAATAAAATGCTGACAGACCTGACCCTGTAAATATGAACAAAATGAACGGCAATACTTATCTTTCATCTCCTATGGTTCAGATCAGTTCGGATCGAATCCAAGAAACACCAGCATACATTTCAATGTAAGGGTCTACTCTTCAAAATGCATCCCACTTTTTAATCCAAAACAACAAAAAAAATAGGGAAAAAACTAAATATCCTCCTCAGTTTTCATGAGCGCTTCCAGTTAGAGTAATCCATCATGTTCACTTTCAATGAAATATCGATTCTAATTTGTATTCCAATGTTCAAAAACCATCTCTCCCCCGTAGTTTGGACTGTTTCTGATAAAATGAGCCATTCCCTGTTTCTCTCCTTCAATCAGAGGCTCTGTAATGACCAAAATATGAAGGGAGCGCAACAACAGGCTGCGTGGACCTGTCACTCTCGCACCTCGGTTTTTGACTGGATAAAAGCCACCCAATGTCTTGTCAGCAAAATTTTGATGGATGGGAGTATTAACCAACTAAAACACGAATGAAGTGATTGACAGTTTGCTTAGTTTACCTCAGAAGATCTGTCTAATACATAGGTCTAATACAAGTGCGTCCACTCGTCAGCTCTTCGTCATTTTACGCACAGCATTATTATTATTATTATTATTATTATTATTATTATTATTATTTTTTTTATTATTATTTATTTATTTTTTTTTTACGACTTACGGGCACTTTTGGGGCTCTTAACATGCTCAAAAACTCTTGAAACTTTGCACACGGGTCAGAACCTGCGGTCATTAGGGCCGAGCTGAAGCTGGTAACACGAGATGTTTCTCCATGGACTCGATCCCGTATTAGATCGCTAAGTTGAAACACATCGCCTTGAGTTTTTATGTTTATGAAGTATTGGCAGTTTTTCTGTTCATATCATGTTTTTGATTATAAAATGACTAGCAAAGACACCGAGGCTACACGAGTAGCTAGGTGATAGCTGTATATTATACATAAAGACATAATATTTATATCACACACACATTATATTTATGATGCATATAATATAACAAAAATGGAAGGAAAGGATTACAAGAAGTCAGGTGAAGATGGTTTTGATTATAAAATTACAGTGGAGAAGACTAGCAAGATATGAGATTACAGTCTCCAAATGGCCTTTTGGAAAGGACGCCTAGACTTTCCCTGAATAAAAGCTTACAGAAACTACATTTTTGGGAGTATCATCTTCAAATTTGAATCAGAACATGGTCAGACATTCAGTTTTATCTTTATGGTGTTTTCAGGCCTTTAACATAAAAGTCTGATACATTTTTCCCTAAATGAAGTTCATTCATAGAAATCGTGAGTCACTTTCATGTAAATTTGACCTTGTTTTACTCTGTTCCTATGCTACTTTTGAATTAATATGACTCTTGGGTAACAAAGTTTCAAGTGTCTAGTTTAAAAAAATATCAGAGTTATGAATGTGGAGCATATGGTTTAGGAGTTACAGACATTTGTATTTGGGTATGTCATTTTCCGAAAATTCTCAAAAATAGGGGTGCTGGTTAAGAGGTTAAAAACAAGTAATTAAATAATATTTGTATTAATATCCCCAGTGAGCAAGCCGAAGGTGACTGTGGCAAGGAACACAAAACTCCATAAGATGTTGGTTAATGGAGAAAATAACCTTGGGAGAAACCAGACTCACTGTGTGGGCCAGTTCCCCACTGACTAACATCATGAATATAATGCCATATTACTTATGTATAGTGGAAGTCATGGTTTAAAATTATTAAACTAAGTAAGTGTTAAGGGTCAATGTTTAAACATAGATTTTGTATGATCTGTAAGATTAATGACTAATGTATTTGAAGTCCATCCTGGATTAACAGCAAAAGTTCACATAGATGCAATTGTCCTTGTTAGTTGGCTGTTGAAGGGTTTTGTTGGCAATTCATTGATAGTCTATGTATTCCATTTCAAGAGTGTATTCCATTATTAGACAGAGGTGATGCAGGCAGAGATCAGTTAGGTGCATCGCAGTTCAACCTGGCCGGTAATTTTGGTGAGGTCTATCCTAAGTCCAAAATTCACCCAATGGTATATGAAGTATCCTGTGTCTTATGGTTTGAGTTGGCATCAGCTCATCCTCAGAAGTCCGTCATAATAGACTGAAGTGATGTTTGGCTGGCACCGGCTGCTATTAGTCATCATCACTCAGAGACACGTAGCAGTGGAGTCCAACATGAAGCAGGAATGGAGCTGGATCCAGCCGGTTCTGGTGACCTTAGGATAGGAGTCCCGAGGTTGAGACAGGGAAACAAATAAAATAATATTAACATAAATGCCATTCAATTTATTGCAGAGTTATAGATCATGATCACTGTTTCTGGTTCCGGCAGACCTTACAAAAGCAGCCTAATTGTGAGTTGATGGATAACTTAGGATATTGTGTAGTGAATGCCTGTCTAATTAGATGACTCTTTAGTCTAGACTTAAACTGAATAAGTGCATCTGCATCTCGAACAGTGTTAGGGAGACTATTCCATAGTTTAGGAGCCAAATATTAAAAGGATCTACCTCTTTTGTGGATTTTGATATTCTAGGAACTATTAACAGGTCAGGGTTTTGTGATCGTAATGAACGTGATGGAATATAGCGTGACAGAAGGTCACTTAAGTACTGCGGAGATAGACCATTCAAAGCTTTGTACGTAATTAACAGAATTTTGAAGTGTACATGAAATTTAACAGGTAGCCAATGTAACGATGACAAAATGGGGCTAATATGATCATATTCCTTGGTTCTCGTCAGCACTCTGGCTGCTGCATTTTGAACCAATTGAAGTGTATTTAGTGATCTTACTGGACATCCTTCTAGTAATGCATTACAATGAATGGGGCGGCTGTGGCTCCCCTCAAAATACCATGGTTTTAGTGCAGTTCTTGTGACAGCACAAGTGGTTGACTGCTTGTGCCTTTCAGCATGCATGTTAAGATGAGTGGAAGAAGAAATAGTTCCCATCTTGATTGTTGATGGGGAGCACTGGTGCAGTATGTTTCCTCCCTATAAATTGAGTGTTTCATGGCTGGGATGTGTGATGAGAGCCGGTTGTTCATAATCTGTCATCTCTTTTATGGGTGCATTCCGGGTTCCCGCTGCAGCAGAGAGTTTGGGGTTGTTGCTGTCTGAATTTCAGAGTTCACTGTTCTTTCACATACAAAACTGTTAATAAATGTGTCTATGTTTCCACTACCCTCGTCTCCCTGCAACATTTATTGCATTTTATTTTTAAAGTGTAACACCCATCCACTGACGTGCAGGTGCAATATTGTTTCAATAAAATAAAAAGTTATATTTGGGTAAATTAGAATTCAAAACCTCTAAATAAACTAAAGGCAAAAAGTTACCACTAGATAAATCAGTCATGTTCTTAATCAAATTCCTGAACTATGTATTCATCTACTAGTTGCAGATGACCATATTATGTGAAATATTTATTTCGGTGCTTGGTCAATAAGTATGACTTGATCAAAATAATCTTTTACAGTGCATAACATAATTAATGTTCATGAGTTTTTCAGCACTGCTCCCCACAGTACAATTTTCTGTACAGTTTATTTTTATTTAGACCTAACTTTGTGTAAATCTGTGCTTTCAGATTCATTATTCCAGCTGTTACAAAGGTGATAGGCCTACAGGACTTTATTAGCAGAATAACATGGGATATGCATGCATACACCTTCCATGGGTAATAAAGGTAGTGAAGTTTAGTCCAGATTTCCGGTTCTATATGTGAAGCATAGGAACATTTAGAATTTGTTGATGTGTTTAATAGCCAATGTCTTGGTGCTCTGGAGATTGTTTGTTTGAATTTTGGTACTTATTTATTATTTTGCAAAATATAATTTTTGTTTATATTGGCAAATCAGTAAAAAACTGGTTACTATATAGTTCCTGTAGAAATGCAGTTGTATTACAAATTCATAGACATTTATAATTGGATTAATTAACTACTTGTTGCAATGAAGCTTGGTACCTTAATCCATAAGAACTACACATGGGCGCTTGCTTAAGTGTTGCCACCCCTCATAATCTGCATGCCACCCCATAAAAAAATTCTAGATCTGCCCCTGGTTATATTCCAAGCTTTCTGGGGCCATAGAACAGCTATGTGTTGTATGGACTACTTTTATGGTATTTTTATAATGATTTTTGTTTCTCTTTGGACCTTGACAGTAGTGCTCAATATGAACTGTTTTTGTATTGGAAAAAGCAGCATTAGGATTCTTGAAGAAAATAGTGTGTTAAGATTCCACTGGGAGTAAAAAACAATGAGGGACAACTTGAAGGCAGTAAATAATTTGTGTATTTTCTTTTTGCTAGTGTTATTTAGGGTTACTTTATTTTTGGTAGCCAGCAGACACAGTCATTTCATTTTACAGGTACATCAATGATGATACATTAAGTCATTCAAATTATATTCATCTTTACTTTGAGCCAGCACAAAAACTAAAGAATTATGACTGAAACAGGCTAATTGCTAGTAATGCAGACACTGTGTTTGTCTTGTACTCTGTGAACTTGTATCTTTTAAATCCAAAAATGTACAATTTTGGGCCTTTATCGCATTTCAAGCCTTTATTCAGAAATTGATTGCATTCAGCACCTTTACTATATTAAAGGACCAAAGAGGACCATTATATTATATTAGTGACCTTACCACCTGTGACCCCCCATCTTCAAGACATGGTTACGGCCTTGCACACACCTCATAACATAACCTCATAAATGCAACCAGTCTGAATAAAATCAGTCTATATCCACAAAAAGCATAGTTCAAAGAAGTTGTTTACACTTTATGTATAACTGGATGCATAACATACATGTGCTGCATGTACAGTATAACATTCCAAGGTCCAGTTCATCTTAAGCATTTACATGATATTCTTTAGAATCAACTAGTGACTTGCATATTATATGCCATAAGTTTTCTGTGGTAAAATCCTCTCAAAAGCAAAAGCTAGTGGCCCCAATAAGTATATGGACACATTAGCAAAATGTTTAAATAACACAATATAAAACCAAGTGACATTTGATTTAAAGAAAATAATGGCACAAGAACACTTTTCAAGCAAAAGAACTGTTAGGTTTTAAATGCTAAACCAATAGATATACTGTATAAAATGAAGACAAAAACTTTTGGAAGTGAAATTGGTAATGTTCTGAACTACACCTGTGGTTACTCTCCAATGACAACTGTGTGTGAACTGACTTCATACCTCCACTAAAATGACCCTGAAATCAATTAGTTAAAGGTAACTGCAAAATGCCTTGGAAATGAGAAGTTAATTCTGAGAAAAGGTCTAGCATCTTTTGTTTGCAGATGTTACTTGGATAGATATTTTGTTATCTTAAGAAATTAACTTCATACATCTTATGTGTGGCCAAATCGGGGGCCAATGTTTCCATACCTAAATTATATAACCAAGACGATCTAAATTTTCTTTTGAGAGCTTGATTTACTTCAGCTATTAGATTTACTTGATTTACTATTAGAAATAGATCTGTGCCATGTTTAAGTAATTGGAAAGGGTAAAGAACCTAAACCAATCACAAGTTCCCTCAAGTTTTACCAAAACAAAACTGTGGATTTTAAAATACTTAAATGGAGTAAATGGAGGTTACGCATTATTAATATGCATTAGGTAATACATATTTACAGAATAAGATCTCTCAAACAAATGCTTCTACTCACCGCTCCTTATAACAATCTTCACGAGTCTGACAGCTTCCCTTCTAGGCTTCATAAGGAACTCTCTCAAATCTGGAGTTGTTGGTTTCACCAGAGAATCACAATGACAATACAGAGGACAACAGAGAAGAGTAAAAAGATAACTTTCTTTACCATAACCCTTTCTTTAGTCAGAACAAGAATAGATGCCGAGACTTGGTCCATATCACAGATTTATTTAGCGTTCTACATTACAATCCTTTTACAAATTATTTATTTTATATAGGTCAGCCATATAATTGGATTGTTTCATTTTTTACAGGACAACATTAACATTACTGAAATAAAGGACATTTTAAACTTCCACACTGTGTGGCCTGTGCCTCATTCTTGGCCTCACCGTGATAAACGGGCATCAGGACTCATAAATGATGTAAGTGCAGGTGAGATGGATGAGGAGAGGTGCTTCTGCCTGTAAGCTTAAATTACCTCCCATCATTATTCAGAAAAAATGCATCCTCATGTTATCTCTGTATGAAGACTATGGCCAAACGCTTGCTTATTAAAACCCAAAATTAAACTATCAATATTCTTTCCCTAACATTTTTGGATTATTAAAGTTTTCTCTTTTTAATAGTTAATCCCTAGCGAGACGCTGCCTCTGACTCAAAGACATTCACGTGTTGACATCAGGAAAATTTAAAGCAAAATATGATTCATGTTATTTATCTGGAGCCTTCAGAAGTCTAACCCTGATTTTGTCTTTATTGTGTATCTTCTGAGCAGATGTTCTGCTTTTTATTCAAACTTGAATTATAAATTCCTTACAATTCTCTTATTTTAAAAAAAAGTGAAAAAAATAAGGTTTAATGGGGAATAAAAAAAAGTGGTTTTACTCAAATATTATAGTAAATCGATATGAATGGGCTGCAGCATAAAGTAAAATAAAAATATATTTTTGCTTACCTTGGATACCCATCTGGTGCGACATCCCAAACAGCTCCGTTAATCCTCTAGTTCTGTCAAAATTCCTGTTGAAAGTCCCAGACTATCTTCCTGTTGTCTTCACTGGCACTGTTATCACCACTGTGCCCAGCAGTGTGGTCCAACTCACTTCTGTACACTGACATCAACGCCCCTTTAGCAACATGGGGAACCCTGTTTGAAAAATGATCTGCGGAACTGAGAATGATGTGTAGCCTAATATTACACCTGTCAAGGATGGGTTCCTGCAAACCACCTTTCTAGAATTATGCACCCCTCACAGGGGGCCCTTGTGGAGTATAACATGGATGACAACACCTGTTATCTGTGCTGCTGCTGCTGAGCTGCATGGATGGTGGTGATTTTCTCCCATCAGTAATTAAGTCTGAACATTCTCTGTCTCCCTCTTTCCTCTACAAACAGTTATGCAATGCTCCATTTGTGAAAATAAATGGCACATTATCACTCACACACATCAAGAAATAGTTAGGAGCACATGGACCAGCAGCCTCAGGGAGCTCAAATTCCACCAGTCTGACATTAGATAGGTGACTGACCCCCAACCAGCAGTACAGGTTGTTCATTTCAACCATTTAAAAAGTTACTGAAAAGCCCCTAAAATAGTAAGCTCCCTCAAATGACCACTCTTGAGATTCAGCATGGGTTGTGTTATTTTAATTCTCGAAAATTGAAGTTGTTTTCGAACTTAAAATGCATATGGGCCTCAGTTTTATAGTTCATAAACGAGGCAGAACTGTTTAAATCTGATAGTGTTTCTGTGTATAAAAAAGAGAGAGAGAGAACATACATGTGAGTTTGCTAGTCATGGCTTCATGTTTAATTCACTCAGCTGTGAGCAAACAAACCAGCCATTATTCATTATTCACACGCAGCACTCCCATCAAAGACACGCCTGCTTTTCACACAGATTCTCCCTCAAATATTCAGTACATCTTTTTAAGTGATTTTTTTAGTCCAAATACATTCCTGTGCTAAAAAAAAATTGACCCCTAGATTTTCCTTGTGTCACCAGTCCGACAGAGAAAAGCATAGGCGTAATGTATGGGTAGGACACGTCCCTACCACTCTTTGCCTTCACCAATTTTGTCCCCACCACTTCTTGAAATAGCTTTTGTCACGTAAGTGTTTAATGAAGAAGAAACAAAATTCCATTTAGATCGTGTGTGTTATTAAAAGTGGAGACCCAGCGCTGGAGTACATTATAATGAGTGCTCTTTATATGTTTATCTTTTTGTCTGGTATCTTAAGAGCTTGCTTGTTCACTGATTTAACAGTCTCATGAACAGTTTTACATGTATGTGTCCAGGAAGTCATGCAGTATGTAATATGAGGAGAAATCAACACATTCATAAATAAAACTTCTGCCTCTGTGATCAGATTATTTCTAATCTAACATTTGCTAAATTAAATTGGACTGTTTCTACAACTTCATGTAATTTAAAAGAAAGTTGAAAGTCAGTTATGATTCCCAAATATTTTAATTCCTGTACTACATTAAGCTTCTGTCCAAGGACTCATACTACTGGTACAGTGTCACAATCTGCACTTTTTTGTAAAGAACACACAGACAGTTTTTGTTACATTAAGATGTAAACAAGATTCAGCCACCATTGTGAAACATGAACCATTGCAGATTTAAATTCCTGCTCAGCATGTTGCTTGTCCATACGTAGATAATATCATTATCTGCATACATCTGATAAATAACAAGGAATCTCATTATTACTATTAAGGTATATTCATGTTAAGATAATTTATAGCAATTTCTAAAACACAGCATATATGCCTAATTTATTATTTCCTGTTTTGTCATTAAAAAACACAAATTCTTTTATTTTTATTAATAGATTCACTGTAATGTTTTAGGCCACCAGAAATCCCTCATCTGTTGACCTCTAAAGAGAATAGTCTATTACAGGAACGCATATCCCACTGTGGAGTTCTAAATATCTGAAATATGCTGAATTCAGTGTTTCTGAGTCAAACGCTTCAGTTGAGTCAGACATCTCGGAAATGTCTGTGAGCTATCTGAGCTATTATACCCAAGTTTATTGCATTTATTGTGGCAGGCGTTTTCAAATTGGGGTCCGGAGGCCACAAGCGGTTGCTAGGGGGTCTGCAGAAAATATTAAGAAAATAAAAGTGGAAAAATGAAGTGGGAATTTTTTTTTTTGACATTATTAGTGTTTCAGTCTGCTTTGAAGACTGGTTGGAAATCACTATTATTTTATGCTATTGACAGCAATATTTTTTAACAGTAAGAACTAAAATGTAAATACAAAATAAATATTTTATGAGAAAATATTTTACAGATAGGCAGACTCTTTTAATAATTTATTTTTGTGTGCTTTAGCACAATGACCTAATAAAGCCAATTATATATATATATATATATATATATATATATATATATATATATATATATATATTCACTAGCATGTTATCTTTATAAAATCATACTATGTTTTTATCTCACACAATAAAGGTGGGTTTTTAACTTAATATTTTTGGAAGTAGGGTCCCTCACAAGAATATAATCATATTTGGGGGTCTTTGGCATCGAAAAGATTTAAAACCCCTGGTTTAACAACTTTTATTTTGAAGTGTCGTCGCGTATTATGCTTCTTGCGCTTCCTTCATACTAAAACGTGCTCAGTGTGATCTTGGTTGATCAGCTTTAGCTGGCATTTCTTTTAGCGTCATTTAATCGTACATGTGCCAATGAATAATGTTAGGTCTCTGCATGGGTTGGGGCGCAGGTCTTTGGAAAGGGAATGGCTTTTGAACAGTCTGTCTGCCAAAATGCGACACCCATGTGACGTTTGTTCAGTTGTGACGCTGGGGAGAGCTTATGCCACATCTTCAAAGACTGAGACACCCGCTGCTGACCGAAAGGTCGTATTGAAAGCAGCCGATATCGCGAAAAGACTTCGGAGTGAAAAAGAGAGACGGACAGATTTCGAAAATGAGGTTGGCTAAATTGCTTTTTGCATGTGTGCTTCTTTGCAACTAAAGTGACTTTATGTGCACCATATTTAGTCTTCCGTCTTTTCTGGTTTTATGTCCAAAGGTTCCGGTGTCCCCTTTACAAAAGAGAGTGACTGAACTCAAACAGCTCACCCAGCAACTACAGACTGTGCACCCTAGTGTGCTTACAAAGGCACTTCACAGAAGCATCCTTTATCAAGACTCAAACCTAATTGCTATAAATAAACCATACGGCGTGCCTATTCACAGTAGGTGCTTTACATCTTGCCGCATGCACTCTATTGAATCCATTTGGAGAAAGATGTCTGGTCATTTCAATATTATTAAACTGCAATGAACAAGCAATGCCACATATAAAACAAGCTGTACGTGTTTCCCCTGCAATTCATTCTCTTAGCTGTAGATGGCGTCAGAAACAGCATTGCAGAGTGTCTGCCTTTGCTGGCTAAGATAGTTGATGGCATGCAGACAGGATCACAGTTGCATCTCTGCCACCGTCTGGAAAAAGAAACTACTGGAGTTTTGATCCTGGCTAAAACAGAGCAAGCAGCTGAACATGTACAGACACTCATCAGATCACACCAAGTGGAAAGTAAATATTTGTAAGTTGAACCCATGGGCTTTAATGACTGTATTAGGTTTATGTCTTTAATTGGATGTAGATGTGTAAGAATTTATATACAGTATTTCAGGGCAATTCTGTATGGTTTTGGAGGGTAACTTGATAGTAGGCCCTTTTGACATCCCGTAAACTTGTATTTTTCCTTCTATTGCAATCTTTTTTCTTTTTGTTTTGTGTCCTACATCATTTATTGTGAACCGATAATCGTGTTCCACCACAACCTACACAGCATGTTCCCCTCTGTCTCACTCAGGGCTGTCACTGTGGGCGTGCCTGTTCCGTCTGAAGGAGTGATTGACATTCCCATTATAGAGAGGGAGGTTACGGGACCTCAGCCACATTTTAAGGTTATCAACGTTCTATTCAGCGTGATCAGGGCCACCAGCCTCACTGTCAATAAATGTTTGTTTAATGTCTGTATAATCTACCTGTTTTTAAGTGTAGTATTCATTCCAGTTTTCTTACATGACTAGAATTAAAGTGAACTTTAATGGGTATTGTATTCAGATGGGTCTGAGCCCATTGTTCAGAGTGAGTGAGGAAGGAGATGGAGTCACAAGGGTGAGATCTCACAGGCAGGCCCAAAGTGCAGTCACGCAGTATCGAGTTCTGGACAGCACCGGTGGCTGCAGCTTGGTGGAACTGCAGCCTGTTACAGGTATTGGCTAATCGTGGCATGTGAAAACCATACATGAACTAAAAAATAACGTGTTATTCCTAATTTATTTATTTTTTAATTTGTAATTCTTTCTAATTATTTTAAAATTAGTTTTACATACAGGTAATGGGACATCATATTTGTTGTGAACATTTTACAGTTCAGAGTTTTAGTCATAATAAATGTCTTTATTAAAAAAGTCAATTTAAGCAAACATTTAGCTTTTTTGTAATATGTTTTAGGAGTGAAAAACCAACTTCGAGTGCACATGGCTCTTGCTTTGGCTTGCCCAATTCTAGGAGACCATAAATATTCTCACTGGAACAAACTGGCACCCCAGGTATGCTAAATTTAACACATGGAGTTCAAATAAAAGGGATAGTTCACCCAAAAATAAAATTTGTCTCATCATTTACTCACCCTCATGACATCCCAGATGTGTATGACTCTCTACTGCTGAACACATACAACATTTTTTAGAAGAATATCTCTGCTTTGCAGGTCCATTCAATGCATGCAAATGGTGACCAGAATTTTGAAGCTCCAAAAACATACAAAGGTAGCATAAAATAATCCAGTGGTTAAATCCATTATTTCACAAGCGATATGATAGGTCTGGGTGAGAAACAGATCAATATTTAAGTCCTTTTTTTACAATAAATCTTCACTTGCACTTTCACATTCTTATTTTGTTTTTAACGATTCAGTCTTCTTGCATATCGCCACCTACTGGGCAGGGAGGAGAATTGTTAGTAAAAAAGGTCTTCAATGTTGATCTGGTTCTCACCACCCCTTTTAATTGCACATCTGATGACATGGATTAGTATACTGCCTTCATGTCCTTTTTGGAGCTTTACAGTTTTGATCACCATTCACTTGCATTGTAAGGACCTACAGAGCTGAGATATTTATTGAAAAATCTTTGTGTTCTGCAAAAGAAAGTCATGCACATCTGAGATAGCATAAGGGTGAGTAAATTATATTTCTTCTTTTTTTTTTTAATCTGTCAATAAAATCAATGTCCGTTTTTAAAAATAAGAGCATTTGTTTAGTGTGTGGATATAGCAAGTAATGTGTTAACAATGAATAATCAAGATGTGGTATAGTGTTTTCATGAGACGTGACTCATCACATTTGAAGACTGAGCTCATGTGTCTCTCACATTTCGGGATATAGATGCTGCCGGAGGGTACGCTGCGGCGGCTGGGTCTGGTGCAGAGTAAAACCCGATACCTCCCTCTTCACCTACACTCCCGAAAGATCACCCTGCCCGGGGTCAAAGGTCACAGCAACATTACAATGTCCTGTCCCCTTCCTAAATACTTCACCATCGCTTTGAATAGACTACAGATCCCACTACCAGGAAAGGAATGATAGATGGATCACACATGCATCATACTTCAATGTGTTACAGTTCAGTCGTTGTGAGATTAAGAGGACTTGATAGGACTTTGCAGGTCATGAAAATGTTTTGTGATGTTCTTGTGCAGATAAAAAAAAAAAAAAAAGCATTGGGTACCGTATTCTAAATGTATCTGATCAAAAAAATAAATAATAAAAGACCACTGAATTTTTTTTGTGGGGGAAAATGTCTTTTGCCAGCCCGAAAGCCTTAGTAAGACTTTACACTATGATTCTATTTGTTAACACAAATTCATTAGGTATCACGATCTAACAACGATCAATATTTTACAGCAGTTAATGTTAATATATAGTATAGAAATACAGTTGTTCATTATTAGCTGAAAATTCATTAATGTAAAGAACTTTTACTTACATGTATTAGTATATGAAGAAATTAATTATCCAAGATTAATAAGTTCTGTAAAGTATTATTCATTGTTAGTTCATGCTAACTAATGTAGTTAACTCATGTTAATAAATACAATCTTATTGTAGTGTTTTCTGTAAAGTGTGTTCTGACATTCTGGATTTGTGTAATGGATATCAGATGAAATCAAGATCTTCATCCACAGAAACATCTGGAGTCAGAAAAAACACCACTACGAGGAATTCGCTGTACAAAAAGGCATGTTTGAAAACACAGGCTTCAATTGTCCAGCACCACTATAATATCAATAAGTATCAGGTTACCACAGATGCATATATATATATATATATATATATATAAAAATGGAACCAAAACGTCTTCATGTACAATACACTCCTCAGGTATGCAGACTCTGCTATTGCAAGCTCCTGGGAGTGAGGGGTTGTGTTCGGTGTTTGTAGAGGTTACAGGTGGAAGAAGCCATGACTGGAAGTGTATACACACAACCATCACATGGTTTTCTAGCCCAATGCTGATAATAACTAAGCTTAACTGCGATCATAAAACCATCTGATCTTCACAGTTCAGCACTTTAAAAAAAAAAGTGAAAAAGGGGGAGGTAAAGGGAAAGAGCATAACATACATGGCAGAAAGAGAAAATACACACAATGAGAAATCTTGGCAAATACGTTTTGATGATCATTAGGTGAACAAACATAAAAAATAAATTTCTGTATCTAAAAAAAACAAAAAAGGCTTTTATTTATGTCCTGTTCATTGAAAACCTCTACTGTGCCCTCCTTTAAATCATATGGGTGTGAAAATAAGGAGACACCGCAGAAGCAACTTGGTTTAGTCTCTTTGAGAAAGGAATGAATGGCAAGATGAAACATTGAAGGAGAAAGGTGCTCGCTTTCCATCTTGCTCTCGTTTTTTCCTCATCTTCTCTCAGTGTACATGGGCCTGGGCAATGGAGATAATCTCCTGAATTTCCCGCACCATCATGATGCGTGTGAGCATGTGCTCCAGTTGCTCGCTTGTGATCGGCTGAGTGGAGTACCAAATAGGGCTGTTAGGTGCCACAACAGGCTCTGGTGTCAGATAATATGTGTCATTGCGACCCTTGGCAGTCTGAGGACTAAAGAAAACAACACATAAGAGGAAGGCAGAACAAGTAGAAAAAAATATATGTTTAAAAAAAAAATAATATTTCTTAATCCGAACCAAAAGTATCAACAGAGAATATGCATATGGGGCAGCTCCACTGTTGATCTTGTTATTAATTATACTAAATCTATAACTAACTACAGCATTAAGGACCGTCTATATTATTTAAACCAATGTGTACTGTGAAAAATGTATGCTAGCCATTGCACAACAGTAGCATGTGATATAGGCAGTGTCTCACCATTTGAAGAGGTAAAAGTCATAGAGCTTGATGGGGCAACGAAGGGGGTTCTCTGGGTCTTCAGATTGCTCTGCGTACATGTCATCAGTCACTATAACAAAAAAATATATAATCTTGTAGAATAACTTCGTTAGCACACAGTGCCTGGCCATTATTTGGCCATTTTTTTAGGATCTGCATCAGCCAATGACAAGTGCCTGCTTGACAAGTGTTTGCACCCCCTTTGTCAGTTCCAAATTCTACCAACAGAGATGTCAAAGGACAATGCATATTTTTCAGTTTTCAAATATATTTGGCAAATTTGGAGTAAAATAAGTGTTCTTTGCTGCGAATTTGTCATTTAATCTTATTAAAACAAAGTATTGGTATTATAATAAGTCATCGTTCACTCTCCTCTCTAGAAATGGCAATTGCATCACTTGCTGAAAAACCCAATTGAAACCCAGTGATCACGTTAACATGGACAACACAACGTTGTTGCGAAAGCTGTTTAAGGCTTGAAATCTGTGTATGCATTTACATGAGCTGTGTTAGGGGCCGATTACTCCTTTATACATGCGGCTAAGTCAGTAAGCAGCTCTCTCGACAGCAATGTAATTTCCCTGTGATGCTTGTGTAAATAACAATCATGGCATCCAAGGAAGACTTCACTATTTTATTCTCCGTTGCTTCGCTTCATTTCCAGATAAATTTCTATCGTGACTTGAATGGGAATTGCACTGCAAGTGAGGTTTCCCCTTACATAAAACTCAGGGTTCCCCAAATGTACAAGCGCATATAGAAACTTGAGGGACAGTCGATATTTTACATTGGTGTGTGTATAGTTTATAGTGGGTGTGATTTTCCCACAATTGTTAAATTATTTCTGCTGTGTAGTAGTGGTCGACCTATACCTATATCGCAGAGGCCGATAAATCGGATGATATTCGGACTTTAATTTTCACATCGGATGATAAAGTTTCCTGTTTGGCCAAATTGTTTCTACAAGGCATCAAAAGTAGCCTGCTTGCATGTGAAGCGACTGAGACATGTAAACGACCAGTCACGGTTCGTTTTGTTGTTACGTACCATCGTGTTACAACAAACGATCCACATATCAGAAACACGGCAGACACGTTTGAGCTCTTCATGTTAAAGTTCTCACCTGTTTCACTCAACAGCCTCTCTCCTCAACAGTTCCCTGTAACTTTTAACTGTCTTGACTAATGATAAAAAGGCAAACATAAAAAAAATAAAATAAATTATATTATACCATCTGCAAATATGAGCATATCTCATTTAAACAGATGTAATAAACAAACCTCACAAAACCTGAGCAAATCCAGCATCCTGTGGAACACTCATTTATTTGCCTCTAAATCATGTATTCTAATAGCCTCTCCTCAGCAGTTCCCTGTAACTTTTAACTTTTTTTTTTTTTTTCTTTTAAGAAACCTGTGTGTGTTAAACTGCTTTCTTTTATTCCCTTAAATGGCGTAAGGAAATTGGAGTTCTCTTTTACATGATAATAAACTATTTTCTTAAAAGGAATATTCCGGATTCAAAAAAGTTTAGCTTAATCAATAGCATTTGTGGCATAATATCGATTACCACAAAAACTGATTTTGACTCATCTCTCCTTTTCTTTAAAAACCAAAAAACTAATCGATGTTACAGTAAGGCATTTACAATGGAAGTTAATATGGCCAAATTTTTGGAGAGTTTCTAAAAGGCAGAAATGTGAAGCTTATAATTATATAAAAGCATATATTAATTCTTGTTAAAACCCATGTATTACTTGAGCTGTTAAGTTGTTTAAATAATAATTTTTACAGTAATTTTAGGGTTTTCGGATTGTTGACAGCGTCATGGCAACAAAGTTGTAATTGTTGCAATTGGCTATAACTGATGTTATCACACTAAATGCATGTTAACACACATATTGTTTATGTCTTGTGGCTATACTTTTGAAATTGTCCCCATTCAATTCTATTGTAAGTGCCACACTGTTACCCCGATTATTGCTTTTTTTTTTTTTAAATAAAAGGAGGGGCAAGTCAATATTAGTTTTGTTGTCATCAATATTATGCCGCAAATGCTATCGATTGATCTTAACTTGTATTAAACCCAGAAAATTCTTTTAAGTGCATGGTGACATGGTCACTGATTTTGGTTGATCACTAGAAAAAACTGACTATGGAGATGTTTAGTAAACTTAAGGGGTAAAGGTATGTTTTTATTAGGGCTGTCAATCGCACATTTTTTTTTAATCAAAATTAATTATATGGTGTCCGGATTAATTCATCACAAATAACCGCATAAAATAACAATTCCCTCAAAAAAGCCCCTTAATTAACATATATATATATATATATACACACACACACACACACACACACACACACACACAGTCAGGTCCATAAATATTAGGACAGCGACACAATTCTAATCTTTTTGGCTCTACACACCACCACAATGGATTTGAAAGATGTGCTTTATCTGCAGACTTTCAGCTTTAATTTAAGCCATCATTAGGCTGAAAAATCAAAACAAACCCATCAGAGAGATAGCAAAAACATTAGGTGTGGCCAAATCAACTGTTTGGAACATTCTTAAAAAGAAAGAACGCACTGGTGAGCTCAGCAACACCAAAAGACCCAGAAGACCACTGAAAACAACTGCGGTGGATGACCGAAGAATTCTTTCCCTGGTGAAGAAAACACCCTTCACAACAGTTGGCCAGATCAAGAACACTCTCCAGGAGGTAGGTGTATGTGTGTCAAAGTCAACAATCAAGAGAAGACTTCACCAGAGTGAACACAGAGGGTTCACCACAAGATGTAAACCATTGGTGAGCCTCAAAAACAGGAAGGCCAGATTAGAGTTTGCCAAACCACATCTAAAAAAGCCTTCACAGTTCTGGAACAACATCCTATGGACAGATGAGACAAAGATCAACCTGTACCAGAGTGATGGGAAGAGAAGAGTATGGAGAAGGAAAGGAAATGCTCATGATCCAAAGCATACCACCTCAACAGTGAAGCATGGTGGTGGTAGTGTCATGGCGTGGGCATGTATGGCTGCCAATGGAACTGGTTCTCTTGTATTTATTGATGATGTGACTGCTGACAAAAGCAGCAGGATGAATTCTGAAGTGTTTCTGGCAATATTATCTGCTCATATTCAGCCAAATTAAAGCTGAAAGTCTGCAGTTAAAGCACATCTTGTTCGTTTCATTTCAAATCCATTGTGGTGGTTTATAGAGCCAAAAAGATTAGAATTGTGTCGATTTATGGACCGGACTGTATATTATGCATATGTTCATACAGACACACACAGCTCTGGAAAAACTTAAGACCACTGCAAAACGATCAGTTTCTCTGGATTTACTATTTATAGGTATGTGTTCAGTTTGGGCTGGCCTTGACAGGGTCTTGATCCAGTGGTCCTACATCCACACCTTGATTGACTTGGTTGTGTGGCATGGAGCATTTTCCTGCTGGAAAAACTAATCCTCATCAGTCAGGGAACACTGTCAGAGCAGAGGGAAGCAAGTTTTCTTCCAGGATAACCTTGTACGTGGCTTAATTCATGCATCCTTCACAAAGATTAATCTGCCTGATTCCAGCCTTGCTGAAGCAACCGCAGATCATCAACGATTCTCCACCTGCTCGTCTAATGGTTAGATGGAGACCTGAAGAGGCCTTTGAGCCTGTGAAATTTGGTGAAGGATTGGTGATGATCTGAAAACACTGCATAACTTTTATTTTGACCAGTTGTCATTTTCTGCAAATAAATGCTCTAAATGACAATATTTATATTTGGAATTTGGGAGAAATGTTATCAGTACGTCATAGAATAAAATACAAATGTCCATTTTACTCAAACACATACCTATTAGTGTTGTCAGTAGTCGGTACCGATACCAGTTAAATTTCACAGTTCTCGATACCACAATAAAAATATGCTAATATGATAATGTGCTATTGAACAAACCAGTTTAGTTATTTTTAATTATTTTAATAATTATAGTTTAAAAATTATTATTATTATTTTCCAGAACTTTCCAGAAAATCTTTTAAAAGTTTAATTTAATTTCACCATCAAAATGGTGTCTAATCATTAAATTCTTAAAACTTTTAACAAGTGAACATAAAACTTAACATGTCATTGCTTTTTTTTTTTTTGCCAAACTTTTATTCCACAGATGTCTTGCTTGTGATACTTTAATTATTATTATTATTATTATATAGAATATACAATTTTACTACAGAGTTGTAATGTATTTTTATTCAATTTCAGGCATCTAGATTTTATTTTGAATCGTGCTTTTATGACGACGTGCTTTTTATTATATAAATATATATTTTACATGATTCACAATGGATAAGTACTCTGCTTTGTCTTCTCATACAACGTGAATGATTCTCAATTTTTGTGGAGTTTCTAGTAGATGAGAGTTTGGATTTATTTAATGTACACATCTCTTCCACAGTAAGATTGCAGCATTTATCAGTTTAATAAATCATTCTAGAGCATACCAAGATTTTAATTTTATTAATTGTCCGTTTCAGTGTACTAGAAGAAACAGAGCACGCATTCAAAATAAGCCTGTGAGCATTTTAAAGATGTCATGTTTCAGTCATACTGTGTGCTGGTACCAGATAGATTCAGTGCTACCGGTACTGCAAAAACACTGGTTCCGTTACATGTTTTTTATTTTAGTATCGACTTGGTACCGAAGTACCAGTACTTTTGACAACACTAATACCTATAAATGGTAAATCCAGAGAAACTGATAATTTGATCTCTTAATTTTTTTTCCAGAGCTGCATGTACACACACACACACACACACACACACACACACACACACACACACACACACACACACACTAATGTACAGATTTTGCACTTATGGAAAGAACTTGGTACTTTTATTCACGAAAGTGGCATTTAACTGATCACAATGTATAGTCAGGACATTAATTATGTGAAAAATTAAACTACTTCAAAGAGTTCTCATCAAAAAAAATCATCCAATGACAGCTTTGCAGATCCTTGGCATTCTAGCTGTCAGTTTGTCCATATACTCAGGTGACATTTCACCCCACGATTCCTGTAGCACTTGCCATAGATGTGGCAGTCTTGTCGGGCACTTCTCACGCACCTTACAGTCTAGCTGATCCCACAAAAGCTCAATGGGGTTAAGATCCATAACACTCTTTTCCAATTATTTGTTGTCCAATGTTTTGTTTCTTTGCCACTCTAACCTTTTCTTTTTGTGTTTCAAAATGTGCTTTTTTTTTTGCAATTCTTCCCATAAGGTCTGCACCCCTGAGTCTTCTCTTTACTGTTGTACATGAAACTGGTGTTGAGCAGGTAGAATTCAATGAAGCTGTCAGCTGAGGACATGTGAGACATTTATATCTCAAACTAGAGACTCTGATGTACTTATCCTCTTGTTTATTCATATATCTGGCCTTCTACATATCTTTGTCTTTGTTAGAGCCAGTTAAACGTAAAGTTACGCAAGTTAAACGTAGTTTAATACTGATATCCCTTAGTTTGGATTTGTGCTACATCAAGCTGGTTGTTTTTGACCTCTGTATGAAATGCGTGTTGCCTATACAGTTGAAGTTTTGCTTACTGTCCCCTGGAGAAAACAGGTGGTACTTCAAGCTTGAATTTCTAAGGACATCTTCCTTATTATGTAATTGTTCTCAAACAATTGCATTAATTTTCTAATGCTTTATCTTTTATAAAACTAAATCGCACTGAATTAAATCAACTGCCCAAGTTTTTATCATCCAGCCATACAATGTGGCAGCCATCTAACCTTTCTGTCCAACATGGTGGGGCCCGAGTCCTTTTAGGTAGCGGATGCTGGTGCTCTTGTCTTTAGGGTTGGATGGGTTCTTCTTGGTGTGTCTCAGCACTTTGGAGAAGGCCACTTTCATATGCTGCTCTACTGTGGTCAAGTGGAAATACCTACAGAGACGATAACATTTTAACCACCAGGTATTTGAACATTTATTTGGGGGGGTGTAAGTAAGAGAGCAAGAGACTCACTTGGTGTTGAAGTACATGAGTGTAGTAAGTAGAGTAGCTGGAGAATGAGCTCCCAACTGCTTACATTCCCAGAGCATCTCCTCTGCCACATGACTTGGGATAATGTAGCCTACCAAAGGAAAAAGACATTATAGCATACTTCCAAAGACTCAGATCATTCAAAATACACACACACACACACTTACCATGAGGGTGAACACTTGGCCTCCACTCCTCCAGAATTTTGTGTAAACACTGACAGAACCGACTGTAGTACTGATCCGAAAAGATGTCGTCTACCCTGCCGTTCTCAAACATGTACTACATCAAAAAGAAAAACAAAAAGTCTTATTTTTTTATCTTTAGGATGACAAGCACAGCATCCTGTTCAAGACAGAAATGATTATTGTTATCATATAATCATCCTAAATTTATAATCCTGGACCAAATAATTTAACATCTATTAACTAGGAGTAGAAGGTCCATAATGAAGACTAGAATATGGTACATTTTTAGCAAACATAAGACGACAAGGGACATACTTTCTGTATACATAAAAATACATAGTAGAGTGAGTCAGGTTCAAATGGCTCCACCTCCATCCCTCGAGCCTCCTGGGTCATAAGGGACAGAGCCAAGTTCAGCTCGCCCACTGAACTTGACACCAGATCGTCCTGGAAACGCAGTGGCTGGCGACCTAAATAGATTTACAATATACAGTTAATTTTGCTGCAATTAAACACCACTAGAAAAAGATTTTTAGGTTTAAAGATTGCCAGTTAAAACATGTCTGTTAATGTTAAAACATTTTTTTAGAATAATTGATCGCTGGTATAGAGAGATATAGAGAAGTTGACTTTCGAAAAATAGAAACGTACGTCCAATAGGTGCCAGTTTATTTTGTTCATTCTTGTCCAGCTCAGCATTTTTGCGCTGAACCCAGAGCCTCCATACCTCCAGCCCCTCCTCAGGATTCAGTGTGTTGGGGAGAACCATCTCAGGTGGAGGTTCTACCTGTGGCTCTGCCTCTGTCTGCGCCCGAAAACACAGAAGAAAATCATTGCAACGTTACTTCGTCAAAAGAAGTGATGTGCATTTTTGCACTACAGACAAATGCCTGTTTGTCACTTGTTAAAAGGAATAGGTCACCAAAAACTCAACATCAAACCTCACTGATCTTGTGTCATGACGTTTGGTCACAAGACGTGCAAGATAAAATGAGGATTCAATGTTACTGATGTGTAGCCATATTTTATTTAGGCCCAGTGTAGATTTGACTGTGAATAATGACTTACATTTTGGTCTGTTGATCATATGCCTTCAAAAAACGTGGAATATGGCGAATGAGTTGCATGTACTAATTTTGACACTATTGGGTGCTTTAAGCATAATAGTGAGTCACAATCAACTGCTATTATTTAGATATCGGCAATCTCAACATCCTTTAAAATCTACCCTTGTTATCCACAGTCATATGGGTTTGGAATGACAAGACGGTGAGTAAATAATGACAGAATTATCCATTTTGGTGAACTATTTCACTAAAGAATTAACTAAACTGACTTTAAGAGGCCTGCGTGTTCACCCCCCCAAAAATGACAATTTTCATAATTTACACACTGTGGTACACAAAAGGAGAATTTTGAAGCATCTTCAAGCAGCTCTTATCCATACAGTATCGAAAACTATTGTATGCCTTCAGAAGACTTGGAACATTATGCAAGAGTCATATATGGGTCACTTTTAAGGTGCTTTAATGGTGTTTAAGACTGTCAAATTCAGATATGAAATTCAAATATTCATCAAATTTAAAATAAACTAAATATAACTAAATATAATAAAAGCTAAAATGAGCAATCAAATTTAGGATGTGTGCAAAATACTGATGATGACTTCTATTCTTTTGCCAAGACAGACGTAGTGCAACTAACAAAACAAGCACGGGTGTCTCGACATGTTTTAAAGGCGTTTATAATGACACAGAGTCTAAACAAATGTATAATTACTGCACAAGACACTGAAAAAACAGCGGCACATGGCACAACGGTCAAAGATGTTCATCTAGCACAGGGGTCAGGAACCTATGGCTTGCGAGCCACAAGTGGCTCTTTGTTAAAAATCAAGTGGCTTGCGGGGTGTCTCACCATTCACCAACACATGATCGTTTAAAACTTTCTAGAGATCATTTTCCAACAGAAAGTGTGGGTGAATGACATGGTTTTGATTTCCTTCCTAATTTGTCGTACACCCCAATCCTGGTGATATTATATCTGCGCAGTAGGGTTGCGGTATACCGGTTTCACGATATACCACGGTATGAAAATTGACGGTTATCGTACCATGTACTGTAAAAAATGCCACCGGATGGAGAATCTCACCTGCGCGTGCGTAGGGCTGGGTATCTTTCAAAAATGTTCGATATCGATACAGATACCTTGCCTTCGATGCCGGTCCCTAAACGATACATTTTCCGATACTTTGGTAGAAAAAAAAGAAGAAAAAAACTCTGCAGGAAAATGACAAACCCTGGTATTACCGCTGGTTGGAAGCTATGGGATAATTTTCTGAAAACATGGTTAAGGTTAAGCTTATTCAATAAAGCAAGACACTTTGGTTTAAAACTTTGAACTACATTTTTCATTTATTTTAACTAAAAGTTCAAATGAAACTGGAAAAAAAATTAGCGCATTTAAAATGTGTTGTTCAGCTTTTTGAAAGATGGCTTTACAACAGTTATCAACATCTCTCTGGCAATGAAGCTTCATCCGTGCATTCTCTACCCGTCGGGTATTTCGTTATCCAAGAAAATATATCATGTGTGTGAATACATTTTAGTTCCCTCCTTCATGATATATATATATATATATATCCAATTACATAGGAAACCTCGGGGCTGAGGGATTAGTGAATATTCTTGCTTTATTGATTTTACATTAAAAATTAAATTCTTTATTTAAAAAAAACAAAAAACTTTTCTAAATTCAAATTGTAATGTATATATAGTTACGTGTGTGTATATATATATATATATATTATCAGACAAGTATCCGTCTAAACATGCAGGCGGAAAATTTCTTACCCAAATGAAGACATTAAAAACAATTATAAATGTAAAAATAATAATTACAATGATGATAATAATCATTGGAATATAAATCATGTTTCGAGGTGAACGTGTTTTTTGTATTTGATACATTTTGTATTTTTTATATAGTTTGTATTATTTTACAGGCTGCAGAGTTGCGTTCACAACAAACTGCTCTGTGGAAATAAATTGAACTGAACTCAAAGCATCTCCTGAATGGAGAAGTCTGAGGTCATTTGCGGAACTCATAAAAAAATTTAATCGGAAGGCAGAAACAAAGTGTTCCACGAGACTGCACGCCTCTGTATCAGCGCATCATATATGCCCATATACGGATTTTCTGTCATCTGTACTTAATATAATAAAGAGTGTTTCTTCAAACGCGTGTCTCTCTGTCTACGGGCAAATTATTTTTTATATTAATTTGATAATAATAATAATTTAATAGAATAATGGGAAAACAATCCAAATATCGTCATGACATGGTCAAAGGCATCAGCTATTGCGACTCTGACCATCGTCGATCCCAGAGATCATCGTCTGTTTGCTCAACCCGAATGTGCATTTCTCTCTATAAAATTAACAAAATATTCAGACAGACTCTTGCTGTTTTTTCCGACACATTCAGAATCATTACCATCACTGACAAGATTAACCCTTTAGGTATCAAAATTTGGTACTGAAATAAAATACATTTTCGATACTCGATTGTTTAGAGGCAATTCGGTCGGTGCCTAAATGTATCGAACTCGATAACCAGCCCTATGCGTGCATATCTCCTTTCCTCCTCGACTGTCTGTCAGACTCGTCAACTTGCACCACACACACACAGCAAAGAAAATGTCAGAGTATGGCAAGTGCAATTATCTTTTAATACACCCAGAGTTACTCGTCGTAATTGCAATTTTACTAGTATGAAATAAATTAGAGGGCTCTACAATTGAATTCTTACTAGTAAGAAGTACAATTAGAGAGCTCAATTGAGCTCTACAATTGAATTAGAGAGTTCTCTAATTCAATTGTTACTAGTAACAAATTTAATTGTAGAGCACTGCAATTGCAATTTTCTAGCAACAATTGAATTAGAGAGCTCTCTAATTTAACTGCTACTAGTAAGAATTCAAATTACAGAGCTCTATAATTATATTCTTACCAGTAAAAACTCATATTCATTAGATGCAAAACAGAAGAAGAAAACTCTGATATTCTTTGGTATTGAAGTATTTGGTATGTTTAATCACTATAAATGCACGATATAATTAAATTCACCTTCATGATTCCCTTTGCACTTTTATTGAAAAACTTGTATGGTGATTTTATTACATGTGGTCTTCCAAAGAATGGGCTTTATGGTTTAGGAGTCTGATATTTTTCAAGACACAGAAGAATTATGGTCAATTATTTCTAGAAACCGAAAGAATATGTCAATGGAGACATATGACTACCGGTAGTAACAATTCAATTGCAGAGCTCTGTATTGGAATTTTCACTAGTAAATATTCAATTGTAGAGTCGCTCTACCACCTGTGGCTCAGGTGGTAGAGCAGGTCGGCTTCCAATCGCAGGGTTGATGTTTGATTCCCAGCCCACTCGACTCCACGTGCCGAAGTGTCCTTGGGCAAGACACTGAACCCCATATTGCTCCCAATGGCAGGCTAGCGCCTTGCATGGCAGCTCTGCCGCTATTGGTGTGTGAGTGTGGATGGGTGATTGGGATACAGTGTAAAGCGCTTTGGTAACCTCTAAGGTTAAAAAAGCGCTATATAAGTGCAGACCATTTACCATTTATTAATCACTTTGTTATTTTAATTTCTTTTTTAATTTCAAAGTGCAATTTGAATATATAAATATCTTTTGTTTACGTTTTTCAAAAATTAATGTAATTTTTACAGCAAACTCAAATAAAAAAAAAATATTAACCGACCTTGGGGTTGACAATATAATCAGATATCGCGATATTTTTAATTAGATTATCATTAAAATATTTTTTACATATCGAACAGCTCAAAAGGGAAGTAACTAATTTTATGGAGACCCGCACAAACACGCAGAAAACATTCCATATTGCAACATTAATTTTTGCATATTTGTTTGTTTTTGAGTAGTCTATGGGCAATATAAACATTTTATTTTATTGAAAAAATTTTTTTTTAAATAGTAAATTATTTATTTGTGGTATGGCTCTTTCGAAAAAATGCATCACCTAAAAATTTTAATAATTGGCTCCCTAGTAGCAAACGCTTAAACAGAAAAAGACAGATGCTTATAGAGTGAACAGCCCCTTGGTGGTTGTACTTTGACAATGCTTTTGCAACAAGATGCTGATGAGTAAAAGGCATAAAGTTCGTACATACAACTGTATTTAATAATATAAAAACCTAGTGGTTCTATTATGTAGCTTGAGTCTGTGGTAGTACTATAGCACTGTTACAGGGTACTGTGCAACACTAAGTCAACACAGAACCATCTATTGGAAGGTTTCTTTTTTCATTTGACATTTTTTACTTAATATATGAGAATACAGACTAGTTAAATCTTTTGAATGTATCTTTTTACACACATTTGTTAACGTCCAGATGTTCTTTGCGATAAATAAAACTCTATAACACAGTGATGACTGGTTTATGTTGATATGTTGCACCCTCTTGTAGACGTAGGAGACATATTTCAGCTCTGTAAGGTACATACAATACAACTGAATGGTGACCAGAACTTTGAAGGCCCAAAAGGCAGTATAAAAGTAATCCATAAGACCCCAGTGGTTAAATCCATATCTTCTGAAAAGATATGACCAGTGTGGATGAGAAACGGGGCAATATTTAAGTTTTTTTTTAAATCTAAAAACTTTCACATGCTGGTATGACAGTGACTTTTACATTCAGCCACCATCTGGTCTGGTCAAAGGTGGAGATTGATAGTAAAAAAGGACTTGAATATCGATCTGTTTCTCACCCACACCTATGAGATTGCTTCAGAAGACATGGATTTAAAGGGTAACTAAACCCTAAACCAACTTTTTTTTAGTTAATGATCTGTAAGAATGGGGCTTTATTAGTACTGGTCATTGATTCAAGTAATTTTTTTGACATTTGTGTATAAAGTGTTTTAATTCTACAATATATGGTGTAAAAACGTCTGAGTGCTGCCCTCTTCAGGTTGAACGGTGGCTACTGCAGTTGAATTTTCCTATTGGCTGTTTGCGGTAGTTCGTGACATAAGCGGTGAGAGCTGACGTAAGCAGGTTCCAGCTCACCACGCCCTTGGTACGAGCTAGACACTGGCCCCATTCTCCCTTGCGCGGCTGCTTCGCTAGCATCGGATGCCGATCGCTATGCGGGAGTTACAACCGCAGTTTGAGCCAGCGGCTCGAATTGATATGGCTCCGGCCCTGTGTCCACAGACAATTCACCCTCCTCCACTTCAGGTGAAGGTGGGGGAGAAAAGTCCTCAACTTCAAAAGACCGCTCCGTGGCAAAGCTACTTGCGTCACTCCAGTCACTCTCCATTTTAGAGTCTGACAGCAGCTGTCAATTAATCCGTCACTACGGGTCTCAGGTGCACGCCCCCCCGCTCAGCCCCGCCCTTGGTTCGTCCCCTCTATACCCGCTGGGGTCTGCCCACTTTTCCAGCATTTTTCAAATATTGCTAGTGGGTGGAGTCAGACTCTGAGCAGGGGTTTAGTTACCCTTTAACCACTGGAATCACGTGGATTACTTTTATGCCCCCTTTATGCAATTTTTGTTCTGGTCACCATTCACTTGCATTGAATGGACCTACAGAGCCAAGAAGTTCTCAAATCTTCATTTGTGTTATGCATCTGGGATGGCATGAGGGTGAATAAATGATAAGAGAATTTTCATTTTTGGGTGAACTATCCCTTAAACATCTCACAGGTTTGGAATGAAATGGGGGTGAGTAAATAATGATGGGAATTTTTTCAGTGAACTACTCATTTGGGCACGTAAATTTCTTGCTATTGTGTGTTCTGGCTGACCTGCAAGTGGAGCTGTTGTTCCTGACCCTCTCCATCTTGTATGTGCTGCTGCTGCGGATCCCATATGTGCAGGGCTTGCGTAGTCCCGGAGTAGGTGCCCCCTACTGTCTGCACTGCTACAGGGATATGAATGTTCCCATTCATAAACTGCGCTGGGAACAGTGAATGTACGACTTCCTCTTGCATTGTCACTCCTGTTCCCGAGGCCTGAGATACTATCATCTTGTCTTTATCTTGAGTGGTAGGCGAGGCCTGTACCTGCATGGTGCTATAGGCCTCCTGAGGGATCGCAATATGGGCCACTCCTTGCTGCTGAGGGGCTGAGTACACGGGTATGGTCCAGGTCTCACCTGCTGGGCCTGTGATGGTACCGGTGGCACTGTACAGGTGGGTGCTATCAACGGTTAGCAAGTCTGGTCGAAGTGACAGGTAGCCTTGCTGCTGGCCCTGTGGGATGGCCAGTACGGTAGCCAATTGCTGCCCTTGAGGCAGCGAGTAGGAGACAACAGTAGGGACGTCCATCTTGCGTTTCTTTGCAGGCTGGAGGACAGCTGGAGAGGTTCCAGCTCTTCTCTCTACCTCTCTCGGGGAGCCCTGCTGCTGAGGAGACAGAGCCTCCACAGTCTGGATCTGAATCTGCTGACCTCCGGCAACTGCTGCCACCAGCTGGGCCTGGATCTAAGAGGAACCCAAGTGTAGGATGTAGGATTTTGACACCATTTGACCATGATTTACATGAACGTTTTAATCATTTTTGTGATTAATGTATAAGGATTTTGAAAATAATTTTGTAAAGATTGGTGGGGCAGATATCCAATTATATGCCAGGTATCATTCTCTAGATTCAGACAATTTTCTTTCATAGTGTAAAATATCTCCAATAAGACCCTCAATGGATAGACTGACTTTCTCACACTGGCTTTACACAAAAACTCACAAAGAGCAATACCTGGCCAATCACACATTTTGCAGAGCAAAATTAGAAAATATTTTTTTTTACTATAGAAACATCCATTACTATTATTTGACTAATTTCCATGCCATTTCAGGCTTTGGAATTACTATTTGAAAAATTCCTAATATTTCCATGTTTTCCTTGACGTGGGAACTTTTTAATGGATTTCTTCATCTATAATTAATTAATTGTAGAAACTGATTAGAGTTGCATTTATATGTGTGCATTACCTGCTGTTGTTGTTCCTCTGTAAGCTCTCCTTGCTGTATCAGCTGTGTTGTAGTGAGTCCATGTAACTGCTGTTGTGTGGGAGATGCCACTTGAATAACCTGACCAACTGTTTGACCCTGATCTCCTTGGATCTGCACCTGCCAATGGGTAGATTGAGATACATTTCATTAATTCATTCATTAAAATCAACAAATTTTTTCCTAGTCAAATAATTATCCTTCTGAAAAGATAACAGGCCAGACATCTGAGAACGTCAGACCATCACCCTGAGAAAATCGGCGAAGCTAAAACTAAATTTGAGACGTCTAAATTCGAATAGTACCATTTTATATTAGTAGGCCCACACAAAATGTGCCACCACAGAAATCTGCACAATTCGCAAAGTTGTCTTTCCCTGATGATGGTCATGTAGGGAGTCTTTCAAAAACCACTCCATTGAATGGTTAAAGGGATAGTTCACCCAAAAGGCCCTGACACACCAATGTCGGACAGTTGGTGAGCGTCTGTCGGGTACGTTTTTGGGGTGTGTTCCACACCACCGGCTGAAGTTGGTACCCGTCTGCTTTTTTCCGGCCGATTGAGCATGTTGATTTGGCGGCGGAGCTCGTAGGTGACACAGATCCTTCTGATTGGCTGTTCGGTTTAACGAACCAGTGCACAAGAAGAAAAATGGAAGTAATAAAGCAAGCAAATGACGAAGTCAAGAGGGAACACACAGAACGCTCTTCTCATTTCTTCACAGTTCTCATTCCAATATGCAAATATTTTCAAACGACATGGCTGTCTGGAACGAGGCACGTGAAGACAAATTAATCAGCATGATTCAGGAGAGGCCAGCTCTGTACAACATTACGGAATGTAAATATTACAAGCACAAAACTCCAATATCCATACTGCAGGGTTCCAAACTTCCTAAATCTTTTCAAGAGTCAAATAAAAATATTTATGCATTTTCAAGTACCTTACAACTGTGGCATCGACATACACACAATACACATAGAATACTGATTATTGCACTTCATTAAATTATTGTTAATAATTATTAATGCTATTGTACTATAAACAACCAAAAGAATGTTTTATACGTTGTCTCTTTTTTAAGTAGACTTACCATCCTAAATAACTGTAATTTCAAGCAAGTTCAAGCAATTTCTTCAAACTCTTTTCAAAGCTTAAAAAGCCCAATATACACAACTGAAAAGGCGTTGTAATGTTAAACAAAGAAAACCCTTTAGCTTGCCTACCTGTTGCCAAGAAATGTAGTGTAATCATCAGACATTCCCCTACGGAGATACAATCCTCACCCCTCTGGATTATTGGACTGATAAGTTAGTTCAGCTTGTGGAAACTGAAAAAGCCGAGCGAAATTTGTCAGTTAACAGTTTTCGGTTTCAGTTAACTCCAGCTCTCGACACAGGTTCGGGAAAGCCCCTTGAGCCTGTCTCTTGAGTATCCACGATTTCACCCATTTAGTGCGTGTAACGTAATTTAGATGGAAAGGAGGCGGCAAGAACCGGCTTGATAATACAAATTATAGTTTAATATAAAACTGAAACAAAAGACAAACACACACACATGACTGACATGTCCGTAAACGATCTCTCTCTCGTCGCACCACCGTCTGCCATTGGTCTTTATCCCTCTCGGAGGCTTAATTAGCCTGATAAGGGACCAGGTGTGTATAATCACAACCCGGCACCGCCCTCCACCCTGCCACATTCCTTCATCGTTCTCTCGTATATCTAAAGACGTATATCCCCGCTTCTTCCTTTCTTCTTCCACAAGCAAAAGACCAAGGGCTGACAACGCCAGTGCCATTTGCAACTTAAGACATTTCTGATATATCACAAACCTGTATATGGGGAGCAAGATTTGTGTAAAAAAGGAAAGCAAGTGCTGCTTTTTTATGTTTTGTATCTCAGCAGTCACTAGCTCTTCCGGTTTTCTGTTTTGAGTAAGGAACACTACTGCCACTTGCTGGTACGGAAAATTATTTAATCTCACGCAGGCCCAGAACAGACGTGCTAGTTGGCCGTCGGGTGTCGTCATTGCGGTGTGTTTAAGAGACAAGACGAAGGCAACGTGAGCCGACCTCACAGTCTGCTTTAGTCAGCGCTAGTTCTTTCACATCGGTTTAGTGTGTCACGGCCACTATGAAAATTGTCTCATCATTTACTCACCCTCATGCCATTCCAGCTGTGTATGACTTTTTTCTTCTGCACACACAAATGAAGATTTTTAGAAGAATATTTCAGCTCAGTAAGTCCGCTTGATGCATGCGCAGAGTGCTAGATTTTGTAATCAAGCATGAAGTCATGATTGTCAATGAGACTGTTGACGTCATGATTTATAGTGATAAATTAGTTATATTTTGGTCTGTTCTCATCCAAAATAAATTGGATCGCTTTAGGAGACATGGGTTAAACCACTTGAGTCTTGTAGATTACTTTGATGCTGTCTAATTTGATTGTATGGACCTACAGAGCTGTGATATTCTTCTTTGATCTGCAGAAGAAAGTAATTCATACACTATCCCCTTTTCTTTGGATGAGACGTTAAACCTAGGTCCTGACTCTCTGTGGTCATTAAAAATCCCAGGGCACTTCTTGTAAAGAGTAGGCGTATAACTCCGGTGTTCTGTCCTTATCTATCATGGCCTCCTAATAATCTCAATCCCTGAATTGGCTACATCACTCTACTCTCCTCTCCACAAATAGCTAGTGTGTGGTGGGCATTCTGGTGCACTGTGGCTGCCATCGCATCATCCAGGTGGATGCTGCACACTGGTGGCGGTGGTTGAGGAGATTCCCCCTATATTATGTAAAGCGCTATATAAAATGTAAGGAATTATTATTATCTGGGATGCCATAAGGTTGAGTAAATTAAATTCTTAGAGAATTTTAATTTTTGGGTTAACTATTCTTTTAAGTAACTATCAATGTTGTATAATTGTTCCGAGAAAAGACAGGGCCAGACCTGTACTTGAATCTGCTGTTCAGAAGCTTGGTGCACAGCTGCTGCCAGCTGGGGAGAAATTTGAGTAGATGTCACTTGCACCTGGGCAAAGATGGAAAAAGAGGTGACCATTATTTTCTGCTTCCAAAATAACACCTAGAAGGAGAATTAAAAGTAATTATCTTCCTTACCGGACATGCCAGCTCCAGCAATGACCCCGCCACCTCTGTGCTGTCTGTATAGATGCAGTTGGCACCCTGCTGGTACACCATAGTCGTGGTGGTGCCGCTGCTCTGTTGACTAAACTCCTGCAGCACCTCAGGGGCTTTGGTGGCCAGCGACTCCAGAAACTCTTTCATGCGGTGCTGAGGTATAGTGCGCGCCTTCTGACGCACGTACTCGTCAAACGAGATTGCACTGCCTTCAATGGGCTCATTCATGACAGGTCAGTATACCCTGCACTGGAGCCTATTAGACAAGAAACAGATCTTTAGTATAAATTATTCATAACATATATTACTAGGCATAAGCTTGGACACACATTGAATTTTTGTTTCTTATAATTTAATTTCTAAGGCACAAGCTTAAATGCTTAAAATTAGCTTTGTAGACAAATGTAAAGAGTGCAAACAAAAGCAGCCAACAAAGTACATAGCATATACGGTAACTCCTGCAATGCTCTTTAAAAAGCATCCAGGTGGCACCTCAAGAAGTTGGTTGAGAGAATGTCCAGAGAATAATCTAGGAAATGGGTGGCTATTTTTAAGAAGCTAAAATATAAGATGGTTTTGATTTAACATTTATGGTTACAACTTAATATGAACTCCCATCCTTCGATTTGTGTTTGTAGATTAAGTTACTATTATTCTAAAATGTGGAAAATTGTTATAAGAAAGACGGAGTAGGTGTGTCTAAACTTTTGACTGGTCCAGACAGCATATATACAGTTCCTCCAATTTATCTATTCACATCAACATTATAGGTTTTTGAAATGTCATTAGCCTAAAGATAATGTATTGTACTGGGATGATTGTGAACCTGAAAAGCATCAATCAAATGACATTTAGAACCACTTTTATTCTGACATAGCTTAAATGTATGTTAATTGTATAAACTTCTGTTGTGTGCAGAATAACTGACTTTATAGCAAATTGTGCACCAGCTTGAAATCTGCACTCCTGCAATACTGATAGAATGATATAAACCGGAGGTTTAAGAGGTTTTCGTGTGATTTAGTGAGGTCTGTGTATTGGAAAAATGAATTATACACAAACAGCTTCCAACATTGCTGGACTTTAGAACATCTCAAGCAAAGCAAATGACTTGTATCGATGGTGCTCTGAATCTCCACTTTACACTACCACAAAAAGCCTGACACTAAACGTTCGTTTCCTAGTAGAATTGTAGGGAGTAAAAATACATACGCAACAATAAAAACTGCATTTGATTGTAACCAGCTCTGTATGTAGTTAATCACACACCGGACCACTAGAGCGCTCAACCCTTGTGTCTCGAAAAAAAAATGTTTAGCATTCATGCTAGCTGGCTAACATTTGTCAAACGAAACTTCAAAGCCGTTTGCAGATCATGCACACTAAACGCTTGCATTGTGATTAGAAATATATGAATGTCTTGCAACCGTGTGTAACTAGCCATTATTCCCGCAGTAAATGTGGCGCCGAGCATGTAACTGGCTAACTAAAGCTAGCTTACTTGCTAACATTACCCATGCTACCTTAAATAAAAGCCAAACCGATTTCCGCCAAAACACGCCGTTCAAAAATCAAACCCCTAGCTAATACTCGCCGTGCACATGCAAATCACATGCGCTTTGCGTTTGAACACTACTTTTGTTTTCAAAATCATTTGTCACATTATGAGCTATGTTTATGTCGTGACGTGTGCTTATTTCGTGCATACACAAACCGAAAAAACCCTGCCAAGATCATGAGATCGTGTGCAAACATGTCCTACCGTATTGAAAAATACACAACCTCGCTGCTTGGACGGCTCGGATGGCTAAAAATGTATTATTATTATTATTTACAACTGTGTTTGCGATTAAGCTGACGGAATTAGGCCTGCCGTGACAGCGCTAGACCCCGGGCTGTCCTGTAGCGTGAGCGCCGCGTCGGGTGAAGGCGGGGACGGAATCGCAGCTCCCCTTCCGGCTTCACTAATGCCGTGAGCACATTCACAATGCCATGAACGCGGAGCCCGTCGACAAACTACACGGGCGCGCGCAGTCGTAGTGTATGCGCTTTATGATGAACGGCTGTTCTGTAACATACAGTGCGAACCCATTAGGCTTTCTAATAGTGTTTTTTAACGTGTTAATGCCTTAGCTTATAAATTAATTTCTTAATACTAATTTTAAAAAAGTTAATTTGTGTACAGAGGTACATTAGATGTGTTTTACCCATTTGCTTTTCATACTCTGTGTGGGCCAAATGCTTGTAACTGAATTGAATAGTGATAGGCTTTTATCAGAGATAGATGGGAACTTTCTTCAGAAATAAATATAAATGTAGAACTTGGATCAATGTGTGTTTTGGAATCATTTAGTACATTACAGATAATTTAATGTATATAAATGACCGAGTTCTGGTTCTGAAATGCTACTGTGCATTGTTCATTTCAGCGTGCTTGTGCCTTTAAGCAGAGCTTTATTCGCTCCAGTCCGCCTTAAAGCGCCAAGCATGTGTCTGTGAGGGCCTCCCCCTGATCGCCCTGCAAAAGACTGCCTGACTGAGCTCTTAAGGTGGACCTCATGAGATATGCTGTTTGTCGGTTAATTGTATTACTCTTATGAGTTCAGAAAGAGTTAATTCCCACGGTCTCTCCCTTAACCCGAGAATGACCCAGTCCTATAATTTAGTCAAACTAAACGAATAGCACTACACAAGCCATTAAATAATCATTTACATCATAAGACAACACTAAGCTCTATTTACTCAGCAGAACACATCTGTAATATAACAAATCTTCCATATAAGCATACCATTATCAGCTGTTTTAATGTTCAACAGAATAGAATATTTTAGCGTGAAAGACCATAAATATTCTACAATTTGCATTAAAACATATAACAATATTATATGCATATTATATGTATTTTAAGCAGGGGTGTAAATTAACGAATTACAAATTCTCACGTTACTGTAATTTAACTACTTTTTCCCAAGAATTTAACTTTTTTTAAATAGGTAAAATTTTTTAGACTTTTACTTGAGTACATTTGTAAATGCTGTAACTGTACGTTTACAGCGCTATTTTCCTACCATCTGTGTTCGCTACTTCCCTGTCCTGTGTATTTGTATCTATCAACATGATTGGCTACAACAGTCTCGTGACTCCCGTCAAATCAAATCACACAATTGCAACGGCAGATCTGGCGCCATCTGTCATGGATCCCTCAAGCAGTTTACACCTGAACATCTCGGCCGCACCTGGAAGGGCTTTTCGCTGTGATAAAAGCCAATTGCTTGATCGTGTCATGTGAGTTTAACTCGCTCAAGCCAGATATCAGCATTAATCCTGCCTCTAATTTGAAGAAACATATCGAGGTAAATTTCATATTTCTGTTTACTAGATTCTGTGTGTCTATAACGTAGCCTGCAATTTAACTATCTATCACTGTGATTATTGGGCTGCTGTGAGAAATTAATGCAATGTTATCAATGGGCTGGGCAATAAAATGATCTAGATGTTTATCGGAAAAAAGAGAAATGTCCTCGTTCAAACTTTTGAGTAGTTTTCTATATTTAGCCTATGTTTTACATCTAGAACCGAATGTGTTCATTACATCAATCACGATAGCAAGAGCACCACTGGTTGGTTGATCTAGATGAAATATAAAAGATTGACTTTTTATTTCCTGACGTTTGTAGCGTGTTGTTTGATTGACAGGCGGCTAATATTTGTGCACTAATGCTGGTTCGCACCGAAATGATCAAATACACTTTATAATTTCGCCAATACCCGTCTTAATGAGGCATTAATGTAAACGCAGTCATTTATGTCTAAAGTGAATTTAAACAGTAGGACAAAAAGTGTATTTGCATCAAAATGTTGGACTTGAAGTGTAAATGTAACTGAATTGAGCACTGTCTAGTAGGCTATGTCATATAAAGGCTATTAATCAAACAACATTAACAAGGAAATGAGAAAATCACCCACTACTTTTGGCCGAATAACTTGAGTAGCTTTAAAAGTATTAATGTAATAGAATAAAACAGTGCATGACATTTTTAATAATAATATTTTTGGAAACTTTTGTTTATTTTTTTTAATAATACTGACCCCTGATGTGTGTGTTAATGGGTATAATAATTTACCAGGAAAGCGGAGATGATAAAATAATTTATCATTTATAAAGCCTTTATAAAGATAGAAAAGTATCAACATTTGAACAGCAATACTTCAGCAGAACATTCCATCATCCGCAAAATTCAGAAAACTGCATCATGCATTAACACAACTATTTATTGGCTTAAAAGATACAAGAACTAAATAAATGTTGAACATTAAATCTCAAAAGGAGGACAATGTGGCCCCCTATGAGCTGCTTAAAGAAATAATTCACACAAAAATTTGAATTCTCTTATCATTTACTCACCCTCATGCCATCTGTCTATGACTTTCTTCAGAACACAATTATGATTTTTAGAAGAATATTTCAGCTCTGTAGGTCCATTCAATGGAAGTGAAGTGGTGCCAACATTTTGACACTCCAAAAAGCACATAAAAGCAGCATAAAAGTAATACATACAACTCCAGTGATTTAATCCATGACTTCAGAAATTATATGACAGGTGTGGATGAGAAACAGATCAATATTTATGTCAATTTTTGCTAGAAATTTTTCTCTGTGGCCAGAAGGTGGCAATATGCATGAAGAATGTGAATCACCTAAAACACAAGAAGAAAGTGAAAGTTAAAGTGGAGGTTGACTGGGCAGGGAGGAGCATTAGTAAAAAAGGAATTAAATATTGATCTGTTTCTCACCACGTCTATCATATCACTTCTGAAGACATGGATTAAACTACTTTAATGCTGATGTATGTGATTTGTGGAGCTTCGATATTTTAGCACCGATATATTCTTCTAAAAATCTTAGTTTGTGTTCTGCAGAAGAATGAAAGTCTTACACAACCAGGATGGCATGAGGGTGAGTATATGATGGGAGTATTTTCATTTTTGGGTAAATTATTCCCTTTTAAGCATGATGTAGCCCCTGTAGCTAACAAATGTTCCCATGCCTGCTCTACCTCCACTATTGTGCAGGACATGACGTACCAAGTGATCCTGCTTATTTAGCATTTTTTTGCATTCCTTGCATTGTTTGAACATGTTTTATGCACAACAATAACAATCTGTCGGCATTAAGGGAAATTTAGACCCTACACATAAACTGATTTTAATGTTATTGTTTCATACATTACGATTTAAAATGATGATCAGTGTATTGAAAATAACTTTTTAATCTTTTCATTTCTGTTATCATGCCTCCCTTTTATTTTTTGGAATCAGGTTCATGTAGTGTTTTAGGACAGCTACTTTTACTCTACTCACACAATTCTTTTTGGGAAGTAACGGTACTTCTACTTGAGTATGATTTTTCAGTACTCTTTCCACCCCTGTACTTTAGTACTTATTATTAAATATTAAAATAATTAAAATACATAATACTTATTCAAATTAATTGTAATAATCATTATTTTGGTCTTTAAAAAGCATGGTACAAGCAGCTTATCATTTATGCCTGAAGAAGGCATTATTTAGCAAACTGCTTGCTCTACTTCTCTCTCCCTCTCCTCTCTGTGTGTGTGTGTATATATATATATATATATATATATATATATATATATATATATATATATATATATATATATATATATATATACACTCACCTAAAGGATTATTAGGAACACCTGTTCAATTTCTCATTAATGCAATTATCTAATCAACCAATCACATGGCAGTTGCTTCAATGCATTTAGGGGTGTGGTCCTGGTCAAGACAATCTCCTGAACTCCAAACTGAATGTCAGAATGGGAAAGAAAGGTGATTTAAGCAATTTTGAGCGTGGCATGGTTGTTGGTGCCAGACGGGCCTGTCACGGTATTTAATCCTATGTCTCTTCCTTGTCTCGTGCCTTGTTCTTAGTGTGTGTTGTGTGGGTGCGTGAATGTGTGGGCGTGTTGTTTGTACCATGATTAGCGCTCTGCCGCAATCACTCCTCTCACCAGCTGTTACTCATTCCCATTCCCTTTAAATTCTCACCACTCTCTCATCTCCTTGTCAGATCGTTGTTTGTGATGTCGGTGTTGTTACGCTCTTCAGAGTTCCAGTCCAGTTCTCTCGTTGTCCCTGTTTAGGTGTCCTGTTTGCTGTTACCGGATTCAGCGTGTCTGTTCAACACTTCTCTTCACTCTTCTCACCACGATCATCTGACCATTGGAGACTCTGCGCCACTAGACCATCACCCCGGACTTTTCCCCTATCTTCTCAATTTGACTGTCAATAAACTAATTGTCAACTTGCAACTTGCTTCCTAGCTTCATTACGTCACAGAACGATCTGACCACAAGATGGAAGCAGCGGTAACAATTCAGACAGCCTAGAAGAATTACGTGATGAACAGCAGACTTCGTATGGAGAACCAGGAGAAGAATCTCAATGACCGCGGCTCGGCTGTCCAGGCTCTAGTGGCGCAGGTGTCGGACTCACCCAGCAAATTCAACTTCTGCGAGCTCCCACTGCGCCACCCGCACGCTGATTCCTCAACCACCACCAGCGCCCCCTCCCAGTCGGAGCCCGCCTACGGTTCCAGAGCTATATTCAGGTGAACCTAATTTTTGCCGAGCTTTTCTAACACGATGCTCAATGCATTTTTCTTTACAACCCAGAACATTCTGTGATGAAAGAACCAAGGTAAGCTTTTGTCCTGGCGCTACTTTCTGGGAGAGCGGCCCTTTGGGAAACGGCGGTGTGGGAGAATCAAGATGAATGCTGCACCTCTTTTCAAGCACTCTCAGCGGAGATGAGGCGAGTTTTCGACCGTGCTGTCTCCGGTAGAGAGGCAGCCAGAGTGCTGGCCGACTTGCGTCAGGGGAGAGATCTGTATCAGACTTTTCTATCGAGTTCGGACGCTAGCGGCGGAGAGCCAATGGAGCGAGGCGCAGTGGGACATGTTCCTGCATGGGCTGGCTGATCGGCGTCAAAAGGAGATATCGCCATGGATCTCCCCACCAAGCTAAGCGATTTGATCGCCTTGAGCTTAGAGTGGGCGCTAAGGTTATCCAGAATGGAACAGCGAGTACAAACCAACCGCCCCTTGAGAGGATTAGGCGGTCAATGTTCTGGGCGGGGGCAGCGTTCAGCCCCGTCTGTGATCCGAGCCCATGCAGGTGGGTCGAGCCCGGCTTTCCGGGAGGAGAAGGAAAGGCGGAGATCCCAGGGACTGTGTTTGTACTGTGGTGGTGCTGGACATTTTGCCTACAACTGTCCTTTAAAAGGATCCGCCCGATAGCAAGTATGAGGCTACTATCGGGTGGGATCTCCGCCGAAGACCTCATCCACATCTACCCTCCTTCCGGTAAGTCTTCAATGGTCTAATCACCGTCACGACTGTCGAGCACTTCTGGATTCTGGGGCCGAAGGAAATTTCATGGACTACACTTTTGCACTCAACCACCAAGTCCCCTCAAGTCTCTCACTCACGGATCGCTGTTCACGCCCTCAATGGCCAGAAACTTCCCACCATTTCCCTAGCCACTGAAGACATCACTCTCGTCCGTCAGGCAATCACACGAGACCATCTCCTTCTACATACTGGACACTCCTCTTGCCCCCATCGTCCTTGGTCATCCCTGGCTCACCCATCACAACCCTAAAGTGGACTGGCAGTCTAAGTCTGTGTCAGCGTGGAGCACTCAATGTCATAAGTCTTGTCTTGTTTCTGCCTGTTAGTCTGTTTTTGTCCCTGTTTTTCAGGAAGAAGCGGTGGATTTATCTAGCGTGCCCATGGAGTACCTGGACCTGAAGGAGGTGTTCAGTAAGTCTCGGTGGCTTCTCTCCCTCCACATCGTCCCTATGACTGTGCCATAGAGTTATTGCCAGGTACATCTCCGCCTAAGGGCAAGTTATATTCACTCTCGATTCCAGAGAGGAGGCTATGGAGAAATATATTTCTGATTCTCTAGCTAATGGATTCATCCGCCCTTCCTCTTCTCCAGCGAGTGGGATTCTTTTTGTGGGGAAGAAGGATGGATCTCTGCGACCTTGCATTGATTACGGGGGCTGAACAACATCACGGTAAAGAATACTTATCCTCTACCGTTGATGTCTTCAGCTTTTGAGAGGTTGCAGGGAGCATCCATCTTCCGCGAAATTGGATTTACGTAATGCTTATCATTTGGTCCGCATCAGGGAGGGATGAATGGAAAACCGCTTTTAACACCCCCAGAGGTACTTTGAATACTTGGTCATGCCGTTCGACTGTCCAACTCCCCAGCGGTCTTCCAGGCACTTCGTCAATGGCGTGCTCGCGAGACATGGTTGATCAGTTCATATATGTTTACCTGGATGACATATTGATTTTTCTTCTTCTCTCCAGGAACATGTGCAGCACGTCCGGCTAGTGCTTCAGAGATTGCTAGAGAATGGGCTTTTTGTCAAAGCGGAGAAATCGCTTTTCATGCACAGTCTGTTCCTTTCTTAGGGTACATCGTGTCGGTTGAGGGAATCGCATGGATCCTGAGAAGATCAAGGCTGTGGTAGATTGGCCAAGTCCAGAGTCTCGTAAGGCCCTACTGAGATTCCTGGGGTTCGCCAATTTCTACCGGCGTTTCATTCGCAATTTCAGTCAACTAGCCACACCTCTGACCGCCCTGACCTCCCCAGAACAGCGTTCAGGTGGTCAGAGCGCAGCTGAGCTGCGTTTGCCAAACTGAAAGGTTGCTTTGTTTCAGCCCCCATCCTGATAACCCCTGATCCATCACGTCAGTTACGTGGTGGAGGTCGATGCATCAGAGGTGGGGGTAGAGCGCAGTGCTATCCAGCGTTCTCCTTCAGGCGACAAGATACACCCTTGCGCGTTTTTTCTCATCGCTTGTCCTCGGCCGAGCGTAATTATGACATTGGTAACAGAGAGTTGTTGGCAGTCAAGTTAGCTTTGGAGGAATGAAGCCACTGGTTGGAGGGTTAGGGGTACCTTTTATCGTCTGGACCCGATCACAAGAATTTGGAATATATTCGCACAGCTAAAAGATTAAACTCCAGGCAGGCTCGGTGGGCTCTTTTTTCGGTCGTTTTGATTTTACTCTCTCGTACCGCCGGGTTCCAAGAACATCAAACCCGATTCTTTATCACGTATTTTTGATCACTCCGAGCGCCCGTCTACTCCGAGTGCATTTTACCAGAGACTCTATTCATCTCTACACTCACATGGGAGATCGAATCGAAGGTCAAGGCGGCCTTAGAAGGAGTAGCGCCCCGGCTCGGTGCCCACCGAACCGTTTGTTTGTGCCGGAGGGTTCACGGTCCAGCGTTATTCAGTGGGGACATTGTTCTAATGTGGCTTGTCATCCAGGAGTTAATCGAACTAAGTTTTTAGTCAAGCAACGATTCTGGTGGCCTTTGATGGTTACGTGGCGTTCACAGTTTTGTTTTGGCTTGCTCAGTCTACGCCACTGGTAAGAGTTCCAATCGACCCCCAGGCGGGTTACTTCAACCGCTGCCGGTGCCATCGAGACCCTGGTCCCATATCAGCTCTAGATTTTATCACCGCCCTCCCACCCTCACAGGGACACACGGTAGTTTTAACCGTGGTGGACCGGTTCTCGAGCTGACCCACTTCATTCCCTTGCCCAAATTACCCTCTGCCAAGGAGACAGCGGTGATTGTCATTGACCCGTCTTTCGGCTACATGGCCTCCCGACAGATGTGGTCTCTGACAGAGGACCCCAATTTGTGTCCAAATTTTGGCGAGAATTTTGTAAATTACTGGGAGCGACTGTTAGTCTGTCCTCAGGGTTTCATCCCCAGAGCAATGGTCAATCTGAGCGAGCCAACCAGGATCTGGAGAGAGCGTTACGATGTTTGGTATCCAAGAATCCTTCCTCATGGAGTCAGCAACTGTCTTTTGTTGAGTACGCCCACAACACGTTACCAGTATCATCCACGGGCCTATCTCCGTTTGAGTGTAGTGTAGGTTACCAGCCACCTATTTTTCCTAGTCTGGAATCCGAAGTCGCGGTCCCCTCCGCTCACGCCTTAGATCCAGAGGTGTCACCGCACTTGGACTAGGGCCGGGAGACTCTACTCCAAGTGGGGTCACGCACCAAGGCCAAAGCTGATCGCCACCGGTCTAGGCCTCCCGTATCGTCGTTGGTCAAAAGTGTGGCTTTCTACTAAGAACATTCCTCTACGTTCCGTATCTAATAAACTTGCACCTAAATTTATTGGCCCGTTAAGCTGTCACCAAGATCGTTAGTCCGGTGGCAGTCCGCCTCAACCTTCCTCCAGCGTACAGGAGAATTCACCCCGTATTTCATGTATCCAAAATAAAACCCGTCTTTTATTCCGCATTAACCCGCCGGTTCGGTTCCCCCGCCGCGACTTCGTAGGCGGGGAACCTACTATTCGGTCAACCGTATTCTGGACTCAAGGCGGAGGGGCGCGGATTTCAGTACCTGGTGGACTGGGAAGGTTACGGTCCGGAGGAGAGGTTGGGTACCGGCCAGAGACATTCTGGATCACTCCCTTATCGATGACTACAATCGGCAGGTAAGGGAGCCTGGGAACGCCAGGAGGCGTTCCTAGGGGAGGGTACTGTCACGGTATTTAATCCTATGTCTCTTCCTTGTCTCGTGCCTTGTTCTTGAGTGTGTGTTGTGTGGAGTGCGTGAATGTGTGGGCGTGTTGTTTGTACCATGATTAGCGCTCTGCGCAATCACTCCTCTCACCAGCTGTTACTCATTCCCATTCCCTTTAAATTCTCACCACTCTCTCATCTCCTTGTCAGATCGTTGTTTGTGATGTCCGGTGTTGTTAAGCTCTTCAGAGTTCCAGTCCAGTTCTCTCGTTGTCCCTGTTTCGTGTCCTGTTTGCTGTTACCCGGATTCGCCGTGTCTGTTCAACACTTCTCTTCACTCTTCTCACCACGATCATCTGACCATTGGAGACTCTGCGCCACTAGACCATCACCCCGGACTTTTCCCCTATCTTCTCAATTTGACTGTCAATAAACTAATTGTCAACTTGCAACTTGCTTCCTAGCTTCATTACGTCACAGGGCCGGTCTGAGTATTTCACAATCTGCTCAGTTACTGGGATTTTCACGCACAACCATTTCTAGGGTTTACAAAGAATGGCGTGAAAAGGGAAAAACATCCAGTATGCGGCAGTCCTGTGGGCGAAAATGCCTTGTTGATGCTAAAGGTCAGAGGAGAATGGGCCGACTGATTCAAGCTGATAGAAGAGCAACTTTGCCTGAAATAACCACTCGTTACAACCGAGGTATGCAGCAAAGCATTTGTGAAGCCACAACACGCACAACCTTGAGGCGAATGGGCTACAACAGCAGAAGACCCCACCGGGTACCACTCATCTCCACTACAAATAGGAAAAAGAGGCTACAAATTGCAAGAGCTCACCAAAATTGGACAGTTGAAGACTGGAAAAATGTTGCATGGTCTGATGAGTCTCGATTTCTGTTGAGACATTCAGATGGTAGAGTCAGAATTTGGCGTAAACAGAATGAGAACATGGATCCATCATGCCTTGTTACCACTGTGCAGGCTGGTGGAGGTGGTGTAATGGTGTGGGGGATGTTTTCTTGGCACACTTTAGGCCCCTTAGTGCCAATTGGGCATCGATTAAATGCCACGGCCTACCTGAGCATTGTTTCTGACCATGTCCATCCCTTTATGGCCATGTACCCATCCTCTGATGGCTACTTCCAGCAGGATAATGCACCATGTCACAAAGCTTGAGTCATTTCAAATTGGTTTCTTGAACATGACAATGAGTTCACTGTACTAAAATGGCCCCCACAGTCACCAGATCTCAACCCAATAGAGCATCTTTGGGATGTGGTGGAACGAGAGCTTCGTGCCCTGGATGTGCATCCCACAAATCTCCATCAACTGCAAGATGCTATCCTATCAATATGGGCCAACATTTCTAAAGAATGCTTTCAGCACCTTGTTGAATCAATGCCACGTAGAATTAAGGCAGTTCTGAAGGCGAAAGGGGTCAAACACAGTATTAGTATGGTGTTCCTAATAATCCTTTAGGTGAGTGTATACATACAGTATATATATATATATATATATATATATATATATATATATATATATATATATATATACACACACACACACACACACACACACACACACACACACACACAAACTGTAAAAATAAAAAAAACTTTTAAGATTCAATTTCATATCAAAATTCCATTAAATTGATTTGAATAATCTTTCACAAAATAACATAAAACATTTATTTTAAGGTTTTATTAATTTCATTAAAAAAAATACACAATTTAATTTAATGGAATTTTGATATGATTTTGAAATGCATAAAGTATTTTATATGTCACACAAACACACACACACAAACGCACACATGCATGCATAGCAGTGAAATGATTTTTCTGCAGGTCAGCTCCAGTTTAAAAGAATTCTGCACAGAGAAATGTGTTAATATAATCTAAACAAAAAAGGAGTGTGTGAAAAGAATAATAATAGAGGAATATAAATAGAATACTTATAATAAGTAATTATTTATGTATACATACATATATACCTATATATTTAGTTATTTACTTTGCTCAGTTAGCCGTCAACATGCTTTGTCATGTTATGAACAGACTGGTACAGTGTATTGATAATGGTCTTACTGAAATCCCCTATATTTAAGAGATTACTTTAACACAACAAAATAAACAGATATAGAAAAATGGAGATGGAAAGTGCTTGGATTTGTTGAAGACTTAAAATTAAATTTTAGACTCTAATTTAACATCTTACATTTTCAACTATAGTTTTACAGCTCCTGGGGCTTATTAACCCATTTTAATTAAATTGGGGATCAGGACTCTGCTTAGACAGAAGTTCAGCAGCACATCAACCAGATGGCAGAAAGGTTACAGTGCAAAGTCAGGCAGGCTGAACTTTGAGCATGCAGCAGTTTTAAGAAGACAATATTTATTGATCACAAAGACACCAGTGATAAACCAAAAAACTGAATCACATCTGAGAAACACAAAAGAGTTGCGATATTAAGTTTACAACTGACCTCAGAAACTTCAGGGGAGTGCTCAACAGTAAAAATGTTGCATGCAAGGCGTTTTTATTATTATTAATTCTGTAGGGGGTTTTATTCTAATAAAACAATTATTTAGGTAATTCACCCATATTAGGCTGTAAATTGGCATAATAATATACAGTATGTGATAAATGTGACTGGTTCTTGGCATTTACCTGGCCCCAATAATCAATCCTGTTGCTGAGTAGACTATAATTTGTGGAATATGACCAATATTTTATTTATATATATATTCTTTTTTATAATTTTCTATATGTTGATAATTATTATAATTATTATTATTATGGGACTCAAACCTGGCAGCTCTGACGATGATTCAGTTTGTATATTGCTGCCTGTTGCAAGTTTGCTTTCAATTCATAACACATGAAAAGTATTTGATAAATAAATCTTTAACATTACATGTCAAGCTGAACATCAACCTATAATAAATAACTTGCTAATAACTTCACATCTAAATCTATTTGATCTATTGTAAGAAGTAAGAAATTAAAAGGGTGATTATGATTGCAAATTATGATTGCAGTTACTTTAGTTCCTGGATTAAACTTGCAACATTTGCATTGCTTTTCATACCTTCATATCTTGTATTTATCCGGTAAGTTCATCCTGGTTTTGATTGGGTCAGTTATGCTCAAAACCACTTTGAAAGTTGAGGTTTCCTATGAGCCTCATTAATCCATTTATATCTGTCACTGGTCAGATCCTGGCACCCCTTTTGCTTGACAGCCTTGGGATATTAACAGAACACTCTAATTTTAGGATTGCATCTTCTCCAGCAACTTCTCACTGCACTTGGCTATAACTCAACACAACCCTCAAACCAAAACAACCTGAGCGCCAAGACAAATAACGGCTATCAACAAATCCTTCTTCCATCTAACCATGCAAGCTGAATTGAGCAGAGTTGACAATGGGTTGTCCAAAGACTTGCTTTTACCTCTTTGGACAAATTTTGGAATTAATGAAGGATCTTGGGAACAGAGTGGAGTTCAGCAGATCTTTGAGTATATGATACCCTCTACTGGTCACTGGAGATTGACAAATTCATTCCAAACAGAACAGATAAACTGGATTTTGATAAGAGACAGGCTGTGATAAACTGGATTTTGAGAAGAGACAGTTCTCCCCCAGCTCCTCCCATTCCACAAAGGCTAACACAGCATATTGTAAATGACGATGATGATGGTGAAGATAAATTGTCATTTTAGCAAACAATAACAGTAACTTTTACCAAAGCACTTCCATAATGCCTGTTCAGTTGATTAAACACACCCACAACCCTGCTTTTGTGAATAACATTAAGATAATGAACAAAGATCAGCCTTTGTTGACAACCACCAAACCAATCATACAGAGGAACTCTAGAATAAACCCTACTACAGGCAATATGTTTTCAGAGATGTTAACGACCAGTAACCAATTAGATCATAGCACATCACTGAATGATGTAGAGGTTAACAACAATGAAGATCTGAAGACTTTTCAAGATTCTAAGTATGCGTCATTAACACAGAACACAAGCACAAAGCCTGAAATCTTGGGACACAATGGCACCTTTGTGACATAGTCTGACACTATCCAAGAGTCCTTTGATAATCTCACAGTAGGAGAGGAGCATTATGTCACAAACCATGAGCCTGCAACCATACCTCCAATACAAATTGGTTATTACAAACATCTTTGAAGCTTTTACTGTTATAAAGAAGTGACAATAATTCAATAAGGAAAGAAAAAATTATTATCTTTTTCTGAATAAGTGTAGTGGCTACCTCTGATATACCTCTGATATTGATGAACCCATGGAACTCAATCTGTTGTACAGGTGAACAGAACCACAGACAGGGAAACAATAAAGAAAGGTAATTATGAAATAATTACTTTTTATTAGAACTATATCCTTACCTAAGTGAAGACAACTTCTAAGAACACTATCTCATAGTATATTATGTTTACGTTTTAGAAACTGTCATCTTTTTGCACTACTGTGTACTGGTCGGCGCTGCACTGTCTCTCACTGTGCCTATTGTCCTGTTCATTGTCAGAAATTTCTGGCACTGTCCTGTACTTTTTGCTCATGTTTCCCTGTGCACTTTATATAGGTATATAGGTATATATAGGTATTTTATTGAGTTGTGTAGTCTCATGTGTTCCTGTGTTTGTCCTATGTTGTTTTTATGTAGCACCATGGTCCTGGAGGAACGTTGTCTCGTTTCAGCTGTGTACTGTACTAACTGTATGTGGTTGAAACGACAATAAAAACCACTTGACTTGACTTGAGATGATAAAAAACAAAATTTTATCAAGGTTTGTTTGGATCATCAACCGAAAGGGATCTGTCTGGTGCCTTTGATCCATGCATACTGGGCACATGTGTGGTTTCAACAGAGGGAAATGTCAACCGGCAACAATGGGAGGACTTGAAACGGACTCTAACCTTTGCATGGGAGCTCCATGTCTTTGGCTCAGCAATACTCTTCTTGCTGGTAGTGGTTGCTGCAACTTTTGGATTGATTGGTGGGGCTCATTTGCTCCACCCCTTCTGTGAGGCCTTTACTCTTGTAAGGATCTCCTCTTTGGGTTGCTGTTCTCCTCCAGACCAGCAGAGGGCATTCGCCCTGGTCATCCCATGCAATGCTTCTCTCCACTCCTGCAGATGGCACCAACACCCCTAACCTACTTCAACCATCTGCTCATCAACCCTCATTCCCTTCACCTGTGTTTTGCCCTATATAAGTCTGTTTGTTTCTCCCCTTTGTGTTCAGTCTTGAGCCTTTGCTCCGTGTTCCTCCTGTTTCCAGATCTCTAGTTTAGTTGCGTCCTTGTAGTACCATTTTGTAGAGATGGGCAGATCGAGGCTTCGTGAAGCAATGAAACAGTCGAAGCAAATGTGCCATTTTGTTTCGAGGCTTCGAATCAATCCGAAACCCGTCTCCACGGTGACACCTAGTGGTCACTTGCAGGTGTTGATCTGAAACAACCTTTACAAAGAGCTAATAAAAAATGTGTTGGTTTTTTTTTTTTTATTGTATTTTTGTAATATATGAAGCTTGTAACCTGTAGTCTCTTCACATTGCATAATGTGATTTTGGTCATGAAAATGAATATTAATAAAAATAAATCAACACATTTTTATTAGCTCTTTGTAAAGGTTGTTTTCAGATCAACACCTGCAAGTGACCACTAGGTGTCACCGTGGAGACGGGTTTCAGGATTGATTCGAAGCCTCGAAACAAAATAGCTCTTATTGCTTCGACTGTTTCATTGCTTCACGAGAGCCTCCATTATCTCTATGTTCTAGAACTAACTAAGAATCTAAACAAAGAGCCTGAGCAAACTCAAACTAAGGAAAATAGCTGAACACTATAGGAGTAAGCTGAGTAATGATTGTCAACGAATGGTTAGCTGGAATGAGATGTTCCATCTGCAGGAAGTGGAAAGCTTTGACCATGGACTGACCAGGAGCTCTTCTCTATGGAGCTGTACAAGAGATCGCTAGTAAAGGCTCACGAAGAGGTGAACAAACACAATCAAAGATTGCAGCAACCACTACCGGCAAACAATTGTGAATACGGGCATTTCAGTCTCATGTACCCGTTGACTGTTCCCTCTGTTGAAACCGCACATGTGCAATGTGCATGGTCAAGAGCACCAGACAGATCGCTGATGATCAAGCAAACGATAAGGCTGACATCTGATTTTTATTGGATTTCAACCACATGCAGTAATTACATTACGCAGCGGCGTTAACGTTCGCAGTGCCTAAAACAACATGGGATTAAACACGGGAGCACGTGAAGACACACAACTCAATAAAATCTATATATACCTATGCTATATAAAAGTGCAGTATGACAAAACCGGAGACAGTGCCAGAAATTTCGACAGGACGTGAGCACAGTGTGCGGCGCGTATTGCAACAGTGCTGAGCTGACGGTTCGCGTAAAGCATAATACTGAGAGATAGTGGATAGCCGTGTCGCAGATGAGATATGGACTACAATAAAAGTAATTGTTTCGCCAATTGCTTTTCTTTATTGATGTCTGTAGTTCTGTTCACCCATTACAACAGATTGATTCCATGGGTCATCAATATCGAGGTACCAGTAACCATATGTCAGAAAGATAATGAACTCTTTCTGTAGTGTCACTATAACGATAAAAGCTCAAAGATGTTTAATGACAACTTCAATTTGTGTTGGAAGAGCAATGATTTACTGGCACATCAGTTTGTGAGCATGTGCTCACTTCTCCTACTGATGAGACTATCAAAGGACTCTTCGGATAGTCGAACTATGCAAAGGTGCCATTATTTCCCCCTTTCAGGCTTTATTCAACGTGTTATTGTTAATGGCGCATGCCAAATGTGTCTTCGGCGTATTGTTAACATCATTCGGTGATATGAGCAGACGCTATTAGATTAGCATCTCTGTGCGGTAGGGTATTCAGTTCTGTATGTTCGGGCTGATGTTGTCGGCAAACTGTCGTTCATTATGTAATATTCACAAAGCAGGGTTATGTATCCGCTGGTGGCTGATATGAAGTGCTGACAAAAGCCTGGCGCATGACGGTATCTTCACCATCATCATGTAATGTTGGCAATGAAATGAAAAGTATCTTCTCCATTTTCACAGCTTATCTCTATCAAAATCAATTTATCTGTTGAACAATTTATCTCAGTAACCAGTATCATATACTCAAAATCTGTGAACTCACTCTGATTCTATCACTTCTGTCAGGAGCTGGCAGACAGTGTCCTTCTGCTGGTCGGCTGCATGTAGATGGAGATAGCAGATGTGGCCTCAGAATTTGATTTGAGGGGGCAATGGTGTAACCAGATGAGGTAGTTAGCAGGCCAGAGTCCCAGGCTGTCAGCTGAAAGTGCCGAGATCGACCGGTGACTTGAGCAAATGGTGTGAACAAGAAACGACATAACCCAATCAAACTTCCATGCAATCCTGAATATGAAGACATGGCAGCTCTGGCTAAAGGACAAGCTAACTGCAGTCATGGTACGTCATAATCACCCTTTATTTCAGCACTTCTTACAATAGTCAGAAAGCATAATTTAGATCAACAGTAAATAGCAGGGTGTTATTATGGACGATGTTCAGCTTGACATGTAATCGTTAAGGTTGTTGTCAAATACTAAATTGTAATTAACAAACTTTAACGAGCAGCAACTCAGCTAAACTGAATACTGAGTTTGATCCCATGTCTTTCAACCAATTGTAATTGTCAACATATAAAATGCAAAAGAATATATATATAAATAGATATTGGTCATATTCCACAAGTCTCAGATCTACTCGCTGTTTTGAATTGACCGGGTAATGCCAGAGTGTCACATTGTACATACTGTATATTATTATCTTGAGCCCAACCTGGCTCAGTGAACCCACCTAATGTGTTTTATTAGAATAAAACCCCACAAAATTAATAAATAACTCAAAAGCACTTACATCTGGCTGACATTGGTACTCTAGTTTCTGAGTCAGTTAAGCACCGCAGCTCTTTATTTTCTCAGGCTGCAGTTTTGTCACTGATGTCTTGTGGTCAATAATATTGTCTTAAACTGCTGCATGCTCAAAGTTCAGCCTGCTGACTGCTTCTGCCATCTGTGATGTGCTGAGCTACTGAGATCTGATTTGGTAAAATGGTTAATGAGGCTGTAAACATAGTTGAAATGTAGTCGTTAAGTAGGTAAGGTAGAGATCTTCAACAATCCAGCACTTTCCATCTCATTATCTGTTTGTTGTGTTAAGTAATCTCTTAAATATGTAAGACCATTAATCACACTGTGCTGTCATTCATGTGAAACGACGACGCTGACAAGTAAATAACAAATATGCCTGGTATATATGTATACATAATAATTACTTATTAAGCTGTTATATTACTCTGTATTATTCTTTCACACACTCGCTTTGTTTAGATTATAACCTTTTCTGTGCAATGCTAGAGCTTGTTCTGGCTCACCTTATACATGCATGTGTGGAGCATATGTGTGTTTATACTAAATAGCACATGCATTCAAATATATCAAAAAATTCCATTAAATTAAATTGTGTATTTAATAGTAATAAACAGCAAATAAATGTTTTATATTATTTTTAATGGTATTAAATCATTAATGGGGCTGATATGAATCTTAAAGATTTTTTATTACACAATTTAATATTCAATAATGTAATATGTATGCATGTGTGTGCGTGTGTATGTATGTGTGTATATATATATATATATATATATATATATATATATACTGTATGTATACACTCACCTAAAGGATTATTAGGAACACCATACTAATACTGTGTTTGACCCCCTTTAGCCTTCAGAACTGCCTTAATTCTACGTGGCATTGATTCAACAAGGTGCTGAAAGCATTCTTTAGAAATGTTGGCCCATATTGATAGGATAGCATCTTGCAGTTGATGGAGATTTGTGGGATGCACATCCAGGGCCGCAGCTCCGTTCCACCACATCCCAAAGATGCTCTATTGGGTTGAGATCTGGTGACTGTGGGGGCCATTTTAGTACAGTGAACTCATTGTCATGTTCAAGAAACCAATTTGAAATGATTCGAGCTTTGTGACATGGTGCATTATCCTGCTGGAAGTAGCCATCAGAGGATGGGTACATGGTGGCCATAAAGGGATGGACATGGTCAGAAACAATGCTCAGGTAGGCCGTGGCATTTAAGCGATGCCCAATTGGCACTAAGGGGCCTAAAGTGTGCCAAGAAAACATCCCCCACACCATTACACCACCACCACCAGCCTGCACAGTGGTAACAAGGCATGATGGATCCATGTTCTCATTCTGTTTACGCCAAATTCTGACTCTACCATCTGAATGTCTCAACAGAAATCGAGACTCATCAGACCAGGCAACATTTTCCAGTCTTCAACTGTCCAATTTTGGTGAGCTCTTGCAAATTGTAGCCTCTTTTTCCTATTTGTAGTGGAGATGAGTGGTACCGGTGGGGTCTTCTGCTGTTGTAGCCCATCAGCCTCAAGGTTGTGCGTGTTGTGGCTTCACAAATGCTTTGCTGCATACCTCGGTTGTAGCAGTGGTTATTTCAGGCAAAGTTGCTCTTCTATCAGCTTGAATCAGTCGGCCCATTCTCCTCTGACCTCTAGCATCAACAAGGCATTTTAAGCCCACAGGACTGCCGCATACTGGATGTTTTCCCTTTTCACACCATTCTTTGTAAACCCTAGAAATGGTTGTGCGTGAAAATCCAGTAACTGAGCAGATTGTGAAATACTCGGGCCGGCCCTGTGGCGTGAAGCTAGGAAGCAAGTTGCAAGTTGACATTAGTTTATTGACAGTCAGGTGAGAAGATGGGGAAAGTCGGTGATGTGGTCTGAAAGTGGCGCAGAGTCTCAATGGTCAGATGTGATCGTGGTGAAGGTAGAAGAAGTGTTGAGCAGGCCGCGGCGAATCGGGGTAACAGCAAACGGGACGCGAGCAGGGACGAGAGAACTGGACTGGAACTCCTGGTAGAACAACACGGACATCACAAACAACGATCTGACAAGGAGTGGGAAGTGGTGAGAATTTAAGGGAATGGAATGATAACAGCTGGTGAGAAGGAGTGATTGAAGCGGGGCGCTAATCATGACAAACATACATTCCGCGCACCCACAGCACACACTAAGAACAGGCCGAGACAAGGAAGAACGCGTTCATCGTGACAGTACCCTCCTAGGAACCTCCTGGCGTTCCCAGGCTCCACCTGCGATTGTAGTCGCCGATAAAGGGGTGATCCAGAATGTCTCTGGCCGGTGCCCAACCTCTCTCTCCTCGGACCGTAGCCTTCCCGAGTCCACCAGGTGCTGAAATCCGGCGTCCCCTCGTCTTGGAGTCCAGAATACGGTTTGACGGGCCGAATAAGTAGGATTCCCGTCTGAGGAGAGTGGCGGGGAACAGCGAAGGTTCAGCGGGTTATCGCGGGAATAAAGAGGCGGGTTTATTTTGGATGATACATGAAATCACGGGGTGAATTCTCATCTGCAGCTGGAGGAAGGTTGAGGCCGGACTGCCACCGGACTAGCGATCTTGGTGACAGCGAGCGGGCCAATGTTGGGTGCAAGTTGTTAGATCGCGGGCGATAGAGAATGATTCTTAGTAAGCCACCTTTTTGACCAGCGGCGTATCACGGGAGGCCTAGGGCGGTGGCGATCAGCTTTGGCCTTGGTCGTGACCCCGCTTGGAGTAGAGTCTCCGGGCCCTAGTCAAGTCGCGGTGGCACCATCTGGAGCTGAAGCGTGGCGGAGGGACAGCGACTTGATTCAGACTAGGAAAAATGGGTGGCTGGTAACCTACACTACACTCCAAGCGGAGATAGGCCCGTGGATGATACTGGTAACGTGTTGTAGAGTACTCAGCGAAGAACAGTTTGCTGGCTCCATGAGAGATTCTTGGAGTACCAAACATGGCAACGTTCTCTCAGATCCTGGTTGGCTCGCTCAGATTCTGACCACTGAACCTCTGGGGATGAAACCCTGAGGACAGACTGGCAGCAGAGCAGCCCCCAGTAATTTACAAAATTCTAGCATGCCAAAATTTGGGCCACAAATTGGGGTCCTCTGTCCAGAGACCACATCTGTCGAGTATGGCGAAGCGTGGTCAATGACAATCTGTCTCGCGGCAGAGGTAATTTGAGCAAGGGAATGAAGTGGGCGCCTTGAGGCCGGTCACCACGTTAAAACGTGTGTCCTGTGGTGGGGCGGTGATAAAATCTGGTATGGGACCAGGGTCACCGATGGCACGCGGCTTGGCGGTTGAGTAACCGATCTGGGGTGGAATTGGAACTCTTACCAGTGGCGCAGACTGAGCAAGCAAACAAAACTGTGAGCATCACGAACCATCAAGGCCACCAGAATGGTTGGCGACTAAAAACTTAGTTGATTAACCTGGATGACAAACCCACATTAGAACAATGTCACTGAATAGCAGCTGGACAATAACCCCTCCGGCTTTCGCTCATGATTCGGTGGGCACGGGCGGCGTTATACAAAACCGTCTTGACCTTGCGATTCGATCTCCCATGTGAGTGTAGAGATGAATAAGAGTCTCTGGTAAAAATATAGAGGTAGGCGGTGGGTGATCAAAAAATGCGTGATAAAATTCAGGGTTGATGTTCTTGGAACCCGGTACGAGTAAATCAAAACGTGAAAAGGCCTGAGCCTGCCTGGGTTTAATCTTTTTAGCTGTCTGAATATATTCCAAATTCTTGTGTCGGTCAGGCGATGGTACCCGAACCCTCCAACCAGTGGTAGCCATTCCTCCCAAAGCTAACTTGACTGCCCACAACTCTCTGTTACCAATGTCATAGATGCGTTAGGCGCGGAACAGCTGATAGGCAGCGCAAAGGGTGTATGCTTGTAGATCTGAAGGAGCTTGTGGGATGCTTTTTCATACCCCCACCTCTGATGCATCGACCTCACCACGAACTGGCGTGATGGATCAGGGGGTTATCAGGATGGGGGCGAACAAAACAACCTTTCAGTTTGGCAAGCGCGGCCTCAATAGATCTGACCACCTGAGCGCAGGGGAGGTCAGGTAGGTCAGAGGTGTGGCTAGTTATTTCAAGTGAATGAAAGCAGTAGAAATTGGCGAACCCAGGAATCTCAGTAGGGCCTTGAGGACTCTGGACTTGGCCAATCTACCACAGCCTTGATCTTCTCAGGATCCATCGCATTCCCTCAACCGACACGATGTGCCTAAAGAAAGGAACAGACTGTGCATGGCAGCATTCTCTCTTGTGACAAAAAGCCCATTCTCTGGCAATCTCTGGAAAGCGCGGCGGACGTGCTGCACATGTTCCTGGAGAAGAAGAAAAAATCAATATGTCATCAGAGTAAGCATATATGAGACTGATCAGCCATGTCTGCCTAACGCGTCATTGTGAGTGCCTGGAAGACCCGCTGGGGGAGTTGGACAAGCGACGGCATGACCAAGTATTCAAAGGGTGCCCACTGAGAGTGTCAAGCGGTTTCCATTCATCCCCTCCTGATCTGGGACCAAATGATAAACGTGCGTAAATCAATTTAAATTGAAGATGGATGCTCCCTGCAACCTCTCAAAAGCTGAAGACATCAGCGGTGAGGATAAAATGCTTTACCGTGATGTTGTTCAACCCAGTAATCAATGCAGGTGTAGAGATCCATCCTTCTTCCCACAAGAATCCGCCCCCGCTGAGAGGGCGGATGGTCAATAGCTAGAGAATCAGAAATATGTTCTCCTATAGCCTCCCTCTCTGGAATGAAATTGAATATAACTTGCCCTTAGGCGAGAATGTACCTGGCAATAACTCTATGGCACAGTCATAGGGACGATGTGGAGGGAAAGCCGCCGAGGACTTACTGAACACCTCCTTCAGGTCAGGTACTCCTTGAGCCGTTAGACAAATGCACTCTGCGAAACAGGGACAAAAACAGGCAGAACGAGGCCGAGACAAGACCAAGACTTATGACATTGAAGGGTGCATCCCGCACAGCTGGCACAGACTTAGGCTGCCCCGTCCACCTTTAGGGTTGTGATGGGTGAGCAGGGGATGACCAGGGCCGTGGGGCAGAGGGTATCCGGTATGTAGAAAGGAGATGGTCTCGGTGTGATTGCCTGGCGTGGCCAGGTGATGTCTTCAGTGGCTAAGGAAATGGTGGGAAGTTTCTGGCCATTGAGGGGCGTGAACAGCGATCGGTGGTGAGAGCTTGAGACTTGGTGGTTGAGTGCAAAGTGTAGTCATGAATTTCCTTCCGGCCCCAGAATCCAGAAGTGCTTTCGACAGTCGTGGCGGTGATTAGACCGTGAAGATTACGGAGGTAGATGGATGAGGTCTTCTGTTGGAGATCCTGATAGTAACTCTTACTTGCTATGAGGCCGGATCCTTAAGGACAGGCAAAATGTCAACACCACCAATACAAACACAGTCCTGGGATCTCCGCCTTTCCTTCTCACTCCGGGAAAAGCGGGCAACCCACCTGCATGGGCTGGGATACAGGCGAGGGCTGAGGCAATCGCCTCCGAACATTGACCTTCCTAATCTCTCAAAGAGTTGGTTTTGTCTTCGCTGTTCCCATTCTGGATAACCTTAGATCCCTCTAAGCCAGTGATCCATCGTTTGGCAGTGGGGAGATCCATGGCGTACTCTTATCTCCTTTTGAGCGGCGATCAGCCAGCCCATGCAGGGCATGTCCCCACTCGCCTCCTCGTTCATTGACTCCTCCGCGTAGCGTCGGAACTCGATAGAAAGAGTCTGATGCAGATCTCCCCCTGGCATAATGGTCGACGCCAGCACTCTGGCTGCCTCTCTACGGAGACAGCGCGGTCAAGCTTCGCTTCATCTCCATGGGAGAGTGCTTGAAAAGAGTGCAGCATTCATCTTGATTCTCCCACACGCTCGGATTTCCCAAAGGGCCGCTCTCCCAGAAAGTTAGCGTCAGGACAAGCGAGCCTTGGTTCTTTCGTCACAGAATGTCCTGGGTTGTAAGAAAAATGCATTGAGCAGCGTGTTAGAAAAGCTAAGCAAAAATTAAGAGTTCACCCCCTGAATATAGCTCACGGGTAACGTGTGGGGCGCCGGCTCGGGGCTGGGCTGGTGGTGGTTGAGGAAGTCAATGATCGCGGGCTGGACAGTGGGGAGCCTCAGCAGAAGTTGAATTTGCTGGGTGAGTCGGACACATAAGCCACTAGAGCCTGGACAGGCCTTGAGCCGTGTCGTTGAGATTCTTCTCCTGGTTCTCCATCTCCGAGAGTCTGCTGTTCATCCGCAGATTCTTCTAGGCTGTCTGGTTATTTTCCATGCTTCCATCTTTGTGGTCAGATGGATTCTGTGGCCGTAATGAAGCTAGGAAGCAAGTTGCAAGTTGACAATTAGTTTATTGACAGTCAAATTGAAGATAGGGGAAAAGTCGAGGTGATGGTCTAGTGAGCAGAGTCTCAATGGTCAGATGATGCGTGGTGAGAAGAGTGAAGAAGTGTTGAACGAGACACGCGAGATCCGAGGTAACAACAAACAGGACCTGAAACAGGGACACGAGAGAACTGGACTGGAACTCTGAAGAAGCGAACAACACCGGACATCACAAACAACGATCTGACAAGGAGATGAGAGTGGTGAGAATTTAAAGGAATGGGAATGAGTAACAGCTGGTGAGAGAGGAGTGATTCTGACAGGCGCTAATCATGGTACA